>NW_026521717.1:2400000-3600000 GCF_021234435.1 Artibeus jamaicensis
TGCTATGAACATTGGGGTGCATAGGTTCTTTTGGATTGGTGTTTTAGGGTTCTTAGGCTATAGTCCCAGCAATGGAATTGCTGGGTCATAAGGCAGGTCCATTTTTATTTTTCTTAGAAAATTCCATACTGTTTTCCATAATGGTTGTACCAGTCTGCATTCCCACCAGCAGTGAACTAGGGACCCCTTTTCCCCACAACCTCTCCAACATTTGTTGTTTGTTGCTTTGTTTATGATAGCCATCCTGACTGGTGTAAAGTGGTATCTCATTGTGGTTTTAATTTGCATCTCTCTGATAGCTAGTGATATTGAGCACATTTTCTTGTGTCTCTGGATGTTCTGTATGTCCTCCTTGGAGAAGTGTCTGTTCAAGTCCTTTGCCCATTTTTTAATTGGGTTATTTGTCTTCTTAGAGTGGAGTCATGTAAGTTCTTTGTATATTTTGGAGATTAAACCCTTGTCTGAGGTATCATTGGCAATTATGTTTTCCCATACAGTTGGTTGTCTTTTCATTTTAATACTATTTTCTTTAGCCATGCAGAAGCTTTTTATTTTGATGAGATCCATTTGTTTATTCTTTCCTTTATGTCCCTTGCTCTAGGGGAACATATCAGTAAAAAAGTTGCTGCGTGAGATATCTGAGATTTTCTTGCCAATGTTCTCCTCTAGGATTTTAATGGCTTATATTTAAGTCTTTTATCCAGTTTGAATTTATTTTGGTATATGGTGTAAGTCGGTGCTCAAGTTTCATTTTTTTGCATGTAGCTGTCCAGTTCTCCCAACACCATTTGTTGAAGATAGCCATGGTAATTTTTCATTGCAGCACTACCCACTTTTTAAAAAGTTTTTAAAGTAATGTGCAACCTTGTAAAAATTCTTTAAGCTATTGTTATCTTAAATAAATAATCTAAAATGACAAAGTTGCAAACTAAAGAAATTGAGCTATTATTTATATGATTTCTCCACTATGCTATTTAATTTGTCTTGGATTTAAATGAGACAATGCATGGAACTGTTTTCTAAAATGTAAAATGCTGTAAAAACAATGTCTTAGTATTACAAATTTCAAAATAGGAAATAGGATAGTAAAAGAAATAGCAACATTCTGGTCATGGCTCAGTAACTCGGTTGGAGCGTCATCACTTATACCAAAAGACTGTGGTTACATCCCATCCTGGTCAGGGCACATACCTAGGTTGCAGACTCCAGCTGGGTACTGGAGGTAACTGATGGATGTTTCTCTCTCTCATTGATATTTCTCTTTCTATTTCTCCCATCTCTCCCTCCCTCTTTTTCTCTCCCTCCTTCCTCTCTCTCTAAAAATTTTAAAAAATGTATCTTCAGGTGAGGATTAAAAACAAATAAACAAACAACATTCTGAAATGCCATAAAGTATGCTTCAAAATGAGTTTCAAAGTGTTAGTGTTTCCTATCCCTGAAGATGTGAAATAAATTTCAGATAAGAAAATTGGGAGTAATTATTAAAAGTAGTATATTTCTTTTATAATGATTTTTTATTGTTGTTGAAGTACAATTGTCTACATTTTCCCCCCACCACTCCCCCCAACCCCAGCCATCCCCACTTCCCACCCTCAATCTTGTCCCTCTTTGGTGTTGTCCATGTATCTTTCATACATGTTCCTAAAATCTCCTCCCCCTTTCCCCTCTGGTTACCGTCAGTTTATTCTTAATTTCACTGTCTCTGGTTATATTTTGCTTGCTTGTTTGTTTGGTTGATTAGGTTCCACTTATAGGTGACAGCATATGATTGAATTGATATATTTTAGAAAGTTAAAATATGATTTTCATGTGAGCTCTGAAATCATCTCAAGTTTTCTTTAATTATTTATTTACATAGTCACTCCTTCAGAAAATATTGATTGAGATCACAAAGTACTGGACATCATTTCAGAACCACAGGAAACAGAAATTCATGCCTTTTGATCTAACTAGCAGTCTAGAGGGGTTAGTTAACAGGGCCCAGTTTTAGTGTGATGATAATTGGGGTTTGTACAAGATTTTATGACACAGAAGGGGCACTTAATGGACAGGAGTTTTAGAAACAGGAGGGGTTAGACAGGATGTGAGGATAAGAGTGACACTGGCATGGGGACAAGGAATGCTGGGCACGTAGGAAGAGCATGGGCACTTGAGTAGTGGCTACACTAGGGTGTTGCTCAAGATGACAGTGAGTTGGTAGTGAAGGCCTTGTACACATTACTCAAGAGTTCGGATTTTATTATAAAAGCAATCACTTCTCCAGTTGTGTACAACTTAAATTGATCACTTTAAGTGGGAGAATGACATGGAAGTTTTGATGTGATCACTTTTGTTTTGAAGGGGAAGATGGGTTGGAGAAGGTTCTATTGAAGACTAGGAGTGAAGCAAGTTGGCTGTAATAACAAGCTAGGTAAAAGATGACAATAGCAATGATTATGGCAATCTAGCCATGATTTGGGTAGAAAAATCTTCAAATAAAATAAATTTTAATTAATTTTAAAATACAGACTAACATGTTACTTTGGGGAAAAATGTCACAATAATAAAGACTTAAAATTGTTACAAATTTAGGAATCCCTGTCATAAAGAATCAAAGCCACATACAGTTTCACAATCAACTAAAGGGTGAAAAGCAAATGCAGTAATTATTGTAGTTATAGCACATCAGCCCTGTAATTGATAGAACATTTATGATTTCAAAAAATTTCTGGATTGAACAAATAGATTGGTTTGCATATACATAGCCAAGTCTTCACCTTACTGAATATAACAATGAGACAGAGAGGTCCCGAGAGATTTTATTTTAGTTTAATTCTTTCATTAAAGATAAGAAAATTGAGACCTCTGAGCCTGAACCACTCCCAGGAGGTGACACACCTCAGTAATGGGAGTGCTGAGAGTGGAGTCTAGATGCTTGACCTTGAGGGTAGGATTCTTTCCATTCTATTCCAACAGCTTCCGAAGATATCCCTAAATTCATGGGATGTGAATAATTATTGAAAGGAGGGATTTTTAAAGTTCTTTGAAACAATAAAGAGCATTTTAAGATGTGGCTCAGTGGACTGAGTGCTGGCCAGCAAACCAAAAGTTTGCCAGCTCAATTCCCAGTCAGGGCACGTGCCTGGGCTGCAGGCCAGGTCCCCAGTTGTGGGTGTGCAAGAGGCAACCGATCAATGTATCTCACACAGATTGATGTTTCTCTCCCTCTTTCTCATTCTCTTCCCCTCTCTCTCAAAAAAACAAATAAATAAAATCTTTTAAAAAATAAAAGAAAAAGTTAGACACCTGCTCTGTTGTTAGAGGTTGGTCAATTTTCCAGAAAAAAATGACAACAAAATCTATGCCAATATAGGCAACTATTTTCACATATTCACTTTCCAAAAGTAATTATACTGTCTAGTCTGGCCTCATGGTACCAGTATCTAATAATATATGATGTATATTGTCTTACTTTCTTATTTAAAAATTGAAAACAGAAAGATCAGTTTATTCAGGATTAGCAAGAGACTTTATTTCATGAAGAAATGAAATATGAAGGGTCTGTGAACAATTAATCCATACTATTTATCAAAAGATAGAAAAATTACTAGGCAACATCTTTAAGTATTGGGAAAACAAAGAATCAGACCACCAATCTCATCATTTTTTACCAATACATTCCTGAATAAGCAATAACTCATGTATTTTTAAATCTGCTATGAGTTTTTAATAAGGTAAATTAGTTTGAAAATGTTCTTTATTTATGAGTTCTACATTTAATGTAAGAAAAATAGTTAATGCATCTATGGGTTTTTAGAAAGTGTACTTTGGATATTGGGAAAGTCTCCTCATCACCTACCTCTTAGCCACACCCCACTGAAAGAACAAACACATCTGCACGTAAAACCTGCATCCACTTGGCAAAATATTTCAGTCTTTAAAATCATTAATGGCAAATCTCAGTAAAAATTCATTTTTTAAGTAATCAATGTTGTTTAGAAATAAGGAACTCATATATATCATTGGTCATTTGTTATATGACCACATATATGTATTTTTGATTTAAATCTTGCCAAGTTTTTTTAAATGATAGAAACTCATGATTTTTTAAATAGATATTTTATTAATCAAATGCTTTGGCCAATTAACATATCCAAATATTTTTAAGGAACACTTTCAATACAAGATATAATTATAAAATCATGGGCCTGATTACTGACTAACATAATAAAATTTATACAGTAAAATGAGTGGTATACTTTAACGTAATGATATGAAGGTCTTTTCTAAGGTTGTTATAATGGCCAAAGACAGTTTTAAAAGTCTCCTTTGAGGCTACTTTCAGAGAAATAGCAATTCCATAATTTAATCATTCATTTGTTTTGGTCCCCAATAGCATTTCATCTTAATTATCCTTTATCTCACCAGTTCTGGCAATTTGGAAAAATAAAATTAATCTTTAAAGAATACTTGTCATATATGAAGGTAATCAAAGGCATGTTAATTCAGGTTCTTAAAGTAACTCTCAAATTTGAGCATTTTTACATTTTTAAGATGTGTAAATTGTAGCAACCACTTACATTATAGACATCCTCTGTATATGCTATAATTTTGGAATGATGAGATTTTTAAAATGACAGCAACTTATAACATTGAAGTAGGATTTTACAGTTCACAATGATCAGAATAATTTTATACTGAGTAACAAAACCCATATTAGACAATATATTGAAAGTTTATAACTGTTAGTGTTTAATTTATATATAATATTCAGTAACATGGACCCACCAAGTTGACAACTTTCTTGGAAGTATTTCTACATGAATCACTGTAGTCAAAATTGTACTTAAGTATCAGAAATAGCCTTTATTATAAAATGTTATTAAATAGCACCAATTAGAAATTGCAGCATATAGGTTTAATTTCTAAGTTATCTCCTAAACAAAATAAAAATTAGATACAGATTATTTTAAGATCACAGCCAGATAAACATTAATTATAAAACATTTCATGATTTTGCTTGGAAAAATTAGAAAGAAAAGCCAGTATTTTACTCTTTTACATTCTGTTCCCAAAGAAGATATATATGTTTACATGACTGAGACAGTGCATATCAGCAATGAGTTCCTTGTGGGAGATATATTTACTTCTGTATATATTACCTCAATAAGAACACAAATATAATAAAAGTGCTTTAAAGCAATCTGATTAGAGCAACATTTACATTAAGTACAAAATATACAGTAAAATGGAAACATTAAATAGGACTGTAGACTAACAATACCTTATTTAAAGGAACACATTTGCATGAATCTATTTTCACATTTATTTCATTATATTTGCCCTATCACCATTGTATGCTTTCATCACTGCAGTCTTTAGGATCTTTGTATATCTAAGTGTCCCCATCACTTTATCTGCAAAGGTAATTTAAAAGTATTACTTCCAGAGTAAAAAAGTAAGAAAATCCCATATTTCTATGTGCAGTTGTAGATAAAATCATTGTAGTTTTGAGGGAAATATCCCTTGATCATTATAAATTCATCATTGTAAAATGTATACATTTGTATTAAAGCAAATAGTATCTGTCTCTAAAATTAGTGTTTCCAATCTATCATTTAATTTTGGTTATAAAAGTAGATATAAAATCCTTGTTATTAATTAGAAAAGCATTATTTGAAAATACTTGCCAATAAACATTTCTAAATGTGGTTTGCCCATTTTAATAGTCTTCTTAATTAGAAGAGCTGGGGAATGAACAGAACAGCAATGTTTTTATGCTATAACAAAGACGTATTACAGTGTCCAAATCTCCAGACCTGGGAGCCAAATGTTCAGTCATGGCTCAGTTGCAAGCTGACAGAAGAGAAGATGCGTCCTACACTTGTACACAGTGGGGCAATGACAGCATCTGTCACACTTCTCCATACCGTCTGCACTGAAGGCAGAACCATTAGGCAGGTCTTTACAAAAGGCATTATAATCCTGGAATGGAGGAAGAGAGATGTAAGGATTATTGGTTGTTACCCAATAAGGCCACTGACTCTTGCACATTTGTGAGAAGATATATGGTGTAATTCACCTGAATTTGGTTGGATTTTTTAAACAAATAAATGAAAGTGACCCACATAGTGATAAGATGCACAGAAGATATATTGCTTTAAAAATAAACAGGCATATAGATGATAAACAGTAATCTTGTTTCCATTAGTGGCATGCTATCTGAATCAGTAAAAGAAAAAATAAATCAAATAGTAAATTTATCTGACCTCTGCCCCTAAATACTAACCTGCCTAACTCTTCGTATTTCCCTGTGGTTCTACTTCCTGGTAGCCTTTCCTCTTGCCGAATTTTATTTCCCTCCCCCTTGGGCCAGGCTTGGTCAGATACTTTGTGTGTGTCTGTGTGCTTCTAACACACTGAACCTTCTTGATCCTCAAATTTATCAACAGGTATCATAAATAGATGCTTATATATATATATATCTTTCCTACCAGAATGGAAGTTCTTTAGGTGAGAACATCCTTAACCCTTAGTAAGTGTTTGAGTGGAAGTGAATTTAGCATTTTGTTATGGTTTATATTTGTAATATTTTGTAATAACTATATACACTGGAAAGAGCTGTGTGTTATAGTTTAAAAGAGTCTTGCAATTATGTCAGAACTCTTAGGCAACAAAAACTAGACAGCTGAAATTATTTTTTTATATGCTTTTTCCATTTTTAAAATTTTATTGTTGTTCAAGTACAGTTGTCTGCCTTCCTCCACCCACCCTGACATACACCTTAAGATAACTGCATATTCTTTATTCCTTAGGCTGGTTTTCCTATAATCCTCTAAATAATGTTTTCGATTGTAATAGTGCTCTTTGAGCACACAAGTATTTGTGAATTCTCAGGCCTTGCTGGTAGGCTCAATAGATTTTTTATTATTACATGGATGGGCACCAGGAAGTAATGTTGAATTTTTTGTCTTTCTATTAAAATATGATATAAATAAAGGTCTGTTTTACTTAGTCCAAAGTGAAGGGAAGATCAGGCAATTGTCTGAGATATTTTTAGAATGCTGAATTATTTATATTGACTGTTTACTACAGATTATATTTATCTCATAGCATTTTATAAGCACCAAAGACGTGGAGCAATTTATTTATTTATTTATTTGTTTGTTTGTTTATTTATTTATTTATTTCCTCACATGAGGACATTTTTTATTTGCTTTTTGAGAAAAAGAGAGGGTGAGATGAAAGGTGAGGGAGAAATATTGATGAAAAAGAGAAGCACCAATTGGCTGCCTTCCATATGCACCTGGACCTGGGACCAAACCCCCAATTTAGGCATCAATCAAACCTGCAACACTTCAGTTATGGACAAAGGTTTGACCAACTGAGCCACACTGGCCAGGGCCTGTAGCAATCTTTAAAGAAAATTAATTACTAGGTGTTTCAGTGCTAAATAGTTAAATAGAAACCTGAATGATGGCAACTTCTGACTTTTTATTCTATTATGTTTCTCATTTTATGTGTGGCTTTGGGTAAATCACTACAAATCAAACTATAAACTGGAAATCTCACAGACTGGCTATCAGGAGTTACATTATTGTATACCACTGAAATATCCAAATGATGCTGTTATTATAATACATAATAAATATAACCATTCTGAAGTCAGAATAAGGAAAATAATTTTGACAAAATAGTCTCAAATTGACATACTATAAGACAAGTTTAGATCAGAAAATTTTAAACTACTTCACTCAGAATTAATTTTTCTTTCTTCCTTAAGCTAAGAATTTTCTATCCCCATAAACTTGTTAGATGTCCATGTCCTAAGAGGAAATAAACTTGGGGCCAAAGTGGATTTTCCATTTCAGCCGACTGCAATAGACAACAGTTGAGAACTTCAGTTGATAGGATATGGTGAAATGATTTTAATGTTATTTTCTTTAAGTTGTTATTCTCTCACTTTGCAACAAAAGATCCAATGATCCGTTGATATCGAACAAACAGTTTCCTCAACATCCCAAGCAGCACCCCTTCAGAAACTCCAGGCAATTTGGAATGACTACAAACTTGACTGAGGCTCAATGTGGTCAACCAAACGCTTCTTAAATAAATCTTATAAGATTATATATTCTTCCATTGAATAATAAAGCCCCTAGGATAAATACTTCCATTTAGTTTTTTTAATTAACTATAGTATCATGTAGGTTGCATTATCATAGCAATTTACTACATTAAAAATATTCTGGAAAATGAGACTGCTACTACTGCATTCCCATCAGTGCAACTAGGCATTTGAATTGTATCCCAGTTAAAATAATAGGTAAGGGAGATCTAGCCATACTTTTTTGGTGTGATTTAATTATGACCAATAACCAGTTGTTGGCAAATGGTAGCTATCTAGGTTTGACTGTGGAGTAAAATCAAATGAATTCCCTAGATCCTAATGACCTGTACTCTGGCCTAGGATATACAACACCAACAGACTGAGCTCAGGGTGTTTTTTTGTTGTTGTTGTTATTTGTTTGTTTAAAGAATTTAAAAATCAGATCCATTGTGATGATGTGATATGGTTGGAAGACCTACTACTTCATGTTTTCATAGCTTTAGTCACACATATGCTGCCAGAAAAGAAAAAAAAAGGGAAAGAAAGTTTACTCAAACAGACTTGCTCTTCTCTAAGGTCTCTCCTTGATCCATTCTTATGTCTTGTAGTCCACTGATGATAAATCTATTTTATAAAGTAATAAACTAATTTTAAGCATTTTTGCTTGAAGTTATTCCTCTACTTGCAATCACAGCTGCCTGAAGATAAATGTATTATGGTTAAATGTTGATGTCCCACAGGAATGCAATTTGAAAAATAGGCTCAAGTTAAATAATATATTTTATGTGGCTGAAAATTAAGTGGTTTGATGATTCGCCATTGAAAGCATTGCACAAAAACACCTATCATTCAAAGGACAGCCAGGTGGAGCGAAGCATCAATTGGTTAATTGTAATTTTCCTTATATCTTTCCACCACTTAAAAAATGAAAAGCTTTTGTTTTCGATTATTCCACAAGTGCTTTAGAAAAATCTAGCTTTGCTGACTATAAACAAGGCACTCTACACGAAGAGAGAGCCACAAAAAATGAAATTTACCTATAAAAAGTTGTGTATTTCATCTTACATGTTTAAACCTCAGTCATCTTCAAAGTACTTTCCATTTGATTTAATACATTTATCTAGACTTTTTCCCCCACTCCTCAAAATAGTTTTTAAATTTATTTTGATGCCTTTTAGTGCTTCTACTGTTTTTTGTTTCATGTCTTCCACATAGGCAAAACTTTTCCCTTTGAGGACTTTTTTCATCTGGAGAAACAAAAAAAGTTAGCTGGGGTGAGAGAGGGTGGGGTTTGAGGGTGGTGTCATGCCATTTTTAGTCAAAAACTGCTGAACACAGCCCAGTGTGAGCAGGCGTGTTCATAAATCACTCACCATGAAATGGGTAAACTGCATCGAGTCTTCAAAAATAATTCACTGAAGCCATGTACAACATCTCACAACAACACCAGCTGGCACACTGATATGAATGGGTCCCAAGAACACTCATGTAGCTGGAGAAGCCTGTATTACAAGGGGCCCATTCTCAAGAAGATAACAGCTGTTTCTCTGGGTTCCCTCTCTGGTGATACTGTCATTGGCATTCTGCTCAGAGATCACTCAGTTTTGTTTTACAGTTGTATTTCCAAATAGCTTCATAGCCAACATTTCACAATGTGCTCTATGGGTCACTCAGTTTTTCACATTTTGAGTGAGAAAACTAAAATAGAGGTTGGATGACTGGTTTTAGTTAACTAGAAATGCAAAATTTTATATGCTGACTTAGGTTATCTTTTAAAAATCCATGTGCTAATGCTAGAATATGAACTAACTTTACATCTGGCCTTTGTGGGTCTGCAGATATGGCAGTCTTTTGGCATTCCCATCATAGCTTAGTTGTTTACAATCTTTAGTGATCAAACTGAATTATGTTCATTGTTTATCCTTTAAATATTTGGTAATTTTTTATTTTCCTTTTTTAGACTTTTTTCCCTCTACATAACCTTCCCTGTGCCTCTCTCCTCCTCAACAGATTTAAGTGAGTTTTCTCAGCATCTACCTCTATATCCAGCCAGCTCTCCCTGGCTGTGAGGGAGCTGAGGCAGATCTTGCATCTCATTAATCCTTGGCCCAGTGCCCTGCATAAAGTAAGCACTCAATAAATGTTCTTGGTTGAACTAGACAGCTAGCTAACTGACTGAAGAAATTGATTCAGATGAAAAAGGGAAACGGAGAAAAGTTTTGTAACTTTTAACAAGGAACACACTATAAGTTAGGGTGCAGCAGTAGCATATAATGTGATTAGGAAAGACACGGAGGCATCTGGAGTTCTGTATTTCACCAGGACTACCCCAAAATTCAAGCTTGGTGACTGTTGCTGTACGATGGATGGACTCAATGTTCTTCTTCTAAGAATAAACTGGACGTCTTTTAATACAACATCAAACTTTGTGGTAAAATATGACATTTTCCTTAAAAATTTTTAATACTTAAAAACTACTCTCCAAAGCTTTATGATGTATTTTGAGTGTAAATAAAGTCACTCAAAACATCCTACCAATGTTCAGTAGCTTTCTATATTTATTTTCCCTTTAACTAGAGCTGTTCCTTATAGGTGAAAAAGTAATTTGGAGGCTTTCTCATTCTATTATCCTGAGGTTTGAGTTTTCATTCATTCTGTCTCATCTTTGCCATTTGCCCCTGGCACCACGGGAGCAGCCTTCCACAGCATTGCTTAACCACGTCTTACTTACATCCCTCTCCAGTGATACTGTCACTGGTATTCTGCTCAGAGAACACTCAGTTTTGTTTTACCCCAAGCACAGGTGGTGACTGAACAAAAGGTGATGAAGAAAAAATAAGAGCCCTGCCCAAAACCACAAGCACAAGTCATAACACAGTCCTGAGAGAGCAGCAGCCTGTGGCAAGAAATATGGCCTCCAGGTTCCACCTCCAGTCTGCTGGGCCTTAGCGTTCAAAGGAAAATCACACCCAGAACAGAGTGACATTCCTTCCTCTGTTGAAACTCCTAACCCCACCCATGATTCTCCCCCACCGCCCCCCAAACCCAAAACTGATTGTAAAGAAAACACCCTGCCTTGCTACTTTATCAGGAGCTGATGTGAGTTCTTCCCCCTGAAAGCCCTCCTGGCAGAAGGGGAGGGCAGAGGGCAAGTGTCAAAGAACACTCCTGTTTCAGAAAGCTGGTCCACCCCAGTGCCCCTTCTCACCAGATGTGCAGACAGGTGAGGGTGGCAAAGATAATTCCCGCAGCAAAGGCCAGGGGGATAGCCAGGAACACTGTCAGGAACTTGTAAATCACGTATTTGCTGATTTCAAAGAGGGCATGACTGCAGATCCACACTTTGTCAAAGGAGTGCGTAGACTCGGGCTCTGCGATCACATCCTCGAAGCCCACCTGCGGAGACAAGACTCGCGGATCCATCCCAACTGTCACCCAACCTGCCGCCCTGGGCACCAGGGGTCTCAGGGCGGGAGAAGCAAGACAGAAGGGTCTGTCTGGGGTTCCCCACTTTCTCTTAGGGTCACGGTTGGTCCACAGGAATTTGGCTACGAATTCCTGGTTTCGCAGGCGACCCCGCTGCTAGTACACTCAGGCTCCCGAACTTGGCCGGGCTGACCCGGCAGCGAGCGTGGGGGTTGGGGCAGGGGTAGAGGGGCACCCCGCATCCCCAGGACTGGCGAGGGTTTGGACTACCCTCGGCCCCGGGATTTGGCCCACCGCGGGCTTCACCTTGAGATTGGAGTTGAGCTGGTTCGGATCCCGATCTGGGCCGGAGTCCGCGAACTTCTCAGGGTCCGCGTAGTCGACGCAGCTCTGGCGGCTGTAGGAATCCTCATCCACGAAGAGCTGGACGTCCGCCTTCTCCGTCTCGAGCCCCATCGCGGCGTTAGGTGCCCGGCGCCTGCAGCCGCGGGCCCGCGCAGCGCGGCTCCCGGCCCGCTCCTCCTCCCCTTTCCGCCTCGCGGGCCCCGCCCCACCTCGCCGCCCCGCCTGCCCCGGCCTTCTGGGCGGTGGCTGCTTCCCGCTGCTCGCTCCCGCGGCGGGCTCCGGCTTCCGACCCGGGGAGACCCGAGCCCCGCCCGCCCGCCCGCGCGCCCGCCCCCGCCCCCTCGGCCGGGAACCGCCGGGAACCGGCGCGTCCTGACCTACACCGGCCGGCGGGCAGGTCTCGGGGACGGGCAGGAAGGCCTGGGCCACCTCGCTGGACGCCTAGAACTGGAAGCCTACGAGCTGGCAGGTTTTCCAGGGATGATGGACTTACTGGAGGGAGGCGGCTGGATGGTCAAGAGCGCGGGTACAGATTCAGAGGGTCCGTCTTCACCTTTTGGCTCTATTTTCAGTTCCCGTCTTATAAAAAGGGAGCAGTGGTACCTACGTCACAGAGCCTTCGCGTGAGAACTAAATAAATTTATGTAAAACTCATATATAGTCCCCAACACACAGCCCAGACTACGTTGTTGCAGTTGACTGTGAGATTAAGAAGCCGTAACACACCTGATTCCAGGCAACCGCAAGTGCCCGTGACTCCGCAAGCGAATCAGCTGTTCAGTTATCCCAGGGCTCACTGGGTGAGGATGTGGAGTTGGGTAGGTGAGCCCCCTGCTCCTAGAAGTTTGCGCCTTCAGACCAGAAAGGAAGGACTGTTTTTTTCCCCCTAGATTATAACTCAAGTTTCCTTTGCATCAGATCCCGTTAAAAAAATTCTTGGCAGTCGCATTTGCAACTGGTTTGTTGGAACCATATCAACAGCCCCCTAGTATAAAAGCCACACTGACCTCTCACTCAAAAGTTTCTGGGAGAGGTTTGAAAGTCCACAAAGTGTTTCATGTCTGGTGGACTTAGATGTGTGCTTGGAGAGGAAAAGGTACCGTGAAAATTGGGCAAAAGCTAAATAATGGCTCCTAGACTTGAGGTAGTACCCACAGCTTGTTCAGAGCCTAACACGTAGGAAGAATAAACACATTGTGTTGCTAAATGCACTGCATTTTCAACTTGCTGCATTTTCCAAATCCCCTTGTGTGAACTGGATTTAAAGAATGACATCTTCTGAAAGAAGAAGGCTATTTTTTAAACAATAACAATTATGAAAAAAACAGCATCTAAATTGGAAAAACATTTTGGAGCCAAAACTCATTATTTCTAATAATTAAGTAAAAAGTTTACCTGTTGCTACTGCTGTGAATGGATGGCAGTGTTGAAACACTGTATATATGTTACACTTGGATCTGATGTTTATCCCTCCACTCCTTTTTATTTTTCCTTTTAAATATATTTTATTGATTATGCTATTACAGTTGTCCTATTTCCTCCCTGCCCTGCACCATCTGTCCCACCCACCTCCTCCCCTTGGTTCATGTCCATGGGTGGTACATATAAGTTCTTTGGCTTCTACATTTCCTATACTATTCTCAACCTCCTCCTGTGTATTTGGTATCTGCCATTTATGCTTCTTATTCCCTGTACCTTTTATCCCATTCCCCACTCCATATCCCTGCCAATAACCCTCCATGTGATCTTTGTTTCTGTGATTCTGATTCTATTCTAGTTGTTTGCTTAGTTTGTTTTTGTTTTTTTAGGTTCAGTTGTTTAGGTTCAGTTGTGAGTTGTCATTTTACTGTTCATATTTTTGATCTTCTTCTTTTTCTTAGATAAGTTCCTTTAACATTTCATATAATAAGAGCTTGGAGATGATGAACTCCTTTAACTTGACCTTGTCTGGGCAGCACTTTATCTGCCCTTCCATTCTAAATGATAGCTTTGCTGGATAGAGTAATCTCGGATTTAAGTCCTTGCCTTCCATTACCGCGAATACTTCTTTTCCAGCCCGTTCTTGCCTGTAAGTTTTCTTTTGAGAAATCAGCTGACAGTCTTATCGGAACTCCTTTGTAGGTAACTGTCTTTTCTCTTGCTTTTTTAAAGATCCTCTCTTTATCTTTAATCTTGGGTAATGTAATTATGATGTGCCTTGGTGTGTTCCTCCATGAGTCCAACTTCTCTGAGCTTCCTAGACTTCCTGGAAGTCTATTTCCTTTGCCAGATTGGGAAGTTTTTCTTCATTATGTTTTTAAATAAGTTTTCATTTTTTTTGCTCTTCTCCTTCTGGCACACTTAGGATTCAGATGTTGGAATGTTTCAAGTTGTCCTGGAGGTTCCTAAGTTTTGCACTTTTTTGATTTCTAGTTTCTTCACTCTCTTCTGGTTAAATGTTTATTTCTTCCTTCTGGTCCAAATCATTGATTTGAGTCCTGGTTTCCTTCCCTTCACTGTTGGTTCCCTGTATATTTTTCTTTATTTCACTTTGCATATTTTGTTTATCAAAGTGAATAAAAGACCTTAAGGAAAATTGTAATATCAATTACCAGGAAAAGAAGTGAGTTTACAGCTACCTAACATTTTGTAAAAATTTATTTATTTTTAATTATAAGCTTGGATTTTAAGATGTCTCATCCAAAGAAGAAAGTCATTCCTGAGTGCTTGAGTGGACTTAAGCAGTGGCTGAAAAAATCTGGCATTGGGACTTCTTTCCTTAATGTTTTTTGCCTTTTGACCACATTTACATTTCTAGTGGGATTACTAAGACATTTACAATCATTTTCACAAGTAATTGCTTCCCCATGCCTCACAGGCAGTAGGCTAGGACACCAAAAAGAAGGTGAAATTAACATGGTCTTAAGTGATGGTTTAGATTGTAGATTTATTTATAAAATTATAGCTAGCTATGAAAAAGTGTCTCTAAAACCTAATTTAGAAGAAACCTATCTAGGTTTGTTGCATGTAGCATAGTCTATGTGAAGTTATTTTGATGATTTTTTGTCCATTTTACCATTTTAATACATGAGATTTTTAGAGGAGCTATCAAAATGATCTTGCTTATTCTAAATGCTTAGAAAATATTAGCTATTGATGTTCTCAAGGAGTTTAAACCAGTGATTCCACAGCAAAGATAATAGTCCTCTTCAGGACTGTCCCCACCAACTGGAGGGGAGATCTACCAGGAAAGGGAAAAGAGAGGAGGTGGGTTGGAGCTACATGGCTGAGCATATGCTAGTATCTCCCAGGCCACAAGCTTACTCTCCAAATAAGCTTTAATTTTTTTAAAGTTGCTCAATGACCAAAGGAATGAAAAAAATTATAATAAATAATTCTTCTGGCTGTTTTCATAGATTCTGACAAGAGTTTACAGATGGTATATTAGTATGTTTGAAGATTAACAATTTGATAATAGATTAGTATTTGTGAGTAAGATAGTTTGTAATTATTTTGTTCCTTCCTCTTCTCAGCAGAGTGTCTAAGAAAAAGGGATATTTTTCTGGTTCATTGAATATTGTATGTGAATGCTTTTATGCATAAAAATATCTAATTTTTTACCCCAGCCATATGGCTCAGTTGGTTGGAACATTATTCTGTGCACAGGAAGGTTGCTGGTTCAATTCCCGGTGATGGCATATACCTATGTTATGCGTTCATCCCCCACTGGGGCACATACTGCAGGCAACTGATCAGTGTTTCTTACATCAGTGTTTCTCTCTCTTCTTCTCTCCTATCTTCTGTCTGTAAAATCAGTGAAAACGTGTCCTCTGTTGAGGATTAAAAAATATGTATATCTAATTTTTCTCTTTCTTTTCAAATTACAAATGTGTCATTTCTTTTCCCTGTATAGTTTACATACAATTTTAGGCAAGATTCGTTTTGCACATTGCTTTGTGAAAATTGGTTATTAATGCCAATAACAATGACTTCTTGATTTCACCATTACAATCTACTAACATTTAAAGTGCTAGGATTAAACAGGATTTCTCAGCCTTGGCACTATTGCTATTTTGGACCAGACTGTTCTTTGCTGTGGGGAGCTGTCCTGTGCAGGAAGTTTAGTAGCATCCCTGGCTTCTACCAACTCGATGCCAATAGCACTTCCCAGTCATGACAATGAAAAACGTTTCCAGACATTGCCAGATGTTCTTTTGGGGCCAAAATCACCTTTCCCTTCCTTTATTGGGTTGAAAACCATTGTGTAAGACATTGTTGAAACAGTTCTTCATGTGAATGGGGAATATCAGGGTACAGCTATGTATTTACAAAGCCATGCTGAAATCTCAGAATTGTAATACCAATTTGTTAGAAAGTCCAGGGATTTTTCAAATTAAGCTGAAAGATGTTTGTTTGTCATGTAGTAATTTTAGAAGAACCAATTACCATCAATTAATTGCTTCTTCTCAATACAGTGTTGGTTTTATTTGAGGGGTATGTAGACAATACTAAACTTTTGTGAAATTGTGCCAGAGAGTTTAATGGCGCTTAATGGCAGCTTGTTTATTTTTTTCTTATCTACCACTTGTCTTTTTGTCCACATTTTTGGTAAAATTAGCCTTGTACCAGTGAAACAGTGAATTTTTAGTTTAATGTTAATGCACAGTAGCTTTTTGTAATTGGTGCCAGTTTAATCCTCTGGATGTTTCAAATAGCATTTCCTGTGGCCAAAAACCTCTTTTCATGAACAAAAATTTTCAGAATTAACTGTTTTTTGGGAGTACTTTGCTGTTAAAAATAGTTGGGGAAGAAGGTACATCCTTGAAAAGTCTATATTCATGATTAGAGCTGAAAGGATGCATCATTTCATATTTGAAACAATATATGACATTTAATTTTATATTTATTTTATTTTGTTTTCCATAAGTAAAAGATATTCCGGTTTCCTCTTTTGAATATCCCATTGGTTTCTGTAATACTGTATATATAAATAAAATATCTCCCTAAGACTTTGATGTTTTATCTTTGTAGAATATGAAATAGGCACTAATTAACTTCTGGTGAGCACTCACTTTCAATTAAACTCTTAACAAGTACAAATTTCTATTTTTTAAAAGATTTTATTTTATTTTTAGAGAGGGAAGGAGAAAGAGAGAAATAGTAATGTGTTGTAGTGGCCTGCCCAGGAGGGGAGCTAGCCAGTGAATCAGTAAGATGAATGTAATGGCTAATGGCCTGCCCAGGAGCGGGGCTCACAGCTGAGTCAACAAGATTAGGGAGAGCAAGTAACTAAGTAACTGAGGAGTAAGAACCAAGAAATTCTTATTAACTCATATCAGCTTTCCCGCCAGAAGTAACAATCAGAGTGGCAGATCGCCCCTCACCCTATATAGACAATCGTTCCCCACTGATCAAGGCCCAGAATTTGGAGACTGACTCCTCTGGATCTGCGCACGTAAAATAAAGTTCCGCTCTGTACACTCGAAGGCCGCTGAGTTGTTTTCTGTAACAGTGTGAGAGAAACATTCGTAGTTTGCTTCTTGCATGCCTTCAGTTGGGGACCTGGATGGCACCACAGGCACATGCCCTGACTGGCAACCTTTCAGTTCTCAGGCCAGCGCTCAACCCACTGAGCCACACCATCCAGGGCAACTTTCTCAATATTCAAATAGGAACATATTTCGGCAAAGCTGCATGGTTAAAAGTTTTCCAAATTCCAACAGAAATATTCACAATAAGATTACTAGTTAGTAAGACAACAGAGCTGTAGGTTGTTTGCTTGACTTAGGGTTTTATTTGGGACAAAAATGTTATCATAGCTTAATTAGAAGACTTTATTTTCTCTAGTAATTCTTTTCACAAATGATATTCTACTTCCATTTAAAGTAAATGTCAGTTTTTAAAAATAACATAGCTAATCTACATTAGTCAAGAAAAAAGGATGGGAAGTTTTTTGGTTCCTTATTATTTTATTTTATTAATATTGTTATTTTACAAATTTTTGCAATGTGTATATCCAATAGAAGAATGAGGATAAAAACACGGAATGCCTTAATACTTTCCAGCTGGTTCTTGTAAATTGCTATTTTGGTTTGTATTAGGCAGACTTTGATGCCTGAGAGAGTAACCTGGGAGTTTAGAGCAAAGGGAATCCAACTGCACAGAGCAGATGGAAGATTGGGATGCTGCCAAGGGGCTGGGCAAAGGAATTTTAACATTAAATTTTCCTATCAGTAAATATCTGGGAAGAATTTTGTTTTCAGAAACTTTACTAAAAGAATGTTTATCTGTTTTTGTTCTGTGGTTACATGAAAGTGGAAGGCAGACTTCTACACTACAAAAAAGGCATAAAATAAGTTAGACAATTTAGATGTCTGTATGCACTCTTTCTGGGTCACTGAAGCCCACCCAGGTAGGCCCTCACTATCTGCCAACTGCTTATTAATTTCTAGGTTCCTTGTTTAGAGCAGCAAGAAGAGTGGATCTGAAGGTAAATATTTAAAAGTTTACCCTATCAAATACATTATAAGTAGAACTATTGACATTCTTGTGTGTCTGAATAAGATAACTATTTTTAATTAAACTATTAGTAAACAAATAAGTGTCTTATTTCAGAGGCAATTTTAGTAGGTGTTTGAATTTTTATAAAATAGGAATTCTTTAGAGCATTCAGAAAATTCTCATGTTAACCTCAAAAGAAACAACAAAGTTTTCACTGAAATGTGTATGCAGTGTTTCCTATAATTTCTGTATGTAACCATCTAACTTTTGGGAAGGGAAATGATAACAATTATTTGAGAAATAGAGTGACTATTTTTGTCTTAATAATGAATGAATATAAAATTCTGCTTGTCGCTTTTTATCATTCTATATACCTTCACATTTTACTAACAAGTATGGTTTCTTTCTAAAAATTTGTGATCATTGGAAGCTCTTAGGTAAACAAGTCACTGAAAATAAACTTAGTAAAACACTCTGATCCTGAAAAACTGCACACTACATCATTTGGAAATAGGAGAATTTGCAGAGTGATGCTGTAAAAGCATTGCTGCTACTCAATTACTTTGTTCTGAAGACTCTTT
This sequence comes from Artibeus jamaicensis, assembly GCF_021234435.1. Lineage (NCBI taxonomy): Eukaryota > Metazoa > Chordata > Mammalia > Chiroptera > Phyllostomidae > Artibeus > Artibeus jamaicensis. Next base: position 2,418,919 of record NW_026521717.1, read on the forward strand.
GAAAACAAAGTCTTTTCTGAAGGACTAGAGCACAAATAACTAAATGTTTTGGCTAAAAATAATAGTTATTATTTTATCATTTTGTAAAATCCTATCTAATTTCACCATGAATATTTTGCAAGTCTTTTTTATTAAAAGGTATAATAGAAGAAATGACAGGTGACAAATTAATGACTGTCAGGTTTAAATTATTTACAACTACGGGGTGTCAATTATCTATCAGAGTTTTACTGTCCTTTAGGAAATGATTAAATGTAGTTGTCACTTTTAGGTGTAGGCAGATGTTTTAGGATATTAAAACCTACTTTAGAAGCCCACAGTCCAGCCATGGATCTTATTTTCTGCTAAGTTTTTCCAGTTTTCTTGGTTCATTTTTTTTCCTGCCATGGAAAATGTTTCCAATGATAGGACCATTTCCCTTTTCTTCCTTCCCTCCTCTTTCTTTTTGTCTTTCTTATTTTCTTCCTTTTCAAAGTGTTATTTTTGCCAGTAACAGTCTTGCTCATTAATAATATCTCAGGGTTGGGAAGAATTTTAAAGGTTTTTGTCAGTGATCACCCATTGATAAATCTTCATTAAGTGACCATACAAGCTGTGTTAAAATACTTAGGAAAGGGGAATAACTTTATAAAGCAACCCAAATATGTTTGTTGTGAGATTCTTCATTATTTGTGCTGGTATCATCTATTTGAAGTTTTCCTTCCCTTCCTTCCTTCCTTCCTTCCTTCCTTCCTTCCTTCCTTCCTTCCTTCCTTCCTTCCTTCCTTCCTTCCTTCCTTCCTCCCTCCCTCCCTCCCTCCCTCCCTCCCTCCCTATCTTTCCTCACCTTTCCTCTTCTTTTCTTCCTTTCACTTTCTTTTCTTTTTTCTCTCTCCCTCCCTCCCCTTTAGTCATCTGCTTTCTACAACCTGCCCCTACTGAGTCCCTTTTCTAGACAAAGAGATTCACCTGGACTGCCACTTCTGCTACTGTGAAGGGCCAAGGCAGCCTTGCCTAGGCTCACTGCTGTTAATATGATCATGTCTCTTCTATCTTGAGCTCTTCCTTTCTTTAATTGTCCCCAGCTTTAATAAACAGGTTCTCAAAACAAAACAAAAGTACCATTCATGTGTTGACAGTTTTTAATTTATAGCTCTGGCTGTGCCTGTTTCCAAGGTTTCTACCCCTATATCTGACCCTCTGCTTATTCACATTACACAGTTGGTCAAACTCAAAACTTAGGAGTTAGCTTTACTCCCTCTAAGTCCTTCATTTTCTCTTTCCCCACAGGCCAGTTAATTCTATCTTCAAAACCAGTGTTTTCACCTTCTTCCAATTTTACTTCCTCTCCCTGATCTAAGTTCACACTCACTTGAACCGTTTAAATAGACTCTACATTTGATTTTGCTTTCACTCTTCTCCCAGAAATTGCTTTCTTCTAAGGACCTCATAATGTATAACTACAGCCAAAAGGTCTGTTAATTTAGAACTACTATGATCCAGCAATTCTACTTCTAGTTATTTATCTGAAGGAAACAAAAAACACTAACTCGAAATATCTGCCCCTCACCACTGTCATATTCACTGAAGCATTATTTGCAATAGCCAAGACATGGAAACAGCCTAAATGCCCATCAACAAATCAGTGGATAACAAAGATATGATATAAATATAAAATGGGATATTATTCAGCCATAAAAAGATAGCAATCCTACCATTTATGACAACATGGTTGGACCTTGAGGGCATTATGCTAAGTGAAATAAGTAGATCAGACAAAGATCTCACTTATATATGGAATTTAAAATAGAAACTGAACTCATAGATACAGAGAACAGATTGGTGGTTGCCAGAGGTGGAAGTGAGTGAGTGAAATAAGTGAAGGGGGTCAGACTTCCAGTTGTAAAATAAATAAGTCCTGGAGATGTAATATACAACATGATGCCTATAGTTAATAATATTGCATTATGTATTTGGCAGTTGTTAAGAGAGTAGATCTTGAAAGTTTGTATCACAAGAAAAAAGTTTGTAACTGTGTGGTGACAAATGTTAACTAGACTTATTGTGGAGGAAAAAGGAGTGCACAATTTGATGAATATTCTTGTTAAAGTGTTATAAATGGACTAAATCATAAGTATACAGTTCAATGAGTTGTCACAAGGAAAAAATGCTCTATAACCTCTACTGAGATCAAGAAGTGGAGCATTACCAGACCTCAGAAATCTCTCTAATTGTGTCTGTCACTGCTCTCATCTCCTCCCCCAAAGTAACTGAACACAATGCATCAGGTTTGCCTAATTTAAATTTTTACATAAAATTTTTTACAAAAGTACATAATATACTTTTATGAGCCCAACTGATTTTATTAAATATGACTGTGAAATAAATCCATGATGTATGGAGGAGTGGTTCTTTCATTTTTATTTCATCTCATTTCATTGCTGTATAATGTTTCATTGTATAAATACCATAATCTATCCATTCTAATGTTGATGATTATTTCCAGTTAGAGGGTGTAATGAATAATTTTGCTATAAACATATCTGCATACATCTTTTGGTGCAGATACAGACAAGTTTCTGTTGAGTTTATACTTAGGAGAAGACTTGCCGAGTTAAAGGGTAAATGTATGTTATCATACATTACTTCCAATTTTGTAAAGTGATTATACTGATTTACCAGCAGTGAATGAGATTCTGGTTGCTCATCATTCTCACTATGTCTACATACAACTTTGATTTTAAATAGCAAAAACCAACTTAAAAAGTTAGGTAATTCCACAAGAATAGAAGAAAATATTAAGGTTAGCAATGTCAAGAGTGAAAGATACCTCCTAAAGTTAGGAGGTAGACAAAAAGTAAAATCGGGCACTGGTTGAAACTAATTTTTTCAAGGTGTTGGTCACTGGAGAACATCAACTTCCAGGAACACACAGGGACCAAAATAATCAGCCTAGCTAAAATGTCCCTTTGGGGAGTGAATAAAATGCATTCTTCTCTACTCCACTTGTTTCCTGGGAAAAGGTAGTATCAAATGTTAGAGAAGACAGTTATATAAACTGTCTTTTAAATACCTTATTATGAATGAGTAGATTATTTTTCTCTGGATATGTTGATATATCCAGTATCACAAGGCTTTATGTAATCATGACTTCTCTGTTTGTCTTGTGTTTGCTATCTCTTTAGTGTAATTACTCACCTCACTTTTATTTTTACCAGACACATACATTCCCTTTTAGCTTAGCTGCATACCATGTTTTTTAAAAATATAAATTTGTTACACATTGACAAATCTACCATTTTGATGTCTATTGATGATAGTTGAGAACTACTGATCTGAGTACTTGATGATTCTGACTAACATTCATGGTGTAAGGCCAGCATTAGCATCTCAGGTCCAGATCAAAATATTTCTGAGAGTGAAAGGAGGCTTCTGTTGAGTACAACCAGCACAGACAGAGACTGTCCTGGGAAAATTGGGACCTGTTGCCATCAAGCTTGACAACAGTCCTCATACCATCTTTCCTAATTTCCGGGGGGTTATGGATGATGGCCACTATAAATTGTTTGCCTTCAAGGGATAGGGATTGTTCAGGAGACTGAAGAAGAGAGAATTTTCCCCTGAAAAGTATCATTTAGTTAAAAAAAAATAAAACCCATGAGTTTAGAGTTAAGTTTTAATTTCTGTTCTAAAAATTACTCACTGTTACTCAACCTCTCTTATTCTGGGTGTTCTTCATTATAAAATGGTAATGACATAAGAATGAAATTAAATGCCAAAAAAAGTGTTTAGCTTTGCCCATTACCAGAAAAGATACTCAATAATACATTTTATCTTCCTCAGAGGACCAATGCTTGCAGATAAGAAGATAACTGAAGGGGATATGACCTCATTAAATGAGGCTCAATTCTCTCACCCAAATCTTTAATTCTTAATATTGTATACTTCATTTATCTTTTTCTCCATACTTTTATATTTGCTTATGAGTTAGGGAGAGCAGTTATTATTATATATTCATATTAGAGACAAAAAACTGAGATTCAGAGTTCATGGGTTTGACATAGTTTCCATAGTTATTAAGTATTAGGTCTGGGACATAAACGCACGACTCATATCTTGGTCCTGGGTTTTTTCCCCAGCACGCCGGGTTGTTTTTGCCTCTTTATGGTGAATAGATGGCAAATTAATTACCTCTGGTTTTCAGGCTCGAGATAATATACTGATTTGAATTAAAGTTTAAGTAAAAATTTAATATTGGGTTGGGCACAAAGTTTGTTTGGCTTTTTCTGTAAGACAGCTCTAGTAGTGCTTAGTAGTCTTTAACTTCATTCAAAAAAATTTTGATTGATTGTTTTGTTGTATTGTGACAGTTGTCATATCAGTGTGCATTAAAAAATTATCAAAATTGGCAAATTTTTATGCAGCTGTTTTAATGTTGAAGATGGAAGAATATATGCAACATTCTCATTATATTATGCTTTATTATTTTCAATAAATCAATAAATACCAAGTGCTGGTGAGGATGTGGAAAGAGAGGAACCCTTTTGTACTGTTCATGGGAATGTATATTGGTACAGCCACTGTGGAAAGAAGTGTAGAGATAACTCAAAAAGTTAAAAATGGATCTGCCTTTTGGACCAGTGATCCCACTTCTGGAAATATATCTGAAAGAACCCAAAAACTGTCAGCGGATTTCTCAAAAGAGACCTTACAGGCAAGAAGGAGCTGGAAAGAAGTATTCCAAGTCATGAAATCCAAAGACCTACAACCAAGATTACTCTATCCAACAAAGCTTTCATTTAGAATGGAAGGACAGATAAAGTGCTTCTCAGATAAGATCAAATTCAAGGAGTTCATCATCACCAAGCCCTTATTATATGAAATGTTAAAGGGACTTACCTAAGAAAAATAAGATAAAAAAGATGAACAGTGAAAGGACAGGAAACTCACAGTTATTAATAACCACACCTAAAACAAAAGCAAACTAAGAGGACAGCTAGATCAGGAGCAGAACCATAGAAATGAAGATCACATGGAGGGTTAGCAACAGGGGAGTGGGAGGAGGAGAAGGGGGGAGAAGGTACAGAGAATAAGTAGCATAGATAGTAGGTAGACAATAGATAGGGGGAGGGCAAGAATAATATGGGAAATATAGAATCTAAAGAACTTGAGACACATGGTCATAAACTAAAGGGGAGGAATGGTGGGGGGGTGTGCAGGGTGGAGGGGAATGAAGGGGGGAAATAGGACTGTAATGGCATAATCAATAAAATATATTTTTAAAAAAGAACCCAAAACACTAATTTGAAAGAATATAAGCATCTCTATGTTCATTGCAGCATTATTTACAATTGCCAATATATGGAAGCAGCCCAAGTGCCCATCAGTAGATGAGTGGATAAAATAACTATGGGACATCTACACAATGAAATACTACTTGGCCATGAAAAAGAAGAAAATTTTGCCATTTGTGACAGCATGGATGGACCTGGAGAACATTATACTAAGTGAAATAAGCCAGTCAGAATAAGGCAAGTACCGTATGATTTCACCCATATGTGAAATCTAATGAACAAACTGTTAACAAGGAAAATGGGGACAGACTCAGAGATGGAGAGCAGGATGACAGGCAGCAGGGAGCAGAGGTTATGGGGTGGAGGGTCTGAACAAAAAAAGGAAAAGGGACTCATGGACATGGACAACAGTGTGGTGACTGCTGGGCAGAAGGGTGTATAAGAGGAAGAAATGGCAATGGAAAAATACGATAATAAAAATATAAAAAATAAAGGTAAAAACAACTGAAATTCAGAAGATTTGTGCAGTAATGGAAAAGGTGCTGTGACTAATGGGATGTGTCAAAAATAGTTTGCAAAGTTTTGTGAGATTTCTTGCTCCATGGGCGATGTTCCATGGTCAGGTAGATCATTTGAATTTAATAGTGATCAAATCAAGACATTAATTGAGGACAATCAATGTTATACCATGCAGAATGGCCAACATGCTCAAAATATCTAAATCAATAAGTTGTTGCTGAAAATGAAACATGTCTTTTATTTTACAGAAAAAAATCTAAACAAATTTTGGCCAATTCAATAAAATATTTAAAGGTGTGTTTGGCCCTGGCTGGTGTGGCTCAGTGGATTGAGTGCCGGCCTGCGAATCAAAGGGTCGCTGGTTCGATTCCCAGTCAGGGCACATGCTTGCGTTGCAGACCAGGTCCCCAGAGAGGGGTGCTCGAGAGGCAACAACACACTGATGTCTTTCTCCCTCTCTTTCTAAAAAAAAAAAAGAAAAAAGGTGTGTTTGTATAGTATGCTTTACTTTATTTTTTTTGACACAACTGAAATGTTGATTATAATTATGGAAGCAGCTAAAAGATAAAACCACAATCCTTTCATTGTCTGCATATATATAACACATTTATGGTTTTTAAAGCAAGTGGTCAATTCTGCAGTTGCTCTTTCCTGAATACTTGATAAACTTCAGACAGTTTTCCTCCAACCCTTTATTCAGTGAGACCAGTTGTGCTCTGAGAATGCTGATGCTATATCCAAAATAGAATCAGAAATTCACTCTGTGGTAAAAACACATAAATTACTTGAAAAGCAAATGACAAGTAAATTGTGGGCCAACTATTGTTAAGATTATTTTTCAGTGCCTTCTTCAGTTGACAGCAGGGAAAAACTAGAATTAATCCTAAAACATTTGGAGCTTCATAGTCAGGACTTTGCTAATTCTTCACAAACAAAGGAAAGAAGGGGAAACAGGTGGACAATGTTCCAAGTCAATGAGAGTGTCTCATGCCTCTCCATGGGGTGGGCTGACCCTGAGCACAAGGAGGTAAGGGACCACCCACATGGCTGCATGTTCAGCCCAAATTGCTTTGAAGGGCCTCATAAAACACTGGACTAAAAGAGGAGAAGGACAAACAATGTACTTTGCATGATTTGGGAGAATGATCTAACTGGAATATGGGTTCCATATGGAAAAAATTAGACATATATTTAGGCTTATTTTTGTAGGTAACAGTTTTATTGAGCTATAATTCACATACCATGCCATTTACAAACTTAAAGTTTATAATTCAGTGTTTTTGGTATACCCACAGAGTTGTGCAACCATCACCACATCAATTTGAAAACACTTTAATTAATCCAAAAAAAAAGCTTTGCACATCAGCTATCATCCTCCAATCTTTTCATATCCTTAACCCTAGGCAACGACAATTTACTTTCTATCTCTATAGATTTGCCTATTCTTGGCATTTCATATAAATGAATTTATGAGATCTGTGGGGGTTTTGTGACTGGCTTCTGTCACTTAGCATAATATAACTGAGGTTATTCATGTTGCATCATGATTCAGTATTTTCCTCCTTTCTATTGCTGAATAATATTCTCCTTAGTAATGTTATTTATTCATAAGTTGATGGACATTCTACTTTTTAATTATAATGAATAATGCTGCCATGAATTATTCACAGATTTTTGTGCACAGATTTTTGTAGAGATGTGTTTTCATTTCTTTTTCATATACACCTACAGGTGGAATTGCTGGGTTATATCATAATTCTATGTTTAGTCTTTTTTTTAATTTTTATTTTATTGATTATGCCATTACAGTTGTTCTATTCCCCCCTTAATTCCCCTCCACCCTGCACCCCCCCACCATTCCTCCCCCCTTTAGTTTATGACCATGTGTCTCAAGTTCTTTAGATTCTATATTTCTCATACTATTCTTGCCCTCCCCCTATCTATTGTCTACCTACCATCTATGCTACTTATTCTCTGTACCTTCTCCCCCCTTCTCCTCCCACTCCCCTGTTGCTAACTTTCCATGAGATCTTCACTTCTATGGTTCTCCTCCTGATCTACCTGTCCCTTTAGTTTGCTTTTGTTTTAGGTGTGGTTCTTAATAACTGTGAGTTTGCTGTTCATGTTTTTTATCTTATTTTTCTTAGGTAAGTCCCTTTAACATTTCATATAATAAGGGCTTGGTGATGATGAACTCCTTGAACTTGACCTTATCTGAGAAGCACTTTATCTGTCCTTCCATTCCAAATGAAAGTTTTGCTGGATAGAGTAATCTTGGTTGTAGGTCTTTGAATTTCATGACTTGGAATACCTCTTTCCAGCCCCTTCTTGCCTGTAAGGTTTCTTTTGAGAAATCAGCTGACAGTCTGATGGGGACTCCTTTGTAGGTGACTGTCCCCTTATCTCTTGCTGCTTCTAGAATTCTCTCCTTTATTTTAATCTTGGCTAATGTAATTATGATGTGCCTTGGTGTGTTCCTTCTTGGGTCCAACTTCTTTGGGACTCTCTGAACTTCCTGGATTTCCTGGAAGTCTATTTCCTTTGCCAGATTGGGGAAATTCTCCTTTATTATTTGTTCAAATAAGTTTTTCACTGGTGGCTATTCCTTTCCCCCTTCTGGAACCCCTATAATTCAGATGTTGGAGTGTTTAAAGATGTCCTGGAGGTTCCTAAGTCTCTCCTCATTTTTTTGAATTCTTGTTTCTTCATTCTTTCCTGGTTGGTCATTTTTATCCTCCTTCTGGTCTACTCCCTTGATTTGAGTCCCAGTTTCCTTTCCATTACTATTGGTTTGCTGTGCATTGCCATTCATTTCAATTAATTTAGCCTTCATATGTTCCTCTAATTTGTGACTAAAATCAACCAGTTCTGTGAGCATCCTGATCACCAGTGTTTTGAACTGTGCATGTGAAAGTTTTGCTATTTCTTCGTCACTTAGATTTATGGGCTCTGGGGCTTGGAGATTTTCTTGAGCCATTTTTGGTCTGTTCGTGCCCATTAAGTATGAGGAGTTGAGTCTTAGGGGCGGGGTGGGACCTCCAGGGCAGGGTTGCTGGGTTGTGAGGCTGTATGTGGGGACCGGGTCAGAGCTGGGAAATGGTGGCAGTCTCTGCTGCCTCCCGTCACTGGGACCCACTCGGTCCCGTCTCACTGCCCACTCCCTCGCTGGTCTATCTGCGTGCAGGAATGCACCAGCACAGTCAACCCACTGCCCTTCACCCTCGCAGGATCTGCCGGTCGCTCACTGGGTCGAGCTCAGTAGGTCGCTCACTGGGTTGGCCCTTTGCAACCCCACACCTGGGATCTGTGTGCCTGAGTCCATTTGACTGAGTTTTCCTGTGCAGCCCCACTCCGCCAGCTGCTGGTTTCACCCCTCTTACCGGTCAGGCTGAAGAATTCATTGTTATCGGACTTTCAAAAACTTCAATTTTCTGTGTTCTGGCTGTATTTTCTGTTGCTAATATTTTGTTGTCTCTAAACTTGGTTGTGTGAGAAAGCACAGCGTCTCCACCTATGCCTCCATCTTGGCAGAAGTCTATGTTTGGTCTTTTGAGGAGCTGCCAAGCTTTCCCAAAGTGGCTGTACAATTTTACATTCCCATCAGCAGTTTACAAGTATTCCAGTTTCTCCACATTCTCATCAACACTTGTTATTAGTCTTTTTGAATATAGTCATACTAGTGGTTGAGAAATGGCATCTTATTGTCTTAGTCCTTTTGGTATGCTGTAACAGAATACCATAGACTAGGTGGCTTATAAACAGCAAAATTTATTTCTCGCATTTCTAGAAGCTGGGAAGTACAGGATCATGGCACTAGCATTCAGTGTTTACTGAGGACTTCCTGCTTCATAGAAATCTTCCTTTTGCATTGTCCTCCATTGTGGAAGGAGTCAGGGAGCTCTGTGGGTCTTTTTAATAAGGGCACTTAATACCATTTGTGTAGGTCCCACACTCAGATTTAAGCATCTCAGAAAATTCCAATTAATAACATTGTATTGAGTTTTAGGATTTCATTATATGAATTTTGGAGGGAGAGAGACATTGAGACCATAACACTCATTGGTTGTCATTTTTATGATTGCTAATTATAGATTTTATTTTTGTATATAATGTGAGCCAACATATATGCCCTTCTGGTATAATATTGCATTTTAGAAAAAAATGCACATTTTAATACCTTTATCCCAAAATATTTTCTCAACTGTGGAAGGTCTTTGTTCACAACATATAATTCATATTTTATAATTTTGTCTTTCCCCCGAATCTGTCATGTTGCAATTTATTGATAATGTATTTATTATATTGCATTGCATTGTATTGTGCAGTGGAACCTTGGTTTTTTAACTTAATTCATTCTGTAAAACTGTTTGAGGACCAATTTGTTCAAAACAATCTCCTTTGTTTGTCTCCTTGAGAGACTTGTGACTGATCATACAGGTAACAGCATGAAAAAGCTTTTGGGTAGAGAATTGTGGCCTGAAGTTTTGTTGGACAATGGAGACATGTTTTCCTTGAACAACTTGGTTGAGAAACAAATTGTTCAAGAACTGAAGTTTGACTGTATTTATATATAAATTATATCAAGTTATAGTGTACTGTCTTATTAGTTACATGTTTTGTGTGGGCAATACATTATTTTTTCCAGGAAGACTTTAAGTCCCAGAGGACAAGAGCTTTCTTGACCTCTTGTTTATTTTGAAACCCTTCAGAACCTAATACAAAGTCGAGCATGTGGTTTAAACTCACTAACAATATGTTTATTGCCTAGTTCAGTTGATTGCTCATTTTTGCTAGGCTGGTTTAAATTAAGTCTTAAAGTTAAAAAAATAACTGAACCAGTATCAATAAAAATAAACTTTATCAAATATTTGGTAATTGGGATTTTTCCAAATTATTATTTTTAATTCATAGCTTAACAAACCTTGGTGATTACATAAAATAGTATCCTTATGATAAGGGGATTGAGGTGATTCCCTGTGGAGGAAGAGTGTCCCATTGGGTTTCATAGAGTTAGTGGAGAGTTTTTCTTATCTCTATCACTAGGACAAGTGAATCATAGCCATCATTATATTGGGGATATTTGGAGGCTTAACAAGGGGGATGTGAGCAAAAATAGTTTTAAAGACATCAGTTTTTATTTGTTACACCTCCAAATGTTCTTTACCAAAATCAATTTGTTTGATAACTCATCTGTCATTTTTTCTCCACCTCCCCTTTCAAAGTTGCTCCTTTTCCATTTTATACCAAAGAAATGCATCCTTGCTCATAAGAAAAAAAGAAAGGAAAACTTAAGGTGGTGGGAGAATGGTCACATCACAGTGCAATATGAAGGAAATAGGATGGAAGAATTGGTTAGGACGAGTCTCAGGCTGCAGTGGAGTTATAAGAAAGCTTGGGCTGGCCTAAGTATCCTCAAGCTCAGTTATTCCCTGGAAGCAATCAGTGAGAAGTGTGGTCTCAAATTCAGAAAGCAGTAGCAGCTCGGGCCATCTGTCAATTACACTCCATGCAGCAGATCTGAGTGCTGTATTTTTGTGGCCACAGTGAGCTTTTGGTGTGAATTGGATTAGAGGCAGCATCCCAAATTACATTGTCAATGGGACGAAGCAAAACTGGTTTAATCTAGCTAGCTGATCATGAGAAGTGGAGCAGAGAAATACTACAAAACAGAGGGTTTCTTACTAATAATGTTCTTATCCTCCCAGTTTGTCAGTGATTGTAGAGTAATTGTGTGATGACCTTTCTTGTCAAAACCTGATTGTACCAGTGAAATTATTTTGTTTTTTAGTATGAATGTACAAAGCTCATTCATAGTTAATATAAAATATATTATCATAAATTTTTCTTTTCTTGATTTACTTCAGTCTGTGGGTAAATAAATGACTATAGTATTTTTGGAGTTTCTATTTACCAAATTGTGGCTGATAGTAATACAACACTAACATTATGTATAAGTTTGTGTATGTGTATGTGTGTGTGTGTGACCTAAAATTATGAATTTTTGAATATTGTATTTATTATAAAAAGGCTTTAAATTAATTTAATTAATGTTTATGAAAAGATTCTTATGAATTATAAATTTTCTGTAAGCAGTTGTAAATGCTTTATAAAACAAATGTTAGATATTCTCTGTATTTTACATAGAATGTTGGATTTTTATATTTACTTTCTTTAATTATTGACATTGAATAATGGTTTTCCAAAAGTTATTTTCTTTGATGTATTTTCCACATTTTTGTTGTCTTCTAACTTGTGCATTTCATAACCCATTAAAATTACTTGCATTAAAAATGACATTTTTTAAAATAAAAATGACATCTTATTTAGCAGATATTTATTCTAAGAGTCTTAAAATTATAATTATTTTAGGATATTTTAGAGTCCTTGCAATTTTGACAATGGTAAAGGTATTTGAAAGAGAAAATGTATACAAGTTCTATCCAGAAGCTATTCAGCAATGTAATATGAAAAACAGAGACATTTATTGAAGAAGATACAAGATACAAGGAACGTTATATATAGGACAAGATGCCTTAGTCCCCTTCAAAATAGGTGCCTTGGGGCCACACACAGTCCTCCCAATTGCCCTCAGCTGTCCCATTGTATTTTCCTGAATCTCATCAATAGTCTGAAATCCCTTTCCTTCAAAGGAGATTTTAGTTTGGGAAAAGCCAGAAGTCACAGGTCGCTAAATCTTGGCTGTAGGTCGGGCTGAGTCACCTGAGTGATTAGATGTTTTTCTAAAAACCTCAGCACAAGATGTGTTACATAAATGGGCATGTTGTGATGAAGCTGGCAATCACCAGTTGCCCATAGCTGTGGCCTTCTGAATCATCTGAAAAGTTTCCACAGAGGAATGTTCAACCTTAATTCAAAATTTGATGCAGATTTGTTGCTCACTCCCTTAGTAATTTTGAATGTGATGCTCACACAGTACACGTGCTCACTCAATGACGTTCACAGCCCCTACTGACTAGTATAGTGAAGTCGCCATTGTTCCATGCATGTGAATTCCAGTCCACTGTCCTTAGCTGTCTGGTTACATCAATGTTGCACAAACCATTCTCATTATGTTAACAATGGTTGGACATTTTCCATCCAGGCCTCATACGTTATGAATTCTGAAATGTGTGGGCATCATTTCGATGGCCTCTGAAATTTCAATGAGTATTTAATGCACTATAAAGTATAATTTTCATTGTCTGAATTGGGATGCAGGCATTTTTGAAGTATAAAACATCTATAACACCCCTCCAAGTCCTTAGTCAACACACGTGCACACACACACACCAGTGTTGGTATTCCTGGAGCTTCTATTTTGCTGTCAAACTCTAAGTCTGGTTGAAAGAAGAGGTCATAAGAAATGGGGCAAGCAGGAGGATGGAAGGATGTCATGGCATATGTTCACAGCCTGATTCTTGGGATTAGAAATGGGCCGTTGGCATTAGAAAGGAACAGCTTGAATAGGACATACTATTTTTATGAATGACTTTGTAAAATTCTGAACATATTAGAACTACTTTGGGAACCATTCTCCTTGACTTTTTGCGAAGGTCAGTCCTGACTGGCATCCTAAAGGTTAATGGCTTTGAGAACTGTAAGAATCAGCACACTTGGCACAGATTTAGTGTTGTTAGGCATCACCAGTAGGAAAAAATTTAAGGTTCTTTAGTAAGGTTCATTGAAATCATGGGAAAGAGAATGTTGGTTGCCACTAGGTGACTATGACTAATGAAAATTAGGCAAATTAAAATATTGGCAGCATCTATTTGGGAGTGTTAGAAATAATCAGAGGACACTTTTGAATAGGTTAACACTCTAATGGAGCCCCACAATTTGGGCACCTACATCTACACACTGGTGAAACAAAGTAATGATCCATTTGTACCACAATAATGAATATGTGTGTGTGTATAACCTAAAACTATAAATTTCTTCAGAATAATACATTGATTATAAACTTAATTAAATTAATCTTATATTAATGTAATTTATTTTTAATATTTTATTTATTTTTAGAGAAAGGAGAAGGAAGAGAGACAGAGAGGGAAACTTCAATGTGTGGTTGCCTCTCATATGGCCCCCACAGGGGACCTGGCCTGCAACCCAGGCATGTGCCCTAACTGGGAATTAAACTAGTGACCCTTTTGTTCACAGCCTGAGCTCAATCCACTGAGCTATAGCAGCCAGGCTATATTAATTTAATTTAAAATTAATTAAATTAATTTTTAATGGTCATATTTGTTGTTTAGGATGTATGGGAATTTTGAGCTTAGTGTTTAGTCACAGGATTGTTCACAACAAGTTGTTCACAACAATTTCTGGAAGAAGTTGCCACATGAACTCTACCTTTTCTGAGTCTATACTCACCATGTAGTTTCCCCTAGGAATAAATCCTGTACCAGAGCTATATTAAAAAAAACAAAGTGTCAAAGACCAGCTTTAACCTCCTATAGCAAACAATTAGACAACTGAACAAAATAGTAAAACAACTGTTGTTGTGGTTGGAGAACAAGCAGCACAGAACTGTGAGCCTTGTGAGAAAGGAAGTAACTGTAAAACTAATAATCTTCTTGGCTTTCTACCTATAGTCAATTTCCAATGGTGGGCACAGGAAGAGAAACCTAAACAGATCCTGCAAGCCTTGCTGGCTTGAGAAGATGGAAGTCAGTCTGGGGAGGCTGAGGCAGCTATAAGTTACAGGGAAGAGTTTGGGAAAGGGGGGCACTCAATAAGAAAAGAGCTCTATAAGTATTCATGAGGTGCCCTTTAGTTTTTATGAAACTAGGTGCCCACCTGTTTCATCCCTGTGACCCACATCTATGAGCCAGTCCTGTTTCTAAGAGGGAGCAGTCTGCCATCTTTTTTTTGGAAAAATAATATTTTTTAAAGCAACTGAAAGAACACATGATATACAAAGAAGCAAAGGCAGAAATTATAGCCAGTTTCTCATCAATAATTCTCAAAGATAGGCAAAGAATGACCATGGAACTATAAATGGAAATATTCACAGAGCTCATAAAGGTTAGGAAGACCTTTGATTTCTGACCATCCAGAATAGGGAGCTCTTGATGATCACCTGGAAAATTTGTTGGAGACCCCAAGATTTATGCTTTAGAAGCAAGGGTGAACTAACACCCTGAGTGGAGGCTACTTTAGACTTACCCTAGTGAAAATGTATAAATAGACTTCAAAGGCCATGAAGCTGATCTGGAACTATTTAACTTTGTAAAGGAAGAAAACAATACCCAAGCACTTAACAACAAATATTCCCAATATCCAGTGTGCAATAAATAATTAATGAACAAGCCCCCCAAAAAAGGAAAATAGGTCTCATAACCAGGAAAGAAATTAATCAATAGAAAAAGCTGAGAAATATATCCTGAGGTTCTGGCTAAGATAGAGGCATAGGCAGATATACTTCACTTCCTTGCACAACCAAAATAAGGATAATGACCAGTTTAACAAAAACAAACAGACATGCCAGATAATCAAACTGCATGGAAGTCCAACAACCAAGGAATTAAAGAAGAAATATTCATCCAGACTGGTAGGAAGGGCAGAGACAGACAGCTAGAGGACATATGACAAGATAACAGTGGCAGACTGTGGCTGGGGGCAGACCACAGAGGGTGAGGCAGGATCTGGCAGACTGGGTGATTCCACATTTATGTGAGATAAGCTGGGAAGAACAACTGGGGAGCAGACAAACTGCAACCCAGGGTTCCAGTGCTAGGAAATAAAGCCTGAAAATCTATGCTGTAAAAACCTGTGGGGGTTGGGGCAGTGAGAGAAACTCCCAGCCTCACAGGAGAGTCCCTTAGAGAGGCCCATAGGTCCTAGAACATACACAAACCCACCCGCCCAGG
The DNA here is from genome assembly GCF_021234435.1 of Artibeus jamaicensis. NCBI lineage: Eukaryota > Metazoa > Chordata > Mammalia > Chiroptera > Phyllostomidae > Artibeus > Artibeus jamaicensis. The sequence goes on from NW_026521717.1 coordinate 2,434,580, forward strand.
AATCAGCATCTGACAGGACACAATCCTCTATGTGAAGAGAGGGAAATGACTGAAAGCAGGGCAAGAATGAGCAGTTAGCAAGTGGCATTGTTTCCTCTCTGACCCTCTTCCATATACAGCACCACAACACAGTGAAGTGTGTTCCCCAGCCCTGACAAATGCCTTAAAGCTCTGCCTCTTGCAAGGTAGCAGGTGTACTGAGACAAAGAAATATGGCCCAAATGAAAGAACAGATCAGAACTCCAGAAAAAGAGCTAAGCAGTGAGGAGATAGAGAATGTATCAGATGCAGAGTTCAAAACACTGGTAATCAGGGTGCTCACAGAAATGATTGAGTATGATCACAAAATAAAGGAATAGATGAAGGCTACCCAAAGTGAAATAAAGCAAATATACAGGGATCCAACAATGTAGGGAAACACACCAGTGTGTCTGTGATCTGTTGGTCAACCAGAACTCACATCAACAACTTGGAACAAAAGGAAGAAATAAACATTCAACTAGAATAGAATAAGGAAACAAGAATTCGAAAAAAATGAGGAGAGGCCGAGGACCCTCTGGGACAACTTTAAACGTTCCAACATCTGAATCATAAGGGTGCCAGAAGAAGAACAAGAACGATAAATGGAAAACTTATTTGAGCAAATAATGAAGGAAAACTTCCCCAATCTGGCAAAGGTAATAGACTTCCAGGAATTCCGGGAAGCTCAGAGAGTCCCAAAGAAGTTGGACCCAAGGAGGCACATCATCATTAAATTACCCAAGATTAAAGATAAAGAGAGAATCTTAAAAGCAGCAAGAACAAAGGAGAGAGTTTCCCACAAAGAAGTGCCCATAAGTCCATCAGCTGATTTCTCAAAAGAAACCTTATAGGCAAGAAGGGCTGGAAAGAAGTATTCCAAGTCATGAAAGGCAAGAACCTACATCCAATATTACTCTATCCAGCAAAGCTTTCATTTAGAATAAAAGGGCAGATGAAGTGCTTCCCTGACAAGGTCAAGTTAAAGGAGTTCATCATCACCAAGCCCTTACTGTATGAAATGTTAAAGGGAATTATCTAAGAAAAAGAATACCAACAACTATAAACAGTAAAATGACAACTAACTCATAACTTTCAACAGCCAAACCTAAAAAACAAAACCCAAAACTAAGCAAACAACTAGAACAGGAATAGAATCACAGAAATAGAGATCACATGGAGGGTTATTGGGGGAAGGGGGAGGGAAAAAAGGTACAGGGAATGAGAAGCATAATTGGTAGGCACAAAATAGACAAGGGGGAGGTTAAGAACTGTATAAGAAATGGAGAAGCCCAAGAATTTATATGTACAAGCCCTGGACATGAACTAAGGGAGACGGAATGCTGGAAGGAGGTGTGGTGTAGGGCAGAGGGGGATGAAGGGAAGAAAAAAATGGGAAAACTGTAATAACATAATCAATATAATATACTTAAAAAAAGCAGATAAATGACAATGTTAGAATTAACAAAGTTGTTAAACACATGCACAAAGCAAGGGTATAAATGTAAATTATTAAAAAGAATAAAATAAATTTTATAGAAATAAAAATTAGAGTATGTGAAAATATAAGGGACAATGACTCCGAAATTGTAAACCCAGAAGTCCTCAAAGCGCAGTGGGCCCAAAGCATGATCAAAACACACATGCTAACATAGATACATCAAGGTACATCATAATCATATTTCAGAAAACCACTGGAAAATAACATTTTATTCATTTTTTTTCTTGCTATGGGCTTCTAGCCAGTAGTCATTTTTATGGTCAGTTAAAGAGTCAGAACACAGCGTGTGGTCTTTTCACCTCTTTTATCCCTGTGACCCAAGTCTGTGAATCTCCCCTCTTTCTGAGAAGGAGCAGTCTGACATTTTTTTAAGAAAAATAATACTTTAAAAGCAACTGAAAGAAGGCACAATGTACAAAGAAGCAAAGGTAGAAATTAGAGATTTTTGTCTATAATTATATAAACTAGAGGACAGTGGAATGACTATTTTTGCAATTTTAAGTATATTATATTGATTATGTTATTACAGTTTTCCCATTTTTTTCTTCCCTTCATCCCCCTCTGCCCTACACCACACCTCCTTCCAGCATTCCGTCTCCCTTAGTTCATGTCCAGGGCTTGTACATATAAATTCTTGGGCTTCTCCATTTCTTATACAGTTCTTAACCTCCCCTTGTCTATTTTGTGCCTACCAATTATGCTTCTCATTCCCTGTACCTTTTTTCCCTCCCCTTCCCCCAATAACCCTCCATGTGATCTCTATTTCTGTGATTCTATTCCTGTTCTAGTTGTTTGCTTAGTTTTGGGTTTTGTTTTTTAGGTTTGGCTGTTGAAAGTTATGAGTTAGTTGTCATTTTACTGTTTATAGTTGTTGGTATTCTTTTTCTTAGATAAGTCCCTTTAACATTTCATACAGTAAGGGCTTGGTGATGATGAACTCCTTTAACTTGACCTTGTCAGGGAAGCACTTCATCTGCCCTTCCGTTCTAAATGAAAGCTTTGCTGGATAGAGTAATATTGGATGTAGGTTCTTGCCTTTCATGACTTGGAATACTTCTTTCCAGCCCTTCTTGCCTATAAGGTTTCTTTTGAGAAATCAGCTGATGGACTTATGGGCACTTCTTTGTGGGAAACTCTCTCCTTTGTTCTTGCTGCTTTTAAGATTCTCTCTTTATCTTTAATCTTGGGTAATTTAATGATGATGTGCCTCCTTGGGTCCAACTTCTTTGGGACTCTCTGAGCTTCCCGGAATTCCTGGAAGTCTATTACCTTTGCCAGATTGGGGAAGTTTTCCTTCATTATTTGCTCAAATAAGTTTTCCATTTATCGTTCTTGTTCTTCTCCTTCTGGCACCCTTATGATTCAGATGTTGGAACGTTTAAAGTTGTCCCAGAGGGTCCTCAGCCTCTCCTCATTTTTTTTGAATTCTTGTTTCCTTATTCTATTCTAGTTGGATGTTTATTTCTTCCCTTTGTTCCAAGTTGTTGATGTGAGTTCTGGTTGACCAACAGATCACAGACACACTGGTGTGTTTCCCTACATTGTTGGATCCCTGTATATTTGCTTTATTTCACTTTGGGTAGCCTTCATTTGTTCCTTTATTTTGTGATCATACTCAATCATTTCTGTGAGCACCCTGATTACCAGTGTTTTGAACTCTGCACCTGATACATTGTCTATCTCCTCACTGCTTAGCTCTTTTTCTGGAGTTTTGATCTGTTCTTTCATTTGGGCCATATTTCTTTGTCTCAGTGCATGTGTTATGTTGTAAGAGGGTGAGGCCTAAAATATTTTCCAGGGCACAACCCTGTTTGCTGCATTGTGGGACTGTCTGTGAGGGAGGGGTCATAGAGAGAACAATGCTGCTATCTTGTTCTGCTTCTGCCCCACTTCCCCACAAACTCTCCTGTGAGACTGGGAATTTCTCCCACCATGGAAACTGCTGCAGTATTTTACAGCTAGTTTTGAGCCTTTAGTTTCCTGCCCAGTCAGCCCCCCAACCTCATCCACTACTCTCATCCCGCTGCCTGTCTCCCATCTGTGTCCCTCCTACCAGTCTGGGTGAATGTTTCTTTAACTCCTTGGTTGTTGGAGTTCTGTGCAGTTTGATTTTCAGGCACTTCTAGTTGTTTATGGTCTTTAAATTGGTTTTTGTCCTTGTTTTGGTTTTGCAAGGAAGCGAAGTGTTTCTACCTATGCCTCTATCTAGGCCAGAACTCCTCTGGATGACATTTTTGAAGTGCTGAAAGAAAAAGAAGAGTTTTTCAGTCTAAAAGCTTAAACAGCAGCATTATTCCATAAAATAAAGCCAAATAAAGACTTTTTTTTAAAGGGAAAAATTTTTTCTCAGCAGAAAAAGTTGCTTATTCTTTCCCTTGTGTCCCTTGCTCTCGGGGGCATATTGGTGAATATATTGCTACATGAAGTATCTGAAACTTTCCTGCCTATATTCTCCTATAGGACTTTTATGGTGTTGCTACTTATATTTAAGTCTTTTGTTCATCTTGAGTTTCTTTTTTTAAATATATTTTATTGATTATGCCATTACAGTTGTTCTATTTCCCCCTTCATTCCCCTCGACCCTGTACACCCCCTCCCCCTCCATTCCCCTCCTTTAGTTTATGTCCATGTGTCACGAGTTCTTTAGATTCTATATTTCCCATACTATTCTTGCCCTCCCTCCTATCTATTTGCTACCTACCATCTGTTCTACTTATTCTCTGTACCTTCTCCCGCCTTCTTCTCCTCCCACTCCCCTGTTGCTATTGTGTATGGTGTACCTTGGTGGTCGAGTTTCATTTATTGTTTTTTGCTTGTAGTTGTCCATATCACCCAATACCATTTGTTGAAGAGGCCATTTTTACTCCATTTTATGCTCTTGACCTTCTTTTCAAATATTAATTGACCATAGAGACATGGGTTTATTTCTGGACTCTCTAGTCTGTTCCATTGATCTATGTGTCTGTTCTTATGCCAGTACCAGACTGTTTCTTAATACAGTGGCCTTATAATATAGTTTGATGTCAGGTGCTATGATCCCTCCTACTTTGTTCTTCTTTCTCAAAATTTACTGAGGCTATTTGGAGATATCCTCTATCTTACTTTGCTTAATCCAATTGCTGATCTGTACCAGACTCTCGCATTTTGTGTTTTGATTTATAGCTTTAGCTCTGGATTTTATCATCCCCTTTACATACTCCCAGTGTTTAATGTTGCTTTTTAACTTTTTTATATTTCCTTATTACCAGTTTCAGAAAATCTATACTCCCTATCAATGTACTTTACCAAAATTTGCATTAAGAGCTAAGTCTTCACTTTAAATACCTTAACTTGTTTCCTATATGCTTGATCTAGGATTTCCTTAAATGTATTACATATAATAACTTTCATATCTGATCTATTTTCACTTGGACTGTTACATAATACCTTAAGTTAAAAGTTTCTTTCCCTTTACTCAGACCAAATTATCTCCTTCTCTAGTATTTTCCACTATTGGCAATTCAGTCACTGTATTACCCACATTAAAAAATGTGATTCTCCTTCTGTTTCTTTTTAAATTTTTTATTCATAATCATATGTTGTAAATTCTACATCTTAAAAATTCCTCAAAATCCACCTTCTCTTCTGCATCTTCTCTGTCACTGTCTGCATAGGGTCACCATTTCTCTCCTGTATTACTAAAATCATCTTCTAACTGGCTTCTTTTGCCACTGCCAACCTGTCCTTCACACTGCCACTAGTTTGACCTTTTTGAAAAGCAAATTTGCTTTTCTGCTTAAGATTATTTACTGTCCTCTTTTTGTCTTTAGGATAAAACATGAAAGCTTTAATACAATTCCCAAATTCTTCAAGAATTGTTATCTATTAAAGCAATGCCGAAAATGAGTTTGAGCTGAAAATGAATTCCACATAACTTACCAAAGTGAAAAGCTGTAACAACTGCTGTACCATAACCCCAGTCAACATCTCCCCAAATGCAGCACAATTAAGAGTTTTACGCTTAGTTTAGCACAGCTAGGATGGTAGGCCAGTAGTTACTTAATTCAAAAAGATATTGACATATTTATTTGGCTCAAAATCTAGTTGTATGAGGCAAAAAGTCCCATGACACTAATGAAAAATATATCTCAATCATATTCATACTATTAAGGCTAACTAGGCTGCTTTTGATGAAATGCTAATGATTGAAATCAAATCTTCATTTTATCTCAAATATCTCTTTATTACTAATTTTTTACCCTGGTTATGAGGTCAGAAATAATCCATTCTTCCTTTCTGCCCAGAGAACTCCTTTAAACTAAATTGCCTTAATTTTCAGTATGTTTCTGTATCTGTTTTCCCAAAAGGTTGAAGTTATTCAGGCAAGAACATAATAATATATTTTGCAGAATATGACTTAAAGATATAATCTAATTAATATAAATTAAGTTAATACTAAAAATATAAGGGTACAGACACAGAGCTATTACAAACAATATTTTTTTTATTTAGTTACTTTTCAAGTACATTTTTTTTCTCTCCCCCCCCTGCCCGATCTCCCCCCTCCCTCCCATTCCCCCCCCCCCCCCAGTCCTCATCCCTGTGTCTTTCATACTTGTTCCTCAAAATCCCTCCCCCTTTTTCCCCTTAAGTTCCCTTCCCTCTCCCCTCTGGTCGCTGCCCACTTGTTCTCTATTTCAGCGTCTTTGTTTTTATTCTGTTTGCTTGTTTGTTTTATTCTTTAGCTTCCTGTCAAAGGTGAGATCATATGGTATTTGTCCTTCAATGCCTGGCCTATTTCACTCAGCATAATGCTTTCCAGTTCCATCCATGTTGTTGCAAAAAGGTAGTAGCTCCTTCTTTCTCTCTGCTGCATAAAATTCCATGGTGTATATGTACCACAATTTTTGGATCCATTCATTTACTGATGGGCACCTAGGTTGCTTCCAACTCTTGGCTATTGTAAATTGTGCTGCTATGAACATTGTGGTGCATAGGTTCTTTGAAATTGATGTTTTAGGATTCTTGGGGTATAATCCTAGCAGTGGAATTGCTGGGTTAAAAGGCAGGTCAATTTTTATTTTTCTGAGAAAATTCCATACTGTTTTCCATAATGGTTGTACCAGTCTACAATCCCACCAACAGTGAACTAAGGTCCCCTTTTCCCCACACCCTCTCCAACATTTGTTGTTTGTTGCTTTGTCTATTATAGCCATCCTGACTGGTGTAAAGTGGTATCTCATTGTGGTTTTAATTTGCATCTCTCTGATAGCTAACGATATTGAGCATCTCTTCATGTGTCTCTGAATGTTCTGTATGTCCTCTTTAGAGAAGTGTCTATTCAAGTCCTTTTCCCATTTTTTAATTGGGTTCGATGTCTTCCTAGAGTGGAGTCGTGTAAGTTCTTTGTATATTTTGGAGATTAAACCTTTGTCTGAGGTATCATTGGCAAATATGTTTTCCCATACAGCTGGTTGTCTTTTTAATTTAATACTGTTTTCTTTAGCCATGCAGAAGCTTTTTATTTTGATGAGATCCCATTTATTTATTCTTTCCTTTATATTCCTTGCTCTAGGGCACATATCCGTAAAAATCTTGCTGCGTGGAATATCTGAGATTTTCTTGCCAATGTTCTCCTCGAGGACTTTAATGGTGTCATGGCTTATATTTAAGTCTTTTATCCACCTTGAATTTATTTTGGTGTATGGTGTAAGTTGGTGCTCAAGTTTCATTTTTTTGCACGTAGCTGTCCAGTTCTCCCAACACCATTTGCTGAAGAGGCTATCTTTACTCCATTTTATGTTACTGCCCCCTTTGTCGAATATTAATTGACTGTAGAGGGTTGGGTTGATTTCTGGGCTCTCTGTTCTGTTCCATTGGTCTATGTGCCTGTTTTTATGCCAGTAACAGGCTGTTTTGATTACAGTGGCTTTGTAATACAGTTTGATATCAGGTATTGTGATCCCTCCTACTTTGTTCTTCTTTCTCAAAAGAGCAGCTGCTATTCGGGCTCGTTTATGATTCCATATAAATTTTCGAAGTGTTTGTTCTATGTCTGTGAAATACGCCATTGGTACTTTAATAGGTATTGCATTGAATCTGTATATTGCTTTGGGTAGTATGGACATTTTGATGATGTTAATTCTTCCAATCCATGAACATGGTATATGTTTCCATTTGTTTGTGTCTTCCTTGATTTCTTTCTTCAGTGCTGTGTAGTTTTCTGCATACAGGTCTTTTACCTCTTTGGTTAGGTTTATTCCCAGATATTTTATTTTTCTTTTTGCTATATCGAATGGGATTTTTTCCTTGATTTCTGCTTCTGCTGATTCATTGTTTGTATACAAAAATGCCTTTGATTTCTGGATATTGACTTTGTATCCTGCTGTTACAAACAATATTATAGAAAGCCAACTTTGGAATTTCTACAAGGTGATTTGGGATCTCTAAAAGGTGATTCTGTATCTCCCAAATCTAGACTCTCATGACATATATATGTCATTATTATAAATGCAGTTGCAAAGATATAAAAACAGATTCTTATATGTGTAATAGACTTTGGTACTTGTTTATAGTTAAGTAATTTTTACTGAATTTTAATAGGATAATGCTAATGTCTTGGTAGCCTCTTTTGGTTTTTCTATCCTTGTAAACTTAAGATATTTGATTTTATCATGCTATTACTTTTATTTTTACTAAATTGGTTTAGTTCTGATGAGAGAAAATATTTTGGCCTTTTTAAAATCTAACAATAACTATATGAATTAATTAAATCAGGGTTTTTCTTATATGAGTAGAGAATCTTTTTTTAAAAATTCTATTGAATTCATTGGAGTGACATTGGTTCATGAAACATTATAGATCTCAAGTGCACAAATCTATAATAATTAATCTGTATCTTGTATTACATGTTCACCATCCAATGTTGAGTCTCCTTCTATCACCATTAATCCCCCCTTTACCCTCTTTTACCTGCCCCTACCTTCCTTTCCCTTTGGTAATCGCTGTACTATTGTTTGTGACTAGATAGATTTATTTTTTGGTACATAATCACTGCAACTTTTTCATCTAGCCACTCAAACACCAACCCCTCTGACAGGGGTCAATCTATTTTCTATAACTATGAGTCTGTTAATATTTTGTTTATTTTGTTCATAAGATTCCCCATACAAGTGAATCATATTATATTTGTCTTTCTCTGACTTATTTCACTTAGCATAATACTCTCCAGGTCCATCCATGCAATAGCAAAAGGTAAGATTCCTCTTTTTTTGTGGCCATGTAGTATTCCACTGTGTAAATGTACCTCAGCTTTTTTATCCACTTGTCTACTGATAGGCACTTGAGCTGCTTCCAAATCTTGGCTGTTGCAAATAACACTACAGTGAACACAATGGTGCATATATTCTTTCAAATTAGAGTTTTGGGTTTCTTTGGATATATTCCCAGAGGTGAAATTACTGGGTCAAATGACAGTTCCATTTTACATTTTTGAGGTCACTTTCTAGTATTTTTCACAGTGGCTGCACCAGTCTGCATTCCCACCAATAGAGCAAGAGTGTTCCCTTTTCTCCACATCCTCGCCAACACTTATTTATTGATGATAACCATTCTGATAGATATGTGGTGATATCTAATTGTGGTTTTAATTTGCATTTCTCTGATGATTAGTGACATTTAATATATTTTTATATGTCTAGTGGCCATAAGTATGTCCTCTTTGGAGAAGTAACTATTTAGGTCCTTTGTCTATTTTTGAAATTGTGTTGTTTGTTTTTGTGTGTTTGTGTGAGTGTTGAATTTTGTACGTTTTTATAATTTGGATATAAACCCCTTACCAGATGTATCACTGGCTAATATGTTCTCTCTCATTTAGTGGGTTGTCTTTTCATTTTGTTGATGGTTTCCTGTGTTGTGCAAAAACTTTTTAGTTTGATGTAATACCATTTGTTTATTTTTCTTTTGTTTCACTTGTCTGAGAAGATATCTCAGAAAAAAATATTGCTGTGGAAAATCTCTGAGATTTTATTGCCTTTATTTTCTCCTAGGAGTTTTATGGTTTCAAGTCTTATATTTATGTCTTTAGTATTTTGAGTTTATTTTTATGTATAGTGTAAGAAGGTGGTCTAGTTACACTGTTTTTGCACATATCCATCTAGTTTTTCCAACACTATTTATTGAATAGACTGTCTTTACTCCATTGTATGTTCTTGTCTCCTTTGTCAAGTATTATTTAACAGTAGTGCATGTGTTTATTTTTGGGCTCTTTATTCTGCTCCATTGATCTGTCTTTATTTTTTGTCTTTGCCTGTATCATGCTGTTTTGACCACTGTAGCCTTGTAAGATGGTTTAATATTAGATAACATGATTCCTCCCACTTTGTTCTTCTTTCTCAAGATTGCTGTGGCTATTCAGAGTCTTTTGTGGTTCCATATAAATTATTGTAAAATTTGTTCTAGTTCTGTGAAATGTGCTGTTGGCAGCTTGATAGAAATTGAATTGAACCTATAGATTGTTTTGGGTAATATGGACATTTTGATGATGCTAACTCTTCTTATCCATGAAGATGGTATATGCTTCCACTTATTTGTATCTTCTTTAATTTCTTTCTCCAGTGTCTTATAATTTTTTGAGTACAGGTCTTTTACCCATTCATTAAAATTATTCCTATGTATTTTTACACAATTTTACATGGAATTATTTTCTTAGTTTCTCTTTCTGATAACTCATTATTCATGTATAAAATGCAACTGATTTCTGGATATTAATCTTTATATCCTGCTACTTTACTTAGTTCATTTGTCAGTTATGGTATTTTTTTCTGGTGAAATCTTTTGGGTTCTCTAAATACAGCATCATCTCATCTGCAAATAATGACAGTTTTACTTCTTCCTTTCCAATTTGGATGCTTTTTATTTCTTCTTACGTGATTGTTGTAGCTAAGATTTTCATTATAATGTTGAATAAAAGTGGTGAAAGCAGGCATACTTATATTTTGAGCAAAATGCTTTTAGTTTTTGCCCACTGAGTATGATGTTGGCTGTTAGTTTGTCATATGTTGTATTAGTTGAGGTATGTTCCCTTTGTTCCCACTTTGCTGAGAATTTTTTATCATAAATGTGTGCTGGATTTTATCAAATGCTTTTTCTGTATCTATTGATATGATCATGTGATTTTTTAAAAAGATTTTATTTATTTATTTTTAGACAGAGGGGAAGGGAGGAAGAGAGGGAGAGAAATTTTAATGTGTACTTGCCTTTCATATGCCCGCTACTGGGGACCTGGCCTATAACCCAGGCATGTGTCCTGAGTAGGAATAAAACCAGCGATCTTTTGGTTTTCAAGCAGGCACTCAATCTACTTAGCCATACTAGCCCGGGATGATCATGTGATTTTTTTCCCTTCACTTTATTTATGTAGTGAATCACATTTATTGATTTGTGGATATTGTACCAAACTTGCATGCCCAGAATAAATTGCACTTGATCATGGTTCTTGATCTTTTTAATATACTCCCATATCTTGTTTACTAAAATTTTGTGGAGGATTTTAGCAACTGTGTTCATCAGGGCCATAGCCTATAATTTTCTTTTTTTGTAGTGTTTTTTTTATGTGGTTTTAGAATTAGGATAATGCTGGTCCTGTAAAATGAGAAGGTGTTAGTTCTTCTTTGAAGAAGAATTATTCCTATGAAGATTTACCTATGAAGCCATCCTGTCCAGAAATTTTATTTTTGGGGAGTATTTTTATTACTGCTTCAATGTCATTTGTTGTAATCTGTCTATTCAGACATTTTTATTCTTCCTGATTCAGTTTTGGAAGATTAAATGTTTCTAGGAATTTACTCATTTAACCGGATTGTCCAATTTGTTGGTATATAATCACTAATATTACTATTTTTCTCTTCTTTTTATTGTTGTTCAAGTACAATTGTCTCCATTTTCTCACAACTACTTTCCCCTACTCCACCAATCTCTACCTCCCACCCTCACTTCTTCCTCCCTTTGTCTTTGTCCATGTGTCCTTTATACATGTTCCTTGACAACCCTTTCCCTTCTTTCCCCTGCTATTCCCCTCCCCTTTCCCTTCTGGTTACTGTCAGTTTGTTCTTTATTCCAATGTCTCTGGTTATATTTTGCTTGCCTGTTTGTTTTGTTGATTAGGCACCACTTATAGGTGAGAGCAATATGGTATCTGTCAGTCATATTATTTTCTTACAATCCTTTGTATTTCTGTGTTGTTGTTACTTTTCCTTTTTATTTCTGATTTTATTTTGTTTTTATCTCTTCTTTGCTCGATGAATCTGATTAAAAGGTTTGTCAATCTTGTTTCTCTTTTCAAAGAACCTGCTTTTGGTTTTAATGATCATTTGTATTTTCTGTAGTATTTCATTTATTTCTACTCTGACATTTATATTTATTTTCTTCTTCTCATTTTGGGCTTTGTTTGTTGTTCTTTTTCTAGTTCCTTTAATTGTAGAGTTAAATTGATTATTTAAAATTTTTCTTGTTTCTTGAGGTGGTACTGCTTTCGCTGTGTCCCATATATTTTTGGTTGTTTTGTGTTCATATACATTTGTTTATTTGTTTCAAGGTATCTTTTGATTTATTCCTTGATTTCATTGTTAACCCATTCACTGTTTAATAACAAATTATTTAGCCTCCATGTCTTTGTGTGTCAGAGATGTTTGATATGATTTCAATCTTTTTAAATTTATTGACACTTGTTTTGTGTCCTAACATGTGGTTTATCCTAAAGAATATTCTATGTGTGCTTGAAAAAGAATGTAATTTTGCTGTTTTGGTATGAAGATACCAAATTAAAGATATCAATTAATTGATATCTCTGAAGATATCAATTAAATCCATCTGATCTCACTTGTTGTTAAGGTGGCTGGGTGTACAAAATTTTAATGAGGAATTTTAATTACATTTTGCATATAGCTAACGTATTTTAAATATTTATTTGATTTTTTAAGCTTGGATTTAAGAAAAGCATAATAAAATCAAAATTTTAACAGATGCATGATCTTCACATGTGGTTTATGAACACAGATCACTAATGACTAATACCAACTTGTTTATTATTTCCAGCCCTTGTGGAAAATTTGATGTATAGAAAGTTAGATCATGTGCCAATTGTAGCTTTCTTGAAAATAAGTAATTTGTAGTATGTTACAGGAAATAAATATGAAAATTTATTTAGAGTACATTTCTATACTAGATTTGTCCTGAAACTCTTGTTTGTTTACATAAAAATCTTTTGATATATTCAAGTGTGATAGCCAGCAGATTCAAACCCCTGGCACAGGTCACTCTGGCATGTTAATCCAGAATACAAGCAAGCAAATTAGGTAGTTTGAACTTTGAACCTATAAGCTTTAAACTATGTAGTAAATTCAGAGAACATAAATTTAGAAACACTTATCTCTGATACTTGGGAAATTGTAATTTATATCTTCTTTCTTGGATATTAACTGAATTTTTTGGACAACTCTCTACATTGTCTCTGAGTCTATAGTTTTACCTGTGAAGTGCAAAATATGTCTGTCTCCCACACCTTAGTTAATCCAGTAAATATTTCTTTTGCTCCTCTATGGAACATACACTATCTAGGCATTTATGTTACACAGCAAAAGAGACACAAATTAGTAAAAGACAGACAGGAACCACAATAAATAAATAAACCATTTGACAAGGTAGAAGATGGGAAACAGTATGGAAAATATTAGATCAGCATAAAGGTATAAAATTCCTGGTGGGAGGGATGGGTTCACTGCCATTAAAAATAAAGTTTTCAGGCTAGAATTCATTGAGAAGGTATGATATGAGAGAAGACTTAAAAGATATAAAGGAAGTCAGCTATCAGAGAAGAATTTCAGCCTGGGGGATGCACTAGGGCAAAGGCACTAAGATATATGTGGTGAATTTGCAGAACAGCAAGGAGGCTGCTGTGGCTAGAAGGGAATCAAGAGCAAAGTAGTAGAAATCAAAGTGGTAAGGAGAACTAGGGTACAGATTGATCTAGATTAATCATGTAAAGTCTTATAGGCCATGGCAAGGATTTTGCTTTGATTCTAAAGGAAAATGTCAAGACTTGGAAAAGTTTGACGAGGTATCAGATGACTTAAATTATATTTTTTAAAGACCATGTTGACTACTGTCTTGGTAGCATATCACAGAAGACAAGAGTGGAAGAAAGGAGACCATTAGGAGGCTTATTAGAGTTATCTGAGAGATAATGTTAACCACCTGACTAAGACACTAGGACTGGAAGCTCAGTAAAGGGCTTGAATTGTAGCTATATTTTAAAGGCAAGCCAACAGCATCTCCTCATAGATTGGATGTGGATGTGAGAGGAAGTTAAGAGTCAATAATTTTACCAAGCAACTAGAATGGTGGAACTAACAGTAACTCACATGGTGAACTTGCAGGTAGAATAAGTTTTAACATAAAAATATCAGTACTGGTTATATTAAGACTGAGATATCTATTTAACATCTTATTTAGGATAATCTAAATTATTTAATAGTTAAAATTAAGACTCAAAATATCAGTGCCCTAACACGTTAAAGGGTTACTTTTCACTCATGTTACACATGAAACATGGATAGTGAAGACTCTGCTCAACATATAATACTCAGTGATGGAAGCTGATGGAAGCACTGCCATATTGTAACTGCATTAGAAATATATGTCTCCTGGAGTCATGAAACATGAGCAGTTAAGAAGTAGAGTCATGCTTCAGCTTCTAATATATTATCCCAATGATAATATAGTCACCATTCACTTTTACTTCCTCTTATTGCTCATTGACCAAAGCCAGCCACATGGCATTACCTAACTGCAAAGGTGAAAAAAATATGGACTTTGATATAAGAGCAGGCATTCAGGCCCGAAGTCTGTGTTTGTGATATGAATTCAAGAGTGGTTAGCCATATGTATATTATTTAAATGTAGGAGATTGTAAAATTACCAGGGAATAAACAGAGGTAGAGGAGAGAAGAGGAAAGAGGATTGGTCCCTGGGTGCTCCAATGTTGATAGGTCTGGGAAAGGAAGAAAAAATAGCAAAGGATACTGATAAGTAAGGTAGGAGGAAAGCCAAGAAACTGAGGTGCATTGGAACTTGAGTGAAGAAAGGGTATCAAGGAGAACAAAGAGTGATAGACTATGACAAATGCTACTGATAGTTTCAATAAGATGAGAACTGAGAATTGAGCATGGAATTCACAGGTGGAGCTCCCTGGTGTCCTTCATGTTTTGGAAGTGTGACTAAAAACCTAATTGGAATGAATTTAAAGGAAGATGGGAGGGGAGGAATTGAAGATAATAAGTTTAATAACTCTTTTGAGAAATTTTATATAAAAATGAGAGAAAGGGAGTGGTAGCTAAAGAAGGAAGAGGGATTAAAAACAATTTTTAATGGGAAAATATAATAGCCCATGTATATGCTAGTAAATAGAGTGAGAAAAATTGATGATGCAGGAGAGAGGGGCAAAAATTGCTGAAGTGATGCTCTTGAGCAAGAGGGAAATTTGTCTACTGAACAAACAGAAGAACTGATTGGCTTTAGCTAGGGTCATGGAGAGTTCATCACTAGTGATAAGCAGGGAGGAAAAATTAAAGAGTGAAATGTGGTGATGGGGGTCTCTGTAAATTTGGTGAAGCTTGTACGCAGGTATCTGTGGAAGTTGTGCCTTGAATTTGTTATGGATATCAAAAGAAATGAGCTCCAAAATTAATTGACAGATATGTTATTTTTTTGCTATTAGCCTTTAATAGTTTAACAGCAGGAACAATTGAAGCTGCCAATAAAAACTCAATAGGAAGATGGCATACAAGCCCCATCTGGAATAAGGCAGCCTACCTAGAGATTTTTGACATTAGGACAGTTTTGGGGCTTTCTGAACTAATTATCTCTGCAGAGATGCTGCTCATCAGAGGGACATGAGGAGAGTGAAGGTTATTCTAGATTATTCCTATGGAAAGATGAAATAGGAATTGAATGGGTACAGACCTATACATTTGCTGCTAGACTATGTTTACATAGTTGTGTTAAACTCTTGAATTAAACTCTAGCCAATAGTTACAGTAATTTTTCAATTCAGTCGCATAGGTCTCATTTGTATTTGTTACATGCAAGATAGCAGCATGATCTCACCTGTAAGTGGAACCTAATCAACAAAACAAACAAGCAAGCAAAGTATAACCACAGGCATTGAAATTAAGAATAAACTCATAGTAACCAGAGAGGAGGTGGGAGGGGTTATTGGAGGATTAGGGGGAAGGGTTGTCAATGAACAAGTATAAAGGACACATGGACAAAGCCAAAGTGGGGTAGGATCAAGGATAGGAGGTGGGGATAGCTGGGGTGGGAGTAGTGGGGGGGTGGAAATGGAGACAACTACACTTGAACAATAATAAAAAGAAAAGAAGAAAAAGGTCAGTGATTTGAGATACACAGGGCTTCATTTGAGAGAACTGTACCTTCTACATTATTTCATTTAAATATTTATCTGGGAACATTTACATTCTGCTCTGTAACAATAATTAATATCTTCCTAACATGGGATAAAATTTACTTTTGCAGGCCCAAGAGTGCTACCCAGGATCATGAAAGGCTATTGACGCTTCTTTTGCCTTACAGATTATCAAAACAAAACAATTCAGAGATTTATTCTTATATATGTGTGTGTGTTTTCTTGATTAATTCAAATTGGCAATAGTCGACCAATTAACTCCATGAGTCATTGGAACTCTTCTAATTTTTTTGGACCCAGAAAAACATTTTTCCTTAAATTAGTAGTTGTTATATCATAAAACTACAATGTTCTGGAAAATTAAGCTACCTTTGTTTTCATAATTCTAAACATATTCAAAACACTACCAATCGTAGGATCACAGAATTATTCAGAGCATTACTACCCTGTAGAAAACTGTACCTGGAAAAGTGAGGGGAAGGATTTTAGAGGCCATATGGTAGCCCATTTGCCAAATAAGGGAAAGACTGTGAAATAGAATTGCTAGTGGAGCCTCTATCTCATGTTGTCAGCAAGTTCTTTATGAAAAACACAATTAATTCATTCTTCCACCCCAGACCTTTTAACAGAGTAACAGTTGACAAACTGCCAGGCTTTATTAGCCAGAATAGAAACAGACATCACTATGTCATAACCCTTAGTTTTAAACAGGAACTTCTATATTCTTTAATGTAGAATTTGAAGGTTCTGAATTTTTTATGCATTTGCTTTACTTTCCCACCTTGTTTCTCAGGCTTTATTGATACACTGAGCATATAGAGATATTAAAATATTTTAGTTTTTCATACATACATTTAAAATTCTTGTGAAAATAATATATGACATGTCTAAAGATAAAATACAGAATAGTTCATAATTAAAAGCATCAGTCCCCTGCTCCATCTTTTCCTACATGTAATTCTCTTCCCCAGAGGCAGTATTTTTTCTCTTTGAAGCATTTCAATCCTAGTTTTTTTGCTAGTTAACTTCATATATCTACATACTACATATACTGTGTCACTATTTCTTAATTCTTTACAGAGATATTGTTTATTGACTTTCTGATTGATAGAGATTTAGCCAGGTTTTCTCCTCCACATCCTTGCTGCCACTACCATCTAGTTTTTTCACAGCACTATTTTAGGACTTCTATTCATTATTTGTATTATCTGCTCATTACAGAAAATACCTCTAGATGCCTCACTTTATAAAATTATATTAGTGCCCCTACCCTCAATTTAAACTCTCTTGTTTTTGTCTCCCAAATTACATCATTTATACTTTCCCTTATACATGTCAAGTTTAAATCCATTTGCATTGTGTTCTGCATGCATAATTAACATCTTTCTGATGTATATATAGGTAGATTTTAAAGTTAAAAATCAACATATTCTGGGCTGTGCCTTCTTTTTTTCACCAGTTCCTCTAGTTATCCCATTTTACTCTACTTTTTATCTCCTGAAAATTCCTTGAAAACCCTTATTTGTTGGTGGTCTGTTTCTGGTTCTATTTGTTTTTGTGTTCTTGTAGTTTTATGTCTTCTTTATTTCTTTAATATTAATAAGATCTAGAGAAGAAAAGAGGATAAACAAATATGCCCAGTCTACAATCTCACACCATAGGCTCCTTTTTAACTTGTGTTTTTCCCCTGGTACTTTAACTGTTGTATCAGCAATAATCTAACAAGACTTTCATATTTCTAGTAATGCACTACTGGAACTACATTTTATACACACTATCTGTTCAGTTCTACAGTTTAACATTTCATTGTTTTAAATTTAGTAAGGAAAATATTCTAATCCAAAACCTCTCAGATAGCAAATTGGAAAAGCAAACACATCTTGGAAAATTTAACAAAGCAAATGAAAACTGACCATCAATTTTAATTGTCTTTTCTATTTTGACATTCTTAAAAAATATTGAAAACAAAAATGTTTTCTTTTAATTTATTGGCATAATATCTTGATTCCTTATTTAGCCTCTTTCAATTACAGTTTATAATATGCCTGACAGACAATTGCCCATCTTGATATCTTTATCTACACTGCAGGATAAGATAGTAACATGCTTTCCTCTTGCCTCTGTCTTCAGTAAAGCCTGGTTTACAGTTTTAATAGCTCCTTGGGACAAGTTACTGTACAATATAAACACGTATTCCTATTTATTCTGATTGACAGTTTTGTTGTTGCAATATTATGAAAACAATTGTAATTCTAAAAAAAATACTCACAAATTAAAGCCAAGAGCTCAACTACAGTATATACACAATTTCACAAAATTCATCTAGCCTGAACAGTTGCCTACAATGTCTGCATGATTTAATTTTTAAGTATGTCAAATTTATATCTTCCTGTTTTCTTAGTGCCCTAACAGTATAATCTTTTCAAATATTCTTATTGCCACTTTGTGAGGCTCAGGGAATGTCTTGATGTGCTAACAGGAGAGCTTGCTTTGTCCAGGACTGAAGATAAAGCTGACTTAAAAAAAATAGTAGTAGTGTAGCTTAATGGTGAAGGGGCCTAGCTTAGAGATCAGACAGTGGGTGCTAGCACTGACTCAGCCTCTTGCTGACTGAGTGACTTTGGATACTTGACTTACTCCTTGAAAACTTGTGAAATGGGAATAGTGATAGTATCTAGCTTGGAGAGCTGTCAAGAGGCTCAATCAAGACAATGCATGTAAAACATAGCAAAATGCCCATATTTTACACATTGTTTGTTATTTTTATTCTTACTAATGTGACTTGCTAATTATTCATAAGTATTAATCCTACCCTGTTTAAGAACACAGAATTACCTATCCATTAATTTCTCCTTAAATTTTTAATGATCTAAAAATACAATCTGAGGATAGCTTTTCTTTATGAGCATAATTTGTATTCTGGGAATTACTTGTACAATGTGCAGATAGAAATATTAAGTTAAAGTTTAATTTTACTCCCAGTTAGGAGGTCAAGTTTTAATATTGTTTACTTATATCTAAATCCCTGTTTTAATTAAGGTTAATTCATTAGTTTCACATGGAGATTAGTTTCATAAAACTTTAGCTTTTTTTTTTGTTAAAGTTAATTGTTTAACTTGCACTTCACATAGCAATCCCTAAGTTTCTACAAGAGAAGTATGTGTGTTGTAATTAGGTAAAGGACAGAAGATGAGTCAAAGGAGGGAGAAATATTAAAGACAATAATTGTAGCTCTACCATTAACTTTCTATGTGACTTAAGCCAGGGCACTTTATTATTCATCAGTTCATGCATGTTTATCCTGTCCTATGTACCCGGAAATCAAGTAAATAAAAATCCCCTTCCTTAGGAAACAAATAGCTTGGCTTAGAAGGGAAACCAAGTACAATGCAATGTGTGTGACAACAGATAAACAATATATGTAATAACGCACACATCACAAATGATATGTATGCATATGTGATATGTGTTAATGTACCTTACTATATTTTATTAGGTTTTTCATTTCTTACAGTTTGTGGGTGTGTATATCCTGTTTGATATTTGCCGAGTTTGTGGAATCTTTAAATTTATATTATTGATAACATTTAAGAAATTTTTATTCTTTATTTCTTTAAATATTTTTCCTTTCATGTTATCTCTCTCCTCTCCATTCTGAGTGGTCGGATATAACACATTACAAATATAAGGAGATCTTTTGCTATTTTCTTACAGATGCTTAAGTCTCTTAAATTTTAAACTATTTTCTCTTTTCTTTAGATTAGATAATTTCTATTATTCTATATTAAAATTCACTGACCTCTGTAATCTAAAAATATTAAATAAATAATAGAGTTCATCTGTCATCTATAATCTGACTATATGCTGATCCAGTGAAGTTTGATTTTAGATATGTAGTATTTTTTCTAGAATTCCATTTGGTACTTTTTTATAGTCTCTATTTACTTGTGGGAATTTATTATATTTTTTATTCATCATGAGCACATTTTCTTTTATTGAGTGTGTTATAATGCCTGCTTTGAAGTACTTGTCTGCTAATTCCAAAATCTGGGTCATCTCAGGATCTTAATATTGATCCTGAGATGATTTTTTTCTTGAGTTTGGGTCATGCTTTTCTATTTCTTTATATATCTAGAGTTTTAGATTGCATCCTATGCTTGACACATGATGTGTTCTAGAGACTCTTGGATTCTCTTATATTTCCCAAGAGTGTTCAGTTTTTTGGTCTTGGAGGCAATAAACTTGGCTAGACACCCATTTTCAGCTCTTTGTATGGGCAACAGCTGAAGTACATATTTAGTTCTTTTAGCTCTAACTGTTCTGCTTGCTGTCTGCCCTGTGGATGTGCAGTTTACAGTGCAGCCAGAAATTTGGGTAACATTTTTTTCACAGGATTTGGAGCTCTCCCTCTATGGCTCTCTCCTTTTCAGGATTGATCATTCATTTTCTAGATGTTGTGATCACCTGAACTCTGTTCTCTCATTCTTTACACCAGAAAGACTGTTGGATTTTTTTCTTTTTTAAAAAATTCTTATTTATTCTATTATAGTTGTCCCAGTTTTTCTCCCTTTTCCTTCCTCCACATAGCCCACCTCCCCACTCCAACAGTCAATCCCCACAGCACTGTCCATGTCCATGGGTCATTCATACATGTTATCTGATTAGTCCTTTCCTCTTCTTGCCACTATTCCCCCTCCTCCTCCCCTGCTCCTGGCCTAGGGCAGCTGTCTGTCTGTTCCATATTTCCATGTTTCCAGTTCCGTTTTGCTCATTAGTTTATTTTGCTCATTAGATTCCTTATAAGAGAGA
This sequence comes from Artibeus jamaicensis, assembly GCF_021234435.1. Taxonomy (NCBI): domain Eukaryota; kingdom Metazoa; phylum Chordata; class Mammalia; order Chiroptera; family Phyllostomidae; genus Artibeus; species Artibeus jamaicensis. The sequence continues at coordinate 2,455,369 of NW_026521717.1, forward strand.
TCATATGTTATTTGTCTTTCACCAACTGGCTTATTTGACTTAGCATAATACTCTCCAGTTCCATCCATGCTGTCACAAAAGGTAGGAATTCCTTCTTCTATCTTTCTGCTGTATAGTATTCCATTTTGTAAATGTACCAGTCTTTTAATCCATTCATCTATTATATATAGTGCTAGTATGAACATAAGGGCATGTAAGTTCCTTTGATTTGATGTTTCAGGATTTTTGGGTATATTCCCAGCAATGGAATCATTGGGTCAAAGGGCAGCTCCATTTTTTTAAATGTTTGAGGAAATTCCTTATTGTTTTCCACAGTCGTTGTACCTAGTGCATTCCCACAAAGAGTGCACTAGGGTTCCCTTTTCTCCGCAGCCTTGCCAGTACTTGTTGTTTGTTGATTTATTAATGAGAGTCATTCTAACAGGTATGATAAGAATTTCTCTTAGGATCAGAAACAAGAGAACTGTGTCTGCTTTCACCACTCTTACTAAGGATAGTATTGTAGGTCCTTGCCACAGTGACCAGATAGGAAGAAATAAAAGGCATCCAAATTGGAAAGGAGGAAATAAAACTGTCATTACTTTCAGATGACATGATAGTGTTCATAGAAAACCCTATAGACTTTACCAAAAAACTACTCAACCTAACAAGTGAATTCAGTAAAGAAATAGGATAGAAGCTAAGAAAAAATCCTATTTACTGTAGCAACAAAAAGAAAATAAAGTACATAGGGATAAATTTAACCAAGGAAGTAAAAGACTTATGCTCAGAAAACTATATAACACTGAATAAAGAAATTGAGGAAAATAAAAATAAATGGAAACATATACTCTGTGCAAAGATTGGAAGAATTGACATCATCAAAATGTCCATATTACCCAAAGCAATTTATAGATTCAATGCAATTCCTATTAGAATACCAATGACACATTTCAGAGATCTATAAGAAATATTTCAAAAATTTATATGGAACCAAAAAAGACCCAAAATCACCTTAGCAATCTTGAGGATGAAGAACAAAATTGGAGGGATCACAATACCTGATAACAAAGTATAGTATAAGGCTACTGTAATCAAAACAGTCTGGAACCAGCAAAAGAACAGACACATGGATCAGTGGAACAGAATAGAGAGCCCAGAAATAAACCCTTGTCTCTGTGGTCAATTAATACTTGACAAAGGGGGCACAAGCACATAATGGAGAAAAATAGTCTCTTTAATAAGTGATGTTGGGAAAACTGGACTGGTACATGCAAAAAAATGAGATAAGACCACCAATTTACACCATACACCAGAACAAACTCAAGATGGATAAATACTTAAATTTAAGTCATGACACCATAAAAGTCCTAGAAGAAAACAGGCAGTAAAATTTCAGATATCCCACATAACAATATTTTTGCCTCTATATCTCCTAGGGCAAGGGATATAAAGGAAAAAGTAAACAAAAAAGACTACATTAAATTTAAAAGCTTCTGCACAGCTAAAGAAATCATCATCAAAATGAAAAGGGAACTGACTGTATGGAAGAACATATTTGCCAATGATATATTGAACAAGGGTTTAATCTCCAAAATATATAGAGAATTAATATGACTCAACACCAGGAAGACAAACAGTCCTATTCAAAAATGGGCAAAGGCAAAGGGCCTGAACAGACGCTTCTTGAAGGAGGACGTACGGAGGGCCCATAGACATAAGAAAAAATACTCAACATCACTAACCATCAGAGAGATGCAAATTGAAACCACAATGAGATATTACTTTGTACCTGTAAGACTATTAGATTCTATCGGCACTCTAGATGTTCTGCACTGAGCAAAACTACAATAAATCCTGCCTCAGACAAAAGTCTGTAAAAATAGGAAACTCACCCAGTTCAAATCCCTTCTTTGTTGTGAATTCTCCCCCACATCCAGATTCTGCCTGCTTTGATTTGGTTCATTCTCCAATTTTCAAGTTTTGTGTGTGTGTGTGTGTGTGTGTGTGTGTGTGTGTGTGTGTAGAGGTGTTATCTGCAGGAGGATTGATCAAACAGAAGCTCCTCAGACATTTGTCAGAAAGGGAACCCTTGATTTATATTGACATACACTAAAGCTAGAGAAATTTATTTGTTTCTGTAATTTGTATTGTATTTCAACTGGTAAATAGTATATTCTATGTGTTCATTTTATCTCTTTTATAAGTGCTGAGTAAATCCTTCAGGATAATTCTGTTACCATTGTCCTAGGAAGTATTACTATGTCAAGGTTTAGGTTAGCTGATACAAACACTTTCATATATCTATGTGGGCATATGAAAGTGTTTATTGGAGTATGCTGTAACTTAAGGGTGACGGAAGGTACTTTTAAAAGTTTATTTGTTTTTAGAATAATGTAGAAGATGAAAGAAAACATATGTTTTAAATATATGACTTCAGTATGCTGTTTATTTGTATCTCTCTATGGGTGTGCTGTCTAGAATGGCAACCATGCCAAATGTGGCCAGTCGTATTTAAAATAAAGTAAAATAATTGGCCAGTTCTTCACTTATACTACCCACATTCCAATACTCAATAACCACAGGTAACTAGAGGCTACTACAGTAGACATAAACAATAGACTATTTCTATCATGAGAGAAACTTCTACTAGAAGAAGTGCTGCTCTGTAAAGAAGAGTGCATTTATTGGGGATTGTGTTTGTTCAGTTGGTCATCTGAAATCCACAGGTATAGAATCCATTACTAACCATACCACAGAACCATATGTTGATGGATGAATACTGATGTTTACCTTTGTTTGTCACATTGACTATATTTTCCCTTCATGGTTTGACAAACTATGCAGATTGCTACTTTCTTCCGGTTAAATACCTGAGTAGTTTTAAAGACAGTGATAGATTGAATTGGCTCCTATTTATTGAGAACTTAACTATATTCCAGGCACTTTATCATCTGAACTGTCTCACTTTATCATTATAAAAACTTTTTGTCATAGATGTTATTAGTCTTTCCATTTTACAGATGGGACAACCAAGACAGAGAGGCTGGGTAATTTGCTCATAGTCCTGTAGTAGGTGAGGAATGAAGCCAGGGCTTAATTGTGGCAGAATAAGAGAAATGAAAGAACATGTATTTTTATTATTTCCTGAGAAAAACTTCCAGATATTAAAACTTCGTGACAAAACTGTTCAGCTTTCACAAACAGAAATATAGCACAAAAGAATTATACAGAAATTAGTCATAACTTTTTAGACTCATATCAGAAACCTCAGTTATGTGTCACGCCTGAGTCACATAAATTCCTGGTCTAGGAGTGTTTTTGAAAAATATTTATCCTTCCCTCCCTCTTTCACCTCTCTCAGACGCCAACTTTTCTTTCAAATTACCAGCTTCTAAATCACAGAACATCTTTCTAGTTCTGACCCACATCTCTTTCTAGGCTTTATACTTGTCATGTTTTAGCACTATAATTTTGTGTTTATTTTTAGTTTTCTATTTGAAGATGATTTACATTTTAATGTCTCATACCAAATAGGCATCACCATATTTTAAACTTCTTTTTTCTACATTAAGGAATTTTTTGTCTAAATTAATTTACTTTCATTCATAAAGTTTTATCTTTTTTATTACCTAGTATTGATATTTTTTAATTGATTGCTCTCACATTATTATCCTTCTTTGTACTTCTTAACATTATACGAAAAGTGTCCAAGGGTTTTAAAATCTTAAATGTAACACTGGAGTAAATGTTTACTTTTCTAAGGAACTGACCCCTCCCAGAAGGAAGCATGGTGATCATAATGCTAAAGCCAGAGCACACAATCACTTTCTTGACCTGTTTTTTGCCTCTCAGATACTGTGTTTTCTCTTGTTACCATAAAATGTGCCTTGGTGCTGTCACCAGCTCAGGCCTCATCAACACTCTCTGGAATATAGACTAGACTAGATTGCCTGCCTAAAGCTCCTTTAGAGCTATCCAGGGTGGGGGAACAATAAAACACAGTTTGTTCTTGTATTATTGTTTATGAGTTATTGTATTACTTTCCACATGAACAACTGTAAACCTGCTTTTGCCCCACCCTGCATGTGTAATAAAAGAGTAACATCTGTAAAATATATTTTTGCTAAGCAAAGTATGGCATTATTATTGTGACATACTTTTTCTTAGATGCAAATAGAAGAAAACATTCTAAAAGATAAAAATATTAATAAAGAGTAACTAATACATTCTTATAAAACAGTAAAACATACGCTTACAGTTAGAAATACAAGTTACCTTTGCCCTCAAGTAAATGAGTTGAATTTATCCTCTTTGAAAACATTCTTTGCTTATGATCCAGCTATCATGTAAAGGAAGAAAAATCTGCAAGGAGAGTCTGTAGGCTCAAATCACTGAACTCTTACTTATTTGTATTTAGAGGCAGAAACAGGGGAACCATCATAATTCCATAATGAACCACATGAACCATAGTTTTAGAAACATGCAAATGTCATTTGATATTCAGCTGAAAGGCGTTTTTTAAAAGAATTTTTCAGCATTCTTATTTTGGAGATGCAGCTGGATAATCATCTACGTGTGGAAGAAACAGGAAGGTCTCATTTCCTTAAAATTTTCCCACTGGGCTCATCAAAGGGACTGAAAATATTTTTGTAAAATGATGGGATTCCCTAATAGATGAAATTAGCTACTGTTTATTAAGGTGTTACATTGCCCACCCTGGGTGGAAAGGCTGTGTTTCTGCTAACTCATTTTTTAATTAAAAAATTTTATAGTTATTTGATTAATAAGCATATTAAGGACTTCCGCCAAGATGGAGGTGTAGGTAGAAACACCTTGTGTCAGCGCACAACCAAATCTAAGAACAACAAATTTTTAACAATAATAAACACAACCAAAACACACAGAAAATCAACAATACGGAGTCTGAAAACAACAAAATGCTCAGCTAAACTGGTAAGAGGGGCGAAGCCAGCAGCGGAGCGGGTTGACCAAAAAGATCCCCTACCGGGTGGTGCATAAGCAGCCAAAGGCACGGATCACAGGTGCAGGCTAGCTACTGGTGGACACAGGGAAGAAGCGTGGCTGGCTGTCTGCGGCAGATAAACCAGTGAAGAGGCGAGCATTGAGACCGCACGGTGCAGGGCAGCAGGCTTGCACAATTCCACTCGGATAAACAGGCTGGAGCGAGTGGTGGGATGGACTGGGCTAGCGGAGAGGACCACCATTGCTCCCTCTCTGACCCCGCCCCCACATACAGGGTCACAATCCAGCATCCTGGGTGGCCCCGCCCTGGTAAACAACTAAGGCTCCACTCCTCATACTTAAAGGCACGAACAGACGAAAAATGGCTCAAGAACAACTCAGAGCCCCAGAGCCGATAAAGCTAAGCCATGAAGAAATAGCCAAAATTTCAGATGCACAGTTCAAAACATTGGTTATCAGGATCCTCACAGAACTGGTTGATTTTAGTCACAAATTAGAGAAACATATGAAAGCTAACCTAATTGAAATGAATGGTAATGCACAGGAAACCAATAGTAATGGAAAGGAGACTGGGACTCAAATCAAGGGAGTAGACCAGAAGGAAGGAAAAAATGACCAAAGAGAAAAGAATGAAGAAACAAGAATTCAAAAAAATGAGGAGAGGCTTAGGAAACTCCAGGACATCTTTAAACGTTCCAACATTCGAATTATAGGAGTACCAGAAGGGGAAGAGGAACAGTCATGATTGGAAACCTTATTTGAACAAATAATATAAGAGAACTTCCCCATTCTGGCAGAGGAAATAGACTTCCAGGAAATTCAGGAAGCTCAGAGAGTCCCAAAGAAGTTGGACCCAAGAAGAAACACACCAAGGCACATCATCATTATATTAGCCAAGATTAAAATGAAGGAGAGAATCCTAGAAGCAGCAAGAGATAAGGGGACAGTCACCTACAAAGGACTTCCCATCAGACTGTCAGCAGATTTCTCAAAAGAGACCTTACAGGCAAGAAGGGGCTGGAAAGAGGTATTCCAAGTCATGAAAACCAAAGACCTACAACCAAGATTGCTCTATCCGGCAAAGTTTTCATTTAAAATGGAAGGACAGATAAAGTGCTTCTCAGATAAGACCAAATTCAAGGAGTTCATCATCACCAAGCCCTTATTATATGAAATGTTAAAGGAACTTACCTAAGAAAAAGAAGATAAAAAAGTTGAACAGGGAAAGGACAGCAAATTCACGGTTATCAACAACCACACCTAAAACAAAAGCAAACTAAGAGGACAGCTAGATCAGGAGTGAACCATAGAAAATGAAGATCACGTGGAGGATTAGCAACAGGGGAGTGGGAGAAGGAGAAGGGGGGAGAAGGTACAGAATATAAGTAGCATAGACAGTAGATAGAAAATAGATAGGGGGGAGGATAAGAATAGTAGGGGAAATACAGAATCTAAAGAACTTGAGACACGTGTTCATGAACTAAAGGGGGGAGAATGGTGGAGGAGGAGTGTACAGGGTGGAGGGGAATGGAGGAGGGGAAATAGAACAAATGTAATGGCATAATCAATAAAAAAAGTTAAAAAAAAGAAAAAAATAAGCATATTAATGTGTAAAATTGTAGTTTATTTTGTGAGGACCACAGAAGAGCAGTTTATCACCTATTGAAAGAGTCAAAGGAAAAAGTACCTTAGCAAAAAATTAAAAGAATCAATCATTACTCTATTCAGAAATAAATTTCTACATCAAGGTAGCATCACCTAATTTGGGGTTATTTAAAATTTACTTCTTTTTCTTTTTAGTTCTTTGTATTTTAACTTTTAAGAACAAGAAAAATGAAGCATTTGTCTATCCATTTTACCCTTGAGACAAGGAAGGTAGGATTTCACAATGGAAAGGACTTTAGTCTGGTCTTTAGTCCATTATTTCCTTATAAATATATTTCAACATTAGATCAGTGTTATCCAATATAAATTTTCTGTGATGATGGAGATCTTCTGTATATACTGCTCATAGTCTAGCCACATTTGGCTAGTGGCTACTCACCACCTATAATGTAGCTATTGTGACTTGAGAAGCTGAATGTTTAATAATTTATTTAATGTTAATTAATTAAAATTGGTATAGCCATGTATGGTTAGTGGCTTTTATATTGGACATTTCAGACTTTGATATATTCAAAATGAAATCAGTCACAAGCATCTAGCATTATTTTTGATTATACAACTTGCACTTATTTACATAATTAAAACTTTATTTTATTTTTACAGAGAGGGTAAGGGAAGGAAGGAGAGAAACATCAATGTGAAAGAGAATCATCAGTTGGTTGCCTCTCATACATGTTGGGCCCAACTGGGGACAGAACAGAAAATCCAGGCATGTGCTCTTACTTGGAATAGAACTAATGACCTTTCCACTTTGCAGCATTATGCCCAACCCACTGAGCCACACCAGGAGGGCTATATATAGTTCTTTTGAGTTAATTTTTCTATTAATGATTATCTGTTTATAAAATGGAAATCCATATTTATTAAAAATAAAGTAGAATTTTGCTTTAATACAATTAGTTATAGGGAAAATTAAGAATAAAAATGAAATACTAAGAATTTTTAGTAAGAATATTAACATCTACAAGATTGTCAAAGCCATTGTCATTGATTATAACATTTCAAAAAAGATCAGATGTATGTTAAGACATATTACACTCTCTACAAAACTAGTAATGAGGATAGATATATGCTAGGAGTAAGCAAGACAGACTGGTGAAACTCCCAGTGGTGGGACTTGACCCTGCAAGAGTGGTGAGAGATGTGTATAGCAAGACTGACCTTAGTTTTAATGGGTGTCACTATGAAAGAAGGTATTTGTACATGCATCTAGTATTATTAAAACAGCCAGGCATTTGGGATTAAAGACTCAAATATAAGACTCAAAACCATACTTTCCTGGCAAGGGTACCATATCATGAAGGTGGATTTCCCAGGATGAGGCTTATCCATTGCACTCCAGATGTGCTGCCTCCTGTGATTTCACCAAATATGGGAAACTCGACTGCATAATTTGTAGTAGTGGGGGACTGTGTTTGTGCTCTCCCCACAGAAAAAAACTAAAAAAAAAAAAAGACTCAAAACCATAAAATTCCAAACCATAAAACTCCTAGAAGAAAACATAAGCAGCAAAATCTTGGACATTTCTCTTAGTAATATTTTTTTTTGGATATATCTTCTCAGGTGAGGGAAACAAAAGAAAAAATAAACAATGGGGACTACACCAAACTACAATGATTTTACACAGCAAAGGAAACCATCAACAAGAAGAAAAGACAATCCACAGAAGAAAAGAAGATATTTGCCAATGATAAATCTAACTAGGGGTTAATAACCAAAATATATAAAGGACTCATACAACTCAATACCAAAAAAAAAGAAAACCCAGTTAAAAAATGGACAAGTACCTGAATAGACACTTCTCCAAAAAGGACATACAGATGGCCAATAGATATATAAAAAGATGCGAAATGCCACTAATCAAAAGAAAATAGCAAATTAAATTACAATGAGATGTTGCCTCACATGTGTTAGAATGGTTAAATCTTATTTGTGCTTCAGGAACAATTTTATATATTAATCTTTAGCTACTGCTACAAATTCTCTAAGAGAGTTACTTATTCTTTATCATGTTCCTACAAAAAATTGATGTGACTCTATTGTTACACTTAATACATCACATCACAATTTTTTATATATTTTTCTTGTGAAACAAAAGGTAATGTTGACTTGTGGCCAAGATGAAGGCATAGGTAGACACACTGTGCCTCCTCACACAACCAAAGGAAGGACAACAACAATTTAAAAACAAAAAAAACAACCAGAACTGGTGGAAAATTAAACTGTATAGAAGTCCGACAACCAAGGATTTAAAGAAGACACATTCATCCAGATTGGTAGGAGAGGTGGAGACAGGCAGCCAGGCAGAGGGGACTCATGGCAAAGCAGCAATGAAGAACCTAGTGGCTGGCAGACCCAGTGAGGCATGCAGGGCTGCAACTGGTCAATAAGGCAGCAGCTGGAGGGCCAGCAAGGTGGTGGATTGCAGATGGGGCAGTCCCACATTCACACATAGATAAACCAGGAGAAACAACTGGGGAGCAGGACAGACTACACAACCCAAGGCCCCAGTGCAGGGAAATAAATCCTCAAACCTCTAATTGAAGACAACTGTGGAGGTGGAGGTAGCAGAAGAAATTCCCAGCCTCTCCCAACAGGAGAGTTTGTTGGAGAGACCACAGGGTCCTAGAATGTACACAATCTCAACCACATGGGAATCGGCACTAGGAAGGCTCACTTTGCTTGTGGGAAGCAGGAAGTGACTGAAAGTCAGCACAAAACTGAGCAGGAACTTTTGTTCCCTCTTTGACCCCTACCCCACATACAGTGTCACCACACAGAGAAGTGTGTGACCCTGGCCTGGTGAACACCTAAGGCTCCACCCCTCACTATGTACCACATGCATCAAGACAAAAAAAAAATGGCCCAAATGAAAGAACAGATCAAAGCTCTAGAAAAAAACAACTAAGTGACAAAGAGATAGCCAACCTATCAGATGCAGAGTTCCAAACACTGGTAATCAGGATGCTCACAGAATTGGTTGAATTTGGTCACAAATTAGACAAAAAAATGAAGGCAATGCTAAGTGAAATAAAGAAATAGTGATGGGAGGAAACTGGGACTCAAATCAATGGAGTGGACCAGAAGGAAGAAAGAAACATCCAATCAGAAAAGAAGAAAGAAACAAGAATTCAAAAAACTGAGGAGAGGCTCAGGAACCTCCAGGATATCTTTAAATGTTCCAACATTTGAATCATAGGGGTACCAGAAGGAGAAGAGGAAGAGCAACAAGTGTAAAAGTTATTTGAACAAATAATAAAGGAGAACTTCCCCAATCTGGCAAAGGAAACAGACTTCCAGGAAGTCCAGGAAGCTCAGAGTCCCAAAGAAGTTGGACCCAAGGAGGGACACACCAAAGCACATCATAATTACATTACCCAATATGAAAGATAAGGCGAGAATCTTAGAAGCAGCAAGGGAAAAGAAGACAGTTGCCTACAAAGGAGTTTCCATCAGACTGTCAGCTGACTTCTCAAAAGAGACCTTACAGGCAAGAAGGGGCTGGAAAGAAGTATTCCAAGTCATGAAAGGCAAGGACCTACATCCAAGATTCCTCTATCCAGCAAAGCTTTCATTTAGAATGGAAGGGAAGATAAAGTGCTTCTCAGGTAAGGTCAAGTTAAAGTTCACATTACCAAGCCCCTATTATATGAAATGTTAAAAGGATTTATCTAAGAAAAAGAAGAAAAAAAACATGTAGAGTAGAATGACAGCAAACTCACAATTATTAACAACCATACCCAAAACAAAAACAAAAGCAAACAACTAGAACAGGAATAGAACCACAGCAATGGAGATCACATAGAGGGTTATGAACAGGGGAGTGGGAGAGGGAGAGATGGGGGAAAGGTACAGAGAATAAGTAGCATAGAACATAGATAGAAAATAGACAGGGGGAGGGTAAGAATAGTATGGGAAATGTAGAAGCCAAAGAACTTATATGTATGACCCATGAACATGGACTAAAGAGGGGGCATGTGGGTGGGAGGAGGTGTACAGGGTGAAAGGGAGTCAAGGGGGGGAAATGGGACAACTCTAATAGCATAATCAATAAAATATATTTTTAAAGAAAGGTAATGTTGATCTCTGCAACCCTCAGTTATCATTTATCAATGTATCAGTCTGACCTATATGTTGACTAGTGGACATTTTCTTTCATTATTTGTAAAAATATCTACTGAGCACTTTTTATGTGCAAGGCACTAAAGAGGTATTTAAGTCCAAAATGGCATAGGAACTTTATTTTTATTAATCCAGGTGTTTTGGGGGAAGGTTGATGTTTGTTTTGATTTTGGTGCCAAAAATTGATTGTGTGGTACCACTTTTCCCCTCCGTATATAAAAATGACCTGATAGGGCAGTATTATTTAATATCTTCCAACATGCTATTTATCATGATGGCAGTTCAATACTAAAATAGTTGACATTTCCCCCTTTTCCTTCCACATAATTCTTATGGCTCTCCTACAGCTGAATAGAATAAAGCTTTAAATTTTTATATTGTATTTTTTATTTTATTTACTTATTTTTCAAATACAGTTTTCTGTCTATTTTTCCCATCCCAGCCCCCCCCACCGTGTGCTCCCCACCTCCCTCCCATTTCCACCCCCCTTAGTTCTAGTCCTTGTGTCCTTCATGCTTGTTCCTCCAAATCCCTCCCCCTTTCCCCCTTAATTTCCATTGAGTATACAAGTTCCAGTTAAAAAAAGTATCTTCGTTTTGAATTAAGCTTTCTATTTGATGTTCAGATTATACCATTTTATTATTAGCCTTAATAAAATTACTTTGAAGTTCTCTGATTGACATGTGAATCTGAAAAATGTATTTCACAAAAGAAAATTGTCACTTAAGTGATTTTTAAAAGCTCCACTGAGGAGCAAACTTTGAGATCATAACTCATTTTGTAAATACATCAAAGCATGCTGCTTTTATTCATGAATATTCTTACTTTAAATATGCACAAAGCATGAAAGCTTATGTCATTCTCCATTATAAAAAGGAATTCACTGTGAATGTCACAGTGTAAAATTGTTAGGTGATATTTCAAAATTGATTCATTTTCCAGTTACTACAGAATATTCATCTTCCTTCTGGTAGTAATTTTAGACGTGTATCTAAACTTCCTTTTTGAATTTTCAAGCAGTACTTTGTTGTTAATGGTTTTCTTACAAAGAGAGTTTATTTTCTTTCTTCCTTACAGTTGCTGGTTCTTTGCCTGGAAGATAAATGTATCTCATCCTGGCACAGAGAAATGCTATTATTACCAAATAATTATTGCATCAGACAAAATGAGGACAATGCATACCACACTTTAGGAGAAGCTGGGGTTTTAAAACAATCCAAAGGTAGGTTCATGTTGAATATCCATTTCATAAAGATCATATTCCTCTGACCATCAGCAGGGAATCTCAGCAGGAATTTTGATTTTGGAATTTAGATTTCAAATACAGTGCCTGTTGAGTTTGTGCTTGTTAGTCCTGAATGTTAGAGAACTAAGGTGTAAGATTTGGAGGACTCTTTATACTTCTCTCTCTCTGAAAAGCACTGAGAAATGTATTATTTTTTTGTAGTACAAAGTAAAGCATTAAGGAAGTGAAACACTGTGTGATAAGAAGAATGATTGTTTTAGTTTGTCACTACATCTGTCACTAAGAGGCACTGAGGTTTTGGATGTGTTAATTATTTTTTCTTAGTAATCATTTCATGATGCATATATGTATCGGATCATCACATTGTTAATTAATCTGGAAAATTAATTAAATTAAAAAATAAAAGACATCCAGGGCAAAAGAAATATGCTTCCAGGAAATACAGAAAAAATTAACATTTATTTAGCCAGTTTAATTACAAATCATCTCAGGCACTGCTCAGTTGACCAACTGGCCCACTCAAAGTGCTGGATCTGCTGTCCTGACATGAAGACCATACAACACACCACGCAGATTACAGATCATGGTTCCAGACTGATTCAGACTCAGGATAAAGGTATATTATGGATAATTTTATTTATTCTCATTTTAGAGACAAAAATATATAGGCGAATGGTAGCAGAAGTATTAATTTGTTGGTGGAGTAACAATTCAAACACTATCTAATGTTAACTTTTTTGTGTTCCCTGTTGAACTACCACCTTCTGCCTATTGGGCAATGAGGGAGGGAAGCACCTGTTACTCAGGTAAGAGACCATGGGTGAGAATAAAGAGCTTCTACAGTCTGTATTCTGAACCATATGTGAAGCTGTCATAGTTGAGAGACATCTTGGTTTAAAACCAAAATGATCTGGTGTATGTCCACAAGCAGGAAGAATAAGTATGTCTTTCTGTTTTTCATACCAGATGAAGAAAGGATGTGGACAATTTTAAACAAAAGTAAGTTAGAAGTATTGTAGGGACTGTGTGTTTTGTCACTTTCTCACATTGGGTTCGGTGTGTGTATGTGCTGGGGTTAGGGGATGATGGCATGAGAAGACATAATGCAATTAAAGTAGGAATGTGAGAGTGAGTGGTCTGGCTCCACATGAGTCAAGTTACATTATTAGAAAGGATCTCAGCACAGGTTGGAAAGAAAGACTGAAAGACTCCCTGTTCCCACCATTACTGTAGGGTGGAAGTTCTCTAAAAACTACCTACCCTCTTGGCCCTAGGAGTATAGGTTAGGGATAAAAGAGGAGCACATATACTTTACAAGTGAATTAATGAAAAAATGAAATTGGTTGAATCACTGGATAGGACTGAGGAAATGGAAGTTGATGAAATTGAGTTTTTTTTACACTATGCAGATATGGGAACTCAGGATACATAATAAATTTGTAGAGGATACATAATAAATTTGTATATATATTTACATTACTTTCTAAGTCAGTCTTGTTCTAAATTAATTCTTCACACACTATTGTTAACCATGGAACAGAATCTATCTTGTTCACTATAATATCCCATACACTTAATACATAGAGTAACTATTTCTTTAATTGAACTAAACCTAAATTACATGGTCTCCTTTTTCAGCAAGATAGACTGAGAGGTGTCTGTCGTACTACTTATTTGTGTGTGTATGTGTGTGTGATGGGGGATAAATATTAGTGAAAATTTCAAACTCTTTGATAGCAACTTCATGAATATAGTAATGAATTTCTCAAATTCTATGATCTATCTCTGTTTATGTACCTTATACTAGAGTGTCAGCTATCTTAGAATGCTATTGTATTTATCTTATGAATATTTTTATTTTATTTTATTTTTTAAAAATTTATTGGAGTTAATTGGTAAAACATATAGATTTCAGGTGTACAATTTCATAATACATCATCTGGAAAAGTTTTTAATGTCTAGATTTTTTAGAGTATATTTTATTGATTATGCTATTACAGTTTTCCCAATTTTCCCCCTTTATCCCCTTCTGCCCTATACCTCCAACCCTCTAGCACCCCCCTTAGTTCATGCTCATAAATTGTACATATAAGTTCTTTGATTTTTTTGTTTCCTATACCATTCTTTATCTCTACCTGCCTATTTTATGCCTACCAATTATGCTTCTTATTTCCTGTACATTTCCCTGCCATTTTCCCCTTCCTCTCCCCACTGAAAACCCTCCATATGTCCATTTCTCTGATTCTGTTCCTGTTTTAGTTGCTTGCTTAGTTTTTGTTTTTGTTGTTGATAGTTGTGAGTTTATCATCATTTTACTGTTCATAGTTTTTGATCTTCTTCTATTTCTTAGATAAGTCCCTTCAACATTTCGTATACAAATGAACAAATGGATGAATCTCAAATAGTTATGTTTAGTGAAAGAAGACTGACCAAAAAGAACACATGCTGTATGGTTTTATTCATATAAAATAGAAACTAGTGTGTGGTAACATGAAGCAGATGAGTGTTTGCTGGGAGGGATGGGGCAGAAGGAGAGATAACAAGACACAGCAAAAATTTTTGAAGTATAGATATATTTATTATTTTGATTGGATAATGGTGTCACAGATGGGTACATATGTCAACGTTTTTCAAATTATACACTTCAAATATATGTAGCTTATAGTATGCCAATTATATCTGAATAAAATTATAAAAAAATAAAGAATCCATGCCTGATTTCCAACCATATCTCAAAATATCATATTAAATTTCATGAATGAAGAGTGTGTGAATTATTTTTCCAAAATGGTAACTTGCAATTCCTTTGATTGAAATAGAAAAACCACTATATTATGATAAGAACATGGTTTTTATAATACTTCTTTTCTAAAAAGTGAAAGATTCTCTGAAGTATTATAGTGAATTAAAGAATGCACATGGATGCTGATACATTTTCATTTCTTTTTTTAAACTTTTTTATTGATTATGCCATTACATTTGTTCTATTCCCCCCTCCACCCTGCATGCCCCTCCCCCACCATTCCCCCTTTAGTTCATGAACACGTGTCTCAAATTCTTTAGATTCTGTATTTCCCCTACTATTCTTACCCTCCCCCTATCTATTTTCTATCTACTGTCTATGCTACTTATTTTCTGTACCCTCTCCCCCCTTCTCCTTCTCCCACTCCCCTGTTACTAACCCTCCATGTGATCTCCACAACGCAATCTTTTGGTGTATGGAACAATGATCCAACCAACTGCCATCCAGGCAGGGCCAGAAATGATATTTTCTTAAAAGACCACAGGTATATTGAACTGGTTAAGAATTTGGGTTTAATTTCATTTAATTTTTTTACACTTTATTATTTTTACTGTATTTTCCCATTACCATTTAATTTCCTTGTACTCTCCTCTCCCCTGCAAGCACCACACTGATCTCTATGTCCCTGAGTCCTATTTCCTTTTTGCTCAATCCCTTCACCTCCTAACCTCCCCCCACATACTAGCTGCCATCTTGCTCTCTATCTATAAGTCGGTCTCTATTATGTTTGTTAGATCATGTTGTTTACTGATTCCACATATAAGTGAAATAATATGGTATTTGTCTTTCTCTGACTAGCTTATTTTAGTTAGCATAATATTCTTCGAGTCCATCCATGCTGTTGCAAAGGGTAAAATTTATTTCCTTTTTATGGCTGTGTAGTATTCCATGGAGTAAATGCTCCATAGTTGTTTTATCCACTCAGGTACTGATGGACACTTGGGCTGCTCCCATATCTTGGCAATTGTATATAATGCTACAGTGAATATAGGGGCACTTATGTTGTTTTGAATTAGTGTTTTGGATTATAACGCTAGATTCCTAAAAGTGGGATCACTGAGTCAAAAGGAAGATCTATTTTTTAAGGTATCTCCATACTGCTATGTACACTGGTTGTACCAGTCTGCCTTCCCACCAATAGTGCAAGAAGAGAAGTAACAACTTATAACACAGAAATACAAAGAATTGTAAGAAAATAATATGAACAATTATACGCTAACGAATTGACAACGTGGATGAAATGGATACATTCCTGGAAACATACAATCTTCCAAAACTAAATCAGGAAGAATAAGGGAATCTGAATATACAGATTACGCCTAGTATAGTTGGAGCAGTAACTAAAAAACAAAAACAAAAACCTACCTCCTAACAAACAAAAGCCATGGACCAGATGGCTTCACATGTGAATTTTACCAGACGCTTTGGGAAGAACTAACATCTCTCCTTCTCAAACTATTTCAAAAAATTCAAGAGGAAGGAAAGATCCCAAACTCATTTTATGAGGCCAGGATTATCCTAATTCCAAAACCAGATAAAGACATTACAAAAAAATGACAGACCAATATCCCATGATGATCACAGATGTTAAAATTCTCAAGAAAATATTAGCAAACAAAATACAGCAATACATCAAAAAGATCATACACCATGATCAAATGGGATTTATTCCTGGAATGCAAAGTTGGTAAAACATTTGCAAATCAATAAATGTGATTCACCACATAAACAAAATGAAGGATAACAACCACATGATCACTTCAATAGTTGCAGAAAAAGCATTTGATAGAATCAAGCACCCATTTGTAATAAAAACTCTCAGCAAAGTGGAAATAGAGTGAACACATCTAAAGGACATGTATGATAAACTCACTGCCATCATAGTACTCAATGGGAAAATACTACAAATGTTCTCCTTTAGACCAGGAACAAGACATGGATGTCTGCTTTCATCTCTCTTATTCAACAGAATACTGAAAGTTCTAGTCAAAGAATAAATAAAAGACATCCAAATTGGAAAGGAAGAAGCAAAACTGTCTTTATTTGCAGATGACAGACAAGCCCAAAGATTCCACTGAGAAAATACTAGAACTGATAAATGAATTTAGTGAAGTAGTAGGGTACAAAATTAATATATAGAAATAGTTGCATTTTTATATGCCAATAATGAACTAACAGGAAGGAACATTAAGAAAACAATCCCATTCACAATTGCTTCAAAAAGAATAAAAAACCTAGGAATAAATTTAATCAAGGATGCAAAAGACATATACTCAGAAAATTATAAGACACTGAAGAAAGAAATTGAAGATAAAAATAAGTGGAAGCACATACTGTGTTTATGAATAGGAAAAATTAACATCATTAGTATGTCCATGTTACCCACAGAAACCTGTAGATTCAATGCAATCCCTATCAAGATTCCTATGTTGTATTTCACAGAACTAGAACAAATATTGCAAAAATTTATATGGAACCACAAAAGGCCCCGCCAAGCAACAACAATCCTAAGAAAGAACAAAGTTGGAGGAATCATGCTACCTTATATCAAACTATGCTAATAAGGCCATAATAATCAACAGCACATGGTACTGGCATAAAAACAGACACACAGATCAATGGAACAGAATAGAAAGCCCAGAAATAAACCTATACCTTTATAGTCAATTAGTATCCAACAGAGGAAGCAAGCACATAGAATGGGCTAAAGATAGTTTATTCAATATATGGTGCTGGAGAAATTGAGCAGATACATGCAGAAAAATGAAACTAGACCACCTTCTTACATCACACACAAGAATAAACTCAAAATGGATTAAAGACTTAAGTGTTAGACTTGAAACCATAAAAATCCTGGAAGAAAACATAGGTAGTAAAATCTCAGACATTGCTCATAGCAATATTTTATCTGATATAGCTGCCCAGGCAAGGGGAGCAAAAGAAAAAAATAAGCAAATGAGAAAACATCAAAATAAAAAGGTTTTTTTCCAAGCAAAGGAGATTATCAACAAAATAAAAAGACAACCCATGGAATGGGAGAAAATATTCACCAGTACATTTGATAAAGGGTTAATATCCAAAATTTATGGAGAACTTACAAAACTCAACAACAAAAAACAAACAGTCCGATTAAAAAATGGGCAAAGAACCTGAATAGAAACTTCCAAAGAGGACATACAAATGGACAATAGCTATATGAAAAGATTCTTACCATCACACCAATCATTGAGAAATGCAAATTAAAACCACAATGAGATATCACCTTACACCGGTCAGAATGGCTATCATCAATAAATCAGCAAAGAAGTGCTGATGAGGATGTGGATAGAAGGGAAAGTTTGGGTTTTAGAGTTAAATTTCTTCAAGCTCAGATCCCAAATCTATCATTCATCTTTGGCAAGTGAATTAATCTGTTCAAGTTTATTTTTCTCATCTTAAAAATGAGGATAATAGCAGTGCTTATCTCACTACAGGGTTGTTTTAAAAACCAAATGATTTGTAAAAAAAAAAGCACTTGGAATAGTGCCAAATATTACATATAAAAATGTCAGCTATTATCCAGAATCCTTGAAAAGTTCCCACTGACTATGGGGAAACCTAGAACTGAGCAGCCTGAAAGGGTAGGGGGCAAAGAAGGAAGTTGGCTGAGATTTCTATAAAATTATATTTGGCACATTTCCTTAGAAATGTTGGAGGGGTTGTGGGGAAAAGGGGTCCTTAGTTCACTGTTGGTGGGAGTGCAGACTGGTACAACCATTATGGAAAACAGTATGGAATTTTCTCAGAAAAATAAAAATCAACCTGCCTTTTTACCCAGCAATTCCACTGCTAGGATTATACCCCAAGAATCTTAAAACATCAATATCAAAGAACCTATGCACCACAATGTTCATAGCAGCACAATTTACAATAGCCAAGAGTTGGGAACAAACCTAGGTGCCCACAGTAAATGAATGGATCCAAAAATTGTGGTACATATACACAATGGAATTCTATGCTGCAGAGAGAAAGAAGGAGCTACTACCTTTTGCAACAACATGGATGGAACTGGAAAGCATTATGCTGAGTGAAATAAGCCAGGGGTTGAAAGACAAATACCATATGATCTCACCTTTAACAGGAAGCTAAACAACAAAACAAACAAGCAAGCAGAAAAAAAAAACAACAAAAAACAAAGACACTGAAATGTAGAACAAGGGGATAGTGACCAGAGGGGAGAAGGAAGGGAAGTTAAGGGGAAAATGGGGGAGGGATTTGGAGGAACAAATAGGAAGGACACAGGGATGAGAAGTAAGGGGGGTAGAAATGGGAGGGAGGTGGGGAGCAAGGGGCAGGGGAGGCTGTGATGGGAGAAATAGACAAAAAACTGTACTTGAAAAATAACTAAATAAAAAAATTCCAAAAAAAATAATAAAAAAAACAAATAATACCACACTGATGGTATGAAAACAGGAAAATAAACATGGAGAGAAGTAATGATGTGAGAAATAATGAGGAGACTAACATCTGTGCCCATATATAAGCAATCTAAAGAATAGACATTAGAAATACTATTATCTGTGCCTCTAAGGCACTATTTTAAACTGAAGAGAAAATTTGGGGGGAGGGTAGGTAGAAGGTGGTATGTTAAGAATAAATGTGGTAGGTAGAGAATTGAGATTTAAAAGTGTTTAATTATTGTCTGTTGTTTGGCTTCACACTCAACCACCCACTTAATGGGAGGCCAAGGAGAGTCTAATAG
This sequence comes from Artibeus jamaicensis, assembly GCF_021234435.1. Classification (NCBI taxonomy): domain Eukaryota; kingdom Metazoa; phylum Chordata; class Mammalia; order Chiroptera; family Phyllostomidae; genus Artibeus; species Artibeus jamaicensis. Next base: position 2,474,911 of record NW_026521717.1, read on the forward strand.
AAAATAAAATGGAGCAGCTAGTTTCACAGATAACTCCTTTTTCATTCATGCTGTTTTTCTCCATCTCCTATGTATAGCTACCTTCCAGTGTTTGACCTACTACTCACATGCTCTTAAATTAAAATAACTTCTTACATCAGTACACCAGTTCTTCGTGAAATATTCCTGATGAAAACTTTTAAAGATGAGGCTGCATTCCTTACATTTCTCTTTTCTACACCCTGATTTCTTTGGCATAACATCAGTTCTTAGGTTTTGGAAATTAAAACATATGTCAATAATCATTGATTAGACTAATAATCCTGCACATATATCAAAAGATGGCTAACTTCTCTGCAATGGGATGACAATGAACAAATATACAAAATACTAATGCCCTTTCTTCTAATATGAAATGAAATATATTTTGACAGTTATTCAGATCTTCCCTAATGAAAGAATATTATTATGAGATTTTTCAAATTTTTCTCACCCCATTTCATATTTTTCATTTTTTATAATAAATTGATTTGGGAGTAAGATTATAATTTGGATTTTTCTCATATTTTAATATATTTTATTTATGATGCTATTACATTGTCCCATTTTTCTCCTTTTTATTCCCTTCTGCCCTGCACCCACCCTCCCAGGATCATTCCCCTACCTTAGTTTATATCTATGGGTCATACATATAAGTTCTCTGGCATCTCCATTTCCCATACTATTCTTAACCTCCCTCTGTCTATTTTGTACCTACAATTTATGCATCTTATTCCCTGTGCCTTTTCCCCCATTCTCCTCCCACACCCTCCCTGCTGATAACCTTCCATGTAATCTGTATTTCTGTGAATATGTTCCTATTGTAGTTGTTTGCTTAGTGTTTTTTATGTTCAGTTGTTGATAGTTGTGAGTTTGTTGTCATTTTACTGTTTGTATTTTTGACCTTCTTTTTCTTTTTTTTAGATAAGTCCCTTCAATGTTTCATATAATAAGGGTTTTGGTGATGATGAACTCCTTTAACTTGACCTTATCTGGGAAGCACTTATCTGCCCTTCCATTTTAAATGATAGCTTTGCTGGATAGAGCAATCTTGGAAGTAGGACCTTGCCTTTCATGACTTGGAATACTTCTTTCCATCCCCTTCTTGCCTGCAAGGTTTCTTTTGAGGAATCAGTTGATGGTCTTATGGGAATTCCTTTGTGGGTAACTCTCTCCTTTTGCTGCTTTTAAGATTCTCTTCTTATCTTTAATCTTGGATGATATAATTACGTGCCTTGGTGTGTACTCCCTTGGATCCAACTTCTTTGGCACTTCCTGAGCTTCCTGGGCTTCTTGAAAGTCTATTTCCTTTGCCAGATTAAGGAAGTTCTCCTTCATTATGTTTTCAAATAAGTTTTCAATTTCTTGCTCTTTCTCTTCATCTGACATGCCTATGATTCAAATGTTGGAATGTTTAAAGTTGTTCTGGAGGTTCCTAAGCCTCTTCTCATTTTTTAAAAATTCTTGTTTCTTAATTCTTTTCTGCTTAAATGTTTATTTCTTCCTTCTGCTCCAAAGCATTGATCTGTGTCCCAGTTTCCTTCTCTTTACTGTTGGTTCCCTGTGCATTTTCTTTTATTTCACTTTTCATAGCCTTTACTTTTTGCTCTATTCTGAGTTCATACTGAATCATTTCTCTGAGTATCTTGATTACCAGTTTTCTCAACTCTGCATCTGATAGGTTGGCTATCTCTTAATTGCTTAGTTGTATTTTTTCTGGAGTTTGGATCTGTTCTTTCATTTGGGCCATATTTCTTAGTGCTTGCCTGTTACTAGTAAGTAAGGGATGGAGTCTTTGATATTTGCCAAGGTGGTACAAACCAAGTTACTGCCTGCGGTGCTGTATGTGGGGGAGGGATCTGAGAGGGAACAATGCTGCTTGCTCAACTCTCGACTTGCTTTCAGTCACTTCCTCCACTACCCAGAAGCAAATTGGCCCCTTCTGGTGCTGATTCCTGGGTGGGAGCTTGTGTATATTCTAGGACCCTATGGGTATTTCCATTGGAATCTCCTGTGAGGCTGGAAATTTCTCCTGCTGCCTCAATCCCCCCAGATTTTTACAGCAGAGATTTTTGAGGCTTTATTTTCCCATGCTGGAACTCTGGGTTGCACCATCTGTCTTGCTCCCCAGTTGTTCCTGCCAATTTATCTGCATGCAAATTTGGGACCACCCCCTCTGCCAGCTGCTGCCTCCTGCAGTCCTCCAGCACAGCCTTGCCACAAATCCCCTTCATCACGGCTGCCCCTCTCAGCCCATCCTACCAGTCTGCATGAATATTTCTTTTTTAATTCCTAGGTTGTCAAACTTACATACAGTTCAATTTTCAGGCAGTTATGCTTATTTTTTTATTTTAACTTTTTTGTTGTCTTTCTTTTGGTTGTGTGAAGAGGCAAAGTGTATCTATCTATTCCTTCATCTTGGCTGGAATTTCTCATCTGGAAATTTTTATGAGACCTCTCTAGATTCATCTCTTATTGGAGAACTATTTGGATAACTATGTATACTCCTGGTTGATAATACTTTTCTTGTTTGCCTGTATCATATTTAAATGTGGATAAAGTTAGTCCTCTCATTTGAACACAGACATTATTTCTTTTTCATGAGTACTTATAATGTGCCAAGCACTCAGTAAATATGTTATCTTTTTTCTTTGCTGATGTCTCTTCTATGAGCTTTTTAGCAGCATCTTAATTTGGAAGAAGTTTTTTAAAAGTGGATATTTGCTTCTTGGATGATAGTCTTTCTGGTAACATTTTGCCCAAATCCCTGGGATGATAAATCAGGTGATCTTCCCGTATCAGGCTATAGAAGTGGTTTTGGGAGAGGAAAGGGAATGAATTGGGCAATGGAATCCCCTGGGGACTGTACAAAACATACTTTTCTCTGGCCTCACATGACTTGTGGCTTAAGGCATATTAACAGTCTTACTGAAGGCAAAACAATAACTAAAATATATACTAAAGGCATTTGCAATTGCATATATAATTTAATCATTCTGTTAATTTATACATAGGCTAATTATACATGTAACTATATAGTAAGACATGACTTTATTTTCTACTGTGACTCCCAATCATCTGGTAGCATGGAATATAAACTTATTAACAAAATAAAATAGCAGTTCCAAATTATGCCATAAGCAATAATGTTTACAAGAGGAAGATCTGTTTCTTGTCTATGTATGTGGTCCTAAAGTGCCTTCCAAGAATATGCAGGATCTATAGAATATGATTCTATTCCTCCAAGATAGGGCCAGAACCCTGGGGAAAAAGCAGAGTAGAGTAATTCGGGGATTGGTGTTAATAGGAGACGACTGTTACATTAAATATAGTTCGTGTGTTCGTTTGTATTATGCTAAAAAGTCTCTCTCTTTTCTGAAGGCCAGAAGTGGGATTAGAATTGGGGTAACAAAGGAGAAAATCAAGTTCTTCAAATTAATGGACATAAAATAGTTATATCAAAGTTGATAAGGAAGTTGTTCTGAAGTTTAAAACAATGTATTCATTAATGACACCATTAACTCTGCAATGTATTTGTTCTATTGTTAATTGGGAGTGGGTTTTAAATAACATGAATACATGGTTCAAGTATATGCTTACCTTCTGAACTGGATGTACACACTGAATGTACCTTATTCTTTCGTGCCCAAGACTTTCAGTAGTGTTTTTGTTGATTTAACATTTAAGAAGATAAGATAAATTGCTTGTCTTATATGAGACTCATTAGAACTGTTTCCTCTAAACACAAACACAATAACTTAATTTCACATTAGCAGAATGAATATTTATGAACAATTTAAAAGAAGGATTTTATGCTTTTCAAGCCTTATCACATGAAAGAAAAGTCATTTGTCATATATATTAACAACGATTAAGTTGTTTGGCATATAGTAGGTAGTTCCTAAATTTGATGACTAAATGGATAAGTGAATAAGAATGTAGAAATACTAGGAAGCAGACTGAGTCAAAAAAGGATTCTTTTTCAAACTAAGCATGCCTCTAAAAGGGCCATTCACTATGTTGCCTGTGTAAGTCCTGTGAAAATGCTTTTCAGTGGAAGTTGCTATAGGAATAATGTCTTCCTTTCCCCTACTCCAACTTTCAACATTTTGAAATTATATGAAAATCAATTGATCAAAATATTTAAACAAATTAATGAGGGAAACAATGTACTAACTACAACTGAACCTCTCTTAGAAAATATCTAGGGAGACCAATCTTTGGAATTGATTCCTTCTATGGTTCTTTTGGCCGTGCAGCCTTTCTCCTGCCACCCTTGTCCAAATCTGGCTCAGTGAATGTGGCAAATATAAATGCCAATGTCCCACATTTTTAAGTGTTGAACAGATCCACATTCCTGGTCTCATCTCTACTCTCTCTTTTATTCTATGTCCACTATTCTATCCTTAGTTCCTGATAGGGCCCTGCCAAGTAGCCTCTTTGCTGCCTGGGCTTTTTTTTTTTAACCTCATGACATACTAGACCCAGGGATACTTGTTGTTGCTTACAATAAGGGTGAGCCCTTGAGTTGCAAGTGATTATAAAAGAAAGTGTATTGAGCATTGGGAACATGGTTTACAATCCTGGCTTTGCCACTCACAAGCCATAAGGACTTATTCAGCTTTTGTGACTCCATATCCTCATCTGTAAAGTAAGATTTAATGCTATTTACTATTAAACTCTCCTCTGGATTAAATATTCTCTATTAACATAAAGCATCCATTTCAAAGAAGAGAATTATAATTGGAAATTAAAAAAATACATTTTATTGATTATGCTATTAGAGTTGTCTCATTTCCCCCCCTTGACTCCATTCTGCCCTGCACACCTCCTCCCACCCACATTCCCCCTCTTTAGTCCATGTTCATGGGTCATACATATAAGTTCTTTGGCTTCTACATTTCCCATACTATTCTTACCCTCCCCCTGTCTATTTTCTATCTATGTTCTATGCTACTTATTCTCTGTACCTTTCCCCCATCTCTCCCTCTCCCACTCCCCTGTTCATAACCCTCTATGTGATCTCCATTGCTGTGGTTCTATTCCTGTTCTAGTTTGCTTTTGTTTTTGTTTTGGGTATGGTTGTTAATAATTGTGAGTTTGCTGTCATTCTACTGTACATGTTTTTTTTTCTTCTTTTTCTTAGATAAATCCTTTTAACATTTCATATAATAGGGGCTTGGTAATAATGAACTTTAACTTGACCTTACCTGAGAAGCACTTTATCTTCTCTTCCATTCTAAATGAAAGCTTTGCTGGATAGAGGAATCTTGAATGTAGGTCCTTGCCTTTCATGACTTGGAATACTTCTTTCCAGCCCCTTCTTGCCTGTAAGGTCTCTTTTGAGAAGTCAGCTGACAGCCTGATGGAAACTCCTTTGTAGGCAACTGTCTTCTTTTCCCTTGCTGCTTTTAAGATTCTCTCCTTATCTTTCATATTGGGTAATGTAATTATGATGTGCTTTGATGTGTCCCTCCTTGGGTCCAACTTCTTTGGGACTCTGAGCTTCCTGGACTTCCTGGAAGTCTGTTTCCTTTGCCAGATTGGGGAAGTTCTCCTTTATTATTTGTTCAAATAACTTTTACACTTGTTGCTCTTCCTCTTCTCCTTCTGGTACCCCTATGATTCGAATGTTGGAACATTTAAAGATATCCTGGAGGTTCCTAAGTCTCTCCTCATTTTTTTTGAATTCTCGTTTCTTTCTTCTTTTCTGATTGGATGTTTCTTTCTTCCTTCTGGTCCACTCCATTGATTTGAGTCCCAGTTTCCTTCCATTACTATTCCTTTATTTCACTTAACATTGCCTTCATTTTTTCATCTGCTTTGTGACCAAATTCAACCAATTCTGTGAGCATCCTGATTACCAGTGTTTTGAACTCTGCATCTGATAGGTTGGCTATCTCTTTGTCACTTAGTTGTTTTTTTCTAGAGCTTTGATCTGTTCTTTCATTTGGGCCATTTTTTTTGTCTTGATGCATGTGGTACATAGTGAGGGGTGGAGCCGTAGGTGTTCACCAGGCCAGGGTCACACACTTCTCTGTGTGGTGACACTGTATGTGGGGTAGGGGTCAAAGAGGGAACAAAAGTTCCTGCTCAGTTTTGTGCTGACTTTCAGTCACTTCCTGCTTCCCACAAGCAAAATGAGCCCTCTTGGTGCCAATTCCCATGCGGTTGAGATTGTGTACATTCTAGGACACTGTGGGTCTCTCCAACAAACTTTCCTGTGAGGCTGGGAGTTTCTTCTGGCACCTAGACCCCCACGGGCATTTTCTTTATTTTTATTTTTATTTTTATTTTTTAAATATTAAATTTTATTTAGTTACTTTTCAAGTACATTTTTTTTCTCTTCCCCCCCCACCCGGTCTCCCCCTCCCTCCCATTCCCCCCCCCCCCAGTCCTCATCTCTGTGTCTTTCATACTTGTTCCTCAAAATCCCTCCCCCTTTTTCCCCTTAAGTTCCCTTCCCTCTCCCCTCTGGTCGCTGCCCACTTGTTCTCTATTTCAGCATCTTTGTTTTTATTCTGTTTGCTTGTTTGTTTTATTCTTTAGCTTCCTGTCAAAGGTGAGATCATATGATATTTGTCCTTCAATGCCTGGCCTATTTCACTCAGCATAATGCTTTCCAGTTCCATCCATGTTGTTGCAAAAGGTAGTAGCTCCTTCTTTCTCTCTGCTGCATAAAATTCCATGGTGTATATGTACCACAATTTTTTGATCCATTCATTTACTGATGGGCACCTAGGTTGCTTCCAACTCTTGGCTATTGTAAATTGTGCTGCTATGAACATTGTGGTGCATAGGTTCTTTGAAATTGATGTTTTAGGATTCTTGGGGTATAATCCCAGCAGTGGAATTGCTGGGTCAAAAGGCAGGTCGATTTTTATTTTTCTGAGAAAATTCCATACTGTTTTCCATAATGGTTGTACCAGTCTGCAATCCCACCAACAGTGAACTAAGGTCCCCTTTTCCCCACACCCTCTCCAACATTTGTTGTTTGTTGCTTTGTCTATTATAGCCATCCTGACTGGTGTAAAGTGGTATCTCATTGTGGTTTTAATTTGCATCTCTCTGATAGCTAACGATATTGAGCATCTCTTCATGTGTCTCTGGATATTCTGTATGTCCTCTTTAGAGAAGTGTCTGTTCAAGTCCTTTTCCCATTTTTTAATTGGGTTCGATGTCTTCCTAGAGTGGAGTCGTGTAAGTTCTTTGTATATTTTGGAGATTAAACCTTTGTCTGAGGTATCATTGGCAAATATGTTTTCCCATACAGTTGGTTGTCTTTTTAATTTAATACTGTTTTCTTTAGCCATGCAGAAGCTTTTTATTTTGATGAGATCCCATTTGTTTATTCTTTCCTTTACATTCCTTGCTCTAGGGGACATATCCGTAAAAATGTTGCTGCGTGGAATATCTGAGATTTTCTTGCCAATGTTCTCCTCTAGGACTTTAATGGTGTCATGGCTTATATTTAAGTCTTTTATCCACCTTGAATTTATTTTGGTGCCCACGGGCATTTTCAATCAGAGGATTGAGGCTTTATTTCCCTGCACCGGGGCCTTGATTGGGCAGTCTGTCCATCTACCCAATTTCTCCTGGTTTATCTGCACAGGAATGTGGGACTGCGTGGTCTGCCAGCTGCCTTGCACGCTGCACCCCTGCTCCACAATCCATCACCTCACTGGGTCCACCAGCCACCACTTTGCCTACCCTGGTCCTCCACCACTTTGCCATGAGTCCTCTCTGCCTGGATGCCCATCTCCACCCCTCTTACTGGTCTGGATGGTTGTTTCTTCTTTAACTTCTTGGTTGTTAAATTTATATACAGTTTGATTTTCTGTCAGTTCTGGTTGTTTTTTGTTTATAAATTGTTCTTGTCCTTTTGGTTGAGCAAGCAGGTGTGTCTACATCTCCATCTTGGCCAGAAATCTAATTGGAAATTTTTTGATGCTTGGGTTGTGGAACTTTTACTTTTGTTCATTTTGCATAAATATTTTAACAACTGTTGTGTAAAAAATAAGGTGTTTTTCAACTGTTCTACAGTCTTTCTTTTACAAACCATTTTGTAAATAACAAACTTATGACTTTTAATCTTAGCTAGTATGTTCTATGATTTTCAAAAAAGAGGTTTAAGAATGTTGAATAATTAACAAGTCATTTCAAAGTAATAAAAACCAACCTCAATATAAATTGGGAGAAATGAATGTCTTTATTCATTTTGTTCCAGATGAAAGACTGACATCTAAAGAATACTTAAATAAGCAAGCAAAATAGAACTCATTGGAAAAATCACATCTGTCCACCATCATCACACAAAAAAGCACATTGTATGGTCTTAAGAAAGATTACACAGCATCCATGGGAGGGAACTTTAAGAGAGAGATGAATAACTAGAAAAGCAAAGGGTTCTGTGAGAAAAATCAAAGACTGATTGGGTAGAGCCAGAATTGGAGGAAGAATTGAGGCAAGAACAAACAGAAATTTTAGCTGGCCATTCAGGCTTGCAGGCACCATGTGAAATACCAAAAGGGAAAAAGAAATGAGTCTGAGATGTGACTCTGATTGTTATATTGTGTATATAATGAAAGAATGAACATGATGATTTAAGAAGAAGCATATTTTTTAAATTCCATTTTCTTATCTAAATTTAGCATTTGAATTAATCCTGGAATCCTTTCTATGGCATACACAGGTTTTTCTTCCTTTCTGACCCTTTTATAGAGACTGAAAAAAATAAAATACTTGCTTTCCCAACCTCCCTTAGAACTGAGGGAATCCACGTGGCTAAAGAGAGAGAAGCAGACATCTGCTGGGATCTTCCCTCATCCACCTATTCTTTCCTCAAATGACAACATGTTACTTATAGTGGTGGAAGCTATTTTGTGACCACAAGGGAAAGGGTAAATGAATCCAACAACAGTAATCAATCACATCACTGAGACACTAAACCCATGACACTAGCCTTTAAACTTATCTAATTGAAAATTTCCCATTTATTTAAATCCCAGTTAATCAGTGCTACTCTTTCTTGTAGATAAATGCATCCTAATAAACCTTCCAGAGATGCAAATTCTATGCTATTTCACAGTGGGGTGAGACCTATTATGCTTTAGGTTTCTTAGTCTTTTTCTATAAACAAAGAGAGTCCCTTTCCAGGGCATCTTGGAAGACAAATACAGGCACTGGCCGAGATCACCCTTGTGTTCTGTGTAAAGAAAGGGGTAGGAGTAGAGGCTGATCTCAGAACATAAGTTCTTTACTCTGAGTAGCAGGAGACCAGGATCCTAGAACCCAGCATGTTTCTTCCTCTGCGTCTCCCTTCCTCGCTCATCTATAGGACAATCAGAAAGACAAATAACTCAGGGTCTCTGTGCCTAAGGAACTGTTTTCTGTGTGTATGTGTGTGTGTGTGCGTGTGTGTTAGTTATCTCTGGGCTTCCTCCACTCCCACTAAGACAGAGAAATGTGGGAATAAAATTCAGTTCCACACCTAGAAGAAAAAACACTCACCTTGAGATCAGCAGTAGAAAGGGGACTCCAAGCTTGCAGAGAATAGCAGTAGTAAAGGGAAAGGCTTGGTGTACCTTAGTTGAGCTACAAAGTGGCTTAAACATAGTGGGTGATCCATAAAAAAAGCAGAGAAAAATTACATAGAATAATCATTTTGAGTGGGAAAATAGCGGATGTTCACAAAAGAGAGAAGAAAGTTTATTATGACCTCATTTTCTCTTCTAGTCACTAAGATTTTATTAGCAATGAAAGTAGTTGGTTATGAACATGAATTTTGTACAAGTGAAACCTGAGCTGTATTACATATGTAGCTACTCTTGGAGACATTCCATGGAAGGTCTAATAGATGCAATCTCCAAATTGCCAGGAGGCCTTGCAAATATTAATGGAAAATATCTGAACTACTAGTTCAGCCTGCAAAAGAGGTTATGGGTACATCTGTCCTCCATAAAATCCACACATCATCTTAACAGGGATAAGAAAACATTTGCCCCAGTCTTCTGAAATGATGCTTAATAAAAATTATGAAATCTGTGACAGATACCACTGTCACTATAGAATTAGCAGAGCTATTAGATATCAAGTAATTAATATTAATATTAAATTATAACCTGACATATAAACAGATTTAAGGTGAACTTTATTAATCATGAAGGAAATGCCACTTCACTTGTCAAGAAATGAGTCCCTATGATTTTAATCAGAGATCAGATTTTCTCTATTAATTATGAAATTTGAAACTATTTAACCAATACATTTTAGAGAATTAAGACAGTTACAGGTATGGTTTTTAACTTTTTGCTATAGAAATTATAACTTAAATGGTATTTTGGGAATTATTTACAAATTGTTTATTAACCACCAACATCCTTTTCTGAGAAAACTAAGTAGATTAATATATTCATTGACATTGCAGGTGAGAGTTGCATACCTCTCATTTCCACTTTTTGGCTACCTATCATCTTTACTGGTTCTTTCTGGCTGTTAATGAGAGAACTGTTTTTTGTTTTTTTTTTTAAAGTCAGACCTAAAGGACTCTGCTGCTAAGGACAGCACAAACACTTTTTCAGGGCACACAGTTGAGAAGTGGAAATGCAAAGCTTGGTTAATATTCTAAATAGTTTAGTTCAATATGACCTACTTGATGGATTTTCCATTTACTACTTAGAGACTGAGAACGTTTGTCAGGAAACTTTTCTTGTACTTATCCTTTAATTTTCCTTTTCATAATTTCCCATCACTATTCCCTGTTAACATCCCTCTATGGGCCTATTTTGACTGTTTTAATGACTAATCTCTGATAAGAAGTGCATAAATGTTTGATATATTAGATAATTTATCAGAGAAATCTAGGCCTCCTGAAATAGCCAGGGGAGAAGCCCTTCAGTTATTAGTTATACTGAGATACATCGGAACTAATTTTATTTATTTATATTTAAATATATATTTATTGTTTATTCTATTACAATTGTCCCATTTTTTTTCTCCCCTTCGCCTTGTACTCACACACATCACCACCATTCCCCCACCTTACTTCATGTCCATGGTCATAAATACAAGTTCTTTGGCTTATCCATTCCCCATACTATTCTTAACCTCCCCCTGTCTATTTTGTACCTACCATTTAGGCTTCTTATTCCCTGTACCTTAACCCCCATTCTTCCGCTCTCCCTCCCTGCTGATAACCCTCCATGGTATCTCTTTTTTTTTTTAATTTTATTTAGTTATTTTTCAAGTACAGTTTTTTGTCTATTTTTCCCATCCCAGCCTTCCACGCCCCTTGCTCCCCACCTCCCTCCCATTTCCACCCCCCTTAGTTCTTTCTCGTCCCTGTGTCCTTCATATTTGTTCCTCCAAATCCCTCCCCCTTTTTCCCCTTAACTTCCCTTTCTTCTCCCCTCTGGTCACTATCCCCTTGTTCACTATTTCAGTGTCTTTGGTTTTTTTTTTTTTTTCCTGCTTGCTTGTTTGTTTTGTTTAGCTTCCTGTTAAAGGTGAGATCATATGGTATTTGTCTTTCAGCACCTGGCCTATTTCACTCAGCATAATGCTTTCCAGTTCCATCTATGCTGTTGCAAAAGGTAGTAGCTCCTCTTTCTCTCTGCTGCATAGAACTCCATTGTGTATATGTACCACAATTTTTGGATCCATTCATTTACTGATGGGCACCTAGGTTGCTTCCAACTCTTGGCTATTGTAAATTGTGCTGCTATGAACATTGTGGTGCATAGGTTCTTTGATATTGATGTTTTAGGATTCTTAGGATATAATCCCAGCAGTGGAATTGCCGGGTCAAAAGGCAGGTCGATTTTTATTTTTCTGAGAAAATTCCATACTGTTTTCCATAATGGTTGTACCAGTCTGCAATCCCACCAACAGTGCACTAAGGACCCCTTTTCCCCACAACCTCTCCAACATTTGTTGTTTGTTGCTTTGTTTATGATAGCCATCCTGACTGGTGTAAAGTGGTATCTCATTGTGGTTTTAATTTGCATCTCTCTGATAGCTAACGATATTGAGCATCTCTTCATGTGTCTCTGAATGTTCTGTATGTACTCCTTGGAGAAGTGTCTGTTCAAGTCCTTTTCCCATTTTTTAATTGGGTTGGGTGTCTTCTTAGAGTGGAGTCGTGTAAGTTCTTTGTATATTTTGGAGATTAAACATTTGTTTGAGGTATCATTGGCAAATATGTTTTCCCATACAGTTGGTTGTCTTGCCAATTTAATACTGTTTTCTTTAGCCATGAAGAAGCTTTTTATTTTGATGAGATACCATTTGTTTATTCTTTCCTTTACATTCCTTGCTCTAGGGGACATATCAGTAAAAATGTTGCTCTGTGAAATATCTGAGATTTTCTTGCCAATGTTTTCCTCTAGGACTTCAATGGTGTCACGACTTACATTTAAGTCTTTTATCCACCTTGAATTTATTTTGGTGTATGGTGTAAGTATGTGCTCAAGCTTCATTTTTTTGCACGTAGCTGTCCAGTTCTCCCAACACCATTTGTTGAAGAGGCTATCTTTACTCCGTTTTATGTTACTGCCCCCTTTGTCAAATATTAATTGACTGTAGAGAGTTGGGTTGATTTCTGGGCTCTCTGTTCTGTTCCATTGGTCTATGTGCCTGTTTTTATGCCAGTACCAGGCTGTTTTGACTACAGTGGCCTTGTAATACAGTTTGATATCAGGTATTGTGATCCCCCCTACTTTGTTCTTCTTTCTCAAAAGTGCAGCTGCTATTCGGGCTCATTTATGGTTCCATATAAATTTTCGAAGTGTTTGTTCTATGTCTGTGAAATATGCCATTGGTACTTTAATAGGTATTGCATTGAATCTGTATATTGCTTTGGGTAGTATGGACATTTTGATGATGTTAATTCTTCCAATCCATGAACAGGGCATATGTTTCCATTTGTTTGTGTTATCCTTGATTTCTTTCTTCAGGGCTGTGTAGTTTTCTGCATACAGGTTTTTTACCTCCTTAGTTAGGTTTATTCCCAGATATTTTATTTTTCTTTTTGCTATATCAAATGGGATTTTTTTCTTTATTTCTGCTTCTGCTGATTCATTCTTGGCATACAAAAATGCCTTTGATTTCTGGATATTGACTTTGTAACCAGCTGTTTTGCCAAACTCATTAATTAATTTGAGCAGTTTTGGGGTAGAGTCTATAGGATTTTCCATGTACACTATCATGTCATCTGCAAACAGTGACAGTTTTGCTTCCTCCTTTCCTATTTGGATGCCTTTTATTTCCTTTTCTTGCCTGATCGCTGTGGCTAAAACTTCCAATACTATATTGAATAGAAGTGGTGAAAGTGGACAACCTTGTCTTGTTCCTGATCTTAGTGGAAAAGCTTTTAGTTTTTTCCCATTGAGTATGATATTGGCTGTAGGTCTCTCATATATGGCCTTTATTATTTTGAGAAATGCTCCCTGTATTCCCACTTTGCTGAGTGTTTTTATCATAAATGGGTGTTGGACCTTATCAAAAGCTTTTTCTGCATCTATTGATATGATCATGTGGTTTTTGTCTTTGCTTTTGTTTATGTGATGTATTACATTTACTGATTTGCGAATATTAAACCATCCTTGCATACCTGGGATGAATCCCACTTGGTCATGGTGTATGATCTTTTTGATATATTGTTGGATGCGATTTGCCAATATTTTTGTTGAGGATTTTAGCATCTATGTTCATCAGCGATATTGTCCTGAAGTTTTCTTTCTTTCTTGTGTCTCTATCTGGTTTTGGAATTAAGATGATGCTAGCTTCATAAAAAGAATTTGGGAGTTTTCCATCCTTCTGGATTTTTTGGAATAGTCTGTGGAGAATAGGGGTTAGCTCTTCCTTAAATGCTTTGTAGAATTCTCCTGTGAAACCATCTGGTCTGGGGCTTTTGTGTGATGGGAGTTTTTTTAGTACTGCTTCAATTTCTTTTGCTGTTATTGGTGTATTTAGATTTTCTGCTTCTTTTTCACTGAGTTTTGGAAGATTGTATTTTTCTAGAAATGTGTCCATTTCTCCTAGGTTTTCAAATTTCTTGGCATACAGTTCTTCATAGTAATTTCTTACAATCCCTTCTATTTCTGTGGTATCAGTTGTAATCTCTCCTTTTTCATTTCTGATTGTGTTTATTTGTGTCCTCTCTCTTCTTTTCTTGATGAGCCTACTTAAAGGCTTGTCTATTTTGTTTATCTTCTCAAAGAACCAACTCCTGGATTCCTTGATCCTTAGAATTGTGCTTTTAGTTTCTATGTCATTTAATTCTGCTCTAATCTTGGTTATTTCCTTCCTTCTGCTTGCTCTGGGCTGTCTTTGTTGTTGTTCCTCGAGTTCTTGCAGGCATAGGGTTAGGTTGTTTGTTTGAAATGTTTCTATTTTCTTTAGGTAGGCCTGTATTGCTATAAACTTCCCTCTCAGGACTGCCTTTGCTGTGTCCCATAAGTTTTGGGTTGTTGTGAGATCATTTTCATTTGTTTCCAGAAATGTTTTGATTTCTTCCCTAATTTCATTCTTGATCCATTCATTGTTTAATAGCATACCATTCAGTCTCCATGTTTTTGGGTGCTTTGGGTTTTTTCTTTGGGGTCGGTTTCTAATTTCAGTCTCTTGTGGTCAGAGAAGATGCTTGGTATGATTTCAATTTTCTTGAATTTTTTGAGGCTCGTTTTGTGTCCTATCATGTGGTCTATCTTTGAAAATGTTCCATGTGCATTTGAAAAGAATGTGTATTTAGCTTCTTTGGGATGAAGGGCTCTATATATATCAGTTAAGTCCATTTCCTCTAGGGTGTTGTTTAATGCCACAATATCTTTGTTGATAATTTGTTTGGAAGATCTGTCCATTTTTGATAGTGGGGTGTTAAAATCCCCTACTATAATTGTGTTGCTGTCAATATCTTTCTTGAAGTTCTCTAAGATTTTCTTGATAGATTTGGGTGCCCCTATATTTGGTGCATGTATGTTTACAATGTTAATGTCTTCTTGGTGGATTCTTTCCTTGAGTATAATGAAGTGACCTTCTGGGTCTCTCTTTATGGCCTTTTTTTTTAAGTCTATTTTGTCTGATATGAGAATTGCTACCTCAGCTTTTTTTCTTGTCTGTTTGCTTGGAAAACTTGTTTGTAGCCTTTCACTTTTAGTCTGTGATGGTCTTTTGTCCTGAGGTGGGTCTCTTGTAGGCAGCATATGTGTGGGTCATGCTTTCTTATCCATTGAGCTATTCTGTGTCTTTGGATTGGAGCATTTAATCCATTTATGTTTAAGGTTATTATTGATAGGTACTTATTCATTGCCATTTTTGTACCTCTGTGTTCCTCTCTGTCTCCCTCATTTCCTTCCTCCCCTTAAAGCAGTCCTTTTAATTTTTCTTGTAGAGCTGGTTTGGTGGAGGCGTAGTCTTTTAGGCTTCTTTTGTCTTGGAAGCTCTCTGTTTGGCTTTTTATCTTGATTGAGAGCCTTGCTGGGTAAAGTAGCCTTGGTTGTAGGCCTCTGGTTCTCATTACTTGGAATATTTCTTGCCATTCTCTTCTTGCTTGGAGTGTTTCCATTGAGAAGTCATTAGCTAACCTTATTGTGGCTCCCTTGTATGTTATTTCTTTTTTCTCCCTTGCTGCCTTCAAGATTTTCTCTTTGTCTTGGAATTTTGCCATTTTGATGATGATATGTCTTGAAGTGGGCCTCCTTGGGTTCCTCTTGGTTGGGACTCCTGTGATTCCTGGATTTGTGAGACCTTTTCTCTTATCAAATTAGGAAAATTTTCTCTCATTACTCGTTCAAATACGTTTTCTATCCCTTGTTCTTCTTCTTCTCCTTCTGGTATTCTTATTATTCAGATATTATTACGTTTCATATTGTCTTGCATTTCTCTTAATCCCTCTTCATTCTTTCTGAGCCTCTTTTCATTTTCTTGCTCTTTCTGTGAGATGCTTTCTACCTTGTCCTCCAACTCACTAATCCTATCCTCTGCTTCATCTATCCTACTTTGGAAACTTTCTACTGTGTTCTTCAATTCGGAAATTGTGTTCTTCATTTCCTCTTGTCTCTTGCTGATAGTTTCCATTTCCTTTTTGATGTTGCTGTAGTTTTCAGAGAGATCATTATAGTTCCCCTGTAGTTTCTGGTAGTTCACTGTGAGCTCTTTGAACTTCGTAATAACCAGTGCTTTGAATTCACTGTCTGATAGTTGATCAGCCTCTATTTCATCTAACATTCTTTCTGAAGTTTCTGCTTTTTCTTCCATTTGGGGATTGTTTCTTTCTCTTCCCATTGTTTGAGACTCTTCTTGTTAGTCTCGGCTTCTAAAATTCATCTGTTCTGAAACCCTGGTTTTATGATATAAACTTCTGTGGTATGATCCTTGTGAAGTTCAGTGGTGCGGACTCCTTGAAGTTTCTTGATGTTCTTCGTCTCCACCTACACTCACGCTGGTCCTTGCGCTGGTCCCTGCGTTGGTCTCCTACCACTGCTGAATATCCTGGCTCTAGTAGCCGCCTCCTCAAGCACCCAGGTCCATTACTACGCAGTGGCACTGAGGCTGGGAATGTCCCGGCTCCCGTATCAGGCTCTCTCTGCTGCCCAGGGCCGTCACAGGGGTTTGGAGTGTCCTGGTTTCCGTACCTGACTCCCTGGCATCTAGTCCTGTCTCTATGGCAGTGGCACAGAGGCTTAGAAAGTCCCAACTCCCGTACCTGATTCCCCAGTGTCCAGTCCTGTCACTATGGCAGCAGCACAGGGGCTGAGAACGTCCCAGTTCCCATAGAGGGCTCCTCTGTGCCTCTCAGGGGGTTGGAGTGTCCCGGCTTCCGTACCTGACTCCCCGGGGTCCAGTCCAGTCGCTATGGCAGCGGCACAGGATCTGAGAACTTCCCGGCTCCCATAGCTGGCTCCTCTGCTGCGTCACAGGGGTTTTCCATGGTATCTCTATTTCTGTGAATCTGTTCCTGTTCTAGTTTTTTGCTTTTATATATGTCTAGTTCATTTTTATATATGTTTTCATTTTTTTAGGTTTGGTTGTTGATAGTTGTGAGTTTGTTGTTAGTTTATTGTTCATATTTTTGACCTTTTTTTTTTTTTGCTTAGGTAAGTCCCTTTAACATTTCATAAAATAAGGGCTTGGTGATGATGAACTTTAACTTGACCTTATCTGGGAAGCACTTATCCGCCCTTCCATTGTAAAGGATAGCTGGATAGAGTAATCTTGGATGTAGGTCCTTGCTTTTCATGACTTGGAATATTTCTTTCCAGCCCCTTCTTGAGTGTAAGGTCTCTTTTGAGAAATCAGCTGATAGTCTTATGGGAACCCCTATGTAGGTAACTGTCTCCTTTTCTCTTGCTGCTTTTAAGATGGTCTCTTTATCTTTAATCTTGGGTAATGTAATTCTGATGTGCCTTGGTGTGTACTTCCTTGGATGCAACTTTTTTGGGATTTTTTGAGCTTCCAGGAGTTCCTGGAAGTCTATTTCCTTTGCCAGATTGGGGAAGTTCTCCTTCGTTATTTATTCAAATAAGTTTTCAATTTCTTGCTCTTCCTCTTTTCCTTTTGGAACCCCTATGATTCAGATGTTTGAACATTTAAAGTTGTCCCAGAGATTTCTAAGCCTCTCATCTTTTTTTTTGTTTGTTTTTGAGTTCTTGTTTCTTCATTCTGTTCTGGTTGAATATTTATTTCTTCTTTCTGCTCCAAATCATTGATTTGAGTCCCAATTTCCTTCCTGTCACTGTTGGTTCCCTGTACATTTTCCTTTATTTCACTTTGCATAACCTTCACTTTTTCCTCCATTTTGCAACCATACTCAACCATTTCTGTGAGTATCTTGATTACCGGTGTTTTGAACTCTGCATCTGATAGGTTGGCTATCTTGTCATCGCTTAGTTGTATTTTTTTTTGTATCTTTGATCTTTTCTTTCATTTGGGTCATATTTTTTTTTTTTGTCTCATTGTGCCTGTTAAGTAGTAAGGGGCATAGCCTTTGGTATTCGCCAGAGCAGGGCAACTCACATTGCTGTGTCTTGGTGCTGTATGTGCATGGAGGGAAGAGGTCTGAGAGGGAAAAATACCACTTGCTCAGCTCTCAGCCAGCTTTTAGTCACTTCCATGCCTACCCACAAGCAAATTAGGCCCTTCTGGTACTGATTCCCTTGTGGGTGGTTTTGTGAATGTTCTAGGACCCTGTACATCTCTCCAACAAACTTTATACTTCAGTATTTTAGGTTGATAGCCAAGAGGTCTGTAGTGGGGGGAAGAGTAGTATGAAACAGGACATATTAAATTCAAAAAGCACAGAATTAGTAGTTTTTGCAAATATTTGTCACCCCTCTTCTCTTTAGCCCACTAGTGTGAATGAGCCTGCCAGCCAGGACAATGAAGGCATGATTATCCCCTATCTAAGGGGTGCCTTTTAGCTCTATGGCTAGCACAGTGGCTGCTCCTACCAACTGTAGGGGCTTTGGAGGCCCCAATTGAAGATGTTCCCCTGGATTTCTTGACCCTAAGCATCTTTCATGATCCCTTGTAAAATACTTACTCATTTGGTCTGTAATTGGTGAGAACAAAGCACAGGACCCCTAAGTTATATAACTCCAGAATTTATAGGAAAAAACCCCAATATAACAGAGATTTTTTTAAAAAAGACTAATGTGGCTCTAGTAGACTATTTTACTGTTTCTGAGAGGTCTATAGAATTAAATTTTATTATCCTAGAGTAAAAAAAAAGGTCAAAGCCCCAGGAAAAGATTTCTTTGGCTTCTAAGCATTTTATAAATCTAAGTAATCTGTGTAAAAAATCACTTGTTTAATTATTGAGTGTTCTCCTAAATGACTAGTGTTATCTCCCAATAGTCATTAATATTTTTCTCCAAAGGTTCCATCTATCATGGTGAAGTGTGATCCAGTATAAATAGGATGAGGTGTTTTCATTGGTTCCTGTGGCCTATCATGGCTTGCTGCTATTCTCAAGGGGAGACAGAAGTTCTGTTCTACACAGTTGGAAAGTTTCTAGCCTCCAAGTGCCAAACAAGGAGCAGAGTCACAACAATTTTTAAAGGAAAACAAAACAAGCAACTGATAGCTCTATCTCCTTTTCTCTTCTAGTGTATATTCTACCACTTCCCCAATTAAAGTCTACTCTCTCACCTTTGTTTGAACTGCATCTTCTGTTTACTTTGAGCCAATAAAAACTACAGAAAGGAAACATCTGTATTGTTATCACAATACAGATACTCCAGCAAGGTGAAAATCTAATTAAAGATCACTTGGGCAAACTTTCAGTGGATGATATTTTTAAGGCTGAACAAAATTTTGTAGTATATCCATTAATTTTGCATATATGAAATTTATTTGTGCCTAATTAGTATTTGTATTGTCTTGTATTTAATAACATTTTAAAATATGTATTATTTCATGACATTTGACCCTTGAAATAAACTGAAGGCTGGGTATGTCACACAGATTAATTTTAAAAACATATAAATAATTAGTAGAAGAGCCAACATAAAATCCTAGCAAATTCCTCACAAAAATTACCTGTCTGTTTTAGCCCTGGCTGGTGTAGCTCAGTGGATTGAGTGCGGGCCTGTGAACCAGACGATCGCGGTTCAATTCCCAGTCAGGGCACATGCCTGGGTTGCAGGCCAGTTCCCAGCAGGGGACTCATGAGAGGCAACCATACATTGATATTTCTCTCTTTCTCTCCTTCCCTTCCTCTCTAAAAATAAATAAATAAAATCTTTAAAAAATTACTTGTTTTAAAAAATACTGTTGATTGTAATTAGGTAAATTATTTAAGAAATTCTATTTGATTTGCTGGTAGGTATTTTAAATAATATACCAACTTTCTGGAAGGCAATTAAAAAAACTTTTTTTGTACCCTTTGACCCAGAAATTCTACTTCTAAGAATATATTCTAATTAAACAATTAGATGTTTGCTCAAAAACTTAGCTACAATAAAGTCTTCCTAAGCATTCATTGCTCATATACTTTTTTAGAGTAACAATAGAACTAATTGCTATTAAAAAGAAATTTAAACATTTTATTAGTCAACATAGAGAAAAGCATATTTCTTGCTCATACAAATTCCAAAATAGATGTCTTCGACAATTGCACATCCATATGGCTACCCAGAGACTCACAATCCCTTCCACCTTCTGATTCCTCCATTTCCTGATATCTAGAAGTCCTCTGAAGGAGATCCTCTGCCTTTGGTTGATTTATAAATATGGAGGTCACATGGAAGATGCATTATGTTGAGTCTACAAGTGGCATAGATCACATTTGCTTGTTTCATTGGTTAGACATAGTCTATGGTTATGCAACAGTATGTAAGGCTGTGAAATGTACTCTAGCTGTGTTCTTAGGCAACAGAGAAAATAGATTTTGGTGAACAAGTGATAGTGTTTCTGCAACGCATAATTGTGAATACACTTTAAAATAAAATTATATCCATATAGTAGAGTACTGAGCAGTTATAAAAAAATTAACAGTGAATGCAATGAAAGGATGTTCTTATGTTGAGCAGAAAGTGTTGATTACAGTGTTTTTGGCACAAATGTTATAATCATTCACATGGTCATTATGACTTATGATAACCCTTAGTTATTAAAAGCTGGCAGAGAAAAATTTATGAAATGCTGTGATCACAATGATGTCATAATTCTTACTTTCCTTCCCCCCTTCTAAAGCCATATGTGTTTTGCAATAAGAACATAATAAGGTAGAAAGTTTTTACATGTGGAATCTGATTGACATAAATTTGAAGGTGAATTTTGTCATTTCTTAGTTGGGTTAACGTAAACCAATTAATCAACTTATATGAGGTTACATTTATTTTATTTTTTGAGAAAATGAGGAAAATATTAATCCCCTCCATGTGTTTACATAAAGACCAAGTGAAATTTTATATTGAATACACTCAGCAAAGTGTATAGTAGATAGAAGAAACTTTAAAAAGCCTGCAAATAATAAAGTGATATCAATTGCTAATTTGATGTAATGCAGCAAATCAGGTTATTCCAACTAGATAGTAATTTGTTGAAAATAACATATTCAGATTGACTACATTTCTCTTTTTCTTTTTCTTAGTTTCTAATAGTTTAATATAATTTTAATGAAAGTTTTTTTACTTTAAAACCCAGCATCTTGTAATAAGCCTTACAAAGTATATAGCATAGGCTCACAATATTTATTCTTAGACTTGAAATAAATATTTTATTTTAATTATATTTGATACTGGAGAGTCCTGTTCTTGACTCAATACTAAGAACTGCCTTCTCACATTAAGGTAAAAGACTGTACATATTGGCAGACACTGCAGGTTGCCCCCCAAACAGCCACTTTCTCCTTATCACTCAACATTGGCAAAGTCTGCTTGTCTCTATGGACCTGAAAATGTCAGGCTCTGGCTATCCTAGTCTTTCTTGCATGTGATTCAGTCCTGTATGTGTCAAAGGAGAAGTCTACTGGGACATCTTGGAGAAGTGTTCCTCCTACTTGTGAATTGACTGTGGTCTCTGCTATCTCAATTTCCTTGTATCCATAATCTCTGCTTTGGAGTTTCACCTGGAGGTGGAGTTTATTTCCTTACTTTTTGAATTTAAGGCTGATTTTATGGCTTAATCTTGACAACAGAAAATAGCAAAGTAATTGTGCACCATTATGAAGGCTAGTCCCAAGAAACCTTGAAAGGTGGGGCTTCTGCCATAACAGCAAAATAAACTAGGTGAACTCTATCCCCAGAAACACAACAATTTAACTGTTAAAAATTTAATAAAACAATTATTTGTTTCTGAAAATTTTCCTAAGAACATAACACAAATAGAGAAACATTTATTCAATAAAATCTACTAAGTTGGTAAAAATAGTGAGAGTTTGTGGAATTGCTGCAGCCATTTTGGACTATAAGGGGAGACAATGGCAACACCCTGAAGATAGGAATGTATCCTTGATAACGTCATTGAATCCCTGAACTGGCTACCTTGCGAACTGTCTACGTACTGATTAGTATTTATGTGAGAAAATAAATTTCCAATTGTTTAAGAAATTTTAGACTGAGTATTTTATTTTTGCAGTGAATTGATATTTATATGATTCTCTGAATAGAACTGATCCATGGCAAAATAATGTATGGTATAAAGTTTGTACTTGGCTGTGTTTTTTCTAAAGCACTGTTCCTTAATCACTTACTCTCCTCACCTGCCTTCGAAGTGTTTTATTCTCCAAAGACCACTTTTCCTAGTCCAGTATGCATGCATTCCTGCATGCTCTCACCATAAGTATTTATGACTCATTCAGGTCCAAGGTGTTGAATAACAAGTATTTGCCAATTAAAATAGGATTACTTGTACTTAAGATGTTCAGAGCTTTTGTATCCTGGACTTGGTCAAATATGGTCAGTTATCATGAGACAAAAATGGGCTCATTAGAGATCTTTAAATAAACACTGAGTGCAGGCTTATTTTCAGAGCTCATTTTTTATTGGCCTAGGCAGATCTCTCTGCAAAAGACTCCCAAAAACATGGCATGACCTATACAGAAGTGAGTAATCTAATATAAGAATCCAAAATATCTGATTCCAAAAGGGGTATTGCCCTCAGAGGGTACATGGGTAGTCTGTATGTCAGCTACTGGATTCCACTGAGACTCTATCCTGTAGGAGGGATCACTTCTAGGAAGCATTTTTTAATTCTTACCTGTACATGTCATAATTACTTCAAAATTTATTATGTTTTACTGTTTCTCTTTTCTTTGCAAGAGCGATCACCATAAAAATGGATGACAATGGATAATATGTGGTCATTGTTATTTTATCTTTTGTTTTAGAAATCTTATCAGTCTAATTTTTTGTATTTGAGATACAGATGAAGAGGAACTATATATTGGGTTGGCCAAAAAGTTGTCCCCCCCCCATAAGATGGCTATAGTAGTGCTTAGCTGTGTTTAACTTAATTCAAAAAAATGTTGTTAGATTGTATTGTGACAGCTGTCATATCAGTGTGCATTTTAAAAAGCTCATCAAAATTGGTGAATTTTTGTGTAGCCATTTTAATATTGAAGATGGAAGAAAATATGCAACATATTCAGCATATTATGCTTTATTATTTCAAGAAATATAAAAACACAACTGAGATGCCAAAAAAAGTTCTGTGCAGTGTATGGAGAAGATGCTGTGACTGACTGAACATCAAACGTGTCAAAAGTGGTTTGTGAAGTTTTACAATGGAGATTTCTCGCTGGACAATGTTCCATGGTCAGGTAGACCAGCTGAAGGTGGTAATCAAATTGAGACATAAATTGAGAAAAATCAACATTATAACATGTGGGAAATAGCTGACATACTGAAAATATTCAAATCATAGTTATTGTTGAAAATGGAAATGTGTTTTTATTTTACAGAAAAATAACTAACTAAATGAACTTTTTGGCCAACCCAAATCATAAAATAAAACAGCAGACTTAAAAACAAACAAACAAAAAACAACAATATACCAGCTTCTTATTTTTAGTACACAATTACTATTCTTTTCCTGGGCTACTTGCTCTTAGTTAAATCACTTCTCTTGTGTTTGACTGCTTTGTAGTATCTGATTTCAGAAACTGCCTTTTGAAGGACTTCACATATCTCTATTTATGGAGAAAGATCATTTGCATGTTGAAAATGCCTTACATTTTTGTGCACTATTATTTCTCTAGCATTGTTTAGATGGTTAGCACACAATCTACAAAATATCCTAAAAGTCAATGGCAAATTTGGGTCAGAAAAACCCAGGTTCAAGTTTTTTCCTGCTCTTGGTATGATGTAGGGACTGATTAGAAAGGGCAGGCAAAGCAATTGAAAAAACTTCTCCAGAGAGTTGCACTCAACAAATAATTGTTTTTCATTATTATTCTTTACGGCTTTGAAAAATAAACCTTATTTAGTGAAATTTTACTAATGTCAAGGAGAATTGGTAAACTTATGTTCAAAGGGTTTGCTGCATATTACTAATTAGCTTTCGGATGATTAAGTTTCTAACTTTGAATTGCACACTTGCATTTTTCCCACAATAATAAAAATGCGGAGTGGAGTCTATTCTTCTCACTTAACTAAATGTACTCAACACCTGAAGTCTGCCATTGACCTGAACAACCCACTGTTATTTAGAATTTGGCCTTACTGTGAAAACATCATTTCCCAAGTGATGGCTAAGAAAAGATTTAATTTCACAGTATCTGATCTTGTCACAGGGACAGAGGAAAACGTTAGGAAAAAACAGCAAGTTCCTGGTTATTCTTTGCATGGGAAGGAACAGGCTTCATTCAAGCCAAAGCACAAGCATTCTTGCTTTGAGTAATTTCATCCATTAATCAATTCCTTATACCTTCATACAAATTTAAAGTTATGAGCTTACTAATTATTAGTAGAATTATAGAATAATACTAACTAAAGACATTTGTCAGACAAAACAGAGAATGCGAATATAGCTAATAAGTCATGGGTGGTTACAAAGTTAAGGTTTTTCAGGCCAATGATGACAAATGTGAGGTTTTGACCCATTTATTCCAGTGCTGGGAATATACCCTAAGAACCCCAAAAGACTAGTTCAGAAGAATATTCACCCCTATGTTCATACCAACATTATTTACAATAGCCAAGTGTTGGAAACAGCCTAAGTGCCTATAAGTAGATGAGTGGATAAAAACGCTGTGGTACATTTTCAAAATGAAATACTATGTAGCAGTAAAAAAGAAGGAAGTCTTATGTTTTGTGATAACATGGATAGAATGGAATTGGAAATTATTATTAATGCTAAGTGAAATAAGCCAGTTGGTGAAAAACAAATATCATATGATCTTACTTATAAGTAGAATGTAATGAAAAAAATAAACTAATGAGCAAAATAGAACTAGAGGCATAGAAACATGGAACAGACTGACAGCTATAAGAGTGGAGGTGGATACTGGGTAAAAGAAAGTGAAGGGACTAGTCAAAGAACATATGTGAATGACCCATGGATATGGACAACATTTTGGTATTGACTATGGAGGTAGAAGGTAGGCTGGGTGGAGAGTGAAAAGGGGGAAAATTGGGAAACTGTAATAGCATAAACAATAAAATATTTAAAGATAAAATCAAATAAAAAATGAGGATTTTAGTCAGTGATAGATGAATAGATGTGCAGAAGAGCAAAAAAAAATAGCAAGCGATAGAGAAATGGATGTTTGGTTAAAATCCAAGCAAAGTGAACACAGGATTTTTAAATGTTTATTTTGATACTTCCTTGAGTATTAAAATGATATAGGCTTTTGGAAGAGAAATATGATGCAATGATTTTTAAAATTACCATGTCAGTCATTTGTCTACCCAATAATGAGTTTCTCCTTTATCTCCACTCTGCCACCCTTATACTTCCTTGTTATTAGAATAAAAATTTTGCTCACATTATCAATTGCTTCTGAACCATTCCCTACCTCAGGATTATGCATTTTTCATTTTTTAAAAAATTTATTTTATTGTTGTTCAGTTAGAATTGTCTGCATTTTCCCCCCACCGTGCCCCCCACCCCAGCAAAATCCACCTCCCACCCTCAGGATTATGCATCTTGATTAATCTAAATCAGGGAATGGTAGTTAACTGTTTTCAGGATGGCTGCCTGTTTTATAAATAAAATTTACTGGAACATACCATGCCCTGTTATTTAATGTCACTTATGGCTGCTTTCCTACTACAACCTAAAAGAATTTTTTTCATAAAAATAATATTTGTTCTGTGAGCAAAAATGGTAAATATAGAAGTTTATAAAGAAAACAATTAAAATAATACAGAATTATATTATTAAAAATTATAGTCACTCACACCATTCAGAGACAAGTGCAAATAATACCTCAGTGCATTCTCTTCCTTTTTCTATCTTCCTTACAAGAATTTAATTGCCATATATATTTGCTTTGTAACCTTGTGGTGAGATTTTCTGATTTCATGAATGTATTATGATATCACTATTGGTCATACTGTAGTCAGATGGATATATTACCATTTACTTTAATAGTTTCAGGGTTCCTGTGTTACATAATTTCATGAGAAATTTACGTTTTATTTTTCTGTTTCCATTACATTTTGCATTATGTATTGAATTTGTATTTGCATTATATTCTACATATAAAACACCATCATATGGTCAAACAGTTATGCATGAGCAACCCAGCCATGACTGATATTGTATTATTGAACTTCTAAGTTGCGTCCAATTTTTCCTAATTATTCCAGAATAATCATTCTTGCATGTATACAATAGTTTAATCTCAAAACCTCTCTCATTTTGTCCAAATTTTTTATCCTACACCCACAAGATTATTAATAACAGTACATTTATCTCATTCTTACTTATGGTCTTTTTTTGCTGTTGTCTTTATTCCAGTTTGATCTCTTACAAATTACTTATACTTCTTACTCAATCTCTCATCTTAAGATATCACTGGCATGGTACTAAATAGAAACTAAAATAAATTGATTCAGTTCTTTTTCTCAATTCTATTTCTATTCCTTTTCCTAAGAATGGCCATATCATTTGGAAAAAAACTTCGTTGTATTTAACAATATTCTTTTTGTTGTTTGCCTTTCTCGTAAAACTGTCTTTAATGGAAATCATAACTTTTACTTATTTGGTTTCTATTTTATGTAAATAAATGGTCCATTACTACAAAACAAATGCAAAGGCTCTCCAGATATCAGAGTAACCAGGAGACACAAGAGGAAGTTTCCATATTTCAGAAGTATGAAACAAACAAGCCTCAGGTGGTTGTATTTCCTTAGGAACATGTATTTCCTTGTATTTCCTGTGTTTCTATAGGAACCTGATTGTTCACATCTTTGGAAAGGACCAGAGTAGTTCCATGCACTTCACTGAAAACTCCTTTACTTGTGTTTTCTGAAATGTGAGGTAAACCTTAAAAATGAGTGACAAAATTCTCTTTAAAAGAACTAGTTACACTGGGATCCATTGCTTCATTTTTTAGTAAGAAAAAGAACGGTTGGTAATGGGATAGGCAGTATTCCAGGATTCCTTTGCTTTTTCTTAAGTATATTTTATTGATTATGCTATTATGGTTTCCCAAATTTTCCCCTTGATCCCCCCTCCACCCTGCACCCCCAAACCATGGAGCTTTCCCACCCCTTAGTTCATGTCCATGAGTTGTACATATAAGTTCTTTGAGTTCTCTGTTTCCTATATCATTTTTTTACCTCTCCCCATCTATTTAATGCCTGACAATTATGCCTCTTCTTTCCTGTACCTTTCCCCCTATTCCTCCTTTCCCCCTCTCCAATGAAAACCCTCCAAGTGATGTCCATTTCTCTGATTCTGTTCCTGTTGGAGCTGTTTTCTTACCTTTTGTTTCATTGTGGGTTTTTTTCTTTGTTTTTTAGGTTCATTTGTTGCTAGTCGTGAGTTTATTGTTATTTTACTGCTCATAGTTTTGATCTTCTTTTTCTTAGATAAGTTCCTTTAACATTTCATATAATAAGTACTTGGTGATGATGAACTCCTTTAACTTGACCTTATCTGGGAAGCACTTTATCTGCCCTCCCATTCTAAATGATAGTCTTATGGGAACTTTTTGTAGGTAAGTGTCCCCTTTTCTCTTGCTGCTTTTAAGATTCTCTCCTTATCTTTAACCTTGGGTAATGTAATTCTGTTGTTCATTGGTGTGTGCTTCCTTGGGTCCAAATTCTTTGGGACTCTCTGAGCTTCCTGGACTTCATGGAATTCTATTTCCTTTGCCAGACTGGGGAAGTTCTCTTTTATTATTCAAAGAAGTTTTCAATTTCTTGCTCTTCCTCTTCTCCTTCTGGTACCTCTATGATTCAGATGTTGGAAGATTTAAAGTTTTTCTGGAGGTTCCTAAGCCTCTCCTAATTTTTTTCAAATTATTGTTTCTTCATTCTGTTCTGGTCGACTGTTTATTTCTTCCTTCTGGTACAAATCATTGATTTGAGTCCTCATTTCCTTCCTGTCACTGTTGGTTCCCTGTACATTTTTCTTTATTTCACTTTGCATAGACTTCACTTTTTACCCTATTTTACAACCATACTCAACCAACTCTGTGAGCATTCTGATTACCAGTGTTTTGAACTCTGCATCTGATAGGTTGGCTATCTTTTCATTGCTTAGTTGTATTTTTTTCTGGAGCTTTGAAATGTTCTTTCACTTGGGCCATTTTTTCCCCACTTCTTGGTCCCTTACTATGTATAGTAAGGGGCAGAACCTTAGGTTTTCACCAGGGTGAGGAAATCCTGTTGGGAAGGGGTCTGAGAGGGAATAGTGCCACTTGTTCAGCTCTCAGCTGGCTTTCAGTCACTTCCACCATGACCGACAGGCAAAATGGGCCCATCTGGTGCTGATTCTCAGGTGAGTGGTTTTGTGTCTGTTCTAGGACCCTGTGGGTCTCTCCAATGAACTCTCCTGTAAGGCTAGGAGTTTCTCCTGCCATCTCAACTCCCACAGGATTTTTCAATCAGAGGTTTTGAGGCTTTATTTCCCCACACTGGAACACTGGGTTCCTGGGTGACATAGTCTGTCTCACTTCCAGTTGTTCTCCTGGTTTATCTGAATGTAAATGTGGCGCTGTCCACTCTGCCAGCCACTGTTTTGCCTAAGTCCTCCAGCTGCCACCTTGACATCAGTCCTCTCCACCTGGTTGCCTGTCTCCACCCCTCCTATCAATGTGGATGAATGTTTCTTCTTTAATTCCTTAGTTGTTGAACTTCCATACAGTTTGATTTTCTGGGAGTTCTGAGGTTATTTTTGTTTTTATATTTGTTGTCCTTCTTTCAGTTTTGACAGGAGGCACAGTGTGTCCATCTTGGCTGCCATATGTTGTAATTTTTTTTTAACTGAAACCTCTGTAGATTTCAAGAAGTCCCTTTAACATTTCTTTTTTTAATTTAATTTATTTATTTGTAGAAAGAGGAGAAGGGAGGGAGAGAGAGAGGGAGAAATATCAATGTGTGTTTGCCTCTTACAGGACCCCACTGGGAACCTGGCCTGCAACCCGGGCATGTGCCCTGACTGGGAATCCAGTTAGCGACCCTTTGGTTTGCAGCCCACATTCAGTCCACTGAGCTACGCAGCGAGGTAACATTTCTTTTAACACCGATTTGATGGTGATAAACTCCTTTAGTTTTTTCTTCTTTGGGAAGTTCTACCTGTTCTTCACACTTAAATAACAGCTTTGCTGGGTAGAGTAATATTGGTTGTAGGTTCTTGCTTTCCATCAATTTGCATATGTCTTGCAAATCTTTTTGGCCTATAATGTTTCTGTTGAGAAATCAGCTGACAGATCTTTTTTTAAATTAAAAGTAATTTTGGTATTTTATTTATTAATCATATATATCTATTGTTTCATTAGAACTATCACTAATCCTTGTATTTTCTTGGTGAGTTCTTTTTTTCAATTTATTTTTAATTGTTGTTCAAGTACAGTTTTCTGTCTTTTACTCCCATCCCAGACCACCCACCCAGTGCTCCCCACCTCCCTCTCATTTCCACCCTCCCCCTAGTTTTTGTCCATGTGTCTTTTATAATTGTTCCTGTAAACCCTTGCCCTTTTCCCCTGAAATTTCCTCCCCTCTCCCGTCTGGTCCCTGTCAGCCTGTTCTCCATTTCAGTGTCTGGTTGTATTTTGCTTGTTTTATTGTTTTGTTGTTTAGGTTCCTGTTAAAGGTGAGACCATATGGTATTTGTCTTTCACCACTTGGCTTATTTCACTTAGCATAATGCTCTCCAGTTCCATCTCTGCTGTCACAAAGGGTAGTAGCTCCTTCTTTCTTTCTGTTGCAGAGAATTCCATCGTGTAAATGTACCATAGTTTTTTGGATCCATTCATTTACTGATGCACCTAGGTTGCATCCAGCACTTGGCTATTGTAAACTGTGCTGCTATGAACATTGGAGTGCATAGGTTCTTTTGGACTGGTGTTTCAGGGTTCTTAGGGTATAATCCTAGCAGTAAAATTGCTGGGTCAAAAGGAAAATCCATTTTTAGTTTTAGAATGTTCCATACTGTTTTCCATACTGGTTGTACCAATCTGCCATCTCACCAACAGTGCACTAGGGTCCCCTTTTCTCCACAATCTCTCCAACACTTGTTGTTTGTTGCTTTGTTTATGATAGCCATTCTAACCAGTGTAAAGTGGTATCTTATTGTGGTTTGAATTTGCATCTCTGACAGCTAGCGATATTGAGCATCTTTTCATGTGTCTCTGGATCCTCTGTATGTGCTCCTTGGAGAAGTGTCTTCTCAAGTCCTTTGCCCATTTTTTAATTATGTTGCTTGTCTTCTTTATTGGAGCTTCTTTGTAGGTAAGTAATTGCTTTTCTGATTCTCTCTTTATCTTTAACCTTTGGCATTTTAATGTTTTACTTATTTATTTATTATTACTCTATTATAATTGTCACAGTTCCAATTTTTCCCCCTTTGCCCTTCTCCACCTAGCTCATTCCCAGAGACTACTTATACCATCCTCATTTTATTTTTAATTTTTGCTCTTCTGACAGGTGTTTTCTGCTTTATTATCTTCCAAATATCTCACTAGATCCTCTGCTTCATCTACTGCACTATTGATTTTTGATAATGTATTTTTTATTTGAATTAATGTATTCTTCATTTCTGACTGGTTCCTTTTTATGTTTTCTAGTTATATTTTTATATTTCCTCTCTCTTTGTTGAAGTTCTCACTAATGGAATTCAGTATATTTAACAACATCAGATACTTGATGGCTCCAGGAAAAAAGAAAAATATAACTAAGAGATTTCATCTTGTATATATCATAAAGAAGAGAACATTGCTGGTTTTAATAACCATTTATTTCCTTTACAGAATATGGATTCAGGTAATCAAATAAATTATTTGTGACAATGTCTATGACTTACTGGCTTATTTAATTAAAGCATCAAGTTAATGAATCTAAGTTTCAGATGCATCCCCAAGTGAGCCAATAACTTCACTCTGGCTCAGAACCAACAACTCTATGCAGATTCAACCAGACATCTTGCAAAATTTTTCCTTGAGACTGGTTGAGTATGAGTGGATGGCTCAGTGCAAATTTATTCTCACTATCCTCTAGAAAATCCACTCAATGTTGTGTCAAGAGTGATTCCCTTCATAAAGAAACAGCAGTTTCTTGGTATAAATGTTGCAAAGCCTGGTGGTCGAGCATATGGACATCTCAGATAAGCCGAGTTTGTATCCTGGTTCCAGCTCTTTAAACATCTGATTCTAGGAAAATTACTTACCCTCTTTGCTTCTGTTTCCCCATATGACAAGTAGGTCAGATAGTAAAAATTAATCCATAGGGTAATTGAAAGTATAAACTGAGGTGACATATTTAAAGTTTTTAGTGTAACTTCTCACACATTAATAACCACTCAGAAAATGTTACTAAATAAGTTTTCATTTTAGAAAGTGGCTTCTCCACTGACACGATTGTGGCAAAACTCAAAAGATCCTACACATTTTTACTTGTGACCCTGGTTTCAGTGCAAAGAGTAACCACTATGAATTCCACATGGGTAGTATTCTTTGGCAGGCCTGGATCTCCTTTCTTTATGGAATCTATTAAATTGGATGTGACCTACCACCAGCTAATAGCCATTTAAATGAATGCAAATAGAAGCGCAGACTTCTATCCTTCAGGTTAGTGAGTCAGAGATTTTAACTCAGCACTCTGTCTTTTGTGGAATAAGTTATTGAAAACTCTCTGTGTGGCATTTTTCAGTTTTACCTGATCTCTGTTTTTGAATCCAATGGTGGTCTGAGTGAAAGGCTGTGTATGAAGAATTTAACCATGAAAAATCTCAGTCTTTTCAGAAGTATTATATGTCTTGACCATCTCAGAAATTTTATTGGCAGGTTGTAATGAACTCTCTGTTTCAGAGATTGGAATATAACACTGGATGAGATAAACAGATGGTGATTAGAGATCTTCCACTTTTTTCTGAGATATTTGAAAATATTGAGAAAAATTAGAATCACCATTCAAGGAGAAAAATATCCAGATTCCTTATCAGTTAAAATTACTACCTGAAGCAAAAGTTTCTCTCCAAACACAAACTTTATTTTTTATTTAAAATAGTTTCTTTTCACTTTCTGTAGTGCCCAAGGTGAAAATTATATAGTATTTGGAGAAGCTGTAATTTTTTGATGTGGGCTATAACATTTTCTTTATAGTAGTCATCAGACCTATCTATAAATAAATAACTTGTCTGATATTTAATATTTCTAAATATCTCTAAACAGTACTATGTATATAAAGACTTGAAACCTCAGTACAACTTTGTCAAACTAGTTGGGTCCCACATTTTTAGGACAAGTTTCAATCTGTATCTACTTGCTAAAAATGCAGTGTCATTTCTCAGGCTAGTATGTTTCTGATGCCCTTCAAAGATCTTCATATCTTAGTCCCCAGGATCTGTGACTATGTTACCTTGTACCACAAAAGGAACTTTATAGCCCTGGCCAGGTAGCTCAGTTTGTTGGAGCAGCATCATCCCATACACCAAAAGATTGCAGGTTCAATTTTAGTAGGGGCACATACCCATTTTGTGGGTTCTATCCCTGGTCAGGGAGTATATAAGAGTAAACCAATCAATGTTTCTCTCTTGCATCAATGTTTCTCTCTCTCTTTCTCTCCTTTATCAATGAACACACCCTCTGGTGAGGATTAAAACTTTTTAAATAAAGGATTTTACAGATATGATTTATTTTATTTTTTAGCTTTATTGAGGTATAAGGGACAAATAAAATTGTAATATATTTAAAGTATTTGGTGAAAAGCCACTGTCTTTGAGTCATAGGAATTATGACAAGAAATTTGAAGAATGAAGCTTGCTCCTAGAGAGCTGACAGTCCTATGGGTACTACAGGTAAGGACCAATGTAAACATACAAGGCAATGTGTGATAAAGACTATAGGTGATGTTGAGTGGAAAGAATAGAATTTTGCCATCTGAAGGATCTGGATTATTTATACCACGTATTCATTTTCTGTTATCATTCATTTCCTTATAGTAATTTTTATCTGAAAAATGGGCAAAAGTAATTTTAATTCACAAATTGCTGAGGATTAAATAAAAGGATTGATTGGTTGTTTTTACTGATTATTGCAACAAATACAGGATGAAACAGGATGCAAAAGTAGATTCCCAGTTGTCGGTATGGAAAAATAAAACAATAATTAATGAATAACAGTAGAAGAATAAACTCTGGGATTTGCATACTCACAGCTATAAATCTACTTTTGCCCTGCACTGTAGTGCCTAGTGTATTTTATGTGTTGGATACTATTCAAAATTCTTGGAATATATTTGTGAATGAAATAAAGTCCCAGTATTTATGGATTTTATATTATGCTAAGAACAGATATGCAACAAACAAGTGGATAAATATAATATCAGTTAATGAAAAAATGTTATATAGCTAAAAAATACTAAGCAAAACATAGGTTAGAGAACGGCTGGAACAGAGAGGGGTAGTTCAGGGAGGGATATCACAGCATAATTGCACAATTCCTGACATTGTGTGCTGACCCAATAGATGCAAGTTCCTGTCAATGGAAGAAAGGATTCCAGTGTGTGACTTTTGTAAAATTTGATGAAGGAAGTAGCATTTGGGTCTTTAGGTTGGGGGAGATATCAGGAGGAAAGGATGGAAGGGAAATGTCTTGAACCTGAGAAAAGAAAATGTACATGGACATGGAACTTGTAATGTGTGTGTTACTTCTGACAAAATACATTATTTCCCACAGTCATCAGGCCCAACCTAACACCATGTTTCAGTTTGACTCTGAGTAAGGGACATTATTGTCACCAGGGGTTTTGACCTAAGCTGGGGAGGGTTCTCTTGAGATTTAACTGATTGCCTCTGCAGCTTTCTATACTTCAGCCAGCTCTGCACATTTGGCCCAAATTCTTGACCCAGGAAGTTGGACCACCAGGCAAGCCAACAGTGATCAAGTTTTATCTCCATTCCTTCTGTAACTTTCCTTCTCTCCCTCTTTTAAAATTTTGCTGCTATTTCCAGTGGAATAAATCCCTCCTTGCCTGCCAGAGATATTCCCTGGCTTATTTTAATAATACTAATGTGTTAGGTTAAAGTTTCCAACACAAATTAAGTTTGATACATAATGAGGGTGTTGGATGCTGGAGGGAGGAAAGGGCCAGAGAGGGCAGGGATGCCTTTGGTTTACCACAGGATGTTCAGACTCTCCCGTTGAAGAAAGCAAACAAACAGCAAACTGCTTGAATCATGGTGGTGTTTCAGAAGGGCAGGGAATTCCTAAATGCTGACTGGTGTGGTCTACACAAGTGTGTTGAATAACAGCCTAACATTAATTTTTAGTTCTTTGGAATTTTAATTTTTTTCATCATTTTATTTCCTTGACTATAGAAGGTTGCTATCCTTCCTTATCTTTGTTCAAATTCCTACCACTTGAGCTTTTCTTTTTTAAGAGCAAGAAACTTCCCACCCCCACTTTCTCCCTTCTCAACATTTTGTCTCTTCTTTATCCCTGTTAATCTTTTAAAAGAATTATCTATTCAAATTTTTCTCATGACCTTACCACTCACTCATTGTAATCTGGGTCTTCTGGCAATCTATTGGTAGTTTCTGCTCTTATATGTCTACTGAAATAATTTTATCAAATGTCAAAACTTTGTCAATTTGCCAATTTTGACAATCCACTCAGAGTTCTTTTCCATTTTGACCTCTCTGCATCACCTGAGTTCTGTTTACCTCTCTGCCTCTACATTTATTATATTCTTCTGGTTTTTCTTTTTTTCTAGATACTCAGTAAAATTATTTCTTTTTTTCTCTTTGTCCTAAATATAGGCATTTTTGAGACTTCATTTTTAACCCTTTTATATTTTCTCTCTTTTGGCATTTTTCCCTTTTTCAGTATCCTCAATCTGCCTCTCGAAATCTAGGCCCAAATTCCGTTACCTGTTGAAAATTTCCATCCATGTTCTCTTATCAGCTTCTCAATTTAAGCACATCAAAGATGTTGTTCATTTTCTTCCTCTGATGTCTCAAATCAGGTATCTAAAAAAAGTCTCATGGTCAAGCATATCTTTCAAGCAATGTAGCTGGAAAGTAATACATGAAAACAGGACATTCAGTTTTTCAATTGCTGATACTTTTTATTGTGTTCCCCAGTAATGGTTTTAAGATAGTTCAGTATACATTTTTAAGAAAAATTGTCAAAATGGGAGACAATATACTTTTCTAAAACAGAATATAAGAATTCAAGCATTTGAAACCCATTTCTAGAAGATTCTTTAGAAGAGCTAGTCCATTTTAACACATTATCATTCTATTATGGAGCCTCACCATGGCTGTTCACATGCTAAGTTTCTAAGTTCTAAGTAGTTTTAGACTGAAAATTATTTTATTTTCTATTTTATGTAAGTCCTATTGTGAATATCATAATTCTCTATAGAGGTTGGAAGTCTATGGTGATATGAGTATTATTTAAAATACCCATTTAGCTTTTCTATCTCACAACCACCTGATAATTTATTACATAAATATCAGGTTTAAAAATTGTTTTTCTTCCCAAGTCTCCAGCTGCTGCTGGCTCAGGCACTGAATGAGCTTGTACAGCTCATTATAAGCAGAGTTTCCTGTCAATAGGAGAGAGGAAGCAGTGCTTTTGGGTGAACCCTCATTGTCCCAGCTGGAACAGTGATCATCAGGCGGTGATAAGGCCTTTGCAGTCTACGTGATTTTCAGTCTCTGTGATTCTGACTAACCTTGTTAGGGGAAAGAGGAAAGAAGGGGCAGGCACGAATAATGTTGGGAGCACTATTTCTTTCCTTGGCCTCTCATATACCAGCCACCAAAAGAATCTAAAACACACTAAGACAGTTATTTTAAATAACCAGAATGTTTATCTTGCCACAGCTTTGGATCCTGTTGCTTTGAAAAGTGAATATAAAATTATATTATCACATCAATTACAAAAAGGTAATTAATGGACTCTCTTTTAAGTAAAATTGGCTATTGTAATATGTTCTAGATTGTGTCTGATTTATTTTTAAAACTTTTATTTGGAGTAATTCAATAGCTTATCATCTTCACTTAAAAAGAGTATGCCACAGGGTCTCCCTGTGTTTCACCTTTATATATTCCTCACTGTTTCCATCTCATTCTTGCTTCCTTCAGTGGGCCCTTATATTTAAAAGATGCTTCTTAAATATTTGTTGAATAAATGCTTGATATAATGAAAGATATCATCAGTTTGTCTTTCCTTTACAAAAAACTTGACAAGGTATGGTATTTTCTGTTATATAAGAAATTATTTTTAAGATGTTAAAGCAAAACTATCATCCCACTTTCTAGATGACAAAACTGAACCCACAAGATTAGATTAGTGTGTGTGTGTGTGTGTGTGTGTGTGTGTGTGTGTGATGAGTGGAGAGGGAGGTAAATCATACATCTGGGGAGTGGACTGGCGTAGATAACTAGCACATTAACAGTAGTCTCTGATTTTAGCTGTTACCAGTGGCCTATGATCCTAAAATAGAATAAAAAGACTCCTATAATTTAAAAAGCATTTTTGTTAGGAAATTAACTTAGTGATAAAGCTAATGGAAAAATTGAAGGACAGCTAAAAGATAATTTGGTGTGACTCCTTTACCCAGAGATCAACAGTAGCATGGTTCCATTGTTCAAAAGCATTTATTTTGAACATGGCATCTTGTGAAGTTCCATCTCAAATGCTTCCTATCATAAAATTCTATTTAAAATTAGTAAAGGCCAGAATGGGCTCCTAAATCCAGTCACAGTGGGATTTGAAAAGTATTTTCCACGTAAATGTAGGAAAGCAAAAAGCAAAACAAAACAAAATGAAATAAAAACAAAAGTCTTATTTGTTTCTTATAATTACTACATTTTAAAATAAAATATTTGTAGCTTTTCCATAGGTAGTACAGTGGAGGTTTAAGGGCTTTAGATTTACATAATTGGGTTTGAGTCTCAGATATAATATCTTGAATCTGTTAAATCACTCTGAGCTAAATAACATTATTTTTATAATTTTAAAATATAAATGAGTGATAATGGAAGACAGTGTTGAGCACAGCAATAGTTAATTAATTTAGTTTTTACTATCATTATTAGTTTAAAATACTTTTATTTTTAGTCAGTTTTATCTGTATTCATAATGGTACTGATTCAAGTGTTAACTTTTTCTTGACCAATGAGTGACATTCTTTCTGAATGAATATCCTAGGTGCCATTCATATTGATTATGTGTGAGAATAATGTCTACTTGTAAAACAACACTTTTCTGAACAAAACATAGAAATGTGTGATAGATATGTGATATTATTTACTCCTGTCACTCGTTGTCCATTCTTTACTTGAATTTATGTCATAAAATAGCATTTTACTTTATAGAATTCAGGACTCATGTGTGTATGTTAAACTAAGCAGATAAATGTCCTGGTGAAGATGGAAATGACAGTGCTTGACTTGTTTAGGCAAGATGTATTTGACCTGACTTCTAGAGTTTCCAATAATACAAATGTATGATCTAATATAACAAATGTAGTGTGATATCAAAATGACAGATTTCTTTTAGGCCAAAACTGTCCTAAAAGTTGTTACAAAAA
The DNA here is from genome assembly GCF_021234435.1 of Artibeus jamaicensis. Classification (NCBI taxonomy): domain Eukaryota; kingdom Metazoa; phylum Chordata; class Mammalia; order Chiroptera; family Phyllostomidae; genus Artibeus; species Artibeus jamaicensis. Next base: position 2,512,581 of record NW_026521717.1, read on the forward strand.
AAAGTAGAATAGTATAGAAAAATTGTTACCAAAAAAAGGCAGAATTTTTCAGTATGCATCTGGAAAATATTCCGAATATGTTCTATAGATGTTCCACACTTCAGGGACATGTATTTTCAAATTCATTTAAATCCAAGAAATTAAAATGTTAAGATGAAATCCATTAGTTTTAAATGCTTTTTTAATGATGCTAGCATAATGCTATGGAAAGTGACACACATTTACCATGTGTAGTATTTGGGAGTATACAGTTGAAAACTATACTAGATATCTACATATACCTCCAAATTCATGTATATACTGGTATATTTTCAGATTAAGGGCTCAAGTCAAAAGTGCTGGCTTATGTTTATCCAGTTGACTTCCTCCCCTCATACACCATTCTGATCTTTCTTATAACCCTTTACCATCTCACTCTCTTCCCTAACACACAGAATAGGGCTATTATGTAATGCAGCTTAAAAGGGATATATACACCATAAATGGTGCTCCCTGCAGTTGTGCAATACTCAGCCTGTTGACCATAGGCAATAATCCTGTCTAAAATCTGGCAAAAATACATGCCTAAAGAAATAGTAGCTTGGAAGTTCAAACTGATGATGCAAATACTTTCTTCTTAACAAAACTATGTCTTTGTTACTAACCTTTTCCCTCTTCTCCCAGCTTTCTCAACCTACCTGTACCCCAGGTTATAAGTATAAGCAATTACACCACTAATCACTTGACTTCTTAAACTATTACCTTATTTTGTGACATATTTTTTAATCCTATTTAACATAGAAAGTGTTGGGGTTTTTCTCTCCTTCTCTCTGTTTTTGGAATGGAGAGCAATATCCTACCTAACCTCTTAATATATCTCAAGATTAAAAGTAACTTAATATACAATCAAAAGAATCACTACTTTTCTTTTGATTTGGTAAAAATAGTGTTTCATCACTGACAGCAGAAATGGGGTTTAACGAAGGGCTTGAATAAACTCCACAACATTGTTTTCAAAAGCTGAGATATACGAGGCCTGTCCAGAAAGTCTCCAGCCATGTAATATGAAAAATAGAGACATTTATTGAAGAAGATATAAGATACAAGAAACATTGTACATAAGACAATGACACCTCAGTCCTCCTCAAAGTAGACACTTTGGGACATCACACAGTTCTCCCAATTACCATCATTGGCCTCATCATATTTTCCTGAATCTCATCAACTGTCTGAAATCTCTTTCCTTTCAAAGGTGATTTGAGTTTTGGGAAAAGCCAAAAGTCACAGGGCACTAAATCTGGGCTGTAGGGAGATGAGTGACCTGGGTGATTTGATGTTTCAACAAAAAACGCTACATGAAACTTCATGCATGAGTGGGTGCATTGTTGAGATGAAGCTGCCAATCACTAGTTGTCCATAGCTGCAGCCCTCTGAATGATCTGCACAGTTTCTACAGTGCAGATATATGTTCAAGCTTAATATATAATTTGGTATAGATTCATTGCTCTACTTGCTCAGTTATTTAAAAAAAATTTTATTGTTATGCTATTATAGTTGTCCCATTTTTCTCTCCCCTTTATTACCCTGTGCCCTGGATTACCCCTTCCACTAGCATTCCCCCTTCTTAGTTTGCGTCCATGGGTCATATATATAAGTTCTTTGGCATCTCCATTTTCCATACTATCCTTAACCTACCCTGTCTATTTTGTACCTACCATTTTGTTTCTAATTCCCTGTACCATTTCCCCTGTTCTCCCACCTCTCACTACCTACTGATAACCCTTTGTGTGCTCTCCATTTCTGTAAATCTGTTCCTGTTCTAGTTGTTTGCTTTGTTTATTTTTGGTTTTGGTTTTTAGGTTCAGTTGTTGATAGTTATGAGTTTACTGTCATTTTACAGTTTGTACTTTTTATCTTTTTCTTAGATAAGCCCCTTCAACATTCCATATAATAAGGGTTTGGTGATGATGAACTCCTTTAACTTGACCTTATCTGGGAAGCACTTTGTCTACCCTTCCATTCTAAATGAAAGCTTTGCTGGATAGAGTAATCTTGTAGGTCCTTGCCTTCCATGACTTTGAATACTTCTTTCCAACCCCTTCTTGTCTGCAAGCTTTCTTTTGAGAAATCAGCTGCCAAAAATCTTGATTTTTGAGAAATTGAGAGTGGAGGCAAGTGGCATTTTTTCTTCTCTGACCCCTCCCCCACATACAGCATTACAAGGCAGCATTGTGGGTTGCCTCACCATACTGAATGCTTAAGGCTCTGCCCTTACAACATAGTAGAACTGCCAAGACAAAGAAATATGGCCCAAATAAAAGAACAAATCAAAACTCCAGAAAAACAACTAAGTGATGACGGGATAGCCAATTTACCAGAGGTAGAGTTCAAAACACTAGTAATCAAGAGGCTCACAGAAATGGTTGCATATGGTAATAAAATAGAGCAAAAAGTGAAGGCTATGAAAAGTGAAATAAAGAAAATATACAGGGAACCAACAGTGAAGAGAAGAAAACTGGGATTCAAATCAATGATTTGGAGCAAAAAGAAGAAATAAACATTCAGCCAGAAGAGAATGAAGAAATAAGAATTTTAAAAAATGAAGACTTTGCTAGATACAGCAATCTTGGTTTAGGTCTTTGGATTTCATGAATTGGAATATCTCTTTCCAGCCCCTTCTTGCCTGTAAGGTCTCTTTTGAGAAATCAGCTGACAGTCTGATGGGAACTCCTTTGTAGGTGGCTGTCCCCTTATCTCTTGCTGCTTCTAGGATTCTCTCCTTCATTTTAATCTTGGCTAATGTAATGATGATGTGCCTTGGTGTGTTTCTTCTTGGGTCCAACTTCTTTGGGACTCTCTGAGCTTCCTGGATTTCCTGGAAGTCTATTTCCCTTGCCAGATTGGGGAAGTTCTCATTAATTATTTGTTTAAATAAATTTTCCACTCGTGGCTGTTCCTCTTCCCCTTCTGGTACCCCTATAATTCGAATGTTGGAATGTTTAAAGACGTCCTGGAGGTTCCTAAGCCTCTCCTCATTTTTTTGAATTCTTGTTTCTTCATATTTTTCTGTTTGGTCATTTTTTTCTTCCTGCTCGTCCACTCTCTTAATTTGAGTCCCAGTTTCCTTTCCATTACTGTTGGTTTCCTGTGTGTTTCCCTGCATTTAAATTAGTTTATCCTTAATATGTTCCTTTAATTTGTGACTAAAATCAACCAGTTCTGTGAGCATCCTGATCACCAGTGTTTTGAACTGTGCATCTGAGAGTTTGGCTGTGGAGGGTTAGCAACAAGGGGAGTGGAGAAGGAGAAAGGGGGAGAAGGTACAGAAAATAAGTAGCATAGATGGTAGGTAGAAAATAGATGGTGGGAGGGCAAAAATAGTAGGGAAAATATAGAATCTAAAGAACTTGAGACATGTGGTCATAAACTAAAGAGGGGGAATGGTGGGGGAGGGGGTGTGCAGGGTGGAGGTGAATGAAGGGGGGAAATAGAGCAACTGTAATGGCATAATCAAGAAAATATATTTAAAAAAATTTTTTTAAATGAGGAGACCCTTAGGAATCTCTGAGACAACTTTAAATGTTCCAATGTTCAAATCATAGTGGTGCCAGAAGGAGAAGAACAAGAGCAAGCAATTGAAAATTTATTTGAAAATAATGAAGGAGAACTTCCCCAAACTGGCAAAGGAAATAGACTTCCAGGAAGTCCAAGAAGCTCAGAGAGTCCCAAAGAATTTGGACCCAAGGAAGTACACACCAAGGCGCATCATAATTACATTGCCGAAGATTAAAGATTCATTTTAAGATTCTCTCCTTAGAGAATCTTAAAAGTAGCAAGGGGAAAGGAGAGAGTCACCTACTTGCTTAGTTATTTTGAATGTGATGGCCACACAGTACACATACTCACTCAATGGCATCTACTGCCCCCACTGTCTAGTACAGTGAAGTTGTCATTGTTCATGCATATGCATGCCAGTCCACTATTCTTGGTTGTTAGGTTACAATTATGTTGCACAAATTGTTATTATTTTAACAATTGTTAGTCTTTTTCTGGACAGACCTTGCACACTGACATGTTTTTCTTTCTGTTAATAGCCCAATTTTCATTTATTATTTATGAGTTGCCTAAAATCTTCTTATATTTATGTTTGTCTTTCAAAAAGTAAAGCCAATTGTGAAATAGTTTGGTTTCATTACATAAAGTACACTAATAATACTATCATCTTGTGCTGAAGCCATAAAGAAATTTCTGATTTTGTTATTATTACTGTATGTTAAGGCTTATAAGGAAGTAGGACTTCCAGCCAAGATGAAGGCATAGGTAGATATACTGTGCCTCATTGCACAACCAACAGAAGGACAATTTAAAAACAAAAAACAACCAGAACTAACAGAAAATTGAACTGTATGGAAGTCTGACAACCAAAGAGTTAAAGAAGAAATATCCATGTAGATCAGTAGGAAGGGCAGAGATGGGCATCTGGGCAGAGAAGACTCATGACAAAGTGGTGGTGGAGGACTGAGGTGGGCAAAGTGGCAGCTGGAGGACCCAGCAGAGTGGTGGATTGTGTAGTGGGGAGGGCAAGGCAGCAGCTGGTGGAGTAGGCGGTTCCACATTCACCTGCAGATAAACCAGGAGGAATACCTGAGGAGCAAGATGGACCTTTCAACCTGGGATCCCAGCAGGGAAATAAAGCCTCAAGCCTCCCAAGGAGGAACAAACCAAAGCACATCGTAATTACATTACCGGAGATTGAAGATAAGGGAAGAATCTTCAAAGCAGCAAGGGAAAAGAAGATCGTTACCTGCAAAGGAATTCCCAAAAAACTGTCAGCCGATTTCTCAAAAGAGACTTTACAGGCAAGAAGGAGCTGGAAAGAAGTATTCCATGTCATGAAAGGCAAGGACCTACATCCAAGATTGCTCTATCCAGCAAAGCTTTCATTTAGAATGGAAAGGCAGATAAAGTGCTTCTCAGGTAAGGTCAGGTTAAAGGAGTTCATCATCCCCAAGCCCTTATTATATGAAATGTTAAAGGGATTTATGTAAGAAAAATAAGACAAAAATGTGAACACTAAAATGACAGCAAACTCACAGTTATTAACAACCACACCTAAAATAAAAACAAAAGAAAACTAAGCAAACAACTAGAATAGGAACAGAAACACAGAAATGGAGATTGCATGTAGGGTTATGAACAGGGGAGTGGGGGAGTAGAAAAGGTACAGAGAATAAGTAGCATAGATGGTAGGTAGAAAATAGACAGGGGGAGGGTAAGAATAGTATGGAAAATGTAGAAGCCAAAGAACTTATACGTATGACCCATGGACATGAACTAAAGGTGTGGAAAGTAGGTGGGAGGGGGTGTGCAGAGCAGAGGGGAATAAAGAGGGGAATAAAGAGGGGAAATGGGACAACTGCAATAGTATAATCAATAAAATATATTTTAAAAACTTGGAAGTACTCATTCTTCCAGATAAATAGCCTATTTTAGCCAAGAAATTCTTGAGGTCAGACCCTCTGCCTTATTTATTTCACTTTTCTTAATGTCTACCTCACTCAGAATTTGTCATGTAGTAGGCACTGAATATGTTGTTTGTGAACATTTGATATCCTTTTTGGATATATGTGGGAGGCAACTTTGTCTGCATGTTCTCCCGTCTGCCACAGATGAAAATAATACTGCCAAGACAGGATCTGCTTGGGGAGGACGGGTGGTCAATCTCTCACAGGAGAAGGACCAAGAGCCCCTTCCTCAAGAGGCTTTTATTGGGTTCATTTTGCACAAGAATACGGGTAAGAATCAAACAATAGATAGCATTCAAAGAACTATGAGGGCTTATTCTCAGTCAGGGTCAGATAGGTAAAGAGCCATAAAACTCTGAAGAACAAACTTCTTGCTTTGACCCTTATCATCTAAATGAGAGCATTCTTAAACAAAACAGTTTTCACAGGATTTTACGTATTCTTTCTTAGGCCTGATCATCTGGAACCTGCTCTAACCAGTAAAGAACTGCAGCACCTTCCTGGTCATAGGATTTTAGGCTTAAGTGGATTAGAGCCAGGAAGCGCTTCTCCCTGATGGAAATGGGGACCCAGGCTATGTCAGAATAGCCGAGGGGCGAGGGTCCATCACTCCCTCTTTGCTGCAGCCCCTGAGTCCTTCCTTGATGGCCTCCCAAGTGATCATGTCTGGCTTAGGTTGCCCCTCCTCTGAGGGGTCTTACCCATCTCTGACTAACTGACCAAGCATTGGGGGCAGGGGATGAAGCAGAAGCAGTGCTGCTGCCAGAGATAAGCTTTGTCTCCCCAGTGGCTCACAGTCTGGAGGTCGCTCACTCAGCCTTATCCATGGGAGGCAGTTACAACTCCTGAAACCAGGCAGAGCGGTTCCCAACAGATCTATCCTAGTTTCATTATATCTGAGGTGCATAAAATCAAGGAGATGTCCAAAAAAGCATTTAAATGTCAATTGCTTTTGGTCATTTGTTTCCAAGGACTGGTCAATTCTTTTTATTTTACAACTAATAGAATATTATAAGATGGTACCATTTTAATTTTTGAGCCATAGAAGTAAATTGAGCTAAAGCATTAATATATTCTTTAATAAGATAATCCACTTTTACTGAGATTTTTATATTGTTATTTGTAATAGCGCATACTGTATAAGCTTAAAAAATTCAGTGGGCTAGTTATGCAGAATTTCCAACACCAATGCCAGCCATGGTTACATTTGGACAATGCCTTTCAATTTCATGTTTAGTATCTCATTTTTTCCACCGAACACCACAATGAGATAGGTACTTTTTATCTCCCTTTTACATGAGAAATCATTGAGATACAGTGAAAGTCATTTATTTGATACACAACTCACATGGTTATAACTCAGATGACCTGGTTCCAAATTTAGAATGACTTTCTAGACTTGGGTAAGTCATTTATCTTTCTGAATCTCTATGTGCACACTTAAAATGGGAATGATAATATTCACATTTCTGGGTTTTTATAAAAAATAATTGTAATAAATGTTAAATGTTTGGCACTGAGTAAATAGTGACTATGCTCTTAATTTGAACATAAAAGGCATATTTAGCTCAGCCAATCTGAAGTATTCATGTTTCCACAAGTGTTAGGAATGAAACTGCTAAAAAGAAAAATAGGAGTAGCCATATATTTGGAGGTAAGAAGTGACATATACTCAAATGGATGCTATACAAAATATTAATTGCCTGCAGTCATTATTATAAATTACTTGGGGGGAACACACAACACTGAATGCTAATGATTATAGCTACACCAGCATCATCTGGAGAGCTAGAGAACTGGGAATGCCTTGAACATCTTAAAATCCTCTCAGAGAGGAAGACAGTTTACATCCAATAAACATTGGTAGAATTAATAAAATAACTTCTTTCACAATGCTACCTTGTGTTGGGTTGATAAATCAATTTTGTCCTCATAAGACTTTTCTGTAATTGCACTTTGTCTTTCATGTAGTTTGTCAATGCATACATTCCACACAATGTGAGATATATTCCTTAAACACATAAGATGCTAAACATATATTATTTACATGAGTGACTGTCAAGAGTATGTCACAGATGTGTTCTTGCCTCTCTCACTTTGGGCTGTCCTAGGTATCTTGGTTTATGGAAAGAGGCCTTCAGTAGCCCATGTTTTCATTCAGTGTAGTGCTTTTATCACAGAATTTAGAAATGTTAGTTAATACCTGCCCTAGATATATTAATCTTCCATTGGTTTAATCCTTGGGAAAGTATTTAATTAGCCCATTATTTTTCTAGCATTATGCTGTACTACTGGAATATTTATTAACCTACTATATTCTTAGATTTGTTCTGTTGTGAGCATGGGGCTAGCCAACATAAGGTCTGAGAATGATGCCAGGTTGGAAAATGGAGAAGGGAGCAGTGGTCAAAAAAACAGATACTTTACTTTTTTCTCCCCTGTGGAAATAGATAAGAAAATGAGCTTCTATGCCCTATTTTTGACATCATTATAATTAATCACTAAATAAGGGATTCTTTTTAGTTGAAAAGACTAAGAACATTTAAAGGAATAATTTTGAGTAATTATTCATAATTGCTATTTAAAGCTGGAAGAGATTGACTGACATAGGAACAGTGAGTCCCCCTGTCAACAGAAATTTTTAAACAACCAGAGGGGAGAGGGAAGGGAATTTAAGGGGAAAAAAGGGGAGGGATTTTGAGGAACAAGTATGAAAGACACAGGGATGAGGACTGGGGGGGAGGAAATGGGAGGGAGGTGGGGAGCACGGGGCGGGGGGGCTGGGATGGGAGAAATAGACAAAAAACTGTACTTGAAAAATAACTAAATAAAAAATTTTTAAAAATGTTTAAACAGATACTTCAGATATGGGATACATATGTGAGACATGGTTATTTCTTAAGTCTATGATTCTATCCCTATTATACAAAGTGTAGTCTCTCACTTTATGTTTCTATAGAAAAACTGACCTAAAATTTTTACTTAGGATGTTATTAGCAGTTGACCCTGAGGGAAGATCTCATGATAATCAGAATACTGTAACTCACATTTTTAAAAAGCCTGTTAAGAACAGAATGCTGGAGCCCTTGGTGTAGCTCAGTGGATTGAGCATGGACCTGCGAACCACAGGATTGCGGTTCGATTCCCAGTCAGGGCATATGCCTGGGTTGCAGGCCAGTTCCCAGCAGGGGACTCACAAGAGGCAACCATACACTGATATTTCTCTCCTTCCCTTCCCCTCTAAAGATAAATAAATAAAACCTTTTCTTTTAAAGAACAGAATACTGGAGAAGAATGAGCATCTGCAGACTGGCCTAAGCCATAGATGGCTTTTCTTTTTGGTGAAATGTATGGTGCTTATTCTCATAGATTTAATTTTAAATTATTGTAGCTGGGGGAGATAATTTTTTCAAGGGAATGCCGTTGGAGTATCTTACTTCTTTTTTTCCCACTAGGCAAAATAGTAGGATTAACAGTTAAATTTTTAAGAGAAGACAACTTGTTAGGAGCTAGTTTAAGTTGGTTTATATTTGGGGTTGGGAAGTGACTTTAGAGATTGCATCAAGAGACAAATATAACTTAATTTGCCAGGGAGCTGAAGACATTTTAAAGAATTTCTATATTCTTTCTTCCATAGTAACATACAAAAATTTTATTTAGGAAAGGTGATTTACTATGATGTAAACTACCCATTGAAAAAAACCAAAGCACATCATTTACCCAAAAAAAGCAGTGTACTAAGACCTTGTATTGTTTTAGTAGCTAAAAGCAACAAAAGTTTATTACCTTGTAGTTTCTGTGGGTTAGAAGTCCAGCTATGGCTTAGCTAGATCCTCTTCTTAGGATCACTTAAGACTGCAGTTAAGGTATTGGTTAGAGCTAGATTTAATCTGGAGTTCAGGGTCCTCTTAAAAAATCCCACTGATTATTGGCAGAATTCAGTTTCTTGAACACTGAAGCCCTCACCTCAGAGGCTGTCTACCAATCTCTGTTCCATGGTTCTATCTACATTGCAGTTTGCTTATTCAAAGCTAACATGGGAGCATTTGCTGCTCTTTGGGTCTCTTAACTTTTTCTGACTCTGACTTCTAGATTTTTATAAATGCTTATACATTTAGGTCAGGCTCACCAATGATAATCTCCCTTTTGATTAATTTAAATTCAGTTAATTAAAACCTTTAATGAAATTTGCAAAATCCTTTCATTTTTGTCATATAACTTTATCTAATCTTAGGTGGTGACACTTATATTCACCAGTCTCACCCACACTCTGGAGGAGATTGTACAGGACATGTACACCAGGAAGCAGAAACATTTGGGGCCATTTCAGAATTCTGCATACCACATATCTTCTTTTCTATGAGAGAATGAATAGTTTACCTCAGATCTTAGGTACAAAGAAACAGAAGTCACAATGATTTCTTAGAGAAGAGTTTAAAGTCAACCATACTTAAATACTTCATGAACTGTCCTCTAGTGAGAATACAATTACTTATGATAATCTCACTAATTGGTGATTGGATTTTCTCCCTTAAACAAAAGTAAGCAGCAGACAATTTAGAATCATGACAATTTAGTTTCATCCTTAGGATAACTGCTAGAGACTATCTAGGACCACTGTGTTGACAATGAGTCTAAGGACACATCTGGGCTTAGTAGAAAGCTATGCTGTGATTAATGAGGAATGTCTGATATAGCAAGGAAAGTGATATAAGTGACATAAGTATTTGTCATTTCCTGTATGTATGAGCTATTTTCTCCTTGAAAAGTTTAGCCTTCTTTAGAGTTGTAAAGGAAATACAAGTTGAATTGCTTTTAATTTTGATCATTTTTTAATGCCTTGGAAGCAATTTTTAAGAGATTTATTTCAGGTAAGTTAAAAATTCAGCTTATTGTAAAAGGAAAATATTTAGGGAATGAATATTTTTTATTATTTATTAATTTTTAAAATATTTATGGTGTACCTATTTTAATGCACCTATGTGCCAGACACTGTCCTAAGTACTTTAGAGATATAATCTGATCTAATCTGTGTAAACAATCCCAGGAATTAGATATAATTATTCCCATTTTATGGGAAAGCTGAAACAATGTGAGGATAAATAATTTACCTATACCAACATAGTGGAGGAGCTGTAATTAAAATGCAGTCTGGCTCCCGAGACTATGAGTTTAACCATTGCAATATGCTGGATAAATCTGAATCCTTGAGCATGTGGTTACATATTTTTATAGATATTACTAATGTAACTAATTTCACAATTGCTCTTGAAGTCCTAATAAGTTGATCCATTCAATAAATCTTAAATGACTAACACATATCAAATATTATATTTGGTTATATCTTGGGTAAGGTTTGGGAGATGAGGAAAACAGGAAGAAAAATTAGACATTTACTTTGTAATAAATAAGTATATAATCTGGCATTGACAAAATAAGTTAATGTGTATACAATCAACAAATTATAATAAATGGTGTAAGAAAATTATAGACAAAGAACTAAGGGAATTCAAATGTATATTGGGAAAACTGGAAATTCACATATTTGCCTTGAAAGAGTTTGAGGCTATTTGGATAGAAAAGATTGTAGAGATACTAAATGCAAGAGATGAGTAAGTATACCCAGGATAGAGAAGTGTAATGGAAATATATTGAGGATCACTTGAAGCAAGCAAATGGGAGGAGGATGAGACAGAAGTTGGGGAGAAGTCAAGGGGGCAAGGGTGGTCAGCAGGACATAATGGAAAACACGTGAAGTGTGAGGGTCAGAGCTGATCAAAACAGCTGAGTTCTTCAGAGCACAAGCAGATGTCTGTAGTCACTAGGGGTGATAGGAAGTTATTGGTGAACTTAGAGGTTTTGAGTTGACAAGAGTTAATAAGCTAATGTTTTTCAGGAATGAAGATAGAAGACAGAAGTGTCATGAAATGTGCCAATCAATTGCAGATATTTTTCACAAATAATACATGTTTCACCTTTGTCAGCTTCAGATCAGGAGGCACATTAGTGGGTATGATATTTTCACAGGTCATAGCTCACTTCTACAAAAATTTATTTTTCTATAAATAGTATGTATTTCTAGTGTACATCTCCCTTCCTCAAATAGTAGAAAACTCAATTATTTTCAAGTAAATCTTCAAATTCGGTCTATGTTGCGACTTCTTTTATTTCAGGTCTTTAAATTGGTCAAAGAAGGAATCAATATCCTGTTCTGAGAGTTCAGTTACACACGTGGTAACTGGGCCTCTGTAAAGAAGGGGAATTTGGGTCTTAGCTATTCTGCAACATGTGCCAGCATGGGCTGAGGTGGAAACCATCTGGTTTGGTTGTTGGTCTATTTCCATTGTATTCATTGAGATGTTATGTTCCTATGGACCCCCATATCAAATCCATCTAGGTCTATTTCTGCCCTACTTTCCTCTGCTTATATTCTCCCACTGTAAACCAGGCTCACCTACAATCAATAGTTTGTTCTCAGCTCTTCTAACCTCCCCTAGGGAGCTCAGAAAACTGTCAAAGGCTGACCTGAGCCGCTGAGATCCAGGGTAAGGTGGGTGGGGATAGTGATTTTCTGTTTCAGGTTCTCCTTTATGCCCAGACTTACCCTGATCATTTCTACTTGATGGCTGCCACTCATACTGGAGCAGATGGCATTGCTAAAGCCTTTTGTATCTCCTTGGGTTTGGCTCTCCTCTACAATTGCCTGAAACATGTCTGCCTGGGTTATCAAAAATCATCCCCCACACCCAACCTATCATTCTTTGGGACAGGCTGTGAGGTATTAGGCCCCATCTCAAGAGTTTAGAGGTTTCGAAGCTGTCTTCCCTCCATCCCAAGTCACCTTGATCTTGTTTGTAGAGGTTAGGTTAGGTAGCTTTTTATATTTTCTTCTTTTCAATCTATTTGTTAAATGATATAAAATTTATGTTAGACTTTGTCTCCTCTGAAGATGCACTTTTTGAGTTTCAAAATACTCAGATTTTCTGAATTACAGTGCTTGGCTTTCACAATGATGACCCTGCTATGAATTACAAAATTTTATTTGGAGCTAAAGCCAAGAACCTCTGATTCTTCATGCAGCTGTGTTAGTCATCCTCAAGCCAATGTGTGCCATCCGTGTCAAAGGGTGATGGTCACAGAAAGAGTGTATGATGGGGAGGGGGAGGGTCGACGTGGCAATACTATTGGTAAAACTGGGTGGCGATGTCAAGGAGTAGAGAAACTAATATCACAATTTTTTATCCTTTAACACATTTATGAAATTAAAATATCTGTTAATTTTCAAGAAAACTTTCATTTGACTCCTCTTATGAGGTAATTTTAAAGAACATGAGGCCTTTTTACCTAGAGAAAATTAGTCTCTGGGGCTTATTGGCTGGTTTCTAAGAGTTCACTAAGCTGTTGTTGGGTGAAGAGCCATCAAAAGAAGGAGGAAAGGAATTCTCATGTATTGAGTCCCTGTTTTGTGCCAGTACCGTTAGGCATATTGTTTCTGTTATTACTTTTATTCTTTACAAAAACCATGGGAAAGTAAGTATTATCAACCTGTTTCCACAGTAGAGAAACAGGGGCTCAGAAAAGTTAAACAACATAACCTTAGAGAAATAGTAACACAAAGTGGCCATAAGCACAATCTCTGGAGCCACACTGTCTGGTGTTAAACCTGGCTCTGTCACTTACTACTGTGTGACATTGGACACTTTTCTTAACCTCTTTGTCCCTCAGTTTTAATAATTGAAAATGGGGAAAATAGTAATATCTACTCTTAAAGTTGCTAGGACTAATGTGCTAATGTATAGAAAGTAATTAGAAGAGTGCCTGGCACTTAGTAAATGCTGTAGAGAGGTTTTTATGCTATTTGTTATTATTATTATTATTTTAAATTATCCAAGCCATAAAGCTATAAAGTAACAGAGCATGAATTTGAACCTAGGTCTGTCTGCTTTTAAGCAGACATTACATAAAGTAATACCATATATTTATATTTGTTTAATTTTATAATTTCTTTAATAATTTTCTGCCATAAATATTTATTAATCTTTTTCCATATAATAGGTAGCATGTTACATAGCCTGGAGAAAATTATCTGTATACATAGAATAACTTGTTGAGTGCTACCTCATCAAGAAAAGTGGCTGGATGGATTGTATCAAATTGGATGGCTGACTTAATACATGAGCTTCATCAGGAATATTGGAAGGTCTCAGATCATTAATCTTCCCAAGAAGCCATAACTGCCAATTGAGAGAAACATATCAAACTTAGAAACTTGAAGAAATACCTGAAATCAAATGTCATAGGAGTACAGTGTCCACAGTGCGGGGATTGATTTATAACTAACTCGCCTCTTACATGGGCAATGCCATATAATAATATGGATTGATTTACTCAATGATGGTGCCATGGGGTCAACTACAAATTTAATAAGAGTCAGGAATACAAAAAGAATAATAATTTCTCACATTTCATAACTGAAGTAGTGTTGCCTTCAAGCCCTGTCCCTCTGGCTAATTGGATGGGGAAGGGTGGAAGTGGGGAAGGGGATTTAAACTTTGCTGATTGATATCTTATTCTCTTCTACTTTAAAGTAATATTATTTAAATTTTACACAGTCTTTTTGTGGAAAACCTTTCATCTTTCAGGGTTTATTCATTTCTCTCTCATATAGTGGCATCTTATTTCAAGGGGAAACCTGTGTATCTCTTTATACCATCTAGGAAAGGGCCTGTGGTCTGGACCCTGTCCCTGGCACAGCAAATCTTTTTTCCAGCTTATCAAAACAGGGATGACAGTGCTGGTTGTAATTAGTTAATATCTAAAGTCATACGTGCACAAGATCTTTGGAAAATACTAGTACATTGTTCTGACACTCTTAAGATTTCAGATTGTGGATCCCTCTTTATTTATAAGGCCCTAAAATAACAACAAAAAAATCCCCTGATATATTTTAATTGTTTGTGTCGTTAAGACTACTTATACATATTCAATTTTACACATCTCATTATTTTGAACATATTATTAGTCCTAAGTACATTTACTTGATAAATTGCCTTTGGAATAGTACCATATAATGAAATATTTTGTGAGCTAAAAAAATGTGAAGCCAATTGTCACAGCAGCATTTTGCTGAATTTTGGCATAGCTTAGAATAACTAAATATTAAACATTATAGAACAGGTAGAATATTTCAGTCTCTGCTTTTATATTTAAGTTAATGGATGCCCCCAAATAATGAGACAGTCCACTTATAAATGATCTAATCTTACAGTGAGCAGTGTGGAAAGGTATCAACTAATAGCATTCCAGAAGAAAATTTAGAAAATACTTCTGAATTTACTTAGTTATTTGAAAGAGCTAATCATTTTTTCAAAGATTGAAATAATTCTTTCAAAAGAAGAAAAATATTCCTTTGTGCTAGGATTTTTTTTACTTTATACTCAAATTTGAAATGCATCTTATTTGGACTTTTCTTAAGTTGTGTTTAAAAATCCATTTACAAGTATTTTTCTTACTCTCTGAATTTAAATGTCCTTTGTAAATCAGAATAATTGCAAATGTTCTTTTGTGAAAAAAAAGGGTTAATATGTCAGATCTGAGATATCTGTCTTTAAAAAGTTTTGCTTGCAACATTGGCCCTTAGCTGATGTATAAGAATTTGAATTTTGGGAGTTTATCCCAAACTTCCTATTCCCATTCCCTAACTTATGATAAAGGTGGTTCTCTATGCCCAGACTTGCAACATGATGTGGTTAATACTGAAAACCTGCCTTTCTTCTGGGGATCTGAAATTTTGGTATATGCCAAGTAGAGGGTACCTTGGACATTGAGTCCCTGGGTGAAACAGCATGAACATGTTTGTTTATTTTGTTGTTGTTGGGGAAGAGCACTCCCATGGAAGGAGGCAAGCATATGGAAGCCTGTACATGTATTGCTACAGACTCTGCCAGTGCCTTCCCACTATGATCTGCTATGTATTCTAACCATACTGCCATTATAATTCTTACCTGTGAGTACAACTATATGCTGAGTCCTGTGAATCCTTTTAAAGAATATCCACACATGGAGTAGTCTTGGGGACTCTAGGGCCTTTGCAATATGTTATAATTTTTTTAAAGAAACAACACATTTGACACAATTTTTTTAAAGTACAAATGTGCCATAATTGCTGCTTTATAGGTCTTTCACCACAAAGATTAAATTTTGTCTCATCTTTCTGACAAGCAACTAGATCAAACTTTATTTCTTTTTCCAATAGCATGTAATATGTAACAAGACAGCAGAGATATCTGGCTACAATATAAATACCAAATAAAGAAAACAAACATGCAAAATTTAAAAAGAAATCCTGTTTTGTGAACGATATAATTTTAATCCAAATAAGGTTAAGCATGGCCCTTTGTAGCTATTGGGCCCAGAAGGGGATAAAAATGTAGCTGAGCTGGTAAATGTGTAACATCTGGCAGGCTGAGGTCACCAGCTCTTATTTTAGATTACTGAGAGTCCTGGCTGTATGAAATGGAACTCTGAATCATAAAGAACCTTCAGAGGAAATTTTTGAAACTTCATTTCTTTTTCATTTTTTGGGGCTCATTTAGTTGGTAAATGCAAAAGAAGTGTGACTTAATATATGGTAGGTATGGTGTTGAATCACAGGTCAGAAAAGCAGACAGCTGTAACTCTCGGTGTAATGAGTTTTAAGCTGATGTCTCCATGTTGCCAGTTAAACTATTGTGAAAACTTGCCATTGACTAATCACATGCTGGCTTATTTAGATGGGAAAGTCTGAAAGCCAATTAAATCTGAAATGGTTGTATTCCCCAAGCTCTCTCAAAGTACCTATTTATAACTATTCTGGGCTTAGGATATGTTTTTAAAATGTTACTAAGAGATTTTAAAATTCCATGAATTTAGTTATTATTTCATTGAATGAAATGAACTGAACTGCAGATTTTGCTGTAATAGAAAATAGAAATTAGAAGTAAAAACTCAGTTTGCATAATAACATGGTTGTCTCTAGTTGCAGACTGTTTGCTTTCCCAGGCTTCATATCTCATATTGTTATTCTACTCAGTATAAAAATTAATTATTACAGTATCAAAGGACTAGAATGACAGCATTCCACCAATGTAACCTGACCTCAGACTGAATGGGAAAGTCTTTTGGAGTGTTACATAGATTTATAAAAACCCAATTTATTGCCCTTGTTACAGAATTAATTTGGTCAAATAACATGTGCTCACTGAACCCTGGCTGGTGTGGCTCAGTGGATTCAGTGCTGGCTTGTGAACCAAAGGGTCGTTGGTTCAATTCCCAGTCAGGGCACATGCCTGGGTTGTGGGCCGGTTCTCCAGTAGGGGGCACATTAGAAGCAACCACACATTGACGTTTCTTTCCCTCTCTTTCTTCCACCCCTCCCCTCTGTCTAAAAATAAATAAATAAAGTCTTTTAAAAAATAAAATAAAATGTACCCACTGAAAATAATACCCACCATTTATTATCAGTAATTTCCCCAAGAATACAGAGGATTTCATATATGTTTGTAACTAATGAGCAATCTCACTTTTATTTTATTGCCTTCCTGTATTACTTTTTTTTCCCTAGATTATTTCCCCTTTAAACATATGTGGTCTGTCTAGAAAGTCTCCAGCCATGTACTGTGAAAAATACAGACATTTATCGAAGAAGATACAAGATGCAAGAAACATTGTATGTAGGACATGATGTCTCAGTCCCCTTCAAAGGAGATACCTTGGGACTTCACACAGTTCTCCCAATTGCCATCAGCTGCCTCATCATATTTTCTTAAATCTCATTGACGGTCTGAAATCTCTTCCCTTTGAAGAGTGATTTTAGTTTTTGGAAAAGCCAGAAGTCAAACAGTGGCAAACCTGGGCTGTAGCAGGGCTGAGTCACCTGAGTGGTTTGATGTTTCACCAAAAATCTCTGTAGGAGATGTGATCTATGATTGGTATTGTTGTGATGAAGCTGCCAATCTCCAGTTGTCCATAGCTGCACATTTCTGAATTAGTTGAATAGTTTCTGCTGAGAAGTGTTCAAACTTAATGGAAAATTTCATGTAGATTTATTTCTCTATTTGCTCAGTTATTTTTAATGGGATGGCCACACAATACAGATGTTCACTCAGTGGGATCTACCACCCCCACTGACTAGTACTGTGAAGCCCTCATTATTCACACATGTACATTCCAGTCCACTCTGTTTGGTAGCCAGATTATATCAACATTGTGCAAATCTATCTTGTTACATTAACAATGGTTGGACTTTTTCTGGACAGACCTTGTATGTGTCCCTGATCTCTGCCTAAGTATCATCTTGTGCTTTCTCCAGCTGTTGATAGAGGAGTATTGTGAATATGCTTAATTGAAGATCTGTATTTTATTGAAATAATAGCTTATCCTTAATGTCTGCTGTTCCTAATTTCCTGGCTAATGTGAGAAAAAGCACCATAACACTAAACCCTTGACCACTTCTCTGATTTGTAAACATTGTGTGATATGCCCACAGTGTCCAATTTTCTCCTTCCTGTTCATCTGAAAGAGCATGTACTTCTTGTTCCCAGCAACATCATGGATCTTTCCTTAACCCAGCTTCTTTCTCATCAACTGATTATGTGTATATACCACACGCACACACATACCTTGCCATAAGAATTATATCACATCAAATACACTCTTTTCTTTTTCTTCTCAGAAACTAAGGAAATCTAAACCAAATAACATTTAGACATATGTACTCTGATTTCCCCCTTCTTGCTCATTTTACCACTCATTTTATAATCACTAGGCTAGATCAATGCTCTAGTCTATTGGAGCCTCAATCTTCAGTCATTTGAGTAGGTCTTCATAATTGAACATCTATGTGTATCCTTCCTTTATTATTACTTGCTTGATAATTTTATTTAAATCAACTCACTAGCTGTTGTGGACTATTTGTAATTTAAATAAACTCACCACCATGTATCACGCCTTTTTGTGATAATATTTGTGCATTTTTTAAGTTACTGCCCTTTATAATTTTCTAACTTACAAGTACATTAAATTAAATATCATTTGAAATATAAAACCATCATGAACATCTCTGGCCACACTAGAGCTTATTAAACTTTGTGTGCAAATTACCCATTTCTAATTTTTAATCTACTGATGTTTTATTTTCTTTATTACAACTTTTTCGTCTATCTATCACAGGTACTCATTCATGTCCCTTCATGCTTTTGTGATCTGACATAAGGCAACTCCACTGGCACATTAGGCTGACTCTTTCCATCTTTTTTTCTTCTGCAGTCCATACTGCACTTGCACATTGTAATATTCTAAATTTCACTGGGGAATATTTTATTTTCCAGTATTTTAAACTTTTACACAAGCATTAATGGATTTTCTCTCCTAACTCCCTGAGGTATATTGTATTCTTGTTTGAGTAGCTGAGGTTCCAGAGGACAGAGACAATTATCTTTTAGTGCTATACTATCTCTTCTCTACCTAATATAAGGATCTGTACTCCCATAAACTTCCAATAATGCTAATAGGCTAGACAAACAAGGACATAATATTTCATCTTTAAGTTTTTCACATTTTTAGTTAGAAATAGAGTCATTTATATGGCATGCAAATTAGGACTCCTTGATTTTTCAGAGCAAATATGTAAAGGCTGAAAGGGAAGGGAAAACATGGAATATTGGGCAAATGAGAAGAAGCTCAGAGTGTCTGGAGCACAGAACATGATAATGAAGTGGAGAAAGATAACACTGGGGAGGAAAGCAGGGACAATCTCAGATAGGGCCTCAGAAGCTATGAAAAAGAGTCTGGATTAAGTTACTGGTGAGCAACTGAAGAATGACATGTCTGGGAGATGGATAGGAGGTAGACATATCTAATAGAAATAATGAACAACAAGTACGAGCCTCTGCAACAATCCAAGCAAGAGATGTTGCAGGCCTGAGTTAGGGTATGGCTTTGGGGAGGAATGATCTGGGCATATTTGAAAACTATTTAGGATATGGAATCAACAGGACTTATCAATTAGCTAGATAGGTAGATGAGGAAGATAAAGGTGTCTAGGACAATGATTTTCAACTGGTGGGTCACAAGAATTTTTAAAACATGGTATACCTAACTATTTACTTAGGGGCACTGACATCTTTTTCCTTAGATTGTCAAATACAAAAAAATGACAACAACCAACACAATAACTGCCCGGTATGAAGAAATCAAAATTATACCTGCTTTTTGTCAGATTGTCAAGAATATATATTTTAGTGTGCCACAGAATTTTAGTAATTAGTTTATGTGTGCCATGAAATGAAAGAGGTTGAAAATAGCTGGTCTAGGGAAACTGCCAATTATCTGGTTTTGGCAAAGGGTAGAACATTGTACCAATCACAAGAAAAGAACAGGAAGATCTACAGACTTAGGCGGGAAGACGATAAGCTCAGTATTGCACATGTCAAAGCTTATTTTCTGGTGAGTAATCCAAGAGACAATTTTGAGCTCAGAAGTGATATTGGCTTGAAACAAAGATTTAGGAAGTATCAGCATAGAGGGGTATTTAAAGCTAAGGTATGAACTAAATTTCCTAGGCAGAGTTGGTACAAAGACCAACACATCCTCCTATTATATATGTACATGTATATACATGTATGTATAAATGTATGTGTGTATACTATGTATAAAAACGCATAACTGATTTTAATAAATTGGCTCATGCCAGTGAAGGCTGGTAAGTCCAAGGATCTACAGTATGATCCAGCAGACTGGAGACCCTGAAAGAGTCAATGTTCCAGTGCAAGCACAAAGAAAGGAAAAAAATTAGTGTCCCAGTTCAAAGGCTGTCAGGCAGAAAAAATTTGCTGTTACTCAGGTGAGGTTCAGCCTTTGTTCTATTCAGATTGTCAGCTGATTGGATGAGGCTCACCCATATTAGGGAGGGTAATCTGAGTTACTCAGTGTACTGATTTAAATGTTAATATTATCAAAAAACATTCTCACAGAAACAAATAATGTTTGATGAAATATCTGAAAACCCTGTGACTCAATCAAATTGACACATAAAATTAATTGTCACAGACACATTCATCACTTTTATGATGCCTACCCTCTGAACATCAGAAACAGCTAAGGTTTTCTTTTTTTAAATATGTGGAGTTGTGAGATAGACCTTCACATTTCAGTCCCTTTGGTGTGAGGCTACTTTATCACTTTCCTAGGGTTGCCACAACAAATTGCCACAAAATGAGTGGCTTAAAACAACAGAAATTTATTTTTGCAGCCTGAAAGCTAAAACTATGAAGTCAAGGTGTCATCAGGGCTGTGCTTCCCCTGAAGGCTCTAGGTTAGAACACTTCCTTGCCTTTTTCCAGCTTCTGATGGTTCATGATAATCCTTAACATTTCTGGGTTGGTAGCCACGTATCCTTTTCTTATGAAGACACCAGTCATCGAATTTAGGGCCTATCCTGCTCCAGTATGACCTCATCTTAACTAATCGTATCTATAAAGACCGTATTTCCAAATTAGGTCATATTCCAAGGTTCTTGGGAGACATGTATTTTGGGGGACACTATTCATCTCACTACAGCCACCAAATAAGCATCTCTAATAAATAATGCAATGGGTTCTGATGCAGGTGGTTCACAGATCACACTTGGAGACTGCTGAGCTTACGCAAAGGGATTTTAAGGTAAATATGTGGGTCGGTTCAGGTAGGTGGGAGAAGGATTCCCTGAAAGCTTAAATCCCACTATGATGGATCTTAAGGGTGAGGCACTGGTAAAACCATTACTTAATTTGGATATTAGATTTTAGCTATCTAATATCAAGAAGTTTTTTTTTAATTTTATTTAGTTATTTTTCAAGTACAGTTTTTTGTCTATTAGTTTTAAGTGAAGAAAGATTTCAACCTGGTTTAAAGTTTAACATTGTTGCCAGAATTGAAAACTTATAAAGGCTTCATTGTCCTGAGCTGGGAGATGGCATCTGTGCAATAACACAAAGGCACAAGCACATATGGCTCCTTTAGTAAGAAACTGAAAGCAAAGGTTATTAGAAAATGAAACTAAGAACACTGAATTCTATTCTCCTATGTCAGTCTAGCCAGAAACTTCAGATAATCAGGGGGATACATCTTTATTGGAAAATTTGTCATATTTGGAAGATATATGCCAAAATAACTCTGATCTTACGCAAAATGCTTTATTCGAGTTTTTTTTTGCTTTATTCAGTTTTATTGTTGCAGTGATGTGCAACAAATAATTTAACATTGAACATAGTATTAAAGAGCAAAATGCTGTGACTATTTAATAAATGAATTATTAGAAAAAAAAACAGAGAGAAAGCCGTGTGGTTTTGGCCAAAGTGTAGACCCCTGCAGCCAGGTGGAGGAGAGAGCCACGTGGTTTCAGCAGATTTAAGACCCCCTCTTGCCAGGTGAAGAGGGGAGAGAGCCACGTGGTTTTTGGAAGAGAGCAGAACCCTGCAGCTTTGGTAGAAGAGGCCCACGTGGCTTTGGGATGCTTCCTTTGGCCACATGACCTGGAAAGCAGGAGAGACTTTGACTGGAACTTGGTTAAAAAAAAAAAAAACTCTTGCCAGTGGACCATGAGAGGGTACCACATGATTTTGGATTAACTAGAGATCCTGCCTCCACGGTGACACAGCTGACAATGTCAGCGGCCTGAAAAACAGACGTGTGCTCTTTTCCTGATTTATGATTGCTAAGAAGAGGGGTGATTGATAAATGAAACACTGCCACAAGTACATGAAAAGATTGGGCATTTCATACTCAGAGAAAAGGAGGGGGCTTTCAAGATGGCAATGGAGTAGGACAGAGCAGAAACCAGTTCCTAATATAAAAGGGAGAGAAACCTGTCCAATCGGAGGAGGAGAAGCCAGCAAGCCAGCAGTTGCCAAGCATTTATGAAAATAAGGGACCAGAAACCTCGACGGTCATGGAGGAACCAGACATAATCTGTTATCTCTTTTAAATTTTATTACTGTTTCATCTTTCCATACTTTTGTCCTCTTTTCTCAGATTTTCTGTTTTATTCCTTCTTCTTTTCTTTCTAAACTTATTGCTCTTTCTTCCATTCCTATACCCTTTTTTATTCTTCCTTTTATTTCTTTCCTTGTCTTTTCTTTCTTTTATCCACAAGAGTCACAATCAACTTGAAAATACAAAAAGACCAGAGCTGGACCCATAGAAGAGGCCTCCCAATAGTAGAGTCAGACAGACAAATTGCACTTTGCTGTAGGAGAGAAGCCACAGGTTGCTGCATATTTGAGTAGGTGGAAGCAGAGAATGACAGGATAACGGAAAGAGACTGCACCACTAAATTTCACAGGCATTCCACCACAGAAGTTCACACCATAAACCCAGGGAGTCAAAACAGATCAATCTAAGAACCTGAGGCTAACAAAAAGAGTCACACAAACAATGGGAAGACAAAGAAACAATCACCAAATGAAAGGAAAGGAGGAACCCTCAGAAAGAATGTTAGATGAAATAGAGGTAAGTCAACTATCAGATACTGAATTCAAAGCACTAGTTGTCAGAAAGTTCAAAGTGCTCACAATGAGCTACCAGAAACTACAGGGGAGCTATAACGTTCTCACTGCGAACTATATCAACATGAAAAAGGAAATGGAAACTATTAGCAAGGGCCAAGAAGGAATGAAGAATACAATTTCTGAATTGAAAAACACAGTAGGAGGCATTAAAATAGGGTAGATGAGACAGAAGATCAGATTAGTGAGTTGGAGGAAAAGTAAAAAGTATCTCACAGGAAGAGCAAGAAAATGAAAAGAGGCTCAGAAAGAGTGAAGAAGAATTAAGAGAAATGCAAGACAATATGAAAGGTAATAGTATCCAAATAATAGGAATACTAAAAGGAGAAGAAGAAGAACAAGGGATGGAAAACATATTCAAAAGAGTAATGAGAGAAAATTTCCCTAATTTGATAAAAGAAAAAAGTCACACAAATCCAGGAATCACAGAGAGTCCCAACCAAGAGGAACCCAAAGAGGCCCACTTCAAGACACATCATCATCAAAATGGCAAAATTCCAAGACAAAGAGAGAATCTTAAAGGCAGCAAAGGAGAAAAGGGAAGTAACATACAAGGGAGCCCCAATAAGGTTAGCTACTGACTTCTCAATGGAAACACTCCAACCAAGAAGAGAATGGCAAGAAATATTCCAAGTAATGAGAACCAGAGGCCTACAACCAAGGCTACTTTACCCAGCAAGGCTCTCAATCAAGATAGAAAGCCAAATAAAGAGCTTCCAAGACAAAAGAAGTCTAAAAGAATAGGCCTCCACCAAACCAGCTCTACAAGAAAAACTAAAAGGACTGCTTTAAGGGAAGGAATGATAAGAGGGAGACAGAGAGGAACACAGGTACAAAAATGGCAATGAATAAGTACCTATCAATAATAACCTTAAACGTAAGTGGATTAAATGCTCCAATCCAAAGACACAGAATATCTCAATGGATAAGAAAGCATGACCCACACATATGCTGCCTACAAGAGACCCACCTCAGGACAGAAGACCATCACAGACTAAAAGTGAAAGGCTGGAAACAAATTTTCCAAGCGAACGGACAAAAAAAAAAAAAAGCTGGGGTAGCAATTCTCATATCAGACAAAATAGACTTCAAAAAAGAGCCATAAAGAGAGACCCAGAAGGTCACTTCATAATACTCAAGGGAAGAATCCACCAAGAAGACATTAACATCGTAAATATATATGCACCCAACATAGGAGTACCCAAATATATAAAAAAATCTTAGAAAAGTTCAAGAAAGATTTTGACAGCAACACAATTTAGTAGGGGATTTTAACATCCCACTATCAAAAATGGACAGATCTTCCAAAAAAAATTATCAACAAAGATATAGCGGCATTAAACAACACCCTTGATGAAATGGACCCAACTGATATATACAGAGCCGTTCACCCCAAAGAAGCTAAATACACATTCTTTTCAAATGCACATGGAATATTTTCAAAGATAGACCACATGATAGGACACAAAACGAGCCTCAACAAATTCAAGAAGATTGAAATCATACCAAGCATCTTCTCTGACCACAAGGGAGTGAAATTAGAAACCGACCACAAAGGAACAAATCCAAAACATTCAAAATCATGGAGACTGAATCGTATGCTACTAAACAACAAATGGCTCAAGAATGAAATTAGGGAAGAAATCAAAAAGTTTCTGGAAACAAATGAAAATGATCTCACAACCCAAAACTTATGGGACACAGCAAAGACAGTCCTGAGAGGGAAGTTTATAGCAGTACAGGCCTACCTAAAGAAGATAGAAACATTTCAAACAAACAACCTAACCCTACACCTGCAAGAACTCAAGGAACAACAACAAAAACAGGCCAAAGCAAGTAGAAGGAAGGAAATAACCAAGATTAGAGCAGAAATAAATGACATAGAGACTAAAAGCACAATTCCAGGGATTAATTAATCCAGGAGCTTGTTCTTTGAAAAGATAAACAAAATAGACAAGCCTTTAAGTAGGCTCATCAAGAAAAGAAGGGAACGGACACAAATAAACAATAAAAAATGAAAGAGGAGAGATTACAACTGATACCACAGAAATAGAAAGGATTGTAAGAAATTACTATGAAGAACTGTATGCCAAGAAATTTGAGAAGCTTGGGGAAATGGACACATTTCTAGAAAAGTGCAATCTCCTAAAACTCAATAAAAAAGAATTAGAAAACATGAATAGACCAATAACAGCAAAAGAAATTAAAGCAGTAATAAAAAAAACTCCCATCACCCAAAAGCCCTGGACCAGATGGTTTCACAGGAGAATTCTACAAAGCATTTAAGGAAGAGCTAACCCCTATTCTTCACAGACTATTCCAAAAAAATCCAAAAGGATGAAAAACTCCCAAAGTCCTTTTATGAAGCCAGCATCGTCCTAATTCCAAACCAGTTAGAGATGCAACAAAGAAAGAAAACTTCAGGCCAAAATCACTGATGAACATAGATGCTAAAATCCTCAACAAAATATTGGCAAATCGCATCCAACAATATATCCCAAAGATTATACACCATGACCAAGTGGGATTCATCCCAGGGATGCAAAGATGGTTCAACATTCGCAGATCAGTAAATGTAATTCATCACATAAACAAAAGCAAAGACAAAAATCACATGATCATATCAATAGATGTGGAAAAAGCTTTTGATAAGGTACAACACACATTTGTGATAAAAACACTCAGCAAAATGGGAATAGAGGGAGCATTCCTCAATATAATAAAGGCCATGTATGAGATACCTACAGCCAATATCATACTCAATGGGAAAAAATTAAAAGCTTTTCCACTAAGATCAGGAACAAGACAAGGATATCCACTTCACCACTTCTATTCAATATAGTTTTGGAAGTTTTGGCCACAGCGATCAGGCAAGAAAAGGAAATAAAAGGCATCCAAATAGGAAAGGAGAAAACAAAACTGTCAATGTTTGCAAATGACATGATAGTGTACATGGAAAATCCTATAGACTCTACCAAAAAACTGGTCAAACTAATTAATGAATTTGGCAAAACAGCAGGATACAAAGTCAATATTCAGAAATCAAAGGCATTGTTGTATACTAACAATGAATCAGCAGAAGCAGATATCAAGGAAAAAAATCCCATTCGATATAGCAAAAAGAAAAATAAAATATCTGGGAATAAACCTAACCAAGGAGGTAAAAGACCTGTATGCAGAAAACTACACAGCACTGAAGAAAGAAATCAGGGAAGACACAAACAAATGGAAACATATGCCGTGTTCATGGAATGGAAGAATTAACATCATCAAAATGTCCATACTACCCAAAGCAATATACAGATTCAATGCAATTCCTATTAAAGTACCAATGGCATATTTCACAGACATAGAACAAACACTTCAAAAATATATATGGAACCATAAATGAACTCGAATAGCAGCTGCACTCTTGAGAAAGAAGAACAAAGTAGGAGGGATTACAATACCTGATATCAAACTGTATTACAAAGCCACTGTAATCAAAACAGCCTGGTACAGGCATAAAAACAGGCACATAGACCAATGGAACAGAACAGAGAGCCCAGAAATCAACCCAACTCTCTACAGTCAATTAATATTCGACAAAGAGGGCAGTAACATAAAATGGAGTAAAGATAGCCTCTTCAACAAATGGTGTTGGGAGAACTGGACAGCTACGTGCAAAAAAAAAAGAAACTTGAGCACTAACTTACACCATACACCAAAATAAATTCAAGGTGGATAAAAGACTTAAATATAAGCCGTGACACCATTAAAGTCCTAGAGGAGAACATTGGCAAGAAAATCTCAGATATTCCACGCAGCAACATTTTTATCAATATGTCCCCTAGAGCAAGGAATATAAAGGAAAGAATAAACAAATGGGATCTTATCAAAATAAAAATCTTCTGCATGGCCAAAGAAAACAATATTAAATTAAAAAAACAACCAACTGTATGGGAAAACATATTTGCCAATGATACCTCAGACAAAGGTTTAATCTACAAAATATATAAAGAACTTACGCGACTCCACTTTAAGGAGACATCTAACCCAATTAAAAAGTGGGAAAAGGACTTGAACAGACACTTCTCCAAGGAGGACATACAGAATATCCAGAGACACATGAAGAGATGCAATATCAATATCATTTGCTATCACAGAGATGTAAATTAAAACCACAATGAGATACCACTTTACACCGGTTAGGATGGCTATAATAAACAGAGCAACAAACAACAAATTTTGGAAACCTGTGGGGAAAAGAGTTCCTTAGTTCACTGTTGGTGGGATTGCAGACTGGTACAACCAGTATGGAAAACAGTATGGAATTTTCTCAGAAAAATAAAAATCAACCTGCCTTTTGACCTAGCAATTTCACTGCTAGGATTATATCCCAAGAATCCTAAAACATCAATATCAAAGAACCTATGCACCACAGTGTTCATAGCAGCACAATTCACAATAGCCAAGAGTTGGAAGCAACCTAGGTGCCCATCAGTAAATGAATGGATCCAAAAATTGTGGTACATATACACAATGGAATTCTATGCTGCAGAGAGAAAGAAGGAGCTCCTACCCTTTGCAACAACATGGATGGAACTGGAAAGCATTATGCTGAGTGAAATAGGCCAGGTGCTGAAAGACAAATACCATATGATCTCACCTTTAACAGGAAGCT
Source organism: Artibeus jamaicensis (assembly GCF_021234435.1). Lineage (NCBI taxonomy): Eukaryota > Metazoa > Chordata > Mammalia > Chiroptera > Phyllostomidae > Artibeus > Artibeus jamaicensis. Next base: position 2,540,330 of record NW_026521717.1, read on the forward strand.
AAACAACAAAACAAACAAGCAAGCAGGAAAAAAAAAAAAACCAAAGACACTGAAATAGAGAACAAGGGGATAGTGACCAGAGGGGAGAGGGAAGGGAAGTTAAAGGGAAACAGGGGGAGGGATTTGGAGGAACAAATATGAAGGACACAGGGACGAGAAAGAACTAAGGGGGGTGGAAATGGGATGGAGGTGGGGAGCAAGGGGCGGGGGAGGCTGGGATGGGAAAAATAGACAAAAATCTGTACTTGAAAAATAACTAAATAAAATTTAAAAAATAAATAAATAAATAAATAAAATTCAATTAAAAGAAAAAAATTTTTATTACTAAGTTCGAAGTACAATTAATATTTTTATTTGTATTATGTTGAACCTTTAATTTAATTTCATAAATGGATATCTTTCCAATTTATCATCATTATTTTAAAGGGCAACAATACACCTCTTCATATTTCTTCTCTAAGATTAGTCAATATAATTTTAGACTTTTGTTTATATTAAATGAAATATACATCTCTTATAAAATACTTCCAAAATAATATTTAACACACACACACCAAAAAAGAATGAACACTATTATTGTTAGAGAAACCTTACCATACAAGTTGCTTTTCTGAACTAAATATGCTGGTACATAATTTTTATTAATTGAATGTAAATAAAAGGATAAGTTAGCTATCCACTCAAACTTTTTCCTAGACCTAGGATTTTATGATATTTACACAAATTATTATTTATCTGGAATAGAGATGATATGGCACTAATATTGTACTAATGAAGGAAAGCAAAACAGAGGGAGTGGGGATGAAGGAAGGCCCTGGACATGCTGCTCTTTGTTTCCTACCTTTGGTCATGAATGATCACAATATCACACACTGAGAGTGCAAAGTCTGAAGTCCAGGACACAGGAAGCCTTCTGCCACCAGTGGAGAGAAAGCTGAATGAAGAGAGCTGTGACCTTTCTGACCACAGAATCAGAAAATTGTCCCTACTACAGCTATTTTGTGCCTGAAGGGTGGCTGTTAGTTGTTAACCTCATATTCATAATAGCCAAGGATAACATTGTTTTGAACATAATTTATATGTTACTCAGTGTTAGGTTTTGAAGTGATCACATTTAGAAATAGTTGAGTCTTTTTGAAATACCAATAAATGTTTTATTGAATGAAAGCTTAAAAATACAAATTAATCAGGAAAGTACAAAGATCATTGAACTATACACATTTTTAAATTTTGTATGAACTGGAGTTTCTCAGCAAAGATTTCTGGCCATATAGTGGGTACCCAATAGATACAAGGAATGGAAGAGTTTTAAGGCCATAGTGAAAACCTGTAAGTCTGTTTTCTATCTTGTTCATAAATTTCTTTGTGTTGTGTATTATCAATATGTCACATACAATTTTTAGAAGAAATTTCTATTTCTTGACTACTTCAGAAGATTTCAAATCCAAATAAAAATTATTCATCTGAATTAAATAATACTGAAAAATGTTTATATGATATGCCCTTGGATTCATACTGAGGGCATACTGCCTCCTTGTAATACCTTCTTCTGGAATCTAAGGATGCCAAAAAATTGATCCTGTATATGCTTATTTATTGAGTATCTGCAGCCCCTGTTAGTTAGTTAATCCCTTCTGAGAAGATTAAGAGCTATATTCATGGTGTCTAGCATTATAAACAGTGGGTTCTCAATAATACTCAGTAAATGAATGAATAGAAGGAAAAGGGAGAGAAAGAGTGGTGAAGGTAGCAAATAATTATTTCTTAAGGATGCATTGTATGCCAAAACCATCATGATCTGAACATAATTCAAGTTTTAAACTAAAAGTGGAAAAAAGTTTTTATTACTTTTTTAGTAATATTTTCAATATATTTGTTCTTGCAATGAAGTAACAGAGGACTATAGTAAATGATGAAGGAACTAAAGAAATTCTTACATTTTATTATTGGTTTAAATTTGTATAATTTTGTACATTTATAGATTATAATAACCACATTTTCTAGTTCCTATATTTGATGCTTTGACATGTTAGGTCCTTGCTGACTCTGTAGGCACTATCCCTTCCCAGGCTAGCTAATTCTTAGAGAAAGCAAACAACTCACCTCTCACGGCGCCTTTCACATGCACACCAATCAATCCAGAGCCCACACCTCAACCGTCTCCTTCACTGAGCTCTCATACTCTTGAGTCACACCTGCCCTAATCACTTCAAAGCCTGGTACTGCTGGGAACTACTCTGCCTGGTTTCAGGAGTTGTAACTGCCCCCCATGGATAAGGCTGAGTGAGCGACCTCCAGACTGTGAGCCACTAAGAAGACAAGGCTTATCTCTGGCAGCAGCACTGCTTCTGCTTCATCCCCTGCCCCCAATGCTTGGTCAGTTAATCAGAGATGGGTAAGACCCCTCAGAGGAGGGGCAACCTAAGCCAGACATGATCACTTGGGAGGCCATCAAGGAAGGACTCAGGGGCTGCAGCAAAGAGGGAGTGATGGACCCTCACCCCTCAGCTATTCTGACATAGCCTGGGTCCCCATTTCCATCAGGGAGAAGCGCTTCCTGGCTCTAATCCACTTAAGCCTAAAATCCTATGACTGGGAAGGTGGTGCAGCTATTTGCCAGCTAGAGCTGGTTCCAGGGTGATCAGGCCTAAGAAAGAATATGTAAAAATCCTGTGAAACCTGCTTTATTTAAGAATGCTCTCATTTAGATGATAAGGGTCCAAGCAAGATTGTTCTTCAAAATTTTATGGCTCTTTACCTATCTGACCCTGACTGAGAATAAGCCCTCACAGGACTTTGAAAGCTATTGATCCTTACCTGTATTCTTGTGCAAATGAACCCAATAAAAATGCATTGAGGAAAAGGCTCTTGGTCCTTCTCCTGTGAGAGACTGACCACCTTTCCTCCCCAAGCACATCATGTCTTGGCAGTATTATTTTCATCCGTGGTGGACGGGGGTACTTGCAGGCAAAGTTGCCCCCACAAGGTACCAGACAACAAGGGTAGCCCCTATGTCCCAGAGCCTACTGAAATTATTCAAAATAGTCAATCCTAAAAATGCAATAAATGCCTACATTTCCCCTTGCTCTCTCTGCCTGACCCAACCAGGCACTTCCTTGTGTGGCCCCGTATGGTGTGGCATATCCCTTCCTCTTGTGAACTTTGAATATAACAAACTATCTTCAATGAGAGTTGTGTGCTCATCTGTTGGCCTCTCATATTTGAATAATAATAAAACCTACACTTTAAAACATAGGCTCATTGTAAAAATTTTGTTAAGTGTAGTATAGGTCATAACATATAATAAACACATATACATATAACCTCTGTGAATTAATACTTTTGCCTTACAAGATAGTTAAAGTTTCCTAAATGATTACAGTGAGAAAGCCCTCTTGCTTTTCTGCTGTTTGATTTAATAAGATCATGACACACAAGCTATTCAATAATTTTATGTTTTACCAATTTTTAACCTTCCAAATAATATAATATACTGACAGGATAAACAAATACAGATTAATTCACATCTTTATAGCAAAATAAATTTGGAAATTAGATAAAAATTGGAATGAGACATGAAGAGTATTTTATTTTGTTACTGTAATTTGTAAGAAATAATAGTTTGTCCTAAAGTCAGTTTGGAGTGCATTCAAAGAGACAGACTTAAAACACTAAATAGATTTTATTATACATGTTCACTATTCCTTATTTACAATCCAAATTACAAAAAAAGCTCTGAAAATAAAAAAAAATTCATGAGTTCATGGTAAACTCATTTTGTTGCAAAACCTAAGCTGAATTGATGAAGCTGTTTCCTTTTTACTTATTCTTTTTCTTCTTTATTAATGTGTTTTATTTGAAGAATATTAATAATGTGCCATTTAAAAGCTGTTATATTCTAATATTCATTAAAAATTCTGAATTTTGAAATAAAGCTATCCCAAGAGTTTCAGATGAGAGATTTTGTACCTAATTCAGTATATACATGTATTCATGTTGTTTACATGATTTTGTTGTAGGGGTATGATCTGTTACTCCTCCTTTACTTAATATTTTATTTTATTCACTATTGTGACTCCTGTATTAATTTTTGAAAAAACTAATTTGAAGGAATGCAATAAATTTGGTGGATCAACAGTTCTAGGCAGCTATTGATGGTTAATTGTTTAGGGGGCATTAAAGATACAAAGATGACTGAGACCCTGTTACCACACTCCAGTGAGGATGGTTGTAAACTAGATAATAGTGACACAGTGTGGCAAATACCATTTAAAGTGGTGCTGAATGTGTTTTCTGTTCAGAGAGAAGGGAACTATTAATTGCCTGCTAGGAAGAGGGGATTTTTGAAAAGCAAAGGAAGGGAAAGCAGTTCACCAGGGCTGCTTAATTCCAGTACCCTTGGTTCTCAAAACAAAAGGTAAGTATTAATGTGCTCCCTTAAATAACCTGCCATACTGTAACTTTTGCCAGTGCTGAAACTCTTCTTAGTATCACTCTGTCATCTAAGAGAGACATTTTAAAGCTTTATAACATCAACAGTAGTTCCTAGAAAAGCAGCCTGACTTTGATATGACACTGCACTGAAGCAGAATATAATGTTATTTGCTAGTGTTAATAAAATGCCAAGGCAGTTTGGATTATCTTCAAGGAGCCATCCTCATACAAGCACCAAATATCCCTGTCTCACAAGGTACTTCCTTGGACTGAATGACTATGAGACACTGCATTCTATTCATCCATAAAAATCACATTAGCAAGATAAATATTGGAACCACTTTTTTCCTCATAACTGCATACCATTTGCCTGCAGTGCCATGGTATTTAAAGCTCAGGTTAGAATTGACAGTGCTAAAGTTCAACCTGGTATTTTCAAATGTTTAACACTAAGAAGTACCAACAGCAAAGACACAATCTGTTGGGTATGTTGCAAAGAAGTAAGATGACAATGTGGTTAAGAAACAATGCAAAAAGACAGATTACAGCCAAAAATATAAAATAAATTCTTAAAACTCCTTACTCCCATTTTCATTCTGCTAAATTACTATGGGAGGAAAATAATGGCATCTGTAACTTTGCAGCCAAGTCCCTTTTCACTTTGCATAATGGCTGACACAAATCATTGAGAATCTCTGTACAATAAATAATTTGAAAATATATACTGGCAATGAGCCAATAAAGGTATTTAGTTAGCATTTAATCAATGGTGATCTAATATTTCTACCCACCATCTATAAAATAAAACATATCGTTCAATTTAATCACCAAGCAATATTGATTCAAAGGGGAAAATATTCAATCTTGCAACAAGGAGGTGGTTGGGAATAGATAAAAAGAAAAAAACACTACTGAACTGAGAGTTTAGGTGTCTGGCTTCTTATTGAATTTCTGTAACTTCTTCACTAATTTTCCAATTTAATTTATTATGTCACTACTGGAAATTCCACATTACTCAAATGTAAAACCTAGGAGTTTTACATTTGATATAATCTAAGGACTCTTCCATTTTTAATGTTGTATGGTACTATGTTATACTGTAAGCTATGACCATGGTCTAATATTATTGATACTTGGATCTTAAGTTTGATTATTTTGCCTCATAGCTTCATTATTTATGCAGTTGTTAATTAAGTAATAATGCCTAATAGTTCATAAGTGATACCAATTATTTCAGATATACGTAACCATCCCTATTCTTCACAGATTTTGCAGTAAGTGCCTTGCTTTCTGCTAGACTCAATGTATGATCTGAGGATAGAGAATACATTGTGTATCAAAAGAGACCATTATATCTGATAAAAAAATTATAAAGTCCATGCATTTTATACCTCTTTTGAGACATTATTATAGTGGTTAAAAAATCTATGGTAGCAGTCCATTGGTCTTCCCGCCTATGCCCCTTAACAAACTCTCAAGAGATCAATCCTGAGAAAAAAGGAGAGGTCTTGAAATCTGTCAGAGTCTTATACATCATGTAAGACATTGCTACATAAAAACCAGATGAATCAAAAGACTGGAAATATTCAACACTACATCCCTGGTTATGTCTTTTGCAGTTTTAGAAAATTGCTTTATTGTTAATTCATGCTCCTAAATACAACTGCATAATCCTCAAAAGACTGGCATCATTTTTCTCAATGAAGTTTATTATGTACTTGGAATGATTTTTAAGTGCTTTACATGTACTTATTCATTTAATTTTCACACCATCTTCTGCATAGGCACTATTAGTGGCCCCATTTTATATATGAGGATCCTCAGACAGATATTTAAGTAACTTGTACTGGGTCACACAGCTAGAGAGTTGTCAAGCTGGGATTCAAAGCTAGGGCTTGGAGCAAAACACCATAAACTTAACCAGCATGCTGTACTGCAGTGATGCAGAGCTGTTCACATATATTTCTACCTGGTTTTAAAGATTTCATGTATAAATGTAGAACTGTCATCATTTTCCTACATATTCTGTATCTTTTGCAGCAGATTACAGCATTCCCCCTTACCCCTTTATTTGTTGTGGCTTCTCTTCCGGAAGCATCAATTACCAACAGTCAACCAATGATCCAAAAACATTAAAAGGAAAATTCCAGAAATAAAAAAAATTCATAACTTTTAAATAGCTTGAGAAAATATTATGCTATCCAGCTTCATCTAACCTAAAAGTGAACCATCCCTTTGTCCAATGTATACACATTGTATATGTTCCGCATCTGGTAGTCACATAGTAGTCATCTCAGTTATCAGATCAACTGTGAATTAGCACTGTCTTGTGTTCCAGCAACCCATACTTAACAATGGCTACAAAGCACCAGAGTAGTGATGCTGGCCAATGAGATATGCCAATAAGAAGCTAAAAAGTGCTTCTTTTAAGTGAAAAGGGGAATATAGTATAATAAGATATGTTGAGATATTGCATTCACATAACTTTTATTACAGAATATTATTATAATTGTTTTATTTTATTGTCAGTTATTGTTGTTTATCTCCTTCTGTGCCTAATTTACAAATTAAACTTCATGTACCAGATAAAACAAGAGTGTATCTAGGGTTTTGTGCTGTCCATTGTTTCCACTGAGTGTCTTAGAACATGTCTCCCATGGGCAAGGGGGTGCTAATGTATTTTAAACTACTGGTAATTTTTTTTAATTGCAGCAAAGTGAAATTAAGGAATTTCTTTAAGCCTAAAATCTTTAAGTCCTACAATGTCTTTTTTTTTTACAATATGTTAGTGATTAAAATACAAGATAAGTTAAAAGAAGCATTGATTCTCTAGGCACTCCAAAAATATTGTCTCCAATGAATAAATAGTAAAATTGTACATTCAGGATATTATATCACTATATAAATTTCAACACATTTTTTATATTTCTGTATATTGGTATGCTTCAAGGACATAGTAAAAGAAATACATATGACTAAGCATATAATTATCCTAATGAGATATGACAAGACTTGCAACCTTTTATAAATATTTGACTAGGTTATAGAAAAATTACTTCTCATAATTTAAAAAATCCATGTGTTAACCTGAGCAGAAATCTCTCTTTAGGGTCAGTGGGATAAGTCTTTAGAGGTGTGACACTCAGTGAGATGTTGGACAATGATAAGAACTCATTTTTTTACCCATTTATTTATAAAAATCATGTTAAGTATTCAGTGGGAAACAATGACAAGGATATTGCCACTAAAGAGAAGTAACACTAAATTTCATGAAAACACATTTTTTAATTAATTAAATTATTGTTCAAGTACAGTTTTCTGTTTTTTACTCCCATCCCAGCCCGCCCCCTCAGTTTTCCTCACCTTCCTCCCATTTCCACCCCCCTTAGTTGCTGTCCATGTGTCCTTTATACTAGTAGAAACTAGTATAAATCCTCCCCCTTTTTCCCCTGAAATTCCCTCTCCTTTGGTCAGTGTCCCCTTGTTCTCTATTTAAATGTCTGTTTTTATTTTGCTTGCTTATTTGTTTTGTTGTTTAGCTTCCTGTTAAAGGTGAGATCATATGGTATTTGTCTTTCAACACCTGGCTTATTTCACTCAGCATAATGATCTCCAGTTTCACCCACGCTGCTGCAAACGGTAGGAGCTCTTTCTATTTTTTGCTGCATAGAATTCCATTGTGTAAACGTACCATAGTTTTTTGATCCATTCATTTACTGACAGGCATCTAGGATGCTTCCAGCTCTTGGCTATTGTAAATTGTGCTGCTATAAATATTGGGGTGCATAGTCCAACACTTGTTGTTTGTTGCTTTGTTTATGATGGCCATTCTGACCAGTGTAAAGTGGTATCTCATTGTGGTTTTAATTTGCATCTCTCTGATAGCTAGTGATATTGAACATCTTTTCATGTGTCTCTGGATTTTTCTGTATGTCCTCCTTGGAGAAATGTCTGTTCAAGTCCTTTTCCCCCTTTTTAATTGGGTTGCTTGTCTTCTTAGAGTAGAGTTGTGTAAGTTCTTTGTATATTTTGGAGATTAAACCCTGTATATTTTAGAGATTAAATGTCTATTTGACATAGTTTTAAAAACTGGAAAATTAATAAAAACATGGTATCAATATAAATGTTCATTTTGCAGCCCAAATTTTAGTGTGATCTTCTTTGGAGAATGGCTTAATGTGTACTGTAATGGTTTGTGGAAATGGATTAATAGGGTGATTGTTAGCTAACTTTCCAAATAAATTCCCCCTTCTATCTCTGCTTACACAATACCTGTAATGTGATAGACAAGTTGAGTTACAGCAGTGAGAGAAGGAATGATTTCTTGTCTGTAAAAAAGTATAATGTTAGAGATATGTGGATATGGTAAATAGTGATTTGAATTCTTATGATATAATATCCCAAACCAAAGCTGACCATATAGGCATTTTTTTATAAACCGTAATCACTAGCAAGTTTTTCAGAAAATCTCAGCCTGAAGAACAGACTTGTGAACCTCCAGTGTCTAGAGATGCATGTCACTATTTTCTTGAATGTTTCTCAAATATTTTGCAGAGTCTAACTTTTAGGTTGAGTTACTCACTCAATTACACAAACCATAAAACTCACCTTTGGTAAAAATAAACAATATTCACATTATTTCCTCAGGCCTTAGCCTCTTGGCATGTTTAAGTTATGAAAATGAAGTGCTCTATTTTTATGTGAAAATATCAGGCTCATACTTTATTGCCACCCAATATTATAGCAAGTTAGATTTTGAAAGTTATAATAGTCATATTACCACATTGTCACTATTATGTAATAGAATGTTTATAAAGTGTAGTATTTTGTCTTAAGGTTTATTTAGGATATACATTTATATACTCGATGTTTAGCATTAAGGTTTCTTAGATTTAAGAGCACTTAACTGTTTGTTGATCCAAGTTAAAAAAACAATATTTTTTTATGTTTATGATAGCTACACATAAATAAAGCTTTTGAGGTTACATAACTAAGCTTGCCAACAAAAATCCAGTTATATTCAAAGATGGGAAATGCTTGGCAGGCATCACACCACTTTCCATCCCATGCTTATAGCATACATACTTGATCATGGCCAGAGGCAGCCTTAGACCTCTCCTTGAAATACTGTTCAAGGAAACCACAATCAGTCAGTCAGGAAAAGCTCAGGGAGCTAACCAATCTACTGATCCAGATAGATAAATACAGAACTCCATGTCTTATCTGTAAGTCTCTCCTATCCCTATCTATAAAACAAAATGGATCCCCTGTATACAAATTAAGATAAAGGAAATGAGCCCTTCACTTGTAGAAAAGAAAATGGAGAGAGATCACCCCCAAATTGTTCACATATCCTTTTGAACCTACAGATACAGAGGAAGCACATGTCCCTATATAAAGCAGTCAGTTTTGGAAAGAGAGGTTAGCAAGGATTCCATCCTCAGGAGTTTCTTTCTACAGGAAATGAGCTCTTGCAGGCTGAAGGTCTGGGCTACTCAAAGGAAGTCTGCTGTAGTGTTTGCATATGTCAGAGAAACAAACCCTGACCCAGAAGCTGTTCTTCTATGGAAGACCTAGGCTCACTAAGAATAGAAATGGTCTATGTAGCAATGAATTTGACAATGATTTCCTCTTGTCCTTATTTACTTAATTTTAGGGATGCTTTCCCTTGATGTAAGTTTCACTGGTAGTCTGTTGACAAGCATTAGAAGTTGAAAACAGCCATTAAATTTGAGAATCCTTTTGTATGTGTGTGCATGAAGAGTAGAATATACTTACTAGGAAAAGAATTTAGTAGTTGGCCTATACCAAAATATCCAAAACAAACAAGCAAACCATAATGACAAAGTATTGAACCTATAAGTTTCCTTTCAAAAAAGATTTTATTTATTTATTATTTTGTTTTGAAGAAAAGGGAAGGGAAGGAGAAAGAAAGGGAGAGAAACACCAATGTGAGAAAGAAACATTGATTAGTTGCCTCTCACATGCACCCCATCCAGGGACTGAATCCACAGCCTAGCCATGAGTCCTGACCAGGAATCATATCAGTGATCTTTGCCTCTGCTGAATGACCCCCAACCAACTGAGCCACACAGATAAGGTCTGAACCTATAAGTTTCAATTCACAAACAAGAGTTACATATTTTCTCATTGGGGTCCCAGTAATATCTCCACTATGCCTAGCATAATGTAAGCTGTCTGTCTTAGCTTGGAATGACATAAAAAATACTTCAGTGTCTATGTTTTAAGCAACAAAAATTTATTTTCTTATAGTTTTGGAGATTGAAAGTGTGAGATCAGGATGCCAACATAGTTAGGTTCTGATGAGAGCTCTTTTTCTGATTTGTTGATGGACACCTTTTTACTATGTTCTCACATGGACTCTCCTTGGTATATACTTTACAAAAGAGAAAGAAATCTCTTTCCCCTTCTCTTCTTTTAAGACCATACATCCTATTATGAGGGCCCCACCTTCATGATGTCATCTACCCCTAATTATCATCCAAAGACCCCCATTTCCAAATACCATCACATTGGGAGTTAGGGCTTTAATATATAAATTTAGAGGGGAACACAGACTCTCAGTTTATAACACTCTCAAAGGGTGACTGTTGATAGGTTGCTCTTAAAAAAACTTGAGTTTGAAGTCTTACTAAAGTCCCAACAACTAATTTGAGAAATATACAGAAAGGTTTTCTACTCAGAAAACATCAAGGAATGGTAAGAAAAAGTATTATAATTTAAGAAAGTACTTTAAGAGTATAGTAAGGTGATCAGATATAAAAGTCAATATACAAAAATCAATAGCTTTAAAAAATATTAGCAATAGTCAATTAGAAAACAATGGTGAAAGGGGTCTCATTTACAATAACAATAAAACCCATTTTATACTTAGAAATAAATAGAAAATGGTACTTTAAAATTATTTCACATGGCAAGTATATTTATAAATGATTTTTAAATACCCTTTTAGAAAAATATTTTAAAAGGATATTTACAAATATACATACATAAAGTGCTATTTCATATTTCTCAGTGGAAAAACTCAGCATTGTAAAGTTGTCAACAAGCTGGTTCTCAAATACATATGGAAAAAAGAACAGCAATACTTAGCAAGTTAATTATTTTAAAAAAGGGAATAATGATATGGGATTTGACCTATTAATTGGTAAAACATAATATGAAGCAATTTAAACAGTGCATTTTGGTACAGGAATAGACAAACAAACACATTAATAGAGAAAAATAGAATGAAAACTCAGAAATACAGTTGGGAGTGAAATTCCGGCAAGATGGAGGCATAGGTGGATATGCCGTGCCTTCTCACACAACCCAGTTTAGAGACAACTAAATATTAGCAACAGAAAACATAGCCAGAAAACAGAAAATTGAACTTTTCAGAAGTCTGTTAACAACAAATTCTTCAGCCTAACCAGTAAGGGGCGAAACCAGCAGCTAGTGAAGCAGGATTGCACAGGAAAACTCGGTCAGACGGACTCAGGCACTCGGAATCCAGGCGCAGGGTTGGACCTAGTGAGCGACCCAGCAAGCCATCAAGCCAGCGACCTCAGGGAAACAGTGAGGAAGCAGGGCTGCGGGTTGACTGTGGTCGGGCATTTGTGCACGGATAGACAAGCGAGGGAGTGGACGATTGGACCGGGACCCAGCGAGTCCCTGGGCAAGCGGCAGGGGAGGGAACCGCCATTTCCTTGCTCTGACCACGCCCCCACATACAGCGTCACAACCCAGTGACCTGGGAGTCCAAGGCTCCGCTCCTCACACTTAAAGTGCACGAACAGACTAAAAATGGCTCAAGAAGATCTCAAAGCCCCAGAGCCTATAAATCTAAGCAATGAAGAAATAGCAAAACTCTCAGACGCACAGTTTAAAACACTGGTGATCAGGATCCTCACAGAACTGGTTGATTTTAGTCACAAATTAGAGGAATATATGAAGGCTAAACTAATTGAAGTGAATGGTAATGCACAGGAAACTGATAGTATTGGAAAGGAAACTGGGACTCAAATCAAGGGAGTAGACCAGAAGGAAGGGAAAAATGACCAAACAGAAAAATATAAAGAAACAAGAATTCAAAAAAATGAGGAGAGGCTTAGGAACCTCCAAGACATCTTTAAACTTTCCAACATCCGAATTATAGGGGTACCAGAAGGGGAAGAGGAACAGCCACAAGTGGAAAACTTATTTGAACAAATAATAAAAGACAATTTCCCCAATCTGGCAAAGAAAATAGACTTCCAGGAAATCCATGAAGCTCAGAGAGTCCCAAAGAAGTTGGACCCAAGAAGAAACACACCAAGGCACATCATAATTACATTAGCCAAGATTAAAATAAAGGAGAGAATTCTAGAAGCAGCAAGAGATAAGGGGACTGTCACCTACAAAGGACTTCCCATCAGACTGTCAGCAGATTTCTCAAAAGAGACCTTATAGGCAAGAAGGGGCTGGAAAGAGGTATTCCAAGTCATGAAAACCAAAGACCTAAAACCAAGATTGCTCTATCCAGCAAAACTTTCATTTAGAATGGGAGAGCAGATAAAGTGCTTCTCAGATAAGATCAAATTCAAGGAGTTCATCATCACCAAGCCCTTATTATATGAAATGTTAAAGGGACTTACCTAAGAAAAAGAAGTTAAAAAAACATGAACAGTGAAAGGACAGCAAACTCACAGTCATTAACAACCACATCTAAAACAAAAGCAAACTAAAAGGACAGCTAGATCAGGAGCAGAACCATAGAAATGAAGATCTCAAGGAGAGTTAGCAACAGGGGAGTGGGAGGAGGAGAAGGGGGGAGAAGGTACATAAAATAAGTAGCATAGACAGTAGATAGAAAATAGAAGGGGGGGGCAAGAATAGTATGGGAAATATAGAATCTAAAGAACTCATAAACTAAAGGGGGGATAATGGGGATGGGGAGGTAGGGTGGAAGGGAATGAAGGTGGGAATAGAAAAACTGTAATGGCATAATCAATAAAAAAAATAAATTAAAAAAAAAGAAATACAGTAGGATATTGATAATTAAAATGTCATCTCTAATTAGTAAAAGCATTCAAGATTTCTAAGTAAATTGCATTTTTGATAATTGGTTATCCTTTTGATGAAAAATAAACTTATGAATTCATATTAGAAGCAGAAATACATTTTGGAGAGATTAAAGACAATAAATGTTAAGACAGATTATAAAAGTATTTGAACAACATATAAAAAAATTGAAAGCTGTGCAGCTGTGCAAAACTTTCCTAAGCAATACACAAAACTCATAAGTAATATAAGGAAGTATTTACCATTTTGACTTGATAACAAAAATCCTTCTTTGAGACAATAATAAAACCAGAGTCAAATAATAAGCCATGGACTGGGGGAAATATTTATAACATATTTTAAAGATTCACAATTTATAAAAATTGCCTACATTTAAATAAGCAAAACAGAAGGAATCAAACAAAAGGTGGACAAAGGATACAAAGGGTCATTTACAGAAAATACATACAACCTACACATAAAATAGGCAACATTTACCAAAATTTTAAAGAAGCCTAATATTTGACCTTATTATCTACTTCTAGAAATCTGTCTCACAGAAATACTCATAGTCAGTAAAACACATTTCTAAGGATACTCTCTTCTATACTAGCAAGTAGTAGAACAAGCTGAATATCATCAACAAAAGAATGAGTGAATGAATTAGAGAATATTCACTATTAGAAAGAAAAAATGACTTCTTAAATTATTAAGTTCTTTAGGACCCAAGTAAAAAGGTGTGACAGTACCCTGAACAGCATGGTTCAGTTGACTGAACATCATCCTACAAAGCAGAAGGTCATTGGTTCTGTGTCTGATCAGAACCATGCTTGGGTTTTGGGCCAGTCCCAGTTGAGGCACATGCAGGAGGCAACTGACTGATGTTTCCCTCACCACTATGTTTCTTTCCCTTTCTTTTTCCCTCCGTTCCCCTCTCTCTAAAAATAAATAAATAATGACTTCCAGCCAAGATGAAGGTGTAGGTAGATACACTGTGCCTCCTTGCACAACCAAAAGAGGGACATCAAAAAATTTAAAAACAAAAAACAACCAGAACTAACAGAAAATCGAATTGTATGAAATTCTGACAACCAATGAGTTAAAGAAGAAATTATTCACCCAGACCAGTAAGAGGGGCAAAGGTTGGCAGCTGGATTGGAGAGGACTTGCCATAAATGGCAGCTGGTGGTCTGGGTGAGGTGGTGGCTGGTGGAGTGGGTGGTCCCACATTGGCATATGGATAAACCAGGAGGAACAAATGGGAAGTGAGATAGATCATACAACCCATGGTTCCCCTGTGGGGAATAAAGCCTCAAAACCTATGACTGAAAAAACCCATGGGGGTTGAGGCAATGGGAGAAACTCCCAGCTTCACAGGAGAGTTTGTTGGAGTAACCCACAAGGTATCAGACTTACACAAAACCACCCACCCCAGGAATCAGCAGCAAAAGGCACCGATTTTCTTGTGGGTAGTGGTGGAAGTGACTGAAAACTGGCAGAGAACTGAACAAGCAGTGCTGTTCCCTCTTGGACCCCTCCCCCACATACAGCACCACCATGGAACCATGTGGGTTGCCCCGCCTTGGCAAATAACTAAGGCTCCACTGCCTTACTCATAACAAGTGTGCAGAGACAAAAAAAATGGCCCAAATGAAACAACAGATCAAAGCTCTAGAAAACATATAACTGAGCAATAAAAAAGAGAGCCAACCTATCACTATCAGATACAGAGTTCAAAACACTGGTAATCAGGATGCTCACAGAAATGGTTGAGTATGGTTGCAAAATAGATGAAAAAGTGAAGGCTATGAAAAGTGAAATAAAGGAAAATATACAGGGAACCAATAGTGACAGGAAGAAAACTGGGATTCAAATAAACAATTTGTACCAGAAGGAAGAAATAAGCATTCAACCAGAACAGAATGAATAAACAAGAATTCAAAAAAATAAGGACAGGCTTAGGAACCCCCAAGACAACCTTAAATGTTCCAACATCCAAATCATTGGGGTGCCAGAGAAGAGGAAGAGCAAGAAATTAAAAACTTATTTGAAAAAATAATGAAGAAGAACTTCCCCAATCTGGCAAGGGAAGTAGACTTTCAGGAAGTCCTGGAAGCTCAGAGTCCCAAAGAAGTTGGACCCAAGGAAGTGCACACCTAGGCACATCATAATTATATTACCCAAGATTAAAGATAAGGACAGAATCTTAAAAGCAGCAAAAAAAAAAAAAAAAAAGGAAACAGATACCTACAAATTACCTCCCATAAAACTACCAGCTGATTTCTGAAAAGAAACCTAATAGGCAAGAAGGGGCTGGAAAGAAGTATTCCAAGTTATGAAAAACAAGCAGCTATATCCAAGATTACTCTACCCAGCAAAGCTATTATCTAGAATGGAAGGGCAGATAAAGTGCTTCCCAGATAAGGTCCAGTTAAAGAAGTTCATCATCACCAAGCCCTTATTACATGAAATATTAAAGGGACTTACTTAAGAAAAAAGAAGATACAAAATATGAACAGTAAAGTGGCAATAATTATCAACAACAGAACCTAGAAACAAAAACAAAAATGAACTAAGCAAACAACTAGAACAGGAACAGAACCACAGAAATGGAGATCACATAAAGGGTTATCAGTGGCAAAGGGGAGGAGGGAGTTGGGGGAAAGGTACAGAAAATAAGTACCATAAATGGTAAGTAGAAAATAGACAGGGGGAGTTTAAGAATACTATAGGAAATGTAGAAGTCAAAGAATGTAGTACGACCAATGGACCCGAACTAAAATAGACAGGGGGAGAGGAGGATGCAGGTGGGAGGGAGGTGCAGGGGAGAGGGGAATAAAGGGGAGAAAGTGGGATAACTGTAATAGCATAATCAAAAATATATGAAAAATATAAATAAATAAAATCTTTGAAAGAAAAAAGCTGTCACAGCATAATAGAATCATGTAAACACAGGGTGGTGCAAAAGTAGATTTTCAGTTATTTGTATGGAAAATAATACAATAATTAATAAACAATAATACAAGAGTAAACTCTGTTTTGAATACTCACAATGGTAAACCTACTTTTGCCACATACTGTATGTAACCATGACCCATATATTTAAAAATGAATTTGTGTCTATATTTTTTTCATTCTATATGCTTTTTGTGTGGATTGGCTTTTTCATTGTAAGTACATATTTTTGTTTTTCTTGTTTATTTAAATAATTAATTTTTTTAATAAGGGAAAGGCGTATTCAGGGAAGGCTAGGCATGGTGACTCAAGCTCTTCTTCACATGGTAAAGAACTGCTTCAACAAGCATGTGAGAATCACATCTGTGACTAAGATGGCTGGGGCCTCTCAGTACTTACTTACATTTTCTCTTGACCTCGAACTTTGCTGCCAATCTTTCTTTTCAAGGATGTTGAATTGGACATAAAAGAAAATCCTTTAAGAATGTTCAGATTTTTGTTATGCAAAATTACATTGCTGGAGGGAGTTTTAGGTATGACCTAATGTACTCCCAACCTTTACGTGGAATCCTGATTTCTGAGATGGCCAGAAAACTTTAATGGAAATTTCATATTTCTCATGCTTAAGTCACATACCCTTATCCAGAAACATAGGGAAAATTTACCACTGTTAATCCAAACAGGGTGGTACTGTTCCCTCAACTTTTAAGCCAACAATGTAAGAACACAAACAAAAAATAATAATTTCATTTATAAAATAAACATTAATAAATATTTTTAGCAAACAAATGAATACCATAATCCAACCTGATGAAGCACAAAAAGTGTTTCAGAGTGTTACTTCTGATGCCTATATTAAGACTTTTTAATTCACTAATTTTTCTGCATTACCTTCCATCAACTCTACCTAGCACTGGCCTGGTTGCCTTGTCTCCATTGTCCAAATCACAAGTCAATCAGCCAACAAACTTGTTGGTATGTTTAAGCCATGTCATATTCTTTTAGTCAGGTCCTGTGTGTCCCAAGAGTCCTTCAAGAAACTCATTTGTCTCCTTAGATACTGGCAAGGTTAGGTTGGCAATCTCTCATTTCAATGTGGTGAATTTTCTTCCTATTGAGTACAATGCTTTGGCAATACTCTGCCTAGGTCCTTTGCTCAAAGCCTATCTAATTTATATCTAGCTAAACTGCCTCTGTGTACTCAGATGTGTTTCTCTACAAAGAGACCACCTCTCCACTTTTAGAATGCCATTTCCCTTTGGCCTATGCTGGAATGGGCTGTAGCTCTGATTATGAGATCAAATAAGCTACATTAAACCCCTCTGAGCTTCAAGTTGCTATTATTTTGTTCCCACTGAAGAATTTCCATAGTGCAAAGATCATTGGCAATTCATGATTCCTCTTTGGAGCTCCACACTGGCTTCCCCTGGGGGCTCGTGTTGCCTTCTAACTGAGTTTAGCAAGCTCTAAGTTCCTGATTAAAATTTCATCCCCTTGAGACACAGGAGATTAGGACAATGACTGCTCCCACATTATTCACAGAGCATGCGTGAGAACTGTGAACCACTGAACTCTACAGCTAGTGTTAATAACGTCCGAAGTTTAAAAAAACGTATTTTTCAATTTTTAAAATTTCATGTGAAAATGAAAGACACTGTGCAGAAATAATTTCTTTCCTTCCTAAGTTCTCTAATGTTTTATTTTTATATATTTACAGTGGAAGGAAGTCATCCTATTAGCTGCCAGTGATTAAGGGAGCAGAGTAGAGCTGATGAAATCTGACCTCACATTCAGCACAAACTTCTACGGTATTGTTAATTTGACATGGTGGCTGTTAGCCTACAGAAATACACCTTCTGGCTATGCTTCCAAGTGTTTCTTTTATCTTTACATAAAAGTGTACTAGGAAAGTTTCCAAAATTAGTCCACCTTTTGGGCTCAGGCCACAGTTAAACTTAGATGTAAAAGAGATCAAAGCATTTCCATTCTGATCCAAATAGCTGCAGCCCAGCAGTGTAGCTGGTGGCATTATGAAATCTCTGAATACTTTCTGATTTGGAACATCTAAGCAATACATTCTAGGCTGCAAGGCATAATAAGAGGCAGCATGTATGTCTGCTTTTTATTTTTTATTTTTATTTTTTTAGAAGAATTTTTTTAAAAATATTTTATTTATTTATCTTTAGAGGGGAAGGGAAGGAGAGAGGGAGAGAATATCAATGTATGGTTGCCTCTTGTGGGTCCCCACGCTGGGAACTGGCCCGCAACCCAGGCCTGTGGCCTGACTGGGAATCAAACTACGATCCTCTGGTTCACAGGCCCATGCTCAGTCCACTGAGCTACACCAGCCAGGGCGCATATCTCCTTTTAAAATTACTACCTACTTTCAGAAATTTTTTTCCTAATTTTGTATTGATTATGCCATTACATTTGTTCTATTTCCCCCTCCATTCCCCTTCACCCTGCACACCCCTCCCCCACCATTCTCCCCCCTTTAGTTTATGACTGTGTGTCTCAACTTCTTTAGATTCTATATTTCCCCTACTATTCTTACCCTCCCCCCTATCTATTTTCTATCTATGGTCTATGCTACTTATTTTCTGTACATTCTCCCCCCCCTTCTCCTTCTCCCATTCCCCTGTTGCTAATCCTCCACGTGATCTTCATTTCTATGTTTCTGCTCCTGATCTAGCTGTCCTCTTAATTTGCTTTTGTTTTAGGTGTGGTTGTTGATAACTGTGAGTTTGCTGTCCTTCCACTGTTAATCTTTTTTATCTTCTTTTTCTTAGGTAAGTCCCTTTAACATTTCATATAATAAGGGCTTGGTGATGATGAACTCCTTGAATTTGGTCTTATCTGAGAAGCACTTTATCTGTCCTTTCATTCTAGATGAAAACTTTGCTGGATAGAGCAATCTTGGTTTTAGGTCTTTGGTTTTCATGACTTGGAATACCTCTTTCCAGCCCCTTCTTGCCTATAAGGTCTCTTTTGAGAAATCTGCTGACAGTCTGATGGGAAGTCCTTTGTAGGTGACAGTCCCCTTATCTCTTGCTGCTTCTAGAATTCTCTCCTTTATTTTAATCTTGGTTAATGTAATGATGATGTGCCTTGGTGTGTTTCTTCTTGGGTCCAACTTCTTTGGGACTCTCTGAGCTTCATGGATTTCCTGGAAGTCTATTTTCTTTGCCAGATTGGGGAAATTGTCTTTTATTATTTGTTCAAATAAGTTTTCCACTTGTGGCTGTTCCTCTTCCCCTTCTGGTACCCCTATAATTCGGATGTTGGAAAGTTTAAAGATGTCTTGGAGGTTCCTAAGCCTCTCCTCATTTTTTTGAATTCTTGTTTCTTCATATTTTTCTGTTTGGTCATTTTTCCCTTCCTTCTGGTCTACTCCCTTGATTTGAGTCCCAGTTTCCTTTCCATTACTATCGGTTTCCTGTGCATTACCATTCACTTCAATTAGTTTAGCCTTCAAATGTTCCTCTAATTTGTGACTAAAATCAACCAGTTCTATGAGGATCCTGATCACCAGTGTTTTGAACTGTGCATCTGAAACTTTGGCTATTTCTTCATTGCTTAGATTTATTGGCTCTGGCGCACTGAGTTGTTCTTGAGCCATGTTTTTATCCGTTTGTGCCTGTTATTTATGAGGAGCAGAGCCTTAGTTGTTTACCAGGGTAGGGCAACCAAGTTGCTGGTTTGTGATGCAGTATGTGGGGCGGGGTCAGAGAGGGAGCAATGGCAGTCCTCTCTGCTCGCCCAGTCCATCCCACCGCTCGCCCCCACCTGTTTATCTGAGTGGAAATGTGCAAGCCGGCTGCTCTGCGCCATGTGGTCTCAATGCTCACTTGTTCACTGGTTTATCTGCACACAAATGCTCAACCGACCACAGCCAGCCAGCTGTGCCTCTTCCCTGTGTCTGCCTGTAGCTAGCCCTCACCTGGGATCCATGCCTTTGGTTGCTTGCACACCACCCTGGTCAGGGATCTTTTTGGCCAACCCGTTCCGCTGCTGGCTTCGCCCCTCTTATCAGTTTAGCTGAGCATTTCATTATTTTCGGACTCCGTATTGTCGATTTTCTGTGTGGTTTGGTTGCATTTATTATTGTTAAAACTTTGTTGTTTTTAGATTTGGTTGTGCATGGACGCAAGGTATTTCCACCTACACCTCCATCTTGGTGGAACTCCCTTCTCTACTTTCAGGAATTTGACAAAGAAATACTTGCTTGGATTTGGTATATAATCTAGTGGGAAGTGCCTTCATGTTAATAAATCCATAAATGAGTAGACCATTACAGGCACCTTTTGTGCCCCCACATGTGAATTAGCCTGGGGCATTTGATTGTCTAGAGAGATAAAGGCTGTCTGGACAATGACCTCTGGGTCACTTGACATCCTCTTCTACCATTCTCAAAATGGTAACAGCTGCCCTTCCAAGCTCTGGTCAGAGGAAAAGAGTGCTTTATCAATAGTAGATTAATACCCTACTGAGGATCCCTCTGTTTATGAAGATAACTCTTGTCTTTCTATGGCTTGTGACTTGTTAGCCGGGTTTTCAGAAAATGAATTGCATTTTCATGGAGTGGCTTTGGTACTGCTTAATTAGATATAATCTGAATCTAACTAGAACTGTCAAATTGCTTGCTCAACTTGCAGAGCCATTTGTGCCCCACACACATCTTTAAACTTTTGAGCACAAGTAGAGGGTCAATAAGAGGGTCGCCCTTGGTTATGTACTCAGACCAAGGAGGAGTTTGTGCCATAGTCAATGCCTTCTGGTGTACCTGTTATATCCACCAGATGAGAGAATAACTTTCGAAGACCTTTCAGGGTTTTGATCTTATTTTATTGGCCATGCTTAACCTGTGCAGGGGCGAACTCTCAGAGTGTCCTGAGACACGGTGCCCAGAGGGCTGCAGATGGGAGTTGCGCCAAGCGCTTACAGCTAAGTCCTTATATAGGGGCGAGCAAGCAAGTGTTGAACAGAAGCAGACGTGGCAGTTAGCTGTTTGCTGACAGAGACTGCACGAGGGAACAGGGTGGGGTTTCAAAATTCAAAGCTAAGCAGATTACAATTAGCCTGTTTTGCTGTGGTCAGGCTATGTTCTCAATTTCCCAGATCTCAACATACCTAGATAAATATTTCTTCCCAGGTAGAATTAGATGCAATTGAACTCCTTAACCTTTCCAGATCCCTTAAGGAGCATTCCATTTTTGTTTCTGGTGTGAATGGTTGGTTAGAATTTTAATTTTCTGACCTTTCCAGTTCACTCCCAGCTGGGCTTGGAGCTATTTTAAGGCCTGGATTGCAAATTGTTTCATTTATTTTTATTCTAATCTGTTCACTATATTTCATTATCAAACTATTGATGTTCTGGATAACCAAATATTTGAAACCTCCTATAAAACCTGGAGTAATGTTTGCATGAAGGATAGAAATGATCCACCAAGCCACTGTATCCCCTCCATTTGTGTAATTAATGATGGTTGGAAACTTTACTCTTGATGCTAAATACATTTTGTTAATTGCCCATGATTTCTCTTGCAATATTAAGTGCCTTTGTTCTTCAATTGTCCTGAAGTTGTTTTAGCTGCTTTTATAAGAAACTAAGAGGCTTCCGCCAAGATGGAGACATAGGTGGAGACGCCGTGCTTTCTCTCACAACCAAGTTTAGAGATAACTAAATATTAGCAATAGAAAACATAGCCAGAACACAGAAAATTGAACTCTTCGGAAGTCTGTTAACAACAAATTCTTCAGCCTGACCGGTAAGGGGCGAAACCAGCAGCTGGTGGAGGGGGGTAGCCCAGGAAAACTCGGTCAGACGGACTCAGGCACGCAGAATCCAGGGGCAGGGTTGGACCTAGTGAGAGACCCAGCGAGCGACCTCGGGGAAACAGCCAGGGAGCAGGGCTGCGGGTTGACTGTGGTCACGCATTCGTGTGTGGATAGACAAGCGAGGGAGTGGGTGATTGGACGGGACCCAGCGGGTCCCCACTGCAAGTGGCAGCTGAGGGCACCACCATTTCCCCTCTCTGACCCCGCCTCCACATACAGTGTCATAACCTAGCGACTGAGTGGCTGGCCCTGGTGAACCACCTAAGGCCAGCAGAGGGGACCACCATTTCCGAGTTCTGACCACGCCCCCACATACAGCGTCACAAACCAGCGACCTGGGAGTCCAAGGCTCCGCTCCTCATACTTAAGGGACGCCAACAGACCAAAAATGGCTCAATAAGATCTCAAAGCCTCAGAGCCTACAAATTTAAGCAATGAAGAAATAGCAAAACTCTCAGACGCACAGTTTAAAACACTGGTTATCAGGATCCTCACAGAACTGGTTGATTATAGCCACAAATTAGAGAAACATATGAAGGCTAAACTAATTGAAATGAATGGAATTGCACAGGGAACCAATAGCGATGAAAAGGAAATTGGGACTCAAATCAATGGAGTGGACCAGAAGAAAGCAAATAATGGCCAAACAGAAAAGAGTGAAGAAGCAAGAATTCAAAAAAATGAGGAGAGACTTAGGAACCTCCAGGACATCTTTAAACATTCCAACATGAGAATTATAGGGGTACCAGAAAGGGAAGAGGAACAGCCACATGTGGAAAACTTATTTGAACAAATAATAAAGGACAACTTCCCCAATCTGGCAAAGGAAATAGACTTCCAGGAAATCCATGAAGCTCAGAGAGTCCCAAAGAAGTTGGACCCAAGAAGAAACACACCAAGGCACATCATCATTACATTAACCAAGATTAAAATAAAGGAGAGAATTCTAGAAGCAGCAAGAAATAAGGGGACAGTCACCTACAAAGGAGTTCCCATCAGACTGTCAGCAGATTTCTCAAAAGAGACCTTATAGGCAAGAAGGGGCTGGAAAGAGGTATTCCAAGGCATGAATCCAAAGACCTAAAACCAAGATTGCTCTATCCAGCAAAATTTTCATTTAGAATGGAAGGACAGATAAAGTGCTTCTCAGATAAGACCAAATTCAAGGAGTTCATCATCACCAAGCCCTTATTATATGAAATGTTAAAGAGACTTATCTAAGAAAAAGAAGTTAAAGAAACATGAACAGTGAAAGGACAACAAATTCACAGTTATTAACAACCACACCTGAAATGAAAGCAAACTAAAAGGACAGCCGGAAACATAGAAATGAAGATCTCAAGGAGGGTTAGCAACAGGGGAATGGGAGGGGGAGAAGGTACATAAAATAAGTAGCATAGACAGTAGATAGAAAATAGATGGGGGGGGCAAGAATATTATGGGAAATATAGAATCTAAAGAACTTGAGACACATGGTCATAAACTAAAGGGGTGGTAATGGTGGGGACAGGGGGGTAGGGTGGAGGGGAATGAAGGGGGGAATAGAACAACTGTAATGGCATAATCAATAAAAAAATAAATGAAAAAAAAAGAAACTGAATTTTGAGTTTAGCAGATGCCTGAGAGACCTCTCAAAACCAAATGGCTCTAGTTCCTCTACTGGCTACTGTCCTAACATAGGAGTCCCACCGAGGGCCTAAATGGAACTAGAGCAGGTAGCCAAGCTACTCAGACACTGGCACAGGAAAAGCAGACCTGATCCATCATCAGTGTTGTCTGTGGACAGATTCTGATTGAAAAAGGGAAAATGTGAACCCTGAGAAGAACATACTTAAGAAAGGCTTTTGGTAGCTAACAGCTCAAATTTTTTAAAAATCAGAGTCTAGGAGCCATTGCTGCATAGTGGCCTCTCAGGCAAACCACACTTCACAGAGAAGCCTGTGTGCTAGACTGCCTGCCTGACTGTCTGCCTGTCTGTCTGCCTGACTGCCTGACTGCCTGCCTTCCTTCCTTCATGAACTGTGTTTCCACCAAGTGAACCAGGCCTTACAAACAAGTTCCGGAAGTTTACAGGTTCCAGGCCTTATAAAGAAGTTTCAACCAATAGGACTGAGACTTTCGCTACCCAATGGGAGCTGTGTAGCTCTGACCAAACAGTGCAGTTCTAATATGACCAATCAGGAACAGTGTCTTTCGACCAAACTGTGAGGATTCGGAGTCCTCATTTGTGTGATGATGGACCAATCAGGGCCAAGGGGAAGGGGCTTCTGTCTATATAAACTGGCTCCCTGGTTCTGAAAGCACTCTTTCCACCCAATAGTTAAGTCTTTGTTTTCTTGGCTGGAATGGAAACACTGAAGACCTCTCTCCCAGGCAAAGTGGAGCAGAACATCTAGAGCAGAGCTGCCTATACTGTGAGGAGCCTGGCCCCAAAAGTGCTTGGCCCTAGAATTGTTACACAGCAGTGCTGTTTTCACAGCAATTCTGTATCACTGTTGAGCTATTTGCACTGAATAAAGTTTCCTTCTTCAATAATAAAATAAAACAAAAAGATAAGATAAAATAAAATAAAAATACAAAATACTTTCTGTCTGCCAGGGGTTTACAAAGAAACACTTGTTTGGACCTCGGTTTAAAATCTAGTGGGAAGCACACAGGCACACCTGAAGGCTCCCTCAGGGGTCCTTCTCCGAGGATGGACAGTTTCCCTCTGCCCAGCAGGAACAGAGTTGATTTTGTTCGTGGTCTTTCTATGCTTGTTTTATGTGAAGCCATACCATTGAGAGTTCTTCTTTGCAAAATGGCAACAATTCTCTTTTCCCTTCTTTTTAATATTGATTTCAGGTTCTGACCTTGGGAAAGTGTTAGACTAGTTTTTCTGGAGAAAAGGCAGATGACTCTTGGTCTCTGTGCAGGAGTAGGGTCACAAAATTATTTGTTATCCAAACCACTTCTGTGAGTGAAAGGGACACTATTAGTAATTAAATATGGACAGTTGGAGTAAACTGAGACTGTCCTGGCAAATTTGGATATATTTCAATCTATGTATAGGGAAATGGGTGATTTCTGATGCCTAGTACCTCTATGCTAATGCTTCTTTTTTTCTGTGCAAGACTGGGCATTTTCTAATCACTCCCTTACATTATAATACAGAGGATTATTTTCTGCTTTTGAAAACAAACACAGCAACAAGAAAGAAAAAATAGTACATTTCCACATGACTCAGAACACAGCCCCTTATTAAGTAATAAAGCTCCATAATAGATTTTGTAGCAAAAAAAATGTTCTGTACAAATTCTTTAAAGAAGTCTTTCAAGTGTATTTTTATTTAAGGACACTACCACCCATTACTCACAAAGAAAGTCCTGAAGGGGAGCAGCAGACCCCTCAGGCCATTTCTGGCAAAGAGCTGCACATTTAGTACCAACAAAACAAAAACGCTTTTGTAATTGCACCCAAACTGTTTTCTTGTGTCCAACATATCTTTGTCTTCCAAATGCAGTCAGACTGCTGAGTTTCTTTTCTGTTTGTTTTACCACTTCCCTTCTAAATATTTTGCATCATCTTACAGATTTTCCAAAGTTGTAGTCTTGCTCGCTGGGGCCACATTCCTCTAACCTGTGGCATTAAGTTGTGTTTCTATGGTAAGATTTGTTTATCATGAGGGATGGGCACCTTCCACAAGTTTAAACGTCCTTTCCTCCTCTTCTCTACACACTCATAAATTCTGAAACAGCAGTCCAGATATGGCTTTCTCTAATCATAAACTACATTCCTAGAGCGTGAACTTTACTTTGCTCTGCTTTCAAGATAGGGAAATATTTAGCTCTGTTTATTTATTTCAAACTGGGCAGTGCCCTCTTGACTGTTATGACTAATCCGTTTGTCAGGGCTGGAATCTCCTAACAGTTCTTTCCCCAGGTAAATCACATAGTGCAAACTTGTCCTGCAAAAATGCCATAAAGGCCAAAGAGTGACCTTGTGGTGGTCAGATCCCATACACTGGACTGAGGCCTCTGTTGACCATAATTATTTTTTTTCAAGAGAAGGAAAGCTTAGTCAGAATCTGACAGTTCTTGCCCCTCACATTTCTGCAGAGGAACCAGCTTGGGGAGAGATAAGAGCCCTGTGTTGACACCCTGATTGCGTCTACCTTTTTATTTGTTAAATGTGGAAATTGACTTCATCCAATTAATAAGAGCAGGAAACAGTTTTTGTTTTCTCTTTGTAGGAAAACATGAAGTAACAGTTTTATCTTAATATGTCAGGCATTGCCCAAGAGACTACAGACATGTGGGCTGGTAGCCAAAAAATTGCTCTAAGTCCCAAGTATTAACACCCAGATATAAAAAGAATGCTAATTGGTTTTCCAGATGAAAAAAAAGCCACTTGATGCCAAAAATGCTGTATGGTGTGGAAACCCCAAGTTTACACAATAGGGCCTGATTGCAATCTGGGGTCTCCATTTGTACTCCTCTATGTGGAGCTAACAAAAGGCGGTGTTGCATTCTTTTGCCTTTGTAGAAAGCCTCTGCTCCAGATCCCAAGCTGGTGTTGCACCAGGCTTCCCACAGTCTTCCTGCCAAATCTCTAAGTTTTTTCCTGGCTGCCATTCAGGAAAGTACAGCTCTGTCCGTAGGATGGAAAGTTAAAAAGGCCTTGCTTGGATACACTGCAATATATACAAACACTGCTTGACGTATGCAGAAGGCTGGTTTTGCACATGTAATTCCTGACTGCTTTCTAAGGGAAAAAGAATGTGAGACTTCTAAAAGTCACTTCAGTTATGTGACGGAGATATTAGCTAGAAGAAAAAATAATTTTTAAAGCAGTTTTCCTTAATCCCAATAAATTTCCACCTTAGTTTTCTCTTTAGCAAAATGTTGGCTAACCTCTAGGAGCCCATCCAACTTGGGTTGTCTCTAACTTAAGGACCAAATTTAATATACATAGAAGATACTGAATGTAGATATGCCAGCAAGGTCACTGAAAGTGAGCTGGGCAGACTCAGTCTCAGGACCATTGGCAGAGCTTAAGCCAAGGATAGTACAGTGATATGTTTTGCCTGATTGCCAGCCTTGCCTGTGGCTTCACACTGGGACTCTAGTTCTATATAACTAGTAGGAAAATGCTTGAATTGAAAAGATTTTCTAATACTGAAAACCCTACTCTCATTCTTCTCATTGATGGTAAATACCATTGCAGCATTTATAGCATTTATTTAATATTACTCCAAATGCTTTTTAATTCTAGTTAATTCTAAAACTAAGTTATACATAATTTTAAAAAACCATTTTGATAATAGAAGTAGGACATTCCTCAAATAACTAACTCATGCCAAATTATGCAGAGAGAGTAAAACAAGTCATAACTTCCATTGATGTGCACAAAACATTATTTTTGACAGAAATTGCAATTGTGTTTCTATCAATGCTTTACTTTTGTTTATTAGTTTCCATTTGTTATTATTAGCGCATTTCCCCCTAGAGTAATGAGGAGGAATGGATGCATTTAAGAGTTTAGAAAGCATATATTAAAAGTGCTAGGAATTATGAAATTAATTCAAAAGGATATATGAACCCTCTACAGTCATTGCAATGTTATTTCCAAGAGCCAAGATGTGGAAGTAACCCAAGTGCCTATCAACAGATGAGCAGATAAGAAAGAAGTGGTGCACAGGGTATAAAATGGAGTATTACTTGGTCATAAAAAGAATGAAATTTTACCATCTGTGACAACATGGATGTACCTAGAGGGTATTATGCTAAATGAAATGTCAGATAGAGAGAGACAAATGCCATGTGATTTCACTTATATGTGGAATCGAAAGAGCAAAATAAACAAACAAAAAAATAGAAACAGACTTACAGATACAGAGAACAAACTAAGGGTTTGCAAGATGGAAGTGGGATTAGGTGAAAAAGTTGAAAGGATTAAGGAGTACAAATTTGTAGTTAAAACAGTTATGAGGATGTAAAGTACAGCATAGGGAACAGGTCAATAATATCGTGATAACTATGTCTGGTGCCAGGTGGGTACTAGAACTATTAGGGGGATTGCTTTGTAAATTATATATGGAAATACTATGCTCTACACCTGAAACTAATATAAAGTAATACTGAATGTCAACTGTAATTGAAAAATAAGAAAAAAAAAAAAGATGGGGATTAGGACTTTTTACCTGCAGGAAAAAACCAAAGAGAAGAAGACCACTGACTGATTGACTTTTGTTTAATTATATTTTATTAATTATATTATTACAGTTATCCCAGAAATGGCAGCCACCTGCAGGCTCTATGTCTTTATGGGGGGAAGGTTCAGAAAAGGAACAATGGCCTCTTCCCACCTTTCTGTATGGGAAAAATCTGTCCCCTAACTCTCAGTTTGATGCCAGACACTTCAGGTCCTCCCCATATGCTACTGGTTCCCTTCAAGCTGTTACCCTGGTGCTGGAGCTCAGAGGGAGTAAGTCTGATTAAGTCCATGAGCAAGTTCTTTCAAAGGAATTGCTTGAGACTCCAGGAGTTTCTTGCACTGATTCAATCCCCACTGCTTTTTGCAGCCAGAAGTTATGAGAACTTATCTTTCCGGCACTGGAAACCTGCACTGGGAAGGGGGGCCTGGTCTGAGGCTGGGTCCCCTCACTCCTGAGATATCCCTTCCAAATTTTTATCTACCACATGTGGGTGTGGGACCAGTCTGTCTGTGTCTTTTTCCCCTCCTACCAGTCTGGATGGATGAGGTTTCTTTAATTTCATAGTTGTTGGACTTCCATTCAACTCGATTTCCAATAGTTGTAGGTAATGGTTGTTCTAGAGTTTAGTTGTAATTTTCATGTGGTTGTGTGAGGAGGCAAGCCATGTTTACTTACTTACACTTCCATCTTGACTGGAAGTTTGAAAACTATTTAGTATTGCTAGCTTTCAATCTGATTACCCACATGAAGCTAAATTACTTTTCCAATGTCCCCTGTACATTTCCATATATGTGCTAGTCTCCTTTGGTACATTTTTTGTCTTTGTGACTTTGTGCTTTCTTTTTTTCTCACTTGGATGGAGCTACTTTCTCCTCTCCATCTCCTTGGTCCCAGTTCAAATCCCAGGTGTTTTGTTAAACCTCCCAGACCACTTCAGCATTCTTTGTTTTCCCATTTATCTGAGTTTGTATTGCTTTTATTATTTTCACAAAACAAAGTAAGAATGTATGAGCGTTCACAAATCAGGTGAGAATTGCACTGGGATCTGAAATATGAAAAGGAAAAAGGAACAGAGATCCACTCAACTAGGTCAAAATAAGAAAAATGTATTGTAAACCTACAGTCTAGGAAATGAGCCCTTGCAGGATATAAACTAGCATCTGTAAGAAGCTCTCTGTCTCTGACACTCCGACTCTTCCCCAGGATTATATACTTTCACATTCTTCCCTTTTCTTTCTGACAAATTGTCCTGCTATGTCATTTCATCTTTCTTTCAGCTCAACTACCTCCAAATAACTGAATTAGACTTTTAAGATTTTAAGTCCAAATTTTCTGTGATTTTTGTCTTCTCATCTTGTGCTATATATCCAGTCCTCTGTTTTTTTAAGTGTGGTTGTCAGAAGCAGGGATTTCTGGTACAAACGGTTGCCTAAAACCACTCCTGTGGCAGTCTGTAGGGTAGAGAAGTTTCATGAAAGTGAGAAATAAGTAGGTAGACACTCCAAAGATATCTACTACCTGCTAGTTGTATTATTCCCCTAAGGCAAATTCTTTAAGGGCAAGGACTAATTATACTTTATTCACTTTCATCTCTGTATTTAACACAGTTCTAGTCATTGACCACAGTGATTCACAGCCCTGTACAAACAACCACATTCCTCTGGCCATCATCATATCTTTCTGATTTCATTGGTTGAGATTATGGCCCAGACACCATGCATCAAGGGCTGTTGTGCTTTCCAGATGTCAGGCTTATTCTTACTGAGGTCAGAGCCACAGAAAGTGTTACTCTTATAGGTGAAAAAGTGATTACTCTTGTAACTGAAAACAAGGTGCAAATTCAAGAGTTATTAAATAGCTTAAAATTCTTGCTGGTTTTAAAATTCATTTCTTTGTGGCTTTGATTTGTATCTCTCTGATGATTAGTGATGTTGAACATTTTTGCATATGTGTTTTGGCCATCTGCATGTCCTCCATGGAGAAGTGTTTATTCAGATCCTTGCCCATTTTTAAAATCAAATTGTCTCCCTGGTGTTGCGTTATATAATTTCTTTATATATTTTGGAATATAAACCCTTGTCAGATGTGTCATTGGCAAATATGTTCTCCCATACAGTCACTTCCCTTTTTATTTTGATGATGCTTCATTTAGTTGTGCAGAAGCTTTTTAACTTGATGTAGTCCTGTTTACTTTTTCTTTTGTTTCCTTTGCTCTAGGAGATATATTTGCAAAAATATTGCTATACAAAATTACTTAAATTTTAATGACTTTGTTTTTCTTTAGGATTTTTGTGGTGTCAATACTTTAGGTCTTTTACCCATTTTGAGTTTATTCTGGTGTATGGTGTAAGTTGGTAGTCTGGTTTCATTTTTTTTCATGTAGCTGCTCAATTCTTCCAACACCATTTATTCCATTACATACTCTTTACTCCATTGTGTGCTCTTGCCTCCTTTTTCAAATGCTAGTTGACCATAAAGGCATGGGTTTATTTCTGAGCTCTCTCTTCGGAGCGCCATTGCTCTATATTTCTGCTCTTATGCCAGTACCTGGCTGTTTTGATTATAGTGGCCTTCTAGCACAGTCCGGTATCAGGTGTTGTGCTCCCTCCAACTTTGTTCTTTGTCAAGATTGCTGAGGTTATTTAGGATCTTTTTTGGTTTCATATAAATTTTTGGAATATTTGTTCTAGATCTGTGAAATATACCATTGGTGTTTTTAATATGAATTTCATTGAATCTGCAGATTGCTTTGGGTAATATGGACATTTTAATGCTGTTAATTCTTCCAATCCATGAATACAGTATATGCTTCCACTTATTGGTATTTTTCTCAATTCCTTTCTTTCGTGTCCTATAGTTTTCTGAGTTTAGGTCTTTTACTTCCTTGGTTAAATTTATTCCTATGTAACTTTTTTTTGTTGCCATTGCAATAGTAGATGGAATTGTTTAAATTCTTAGTTTCTCTTTCTGCTAGTTCATTATTGGTGTACAAAAATGCTATTGATTCTGAGTATTGAATTTGTACCTGGCTACTTTGTGAAATTCAGTTATTAGGTGTAGTAGTCTTTTAACAGAGTCTGTAGGGCTTTCTATGTACAATATCAGGCTATCTGTGAATAATGACAGTTTTACTTTCTCCTTTTCAATTTGGATGCCTTTTATTTCTTCTTGTCTGATTGCTATAGCTAAGACTTCCAGTACTATGTTGAATAAGAGTGGTGACATTAGACATGCCTGTCTTTTCCTCATCTTAATGAAAACACTTTTATATTTTTGCCCATTGAGTATGATGTTGGCTGTATGTTTTTCATATATGGCCTTTATTATGTTGCAGTATGATCGTTCTTTACTCACTTTGCTGAGAGTTTTTATAATAAATAGATGCTGGATTTTATCAAATGCTTTTTCTAAATCTATTGATATGATCATGGGATTTTTATGATTCATTTTGTTTACATGATGTATCACACTTATTGATTTGTGAATATTTTACTAACCTTGCATCCCTGGGATTAATCCTACTTGATCATGGTGTGTGAACTTTTTAATGTATTACTAGATCCACTTTGCTAATATTTTGTTGAACATTTTAATATCTATGTTCATCAGGTATATTAGATAACAATTTTCTTTCCTTGTTGTATCTTTATCTAGTTTTGGAATTAGGATAATCCTGGCCTTTTAAAAAGAGCTTGGAAGTCTTTTCTTGAATGTTTTGGAACAGTTTGAGAACAATAGGTGTCATTTTTTTTCTTTGAATGATTGATAAAATTCACCTGTGAAGCCATCCTACCCAGGACTTTATTTTTTGGCAGTTTATTATTATTATTATGATTGATTCAGTTTCATTCATTGTTATCAGTCTGTTCAAGTTTGCTGATTATTCCTGATTCAAGTTTGGAAGGTTGTGTTTATCTGGGAAATTATCCATTTTCACCCAGGTTGTCTAATTTCTTAGCATGTAGTTGTTCATAGTATTATCTTACAATACTTTGTATTTCTGTGATATCAGTTGTTACTTCTCCTCTACCATTTCTGATTTTACTTATTCGACTCCTCTTTTTTTCTTGATAAATCTGTTTAATAGCTCACCAATTTTATCTTTTGAAAGAACTAGCTCCTGAATTCATTATTTTTAATTTTTTTAGTCTTTTATTCTTTTTTTAATCTTTTAGTCTTTTAGTTTTTTAGTCTTTTATTTTCACACTGATCTTGATTATTTCCGTCCTTCTACTCACATTGAGTTTATTGTCAATAAATCAACAAACAACAAATGGTGGCAAGATTGTGAAGAAAATAAAAGAAATTAAACCCTTTTGCACTGTTGGTGGGAATGCAAACTGGTGCAGCTACTGTGAAAACCACTATGGAATTTCCTCAAAAAATGAAAAATGGAACTGCCTTTTTATCCAGATATTCCCCTACTTGGAATATATCTTAAGAATTTTGAAACACCAATTCGAAATAATATATGCACCCCTATATTCATAGCAGTGTTATTTACAATAGTCAAAATCTGGAAATAGCCTAAGTGTACATTAGTAGATCAGTACCAAACAGCTGCTATGGTACATTTACACGAGAGATACTATACAGCAAAAAAAAAAAAAAAAAAGAAAGAAAGAAACTCTTACCTTTGGGGGACAGCCTGAATGGACCTAGAGACTATTATAATAAATTAAATAAGCCAATCAGTGAAAGACAAATACCATATGATCTCACTTATATGTGGAATCTAATGAACAAAGAAAACTGATAAGCAAAATAGAATCAGAGACATAGAAACATGGAACCGACTGACAGCTGTAAAAAGGGAGAAAGGAGGTGGGGACTGGTTGAAAGAAGGTGAAAGGATTAGAGAAAGAGCATATGAGGTCTGTTCAGAAAGTATCCATCCATGTAATATAAAAAGTAGAAACACATATTGAAGAAGATACAAGACACAAGAAACATGGTACCTAGGTTAATGATGCTTTAGTCCCCTTAAAAGTAAGCACCTTAAGACCTCACACAGTTCTCCCAATCACTATCAGCTGCCCTGTTGTATTTTTGTGAGTCTCATCGACAGTCTGAAATCACTTCCCTTTCAAAAGTGATTTTAGTTTGGGGAAAAGTCAGAAGCTGCAGGGTGCTAAATCTGGACTAAAGAGAGGCTGAGTCACCTGGGTGATTTAATGTTTCTCAAAAAAATTCTGCATGATATGTGATGCATGAGCAGGCATATTGTCGTGATGAGGCTGCTGATCACCAGTTGTCTAGAGCTGTAGCCATCTGAATCATCCAAATCATTTCCATTAAGGAATGTTCAAGCTTAACACCAAATTTGATGTAGATTTGTTTTTCTATTTGCTCAGTCATTTTGAATGCAATGGCCACACAGTACACATGCTCACTTGATGGTGTCTATTGCACCCACTGACTAGTACAGTGAAGTCATCATTGTTTACACATGCTCATTCTAGTCCACTCATTGGCTGCCAGGTTACACTGATGCCACATTAACCCATCCTGTTATATTAACAATGGCTATATTTTTCCTGAAAGACCTGGTATACACACCATACATGGACATAGACAATGGTGTGAGAACTGCCTAGAGGAGTAGGGTGCTGAGTGAAGGGAGGCAAAGGTGGAAAAATTGGGACAATTGTAATAGCATAAACAATAAAATATAGTTAAAAGTAAAATTCACACTTGGCCTAACAATAAGGTGATTATAGATTATATTCATATTGTCTTATTGTGAATACCAGTAACATTGGTAACTATAAAAAGAGACATTAATAATTTTGGTTTTATATTTGTAATTATTCTCCCTTCTTATAACTGATTTAATTAAATTTGGAAGTGATGGTTGTTTCTGCAATGTTGTCTGATTACATAATCAATGTCTTCAAAATGCAGCCCTGTTCCTGGATTCTTTGAAAACAAGGTCTCATATAACTAGAAAAAGTAATAATTGAATAGTAAATTATGAACTGATAAGTACTGTTTGGATGATAATTATTTAATATTTTTGTGTTAACTCTGAAATCAGCATTCTATAAGTTTGAACTGAGTCAAGTGTGCCTCCAGAATAGCAAGATGCTGATTTATTCCAGGTAGTATGTAGAGATCCTCTTCCAAAGTACTCTATGGTATCCTTGTGGCTGCTAAATTTCATCTTAGGCTTTAGAATCCTCAGTTGTGATGACTATTTGGAGAATTCCTTAAGACTTGTTTCTGGAGTTTTTCAATATGATTGGTAAAACCCAGAAGGTATTTCAAGCTTCCAAGTATTTTCAGATCACTTACTGATTCCCGAGAGGATAACACTATCTTTCCTGCCAAGTGCCTCTGAGACTACCTTGGGACCTCTGCTAACAACCTCTGGAAGTCAAGCTACTCTAATCTTTTTTTTTAAATCCTCACCTGAGGAGGATATGTTTATTAATTTTAGAGAAAGGGGAAAGGAGAGAGAGAGCGGGGAGAGAGAGAGAGAAACATTGATGTAAGAGAGAAACATCTATCAGTATGTTCTCCCGACCTGGAATTGAACCCACAGCCTAGGTATTTGTCCTGCCTGGGGATTGAATCTGAAGCATTCAGGTGCATGGAATGATGCTCCAACTAACTGAACCATTTGGCCAAGGCAAGCCACTCATTTGGCATATACCCCAATTTCCTTCTCTGTGAATGATCCATTTTTCACCATTCACATGCATAATCCTAAGGAAATCCTGGTAACATTGACCTTTTTGGTAAAAGGTCTACAGAAAGAATACTGTGGAAGACATCTTTACTATTTTTGAGCTAGCATAACTAGATTCAATTTACTTCTTGTATTACAGCACAGACCAGGTCATCTTTGTTATACCAGAGCATCTTGCTGGTATATAAGGATTACTTCTTGAAATTATCATCATGTGTCTAATAGTGAGTAATAGAAATTGTGATGCAAGTTCTTAAACTTCCTTTGGGGATGATGTGAATGACTTTTTTCTAGCAAGATATCAGCCTTGCTTTTAAAGGAACAGAGAGGCCATCCTTGCAGGCTGAACAGGAGTTGGTGTGCCTATACTGATTGGCAAATACTTTAGAATATGCATTCCCAGGCAGGGCCACCAGCAGACCCTGGTGACCATTCTAGCAAGACAGCTGTGCTTGATTCATGAGCACAGCACTTAAACAAGAAGCTGTGTCCTTACAATGAACTCTACAATCTTGTATTTGGCAAGGCTGATTCTAGGACTTTAGGGTGGGTCAAATTTGATCCCAAATCAAATCGCCCAAACATAAGTCATTAAAGGTTTTATTGTGAACTTATTCCATAAGACTATTCTGTTACACATTGTTGAAATAGTTCCTTAAGTTATAAAATACACAGATGACATAATTCATCACTATAAATATTTTGCTAGTTGTGTGCTGAAAATCTAAATTTGAAAAATTTGACTGTCATTGATGAGATGTATGCTACTATTATCCATTGAGACAATCAGCTATGCTGGTGAAGCAAAAACAAAAGAGTTGAATGTGCCTAGCTGGTGTGGCTCTGTGGATTGAGCACTGGCCTATGAACCAAAAGATGTCTGGATTGATTCCCAGTCAGGGAATCAATGCCTGAGTTGTGGGCCAGATCCCCAGCTGGTGGCATGTGGGAAGCAACAGGTCAGTGCATCTCTCATACACTGATGTTCATCTCACTCTCTTCTCTCCCTTCTCCTCTCTCTAAAAGTAAATATATAAAATCTCTTAAAAATAGTTGAATGTAAGATCTATCATGGCTCCAACAACTTTCAGAATGTAGTGTTTTTTTAAGAACTTGAATTTGGTGCCTCAAGATATAAGTTCTTATCATCATGTGATTCCCAGGGAGCAAACATGAGAGTAGAAGGTTTTCAATGTGTTTTCTGAATAGCATTTTAAATGCAGGGCATTAGATGGAGGTTTTACTCAGTCATTTTTTAGAATTTCTTGTTGTTTGGCTTTATTTCCTCCCTCTCTCCCTTTTCTTTTTTCTTTCTTCTTTCTCTCCTTGACTTTAGTTTTATTTCAACATAAATTTTTTAGTTATATACTTTATGATAAGCTTCTGCTAAAGGTAGAAGTTTATTCATGTGTTGTGTAACAATGAGGATACATTTTCAAAAATTTGTCATTAGGCAATTTTGTCATTGTGCAAACATCATAGACTGTACTTACACAAATCTAGATGTATAGCCTGCTACACAACTAGGTTATGTAGTATAGCTTATTGATCTTGGGCTACAAACTTGTACAGCATGTTACTATAATGAACATGCTATAGGCAGTCATGACACAATGGTAGGCACTTGTGTACCTAAACATATCTAAACATAGAAAAGTATAGTAAAAGACATGAAACAGTGTCATTGTCCCTTATTATCATTATCAAGTATTATATACAGTACATAATTGTATGTGCTATACTTTTATATGACCGGCAGTGCAGTAGGTTTGTTTATACTAGTATTGCTACTAACACACGAGTAATGCATTACACTGCAATATTACAAACAGTAGCTGTCACTAGGTAATAGGAATTTTTCAGCTTTATTATAATCTTATGAGACCACTGAAACATATGTGGTTCATTGTTGACTAAAATATCTTTATGAGGCATATGACTATGTTAAAATATAATTGTAACCTTCAGAAAACTTTTTTCTTACAAGGGTGTGGTGGAGAAGTAAACATGAAAAGCATGCTGTGTGGTAAGAATAATGCTATAGGTATTGTAGGAAAATGTAGTTGGACAGCTAAGCCATCTGGATGGTGTGGGAAAGTCAGGGATGGGAACATATAATATTAGGAAAAGTATCCTGGAGGAGATAACTTGGAGTCTCTTTAGGAAAGTGAAAGAGATACTATTTTAAGATGTAGGGTGGAGAAAAGAAGACAGACAATGGGTATAAAGGCAAGAGAGTGTGGGGCACTGAGGAAGTGTTAAATATTTCTCTGTTACTGGAATGTAAGGTACATGGGGTGGGAGTGGAGAGTGAGAAGTGACTCTGGTGAGTCTGGCAGAGACTAAATCAGGAATAGTGTTACATTTTTGTAAAAGGTTTAGCATTTTTCTAATATGTGTACACAGTAAAGAATTTTAATGATCAGATTTTCCTGTTATCAAAATCTTTCTAGTAATGTATGGAATACTGACTGAATGACATTGACTGGGTGACAAGACTGAAGGAGAGTGGACATATTAGAATGTTATTTCTATAGTTCAGGTGAGAAATGATGAGGGTCTCATCCAAGGTATGACAGTGCAGAGAAGAAGAGGGTATAGACTGCAAGAGTTTTAAAAGGTATAATCGACAGGAGTTGACCTTAAGTAGATTCAGTGAGGAAAAAACACCTCTGAAGTCACTGGAGATCCAACTAGAGGAATTCAGACTGAACTGGAACCAACATGGCTATTGAACTTATAAACCCATTATATATATCATGTACCTTCTGCTATGTCACATTCTTGTTGAAGACCATGTGGAAGATCCTCTCAAGTTAACTTTTAATTTTTCTTGTGAAAAATTATCTCTAAGCAACTGTTGGAACTATCACCATTTATCTTTCTAGCACAGAGTTAGAAATAAGATTATATTTTGTATACTTTTCCTTCTATAGGTAATTTGTCTTTTTTAAACTTTGTTATAAACTATCCTTCTAATAATTATTTCTATAGCAAAGATACTTGTCTAATAAATTATACCAAATCATGGAAACCAGCACAATTTGACCTACTCACAGAACTTCCTGTTTTCAGCTACTTTGCTCAACAGTAAATTAAAATTAATTAAAACAAAACTGAGATATTGTTTTTAAATTGTCATGTTACCTTTAGTGATTTTTTTTCCATTTTGTAACAGCAGATGTTTACATGTGGAGGAGGCTGCCACTGAAATGTTAGTTGTTCTTATTGAGCTGTGGAGAGTTTTCAAGCTCAGAGTGAGCAGCTGTGGTGAGCATGAGGGGGAAGGAAGGCAGAGAAAATGGTAATCAGACATAGCACTGTCTGAAGAGAAGCTAAGGCAATGAACACTCTTCCTTTGTGTAGAGTGAATGGTGGTACTGACTTGGTCATCCTCCCCCCCCCACTCTAAAACCCAAGCTATAGCTGTCTAGAGAAAAAGAACAATGAACCTGGGGAGGACAATGGCTTCTCACTTATTTATTAAAGAGTCAGGATTGCACAACTTCAGTGTATCCCTGAACATAGGTGTAAAAGAGAACAGCTGCTGCACACCAGAATGACTGCTGGGAAACTCAGAGGCTAAGTCTAGAAACTTATTCTAGAATTTACTTCCTTGAATCTAATGTATCTTACATATAACTCTTAGCCAGATCAATTATTTGTTTTCCAATCCCAGACAAGATTAGTAGCAAGCTAGTGACAGGCATTCTGGCATCAGCAGACAACTTGATAGTAAGGAAAAAGTCTAAAAATGGAAAGAAGCACAGAATTGTACTTTGCATTATAACATAGTGAAAGAAAAGATAGATAAAATTATGAAGCACAGCTATCTAGGAAGATTAAATTATGACTTGTGTTTTTTATTTGAAACACAGGAAAATTGGCATCAAAATTTATTAAAATATGCAGAACATAGAGAATCAAAAGTTTTCATTGCTTGAAGAATTAGTAACATAAGCTACATCCCCTTCTTCTATAGTTTTTGCCATTAAATCTTGCAGAGAAGTCACAAAGAGACCATGGAAGTGAATGCTTTTTTATATGGCACTCTCAGAATTGCCCTTCTAATTTTCTAGATATTACCTCATTTCTTCTCTCATCTGCTAGCCTCACCTTGCTTTCCTGCTATTTGTATACATCAGTACTCTGTCTTTTTTTAACTCTTATGTTGGTTGTTGAGAATCTAATTGCTAAGATTTGAATGTTTGTGTCCTCCCAAAATTTGTGTGTTGAAATCTTAACTCCCAATGACAATGGTAGGGGGTGTGGTTAAGGTGCTTAATTCATGAGGGTGGACCTTGATGAATGAGATCTGCACCTTATGAAAAAGAAACTACAGAGACACCCCTATCCTCTTTTACTGTGAGAAGACACAATGAGAAGTCTGCAATTTTGAAGAGGGACCTCACCCAACTATGCTGGTGCTGTAATCTTGGAGTTCCAGCCTCTAGAAAAGTGAAAAATAAATTTTTGTTGTTTATAAGCTATCCAGTCTGTAGTATTTTGTTATAGTAACTCAAATGGACTAAGAGTTTCCCAAAGGTCAAAAATGATAAAGGAAATCATTATTGTTTTTAATTGTTGTAAATATTTAATTGGCATAGAATGTAGTTGCAAGAAAGCCAAAAACAACAACAAAAATTCTCAGCCCTGGCTGGTGTAACTCAGTGGATTGAGCACAGGCATGTGAACCATAGGATTGCAGTTCAATTCCTAGTAAGGGCACATGCCTGGGTTGCAAGCCAGTTCCCAGCAGGGGATGCACAAGAGGCAACCATACATTGATATTTCTCTCCCTCTCTCCTTTCCTTCCCCTCTAAAGACAAATAAATAAAGTCTTTTAAAAAATTCTCAGACATGGACTTCAGGCCAAGATGGAGGCATAGGTAGAGACACTGTGCCAGAACTGACAGAAAATCTGGTTGCCAAAACAACCAGAACTGACAGAAAATCAAACTGTATGGAAGTCCGACAATCGAGGAGTTAAAGAAGAAACATCCATCCAGACTGGTAGGAGAGGGGGAGAAGGGCAGCTGGGCAGAGAGGACTCATGGGAAGGCCATGGCTGGAGGAACAGGGTGGACAAGGCAGCAGCTACTGGACTCAGTGAGGCAGTGGATTGTAGAGCTGAGTGTGCAAGGCTCTCGCTGGCTGGCAAGGCAGCAGAAGGCAGACCAAGCAAGCAGTGGATTGTGGACTGGGTGGTCTCACATTCGGGTAGAGATAAATCAGGAGAAACAACTGGGGAGCAAGAGGGACTTTGCAACCCAGGGCCTCAGTGCAGGGAAATAAATCCTCAAATCACTGATTGAAAACACCTGAGGGGGGTGGTTTGAGGCAGTGGGAGAAACTCCCACCTTCATAGGAGAGTTTGTTGGACAGACCCACAGAATCCTAGAATGTACATGAGCCCACCCACATGGGAATCAGTACCAGTAGGGCCCAATTTGTTTGTGAGTACTGGGGAAAATGACTAAAGTATGGCAGAGAGTGGAGCAAGTGCCATTGTTCCCTGTTGAACCTCTGTCCCACATACCGTGTCATAACCCAGTAACATGGGTCACCCACCCTGGTGGATATCTAAGGCTCCACCCCTCACTACTGAACAGGTACGTCAAAACAAA
Organism: Artibeus jamaicensis; assembly: GCF_021234435.1. NCBI lineage: Eukaryota > Metazoa > Chordata > Mammalia > Chiroptera > Phyllostomidae > Artibeus > Artibeus jamaicensis. The sequence continues at coordinate 2,581,113 of NW_026521717.1, forward strand.
AAAGAAAAGAATGGCCCAAACTAAAGAACAGATCAAAGTTCCAGAATAAATACAACTAAGTGATGAAGAGATAGCCAACCTATCAGAGGCACAGTTCAAAACACTGGTAATAAGGGTGCTCACAGAATTAGTTGAATTTGGTTGCAAATTAGATGAAAAAAATAAAGGCTATGCCAAGTGAAATGAAAGAAAATGTACAGGAAACCAATAGTGATGGGAAGGAAACTGGGACTCAAATCAATGGAGTAGACCAGAAGGAAGAAAGAAACATCCAATCAGAAAAGAATGAAGAAACAAGAATTTAAAAAAATTGCCCTGCCTGGTGTATCTCAGTGGATTGAGCTTGGGCCTGCGAACCACACGATTGTGGTTCGATTCCCAGTCAGGGCACATGCTTGGGTTGCAGGCCAGTTCCCTGCAGGCCAGTTCCCAGCAGGGGACGTATGAAAGGCAACCATACATTGATGTTCCTCTCCCTCTCCCCTTCCCCCCTTCCCCTCTAAAAATAAATAAATAAAATCTTTTAAAAAAATTGAGGAGAGGCTTAGGAACCTCCAGGACATCTTTAAACATTCCAACATGAGAATTATAGGGGTACCAGAAGGAGAAGAGAAAGGTCAACAAGTGGAAACGTTATTTGAACAAATAATAAAGGAGAACTTCCTCAATCTGGCAAAGGAAATAGACTTCCAGGAAGTCCAGGAAGTTCAGACATTCCCGGAGAAGTTGAAGCCAAAGAAGAACACACCAAAGCACATCATAATTACATTACCCAATATGAAAGATAAGGAGAGAATCTTAAAAGCAGCAAAGAAAAAGAAGACAGTTACCTACAAAGGAGTTCCCATAAGACTGTCAGCTGATTTCTCAAAAGAGACCTTACAGTCAAGAAGGGACTGGAAAGAAGTATTCCAAGTCATGAAAGGCAATGACTTACATCCAAGAGCACTCTATCCAGCAAAGCTTTCATTTAGAATGGAAGGGCAGATAAAGTGCTTCCCAGATAAGGTCAAGTTAAAGGAGTTTATCATCGCCAAATCTTTATTATATAAAATATTAAAGGGATTTATCTAAGGAAAAGAAGATAAGAAATACAAATAGTAAAATGACAGCAAACTCACAATCATTAACAACCACACCTGAAACAAAAACAGAAGCAAACTAAGCAAACAACTATAACAGGAACAATAACACAGAAATGGAGATCACATGGAGGGTTATCAATGGGGGAGTGGGTCGGAAGAGAGGGGGAAAAGGTACAGAGAATAAGTAGCATAGGTGGTAGGTAGAAAATAGACAGGGAGAGGTTAGGAATAGTATAGGAAATAGAGAAGCTAAAGAAATTATGTGTATGACCCATGGACATAAACTAAAGAGGGGGAATGTGGGTGGGAGGGGGTATACAGGGTGGACCGGAGTGAAGGGGGGAATGGGACAACTGTAATAGCATAATCAGTAAAATATATTTAAAAAATTCTCATACATATACAAGTATACCACCCATTTATGGTAAAAGCACTCAGCAAAGTGGGAGTAGAGGGAGCATACCTCAATGTAATAAAGGCCATGTATGAGAAGCATACAGCCAACATCATACTCAACAGGTAAAACTAAAAGTTTCCTCCCTAAGATCAGGCAAAAGACAATGGTGTCCTCTTTCACCCATTCTATTTAACATAGTATTGGAAGCTATAGTTATAGTGATCAGATAAGAAAAAGACATAAAAGCCATCTAAATTGGAAAGGAAGAAGTAAAACTGTCACCGTTTGCCAATTATGTGCTAGTGTACACAGAAAGCTCTATAGACTTCACCAAAAAACTTCTCAACCAAGTTAATTTGACAGAATGATAGGATGCAAAGTCAAAGAAAATTAAATGGATTTTTGTACACCGACAATGAAATGTCATAAACAGAAATTAGGAAAAAAATCCCATTTGCTATAGTAACAAAAAAAATAAAGTACTTAAAAATAAACTTAACAAAGGACATAAAAGAATTGCACTCAGAAAACTGCAGAACGATGAAGGAAGAGATTAAGAAGGACACAAATAAATGGAAACCTTTACCTTGTTTATGAACTGGAAGAATGAATACCATTAAAATTTGGTACTACCCAAAGCAATTTATAGATTCAATATAATTCCTATTAAAATACCAGTGACATATTTCACAGATATAGAACAACCTTTTTAAAAATGTACATGGAACCATAAATGAACCTGGATAGCCTTAGCAATTTTGAGAAAAGAACAAAGTAGGAGGGATCATAATACCTGATATCAAATTATATTACAAGGCCACAGTAATCGAAATAGTCTGGTATTGGCATAAGAACAGGCACACAAATCAATGGAACAGAACAGAGAGCCCAGAAATAAACCTAGGTCTCTATGGTCAATTAATAATTGACAAAGGGGGAAGAAACATAAAATGGAATAAAAGAAGCCCTGCAATAAATGGTTTTGGGAGATCAGGACAGCTACATGGGAAAAAAAAAATGAAATTAGAGCACCAACTGACACCATACACAAAAATAAACTTAAGATGGATAAAAGACTTAAATGTAAATTTTGACACCATAGAAGTCCTAGAGGAGAACAGAAACAGTAAAATTTCAGATGTCCTATGCAGTATTTTTTCACCAATATGTCCTCTAGGGCAAGGGAAATAAAGGAAAGAATAAACAAATGGGACTACATCAAATTAAAATGTTTATGCATGGTTTAAGAAAACATCAAAAAATGGAAAGGGAACCAACTATATGGGAAAATATATTTGCCAATGATACCTTGGACAAGGGTTTGATCTCCAAAATATATAAAGAATTCATAGGACTCAACACCAGGAAGATAAACAGTCCAATTAAAAAATGCCAAAGGACCTGAACAGGCATTTCTTCAAGGAGGACATACTCAGGGCCCATAGACATATAAAAAGATGCTCAATATCTTTAGCCATCAGAGAGATGCAAATTAAAACCACAATGAGATACCATTTCACACTGGTCAGAGTGACTATCATAAACAAATCAACAAACAACAAGTGCTGGTGAGGTTGAGGAGAAAAGGGAACATTGGTGGAATGCAGACTGGTGCAGCCACTGTGGAAAACATATGGAATTTCCTCAAAAATGTAAAGATAGGACTGCCTTTTGATCCAGCAATTCTACTGCTGGAACTATACCCTAAGAATCCTGAAATACCAATTCAATGAACCTATGCACCCCTACGTTCATAGCAGCATTAACAATAGCCAAGAGCTGGAAACAGCCTAAATGCCCATCAATAAATGAATGGGTCAAAAAACTGTGGTACATTTACACAATGGAATATTACACAGTAGAAAGAAAAAAGGAGCTTCTATCCTTTGTGAGAGCATGGGTGGAACTGGAGAGCATTATGCTAAGTGAAATAAGCCAGGCATTGAAAGACAAATACCATATGCTCTCACCTGTAAGTGGAACCTAATCCACAAAACAAACTAATGAACAAAAAAGAACCAGAGACATTGAAATAAAGAAGCAACTGACAGTGACCAGAGGGGAGGGAGGAGGGCTAATGGGGGAAAGAAGGAGAAAGTCAAGTCAAGGAACATGTACAAAGGACCCATGAATAAGGACAATAGGATGGGGATTGTCTTCAGGAGCAGTGGTTGAATGAGGCAAAGGAAAGCAATGGGGGCAAAAATGGGGACTACTGAACAACAATTAAAAAATTCTCAGACATATATAAATTTTGCATAGAAGAATAAAATACCAAAAGAAAATCAATAGACCTGAATTTAAGTGTTATAATAATTACCAATATCTTTGTAAACTAATTGCTGGGACAGACAGAGTTCTATTCTAATACTCAGCTATATTAAAACCAACCCTACACAAATTCTTATAAACCATATCACTTTACTTTTGTGGCAGATATTTCTACTATAGATTTTGTGGATGAATTTTAAGTTACAGTTAATATATCAGTTTATTCAGAAATCATAATTCTATAGAAAAAAGAGTCAATTTAAAGTTGCAACTATAGTCTTAGAAATGACTTAGTTATTATGGAATGACTGTTTGTATCTGTGACCCTTGTTCTGGAGATGCCTGCAGCAGAAGGGATTGTGATTAATTTATATGAGTATCATTCTTTTATTACTTTGAGTTCCAGTTTAGAAGTCTGGGAAAAATCTCTTCACTAGTCAGTTAGTCCAGGAAGTTGTCATCAGCTTCTATATTTGGAGGCTTAACCAACATGTTGAAATATCATAAAAAGCCATCTTAGAGAAAAGAAAGCTTACAAGTACATACTGCAGTCAGTAACTGGTTACTTCCAAGTGACATGCTCAATGTCTTTTTCTGTAAGCTATGTCTACGGGGGGAGGTTTAACCCTCCTTCAATTTAGGGTTTCTCAGTTCAGTACTGGCTTTTTAGGACTAAAAGTCTCTTTGTATTAAGGGGTCTATCTTATGGGTTCTAAGACCTGTAACCACATACCTGGCCTCTACATATAGTTGACAGCAGTATCTCCTAGTATTGATAAGCAAAAATGTCTTCTACCATTAACAAATATATCTTGTGTGTGTATGTAACAAAGGGGAGAGGGAAAGGGGAAGGCAAATTAACCTGTTTAGAATCACTGCCCCAATAGTAACTCCAACCCATTGAATTACATACCATTACTATTGTTCTTAAAACATAGCATCCCAGAAATTTTCTGCTTCCAATTGAGAGCAAAAATGACACTCTTCTTTAAGATTATAACTCCATTACCTATAAGATATCATGATTGTGCTAGACTGTGATGACAACAATTTAAAAACAAAAAAACAGTACTGACAGAAAATTGAACTGTATGGAAGACTGACAATCAAGGAGTTAAAGTAGATGCATTCATTCAGACTGGTAGGAGGGGTGGTGTTGGGGAGCTGGGTTGGAGAGGACTCATGGCAGGGAACAGGTGCACAAAGCAATGGCTGGCAGACCCAGGGCAGATTGTGGAGGGGCATGGTGTGCAAGGCAGCTGGCCAGGTGGGCAGTCTCACATTTGTGTGCAGATAAACCAGGCAAAACTGGAAAGCAGGATGAAACTGCACAAACAAGGGTCCCAGCAAGGAGAAATAAAGCCTCAAAACACTGATTGAGGACTTCCACCAAGATGGAGGCGTAGATGGAAACATTGTGCCTTTTGTACAACCAAGTCTAAAAACAACAAAGTATGCAGCCAAACCACAGAAAATTGAACAATATGGGAGTCCAACAACAACAACCACTCAGCTAGACTGGTAAGAGGGGTGAAGCCAGCAGCAGAGCGGGTCAGGCAAAAAAGATCCCCCGACCCAGGCAGGCAGCCAAGGATGAATCCCAGGTGTGGGGTAGCGACGGGCGGACCCAGTGAAGGCGCAAGGTGGAAGGCTAACCATGGTCACGCATTTGCGTGCAGATAAACCAGTGAAGGAGCAAGCAGTGAGACAGACCAGGCAGGCCCCAGCAGCAGAAAGGAGCAGAGGGGACCACTATTGCTCCCCACCCCCACATACAGGGTCACAAACCAGTGACATCAGTAGCCCTGCCCATCAGTAGCCAGTAGTTGGTGAACAACTAAGGCTCCTCTCCTCATACGTAACAGGTGTGAACAGATCAAAACATGGCTCAAAAAGAACTCAGAGCCCCAGAGCCCATAAATCTCAGCAAACAAGAAATTGCCAATCTCCCAGAGGCACAATTCAAAACACTGCTGATCAGGATGCTCACAGAACTGGTTGATTTTAGCCACAAATTATAGAAACATATGAAAGCTAAACTAATTGAAATGAAGGGAAATGCACAGGAAAGCAATAGTGATGGAAAGGAAACTGGGACTCAAATCAAGGGAGTGAACCAGGAGGAAGAAAAAAATGACCAAACAGAAAAATATGAAGAAACAAGAATTAAAAAAATGAGGAGAGGCTAAGGAACCTCCAGGACATCTTTAAATGCTCGAACATCCAAATTATAGGGGTGCCAGAAGGGGAAGAGGAACAACCATGAGTGGAAACCTTATTTGAACAAATAATAAAGGACAGCTTCCCCAATCTGGCAAAGGAAATAGACTTTCAGGAAATCCAGCAAGCTCAGAGAGTCCCAAAGAAGTTGAAACCAAAAAGAAACACACCAAGGCACATCATCATTACATTAGCCAAGATTAAAATAAAGGAGAGAATCCTAGAAGCAGCAAAAGATAAGGGGATAATCATCTACAAAGGAGTCCCCATCAGACTGTCAGTGGATTTCTCAAAAGAGACTTTACAGGCAAGAAGGGGCTGGAAAGAAATATTCCAAGTCATGAAATCCAAAGACCTACAACCAAGATTGCTCTATCCAGCAAAGCTTTCATTTAGAATAGAAGGACAGATAAAGTGCTTCTCAGATAAAATCAAGTTCAAGGAGTTCATCATCACCAAGCCCTTATTATATGAAATGTTAAAGGGACTTACCTAAGAAAAAGAAGATAAAAAAGATGAACAGTGGAAGGACAGCAAACTCACAGTTATTAACAACCACACCTAAAACAAAAGCAAACAAAAGCAAACTAAGAGGACAGCTAGATCAGGAGCAAACCATAGAAATGAAGATCACATGGAGAATTAGCAACAGGGGAGTGGGAGAAGGAGAAGGGGGAGAAGGTACAGAAAATAAGTAGCATAGACAGTAGATAGAAAATAGATGGGGAGGGCAAGAATAATAGGGAAAATATAGAATCTAAAGAACTTGAGACACGTGGTCATAAACTAAAGGGGGGGAATGGTGGGGGAGGGGTGTGCAGGGTGGAGGGGAATGAAAGGGGGGAATAGAACAACTGTAATGGCATAATCAATAAAATATATTTAAAAAACACTGATTGAAAACACCTGTGGGTTTTTTTTAAATTTTTATTTAGTTATTTTTCAAGTACAGTTTTTTGTCTATTTTTCCCATCCCAGCCTCCCCCACCCCTCGCTCCCCACCTCCCTCCCATTTCCACCCCCCTTAGTTCTCGTCCCTGTGTCCTTCCTATTTGTTCCTCCAAATCCCTCCCCCATTTTCCCCTTAACTTCCCTTCCTTCTCCCCTCTGGTCACTATCCCCTTGTTCTCTATTTCAGTGTCTTTGGTTTTTTTTTTTTCTGCTTGCTTGTTTGTTTTGTTGTTTAGCTTCCTGTTAAAGGTGAGGCACTGGGAGAAACTCCCAGCCTCACAGGAGATTTTGTGGGAGAAACCCACAGGGCCCTAGAATGCACATAAACCCACTCGCCCAGGAATCAGCACCAGAAAGGCCCCATTTGCTTGGTAGAATTGGGGGGAGTGACTGAAATCCAGCAGAGAGTGGAGAAAGCACCATTGTTCCCTATCAAAACCCTGCCCCACATACAGCATCACAACACAGCTAAGTGGGTTACCTTGGCCTGGTGAACACCTAACGCTCCACCCCTCACTACTAAACAGGCGCATCAAGACAAACAAACATGGCCCAAACTAAAGAACAGAACAAAGCTCCAGAACAAATACAACTAAGCAACAAAGAAGTAGCCAATCTATCAGAAGTACAGTTCAAAACACTGGTAATCAGGATGCTCACAGAATTAGTTGAATTTGGTCACAAACTAGATGAAAAAATGAAGGCTATGTGAAGTGAAATAACAGAAAATGTACAGGGAACCAATAGTGATTGGAAGGAAACTGGGACTCAAATCAATGGAGTGGACCAGAAGGAAGAAAGAAATATCCAACCAGAAAAGAATGAAGAAACAAGAATTTTTAAAAATGAGGAGAGGCTTAGGAACTTCCAGGACATGTTTAAAATCCGAATTATAGGGGTACCAGAAGGAGAAGAGGAAGGTCAACAAGTGGAAAAGTTATTCGAACAAATAATAAAGGAGAACTTCCCCAATCTGGCAAAGGAAATAGACTTCCAGGAAGTCCAGCAAGCTCAGAGAGTCCCAAAGAAGTTGGACCCAAGAAGGAACACACCAAGGCACATCATAATTACATTACCCAATATGAAAGATAAGGAGAGAATCTTAGAAGCAGCAAGGGAAAAGAAGACAGTTACCTACAAAGGAGTTCCCACAAGACTGTCAGCTGATTTCTCAAAAGAGACCTTACAGGCAAGAAGGGGTTGGAAAGAAGTATTCCAAGTCATGAAAGGCAAGGACCTACATCCAAGATTCGTCTATCCAGCAAAGCTTTCATTTAGAATGGAAGGGCAGATAAAGTGCTTCTCAGATAAGATCAAACTCAAGGAGTTCATCATCACCAAGTGCTTATTATATGAAATGTTGAAGGAACTTATCTAAGAAAAAGGAGATAAAAACATGTACAGTAAAATGACAGCAAACTCACAATTATTAACAACCACACTTAAAACAAAAACAAAAGCAAACTAAGCAAACAACTAGAACAGGAACAGAACCACAGAACACATTTCTCCAGAAATGGAGAACACATGGAGGGTTATCAGTAGTGAAGTGAGAGGAGCAGAGAGGAGGGAAAAGGTACAGAGAATAAGTAGCACAGATGGTAGGTAGAAAATGGACAGGGGGGTGGCTAAGAATACTATGGGAAATTTAGAAGCCAAGAACTTATATGTATGACACATGGACATGAACTAAAGTGGGGGAATGTGGGTGGGAAAGGATATGCAGTGTAGAGGGGAGTGAAGGAGGGAATGGGACAACTGTAATAGCATAATCAATAAAATATATTAATATTTTTAATATATTTTAAAGAGAGCACATAGGAAAAAAGCAAGAGTTCTTAGAAATTTAAAAAATAGGTACACAAATTGAAAAAGTGAAGGGAACAGAAGATAAAATAGTCAACTTAGTATCTCAAAATATAGAGCAAAAAGATATAAAAGTTAAATATGAAGAATTAATTCAGGACAGTTAGCACCTATTAGAACTTCTAGAGAGAATGGACAGAGGAAATGGAAGAATAAACATGATGAAATACATAATAGAAGAAAATTATCCATAGTTCAAAAAAGTCACAAGTCTTCAATTTGAAAAGACCCACAAAGTTCTAAACAAGATGAGTGAGTGAAGAAAGCCACCCTGGCTGTACATTTCTAGTGAAATTTCATAAATTTAAAGACTTTAAAAGTATATGGAAAGAAAGCATGCTATTCACTTTTATAGTGAATAATATTGCTAAAATTCTGATATTGTAAATGCTGCTCATTGTTTTACCACTTCAATGAATCACCCATGATAAGGTTTTAAAGATTAACTATAGATATATAACAAAAATGTAAATGTGATTGAGGCTCCTCCATCAACCCACATGGGCTATGTACTGTCCAACTCTAGGAGAACCATTCTCAAAGAGATAACAGCACAGCAGCCCTTAATGTTAAAAATCTTGCTGATGGAAAGCAAGGAGCTACAGAGAAGGTAGAGAAAAAGCAATGGAGGTGGGGGTAGTGTTGAGACAACATGGAGGACGTAATATTGAAACATGAACAGAGTTTAATATATTACTCAATGGTTATTAAATTAACCTAAGGAAGAGCTAAAAGATGGTGTGTGTGTATGTATATGTATAAAACAAAACCCAGGAGAAAGGAGCTGTGGGGAGCAGTGTGTGTGTTGAATATCCTCTGTTGGGAGTCCCAAGATACTACTTAAACTTGATTAATCAGAAAATGCAAGTATGAACATTTCAGTCAGAGTGGAAAACAAAGAGGAATCCACCAGAACTGAAAACAGAAACTCTGGGATGTGGGATAACTTGCAGGAGTAGGAGAGGGAATGTAACTTTTCAATGCTGTTTGAATTTGCTCTATGTATGTATGTTGTTAACTTAATTAAACAAGGAGTCCATTAGACTGAGGTGGCTCTAATGCCATGGCCAGTTACATAAGCAAACCAAAATCTTAACTTTCAAATCATTCTTCACTATGACAAAATCAAAATGGTGAGGACAGCCCTAGCTGGTGTAGCTCAGTGGATTGAGTGTGGGCCTGTGAATCAAAGAATCGAGGTTCGATACCCAGTCAGGGCATATGCCTAAATTGTAGGCCAGTTCCCAGCAGGGGAAGCACAAGAGGCAACCATACATTGATATTTCTCTTCCTCTCTCCTTCCCTTCCCCTCTAAAGATAAATAAATAAAATATTTTTTAAAATACTGAGGACAACCAATCATGAATAGCCAGCTAGCCTTCAAGCAATGGCCCATCAGTGATATCCTTTCTTTGCTTCTGCATTTTATATGTCATCCCTCTGGCTTCTGTCAGCAAATTTCTCCTAACCACTTTCTGTTTGGTGATGCCTTATTGGAATCAATTTTTGCCTAAGTAAATTCTCAAAATGTTTAAGATGCTTCAACAATATACCTTAAACAACATATTATTTTATAATAATAACAATAAGAAGAAGAAATAATAATAACTAAAGTAGATCATTCTGGTGCTTATCACATCGTCATTGGACCATGTTGCCTAGTAACTTTGCAGAGGAACATATGAAAATCACCCAAAGCTCAAACAGATCTCAGATCACTTCGGGATTACTATGTCTTGTGCTTTTTTTTTGACCTTGATGAAGTTGAGGTTGAGGAATGGGTACAATTTTATATTATAATTTTGTGGACAAATTATCAGTAGATCCATGGGGTATGGAATTCTCTTTTTTTCCCTATGGATGATGGTGAATTTATCTATCAGGTATAATTTACCACTAACACTTAAGAATATTTATTACATATTGATTTCTTAAATATAAATCATACATTTTACTTGAGCTTAACCACAATTCTGTGACAATTCATGGCAGGTGTTACTATCTACATTTTATTAATAAAATTGAGTGAGGTTAAGAAGCTTGTCTGAGGTCAATGAGAAAAGGGAAGAGCCAGAATTGGAACTGTCTCCCTTTCTCTATCCCACATGGTAGGGAAAATTGAATAACATTTAAACAAAATATTTGCAAACAACAGTTTTGACAAGGAGTTAATATCCAAAATGTGTAAAGAACTTATACAACTCCACACCAAACAAACAAGATATCCAATTAAAAAATGGGCAGAGGACTTGATAGACACTTCTCCCAAGAAGATATACAAATGGCGATATATGAGAAGATGCTCAATTTCATTACCTATTATAAAAATGCAAATCAAAACTGTAATGAAATATCACCTCACACCTGTTGGAATGGCCATTATCAGCCATTATCAATGGCTGTTGAAGAGGTTTTGGAGAAAAAGAAACCCTCATTCACTGCTGGTAGAAATGTAATTGGGTACAGAAACTATGAAAAACAGTATAAAGATTCCTAAAAAAAAATGAAGAATAGAGTTACCACATGACCCAGCAACCCCTCTTCTGGGTATCTACCCCAAAATTTGAAAACATTTATTCACAAAGATATATGCACCCTTATGTTCATTGCAGCATTATCCACAGTGGCCAAGACATGGAAGCAACCAAAGTGTTCTTCAGTAGATGACTGGATAAAAAAAGATGTGGTACATATATACAATGGAATACTACTCAGCCAAGAAAGAATGAAATAGTGCCATTTGCAACAACATGGATCAATATACTTAAGTTTCTTTTTTCTTTTTTCAGAGAGAGGGGAAGGTAGGGAGAAATATAGGAAAAGAAACACTGATGTGAGAGAGAAATGTCAATTGGTTGCCTTTCATTTGGCACCAAACCCACAACCCAAGCATATACCTCTACAGGGGATCTACCAGCAACCTTTCTCTTTGCAGGACGATGCCTAGTTACCTGAGCCACACCAGTCAGGGCTGGATGGAACTTGCTAAACAAAATAAGGCAGTCAGAAAAAGTTAAGAATTGTAAGATTTCACTCAAATGTGGGATATAAAACAAATGAACAAACAAGAAAATCAAAGGCAAAAACTCATAGACACAGGCAACGATGATGGTTACCAGAGAGAATGGGCTGGGGGGCATAGTAATGTGTAAAGGGGGCCAAATATATGGTGACTGAATACAATTTGACTTTGAGTGGTCAATGACAATTCAATGTACAGACTATGTATCATAGAAATGTATACTTGAAAACTGTGCAATCTTATTAACCACTGTCACCCCAATAAACTTAATTAAAAAAACACACAGGCAACTTTTTAAAATGTCAAAAACAGATCACCAGGGAGGAAAAATGAGCTGCCCAAAACAGGAAATCCTTGTGAATGCCTCAGCTATAATCTTCCTCACCATGAACTCTTTTCCAAAGTGAACAGTATAGTGGTTAAAAATGTGTCCTGCAGAAAAAGCTATTAAAGAACACTGTAAAAGGAAAGAAAAAGAAAAAAAGAAAGTGTTTCTTAAAATCTATAATTCCATTTAATTCCTGCACCAATCCAAGTACTTGCCTATGTCCTATAAATCATCTTGAAACTTAAGTTAATGTGGTGAAGATGGGGGCAGATGGAAGGAGGGAAGGGGAGTGGAAAAAGGGGGGACATTTTTAATAATAGTGTTAATTAATAAAATCAATTAATTAATTAATCAATCGATCAATTAATTAATTAATATTGCTTATAATGGAGTTTTAAAAAAACAGTATAAATTAACCTCTTCATCCCTGTCCCCTACATGGGATAGCCTTTTATTCCTATGCTCAATATCTATGCAAAAATGGGGGTAGGGAAATGGGAAAAGTGGGAGTATATAGAATAGGAAATGTGAGTTATCTTTTGATACCATTTGAATTTGTTTAATATATATATGTATGGAAGGAGGTGGGGATTAAACCACAAATAGCAAAGTGTAGGGACCCATGGGGACTTTTCTGTAATGCTGTATGATTCCCTTAAGATCTTATTTTAGAATACCACAGATCTAACTGGGAGTTTCAGGGCATATTCTGTTTTTGCTTTTCTGTTAGAAATTTGAATATCTGACTTCACAACACAGAACCTTTGACTTCAGTTGAACATAAAAAATTTTTAGCAACTACAGTTGCAAGAAACTCCCTTTTTTTTGTGGCTCATCTGGCATGGGTGTGAATGTTTGATGAGCCTGTCTAACTCCTGGTTTTTTCCATATTGACTCAGTTTCTATCCGTTGGAAAAATGTGACCTGCCAAATTAGGAAAAACAAAATGCAATGACTCATAGAAATATTTTTTTAATTCTAAACAAATTAAGTGTAAAGAGCATTGATAAGAGTGATTTTAACAACCTTGTTATTTTGTAGTGAGGCTATCCGTCTTCCCTCCTCTCTTCCCCACTCACTCCCAATCATAAAACCTTCACCCATGAGAAACAATCTAGGAAATGTTTAAAGATATACTTGCTGGTTTCAGTATTGGTACTGAATCTTCTTTTTAGAAAAATATTCTCATTTGTGAAATAAGTATTTATAAGAAATAATTTGCCATGAGCTGTGTGACTCAGTTCACCGGGCATTGTTCATAAGGTGAAGGTCACTGGTCTAATTTCCCATTAGGGCACATGCCTGGGTTTCAGATTCAGCCCTTGGGTGGGTGAGGGCACATACAGGACACAACAATCATTGTTTCTTGCAACAATGTTTTTCTCTTTCCCTTTCTCTCTCTTCCCCTCTCTTTAAAAATAAAGAAATAAAACCTTTTTTGAAAAAGAATCTTCTGGAGTCTTCTGTGGATAGAATGCTGTGTGACAACTCAACATGATGTGAAACTGTCAAGAGCAAATGAAATTTGATCTAATTGTAAGACTGGCTCTTCATCATACTGTCATAATTAAGAGCTTAGTTTACATTTAGGGAATGCCTTTATGTTATATTAATTATATTATATTTATTATACATTATATTATATTAATTTTATTTATTTTTTAGGTTTACAATTCTAAAATACACCATCTGTATATTGTACTGTATGCTAATCACTCCAAATCATCTCTTACCATCACCATATATTCCCCCTTCACTCTCTTCTACCTCCCCATGCCCTTTCCTTCTGATAATCACCATATTTTTATCTGTGCTGCAGGGTTTTTGTTTGTTTGCATGTTTTTTGCTTAATTTCTTCACTTTTCTCACACAGTTCCCCAAGCTACATCCCTTCTAACGGCTGTCATTCTGTTCTATGTATCTGCGAGTCTATTTCTGGTTTGTTTGGTAGTTTATCCTTTTCATTAGATTCACATAAAAATGAAATCATGTCTTTCTCTGACTGGCTTACTTCACTTAGCATAACACTCTCCAGGTCCATCCATGCTGTTACATAGGGAAACCATTCCTTTTGCTTTTATACCACCAAGTAGTATTCCACTGTATAAATGTACCATGGCTTTTTCAATGCACTCATCTACTAATGGACACTTGCTATTGTAAATAACACTGCAATGAACATACAGGTGCATATATTCTTTTGAATTAGTACTTTGGGTTTCTTCAGATATATAAAGCAGTTCCATTTTTAATTTTTTGAGATAACTCCATACTGTTTTCCATAGTGGCTGCACAAATCTGCATTCCCACCATCAGTTAATGAGGGTTCCCTTTTGTCAACTTTCTGGCCAACACTTGTTTTTTTGCAGATTTATTGATGATAGCCATTCTGACAAGTGTGAGGTGATATCTGACAGGTGTGAGGTGGTTTTAATTTGCATTTCTCTGATGATTAGTAACATTGAGCATCTTTTTATATTTCTATTGCCCATCTGTAGGCCTGAAATGGAGAAGTGCCTATTCAGGTCCTTGGCCCATTTTTTTAATCCTCACCGAAGGATATATATGTTGATTTTAGAGAGAGAGAAAAGGAGAGAGACAGAAACATCAATGTGAGAAGGTTATTGGTTGGTTGCTTCCCATACGTGCTCCAACTGGGAATCAAACCCTCAAACTTTCGTTGTACCAGATGAGGCTCCAAACCAGTAAGTGACCTGACCAGGGCCTTTTGCCCATTTTCGAAATTGGGTTATTTGCTTTTTTGGACATTAACCACTTATAAGATGTGTTATTGGTGACTGTGCTCTCCTTTCACTGGGTCTTTTCATTTTGTTGATGTCTTCCTTTGATGTGTAAAAACTAAAAGCTTGATGTAGTCTATTTGTTTGGTTTCATTTTTTTTTTTGTATTCCTTGCTAAGGATATATATCAGAAAAAAAATTGCTATAAGAAATGTCTAAGAATTTACTGCCTATATTTTCTTCTATAATTTTTATATTTTCAGGCTTAACATTTAAGTCTTTAATTCATTTTCAGTTTATTCATGTGTATGATGTAAGAATGGGGTCTAGTTTCATTTTTTTCTACATATCTCACCAATTTTCCCAACACCAATTATTAAATAAATTATTTTTACCACACTGTATGTTCTTGGCTCATTTGTCAAATATTAATTCATCATAAAGGTATGGATTTATTTCTGGGCTCTCTATTTTTTTTAGGGTAATTCCATTTTTATTTTTTATTTTTAAAGTATTTTTTGTTGATTATGCTATTATAGTTTTCCCAATTTTTCCCACTTTATACCCCCTCCACTTGACCCCCCCAACCCTCCAGCATTCCCTGTGCCTTAGTTCATGTCCATGGGTTGTACATACAAGTTCTTTGAGTCCTCCATTTCCTATACTATTTTTATCTTTCCCCATCTATTTTATGCCTACTTAATTATACTTCATCTTCCCTGTACCTTTTCCCTGCTATTCCTCCCTTCCCTCTCCCCACTCAACTTTCTCTGTGTGATATCCATTTCTCTGATTCTGTTCCTGTTCTGGTTGTTTGCTTAGTTTTTGTTTTCATTGTTCGTCTTTTCTTTTAGGTTCATTTATTGATAGTTGTGACTTGTTGTCATTTTATTGTTCATATTTTTATCTACTTTTTCTTAGATAAGTTCCATTAACATTTTATATAATAAGGGCTTGGTGATGATGAACTCCTTTAACTTGAACTTATCTGAGAAGCACTTTATCCACCCTTCCATTCTAAATGGAAGCTTTGCTGGATAGAGTAATCTTGGATGTAGGTCCTTGCCTTTTGTGATTTGGAATACTTCTTTCCAGTACCTTCTTTTCTGTAAGGTTTCTTTTGAGAAATAAGCTGATAGCCTTATGGGTACTCATTTGTAGACAACCCTCTCCTTTTTTCTTGCTGCTTTTTGGATTTTCTCTTTATCTTTAATTTTGGGTAACTTAACAATGATGTGACTTGGTGTGTTCCTCTTTGGGTTCAACTTCTTTGGGACTCTCTGAGCTTTCTGGACTTCCTGGAAGTCTATTTCCTTCATCAGATTGGGGAAGTTTTTCTTCATTATTTGTTAAAATAAGTTTTCAATGTCTTGCTGTTGTCCTTCTCCTTCTGGCACCCCTGTAATTTGGGTATGGGAATGCTTCAGGTTGTCCCAGAGAGTCCTCAAAGTCTCTTTATTTTTCTTTTGGATTCTTATTTCTCCAGTTAGATGTTTATTTCTTCCTTTTGTTCCAAATTGTTGCTTTGAGTCCCAGTTTCCTTCTTGTCACTCTTGGTTTCCTGAATATTTTGCTTTATTTCATTTTGGGTATCTTTCATTTGTTCTTTTATTTTTCAACCAAGATCAATCAGTTCTGTGAGCATTTAGATTATCAGGGCTTTAAATTCTCCATCAGATAGATTGGCAATCTCCTCATCACTTATTTTTGAGGTTTTGCTGTGTTTTTTCATTTGTGCCATATTTCTTTGTCTTGATGCACCTGATAAGTTGTAAGGGGTGGGGCCTTAGGTATTCACCTGGGAAGGTCAACCTTCTTTGCTGTGCTGCCTGTAGGAGACAAGCTAGGGAGGAAACAATACAGCTTTCCTGCTCATCTTTAGCACACTTTCCAACAGACTCTTGAGTCAGACTGGAAGCATTTCCCACCATGGAAACCCCAGACATAGCCCACAGTAAGCTCTGAGTCTCAGTTTTCCCCTTAAGTCAGTTACTCCTACAGGTCTACCAAGCTTGGAAGTCAGCCCTGCCCCTCAGCCAGCTCACTGCAATTTTTCTGAGTTGACCCTTGAGGTCCACCTTACCAGTCTGGTTGTTCTGGTTGATTTTTTCTTTAATTCTTTGGTTGTCAGAGTTCCATGCAGTTTGGTTTTCAGGTGCTTCTGGTTGTTTATTGATTTTAGATTGGTTGTTATTCTCCTTTTTGGTTGTGTGAGAAAGGGAAGGGTTTCTATCTAAGCCTCCATCTTGGCCGGAACTTTCTATTTCCTTACCATTGATCTATATGTCTGTTTTTGTTTTGGTTTTTGGTTAATGTTCCAACTTTAATTAGAAATAAGACTTTGTGCAAACCACTTCACATCTGTGATACTCAGTTTCCTCATTTTTATTTATTTATTTTTAAGTACTTTTTTATTGTTGTTCAAGTAAATTTTCTGCCTTTTCCCCCTCACCCAACCCCACCACCCCAGCAATCCCCACCTCTCTCCTGTTTCTGGCCCCCCTTGTTATTGTCCATGTGTCCTTTATAATTGTTCCTGCAAACCCTTCACCCTTTCCCCTATAATCCCCTCCACTTTCCCCTCTGGTCATTGTCAGTTTAACCTCAATTTCAATAACTTTGATTATATTTTGCTTGCTTGTTCATTTTGTTGATTAGGTTCCTGTTAAGGGTGAGATCATATGCATTTGTCTTTTATCGCCGGGCTTATTTCACTTAGTATAATGCTCTCCAATTCTATCTACGCTGTTGCAAAGGGTAGGAACTTCTTTCTTTCTGCTGCATAGAATTCCATTGAATAAATGTACTGCAGTTTTTTGATCCATTCATTTACTGATGGGCACTTAGATTGTTTTCAGCACTTGGCTATTATAACATGTGTTGCTATGAACATCAGGGTGCATAGGTTTTTGGGGTTGGTGCTTCAGGGTTCTTAAGATATAATCCTAGTAGTGGAATTTTCAGGACAAAAGGTAGTTCCATTTTTAATTTTCTGAGGAAATTTCATATTGTTTTCCATAGAGATTGCACCAGTCTGCAATCCCACCAACAGTGCACTAGGATCCCCTTTTCTCCACAACCTCTCCAACACTTGTTGTTTGTTGCTTTGTTTATAATGGCCATTCTGAAAGGTGTGAAGTGGTATCTCATTGTGGTTTTAATTTGCATCTCTCTGATAGCTAGTGATATTGAGCATCCTTTCATATGTCTCTGGACCCTCTGTATGTCCTTCTTGGAGAAGTATTTGTTCAAGTTCTTTGTCAATTTTTTAATTGGGTTGCGTGTCTTCTTGAAGTGGAGTCATGTGAGTTCTTCATATATTTTGGAGATCAAACACTTCTACTCAACATAGTATTGGAAGTCCTACCCACAGCAATCAGACAAAAATAAAAAAGAAAAGGCATCCAAATTTGAAAAGAGGAAACAAAACTGTCATTGTTTGCAGATGACATGAAAGTGTACATAGAAAATCCTATGCATTCCACCCCCAAAAAAACTGCTCAACCTAATAAATAAATTTGGCAAAACAGCAGGATACAAAGTCAATATTCATATATCAGAGGCATTTGTCTATATCAAAAATGAAACATCAGAAACAGAAATCAGGAAAAAATCTACTTGATATAACAACAACAAAAATAAAATACCTAGGAATAAACCTATCCAAGGAGGTAAAAGACCTGTACTCAGAAAACTACGCAATGCTGAAAAAATTAAGAAAGACACAAACAAACAGAAACATATACCATGTTCATGTGGAAGAATCAACATCATCAAAATGTCCATACTACCTAAAGTAATTTATAGATTCAACACAATACCTATTAAAGTACCAATGGCATATTTCACAGATATATATGTGTTTTTATGCCAGTACCATATTGTTTTGATTACTATGTCCTCATAGTATAGTTTGACACCAGGTAGTGTGATTCCTTCAAGTTTGTCTATATTTTTTAAGATTGCTGGGGCTATGTGGGTTTTTTATGGTTTATACAATTTTTTAGAATATTTGTTTTAACTGTGTGAAGTATGTCATCAGTATCTTGATAGAAATTACCTTGAATCTATAGATAGCTTTGGGAATGCCTGTATTAAATGGAATTTTCATTAATCTGTTGTATGTACTGACCTAAAAGCTCAGTCATAATCTATTATCAGATATTTTTTCTGTTTTGTTTTAAACTCCAGTGATTTACAATTTTATATTAGTTTCAGGTGTATAACCCCATGATTAGACATTTATATAACCTACAAAGTTATCCCCTTGATAAACCCAGCACTTATCAGACACCACAGTTACTACAATATTATTGACTATATTCCCTATGGTGTACTTTACATCCCTATCACCATTCTGCAATTACCAATTTGCACTTCTGAGTCCCTTCACCTCTTTCATCCATTCTCCCTAAACCCCTCCCATCTGACAACTATCAAAATGCTCCCTTGAGTCTGCCTCTGTTCTTGTCTGTCTATTTTGTTTTCTATATTTCACATATAAGTAAAATCTGGCATTTGTTTTTCTCTCTTGCACTTATTTCACTTAGCACAATATCATCTAGGCCCAGCCATGTTTCCAAAGATGGCAAGATTTCATTCTTTCATTAATGGCCAAATCATGTTACATTGTATACATGTACCACTTCTTCTTTATCCATTCATTTATTGATGGACACTTAGGCTGCTTCCATATGTTGGCTATTATAAATAATGATGTGTTTTTTAATCATCAGCAAATATTTTTATTTAAATTTTCTTTGCTCATACATTTGTATATTGTACTAGTTTTTAGTTCTTTTTATTGCTGTTCAAGAACAGTTGTCTCCATTTTCCTGCCACCACTTTCCCTCACCCAACCCACGTCACCTTCCACCCTCATTCCTTCCCCACTTTGGCTTTGTCCATGGCTCTTTTATACATGTTCCCTGATCACCTTTTCCATTATTTCTCCTGTTATCTCCTCCCTCTTCCCCTCAAGTTACTGTCAGTTTGTTCTTTATTTCAATATTTCTGGTTATATTTTGCTTGCTTATTTGTTTTGCTTATTATTTTCCACTTATAGGTGAGATCATAGGGTATTTGTCTTTCACTGCCTGGTTTACTTCACTTAGCATAATGCTCTCCCAATAATTATGTATTAAATGTATGGATGTATATGTCTTTTAGATTTAGTGTTTGGGTATCTTTGGAAAAATATCCAGAGGTGGAGTTGCTGGGTCTTTCTTTGTATCTTGTTATAGCCTTTGTTTCAGTCTATTTTGTCTGGTATTAATATTGGTATCCACCCTGACTGGTGTAGCTCAGTGGATTGAGTGTGGGCTCTGAACCAAAGGGTCACAGTTCAGTTTCCAATCAGGGTACGTGCCTGGATTGTGGGCCAGGTCCCCAGTGGGGGCCATATGAGAGGCAACCACACATTGATATTTCTCTCCCTCTCTTTCTCTTTCCCTTCCCCTCTAAAAAAACTAAATAAATAAATAAATAATAAAAATAAATAAATATTGGTATCCCAATTCCTTTTTAAAAATTTTTTCCTTTTTTTTTTTTGTTTTTGGATAAAAATATATATATATATATATATGGGTTTTGTTTTCCATTCCATATGGAATGGAAACCATATGTCTTTGTAACCATATGTCTTTAGATTGAAGCATTTAATCCCTTTTCATTTAAAGTAATTGTTGCTTAATATGTATTTATTGCTATTATTCATATTCTTCTTTTTTTCTTTTTCTTAAAAATGATCCTTTAATATTTCTTGCAATACTGGTTTGGTGGTGATGAACTTTACATTTTCCTTGTCCAGGAAGTTCTTTATATGTCCTTCAATTCTAAATGATAGCTTTGCTATGTAGAGTAATCTTGGTTGTAGGTCCTTGTTTTTTATTACTTTGAATATTTCTTGCCAATTTTTTCTGTCCTACAAAGTTTCTGTTGAGATCAATTGATAGTGTTATGGGAGTTCCCTTGTAGGTAACTGTTTCTCTTGCTGCCTTTAAAAATCTCTTTTTGTCTTTTACCTTTGGCATTTAATTATGATGTGTCTGTGTTGGCCTCTTTGGGTTCATCTTGTTTGGAATTCTCTGAGAATTCTTTACTTGAATGTCCTTTATCAGGCTAGAGAAGTTTTCTGTCACTATATTTTTCAAATAAGTTTTCAATTTATTTCTCTCTTTCTTCTCCTTCCAGTACCCCTCTGAAGTAAATGTTGGTACATTTGATGTTGTCCCAGAGGTTTTTTTACACTATCCTTATATTTTTTTTCTGCTATTCTGATTGGGTGTTTTCTGATTCTTTATCTTCCAAATCACTGATTTTATTCTTTGTTCCATCTTCTCTATTGTTGATTCCCTATACTTTATTATTCATTTCAGTTAGTGTATCCTTCATTTTTGACTGGTTCATTTTTATGGTTTCTATCTCCTTTATGCATTCTAAGTTCTTGAACCTTCATATAACCATTGTTTTAACTCTGTATCTGGTAGTTTGCTTGCCTCCATTTCATTTAGTTCTTTTTCTGGAGATTTCTCCTGTTCTTTCATTTGGGGCTTATTTCTTTGTCTCCTCATTTTGGCTGCTTTTCTCTGTTTGTTTCTATGTATTTGTTAGACTTGCTAGATCTCTCAGACTTAGTAGAATGGCCTTATGTAGTAGGTGTCCTCTAGAGCCTAGTGGCACAGCCTCCCATCGCCTTAGCTAGGAGCACTGGGTGAGCCCCACTGTGAGGGTGGTTGCACTGTCCTGTTGTAAGTTGAGTTTTGATTGCTGATGGTAAGTCATTGAGAGGGATTGACTCCCAGGACAATTGGCTGCAAGGACTGGCTGTAACCATAGAAGATCCCACAGAGCAGGACTCACTTTAGTAGGGTTTTGATGCCCATGGAGTCTGCCCTTTGAGTGTGTCACTTGTGGAGATGGTTGCCTTTTAATCTGGTGTGGTCCAAAGCTATCTATTAAATGGTCTCCTGGGAGGTAAAAAGTCAGCCACCTCCTGTATTCAGGCCTGGGCTACAGAGTAATCTGCAGATGTTGCTTGGGCAGAAGAAAATTCTTCTTTACAGAGCTATTTAATTTACTTTTCTATGTGGAATATGACGATCTTTTGTTCTATTTTTGCCTTTTGGGAATAGAGTAGCTATTGCCCAAAGCCACCAGAAGTGAAATACAGGGAGATTAAGGCCATAATTTATATGCACAGTGATGTTACTGATTTGTTGGCAGATTTGGTCCCATAAGTCACAGATATAGTTGATCTATACTTATTTTATTTAGTCACTTAGTGATAAAAGAAAGGGATGGACAGAGTGGCAGGTAATGCAGCACCCATTTTTAGCATATTGTCTATTTCTAAATCTCCCTTCAATTTTCCAATGATATTCGAGTGCCAAGATTTTGTTGAGAGTGGGACAGAATTAACATCTGTGTGTTAGATAGAAGCAAAATAGAGACAGATTCATAGATAGAGAGCAGGATAACAATCTGCTCTCTAACAATCTGGTGGGGGGAGTCTGAGGCAGGTGGAAGAATTGAGCAAGAAAGAAAATGAACTCATAAACATGTGAGGTGATTGTGGAGGGGATGAGTGGCGATAGAAGAAGGTATGGGGGCATAAATGGTAATGGAAAAAATATAAAAACAAACTATTTAAATAAATGAATGAATGAATAAATACATACATACATACATACATACATACATAATAAATAAAATGTTCTTTGAGGGCAAAAAGGGAAAGAAGTTAGCTTACAAACAATATTGTAGTGGGAGATATTAGGTTTTTTCTGAAGAAATATTTGGCTGATAGGCTGACAATTTATGCTCTATGAAGCTTTTAAGGTAAGAAGATTAAATTATTTTGCCCCGGCTGGTGTAGCTCAGTGGATTGAATGTGAGCCTGTGAACCACAGGATTGCGGTTTGATTCTCAGTCATGGCACAAGCCTGGGTTGCAGGCCAGTTCTCAGCAGGGAATGCATGAAAGGCAACCATAGATTGATATTTCTCTCCCTCTCTCCTTCTCTTCCCCTCTAAAGATAAATAAATAAAATCTTTAAAAAATAAATAAAAATAAAAAATTATTTTATCTTTGGCTTTAAGGAATAAATATCCATCTCCATGCTTTCTAGCTCCATGTGAGTGATGCCATTAATAAACATCTTTCTAAGTTTTATTTTCATCATCACCTGAAAAATATTTCATTTTTATTATCATAGTGAGTTTTACTCTTAATTTTACAGTTATCCAGCATAAGCTGGGTAAAGGAGTATTATGAGGCTATAGTAGTATAATTCAAATTGCTATAAAAAAGTTTACTAAGGACAAAACTTTCTAGATGTGCAGTGTCCAGTTTATAATTGCTGATGACTTTTCACCAGAAGGCTTCTCCAACACCTCAAATACAACATAACCAAATTGCAGCAGGCAATTGAAAGGGCCCCCAGTGAGTCCTCTATTTTTGAATGTCAGCAGAACCTGTGATTAGCTCCTAACCAAGAAAATGTAGTAAAGGTGATGAGATTTCTCTCCCTTGATTAGGTTATATTGTATGGCACATGAATGGAATACTACTTCCTTTTTAAAAATTATGTTGTGCAAGACTGAGCTTCTCCCATTGGCCTTGAAGAAGCAAGTGACCACAAAGTGAACTCCGTATAGAGAAGGCCAGATAGTGAGGCACTCCTCTATGACCTGAATGCAGCATCCAGCCAACAACCAGTGAGTTCACTCAGTCATTCATCCACAGTGAAATAAATTCCACCAGAAATCTGTGAAAAGCTTAGAAAGGTATTCCCAGTCAGGCCTCCTGATGAGAATGTAGCCCAGGTGATTTTTTTTCAGGTTAACTTATTTTTATTTTTTAAAAATATATTTTATTGATTATGCCATTACAGTTGTCCCATTTCCCCCCTTCACTCCCCTTCACCCTGCACACCCCCTCCCACCCACATTCCCCCTTTAGTTAATGTCTATGTGTCACACTTATAAGTTCTTTAGCATTTACATTTCTCATACTATTCTTACCCTCCCCCTGTCTATTTTGAAACTACCTTCTACGCTATTTATTCTCTGTACCTATCCCCCCTCTCTCCCCCTCCCACTCCCCTGTTGATAACCCTCCAGGTGGTCTCCATTTCTGTGGTTCTGTACTTGTTCTAGTTGTTTGCTTAGTTTGCTTTTGTTTTTGTTTTGGGTGTGGTTGTTAATAATTGTGAGCTTGCTGTCATTTTACTCTACATGTTTTTTATCTTCTTTTTCTTCGATAAGTTTCTTTAACATTTCATATAAGGGCTTGGTGATGATGAACTCCTTTAACTTGACATTATCTGAGAAGCACTTTATCTGCCCTTCCATTCTAAATTAAAGCTTTGCTGGATAGAGGAATCTTGGATATAGGTCCTTGCCTTTCATGACTTGGAATACTTCTTTCCAACCCCTTCTTGCCTGTAAGGTCTCTTTTGAGAAATCAGCTGACAGTCTTATGGGAACTCCTTTGTAGGTAACTGTCTTCTTTTCCCTTGCTGCTTCTAAGATTCTCGCCTTATCTTTCATATTGGGTAATGTAATTATGATGTGCCTTGGTGTGTTCTTCTTTGGGTCCAACTTCTTTGGGACTCTCTGAGCTTGCTGGATTTCCTGGAAGTCTATTTTCTTAGCATATTGAGGAAGTTCTCCTTTATTATTTGTTCAAATAACTTTTCCACTTGTTGCTCTTTCTCTTCACCTTCTGGTACCCCTATAATTCTCATGTTGGAATGTTTAAAGATGTCCTGGAGGTTCCTAAGCCTCTCCTCTTTTTTTTTTTTTAATTCTTGTTTCTTCATTCTTTTCTGATTGGATGTTTCTTTCTTCCTTCTGGTCCACTCCATTGATTTGAGTCCCAGTTTCCTTCCCATCACTATTGGTTCCCTGTACATTTTTCTTTATTTTGCTTAGCATAGCCTTCATTTTTTCATCTAATTTGCCACTAAACTCAACCAATTCTATGAGCATCCTGGTTACCAGTGTTTGAACTATGTATCTGATTGGTTGGCTACCTCTTTGTTGCTTAATTGTATTTGTTCTGGAACTTTGATCTGTTCTTTAGTTTGAGGCATGTTTGTTTGTCTTGATGCGCCTGTTAAGTAGTGAGGGGTGGAGCGTTAGGTGTTCACCAGGCCAAGGTAACCCACTTAGCTGTGTTGTGATGCTGTATGTGGGTCAGGGGTCTGAGAGGGAACAATGGCTCTCACTTCCACCACTTCCCCCAAGCAAATGGGGCCCTTCTGGTGCTGATTCCTGGGTGGGTTTGTGTATGTTCTAGGACCCTGTGGGTCTGTCCCAGAAACTCTCCTGTGAGGCTGAGAGTTTCTCCCAGCACCTCAACCCCCACAGGTGTTTTCAATTGGTGTCTTGAGGCTTTATTTCCCCATGCTGGGACCCTGGGTTGTGCAGTCTGTCTCACTCCCCATTTTTACCTAGTTTATCTGCTCATAAATGTAGAATCACCCAGTGCGCCAGCTGACTTTTGCCCCTTCCCCCTCCACAGTCTGTGGCCTCATTGGGTCTGCCAGATGCTGCCTTGTGCGCCCATGTACACCAACCACCACTTTGCCCCAGCTGCTCTCTGGCCGCCTGACTCCGTCCCTTCTACCAGTCTGGATGAATGTGTCTACTTTAACTCCTTGGTTTTTGGACTTCCATACAGTTCAGTTTTCTGTCAGTACTGGTTGTTTTTTGTTTCTAATTGTTGTTGTCCCTATTTTGGTTTTGTGAAGAGGCACAGTGTGTCTACCTAAGCTTCCATCTTGGCCAGAAGTCCCCCAGGTGATTTCTTGATTGCAGTCTTATGAAACCCTTGGCAGAGTTTCCAGCTAAGGTATCCTGGACTGCTGATCCATAGAAACTATGAGAAAATAAAAGTTTTGAAACTGCTTTTTTAGGAATTTATTACATATAAACAAATAAACACATAAAATGAATATACAAACCTAAACTTATTGCCTTCTTTCCCAAGCCTCTTGTATATTCTGTTAATCAATACAACTATTTTTCTATGAAATTTATCTTTGGTTCTAAAGTCAAGCATATTTTGTATTTAAACCATCTTATGTATGATTATTCTCTTCTATTTCCTCTTCCATTTTCCTAATTTACATTCTCCTTTTTTTCCATCTAGACCACTGCAAATCTTTTTCTTGCCTGGGTAGTCACTGTGCCTTTATCCTATGCAATGCTGGATTATTACTCTACCCAAAGCTGTGCTTCCCAAACACATTTTACAGGTACCATTCCCATGAAATGTCCACTAGAGTACCAGCTCAAGGAGGGAAAGCAAGGTGGCTATTTTGTCCACCATAGTATGCGTGATGTGTAGTAAATATGTACCTCAGAAATGATAAACTCACATATCATAATCTTTCTGGCAGAAAATTGAAAGTATCATAAAAATAAAAGGCTGATAATTTTTTGCTTCAGGTTATAAGAAAAAATATGATACATTATTTTGCTACTGCAAGAATTTCAGAACCCACCAGAGACTTGGAAGAGATGTGGGATGTCAGTATGATGACCATACATCCCACTTTTGGTTTTGTTTTTTACTCAAAATCATCTTGGTTGAAATAATTATTTTAAGTTGGTGGGTGGTGAATGAGGTGCTCATGCATGAGAACCCTAGATCATATAATTAGGTAGTTTTTCTAACTCAGGCCTCCAACACAGATGCCCCTTTTAAATATAAGTTAATTTGAAAAAAAAATTAGAGACTTATGAAACAGAATATTCTTGATTGTGTTGTTGTTGTTAAACCATTGCAACTTGCCAAGTCCTTTCACCCTGATTGTAAATCTCAAAGGGAATTAAGTCACATGTGCTTTTGATTAGTTTGTACTTGAATTATTCAAAAGTTTTTTAAGGACCATTCTAAATACAAAAATCTTTGTAAAATAAAACTTTTTTAAAATTAAAATTTAAAAAATATGTATATTTTTGCTGGTGGTATCGAGAGAGGGAGTTTGAGGCATAGTAAAGAAGAACAGTCAACTGGCAGCTTTCAAATATTAAAATGTGACGCAATGACAGCTTAGAGACTATATTTGTATTATTGTCTTTCAGAGACATCATAGTATTTCTGTTCCTACAGAAATTGTGAGCATGCTTTCCCCAGGAAACATCTGAGACATTGTGATTTTTCTTCATATATATTTATGGAACCATAATTTGAATACTCTATTTACTCAGGATACTAAAGGAGAAAATAGTGATTGTGGATTATTCTGAAAGTCACCCAGTGTATATCAAGCTAGTAAAAAGGCATATTGTGGTAAAAAACAAACAACATCAACAACAACAAAAATGGTGTGAAGCGTATATTTGAATTAGAATCAGGATCTAATAAGCAAATCTTCCCTAAAAGGATAAGATTTACAAAATAATCCAATTAAATCTTAAAACATGAAATCTATGTTGTTTATATCAGTACTGAATGTGGCATAGTATAATTGCCTCTTTTTAATTAATCTCTGCCTATAACTAGTATTCACATATTTTTACAAGTATAGCCTTCATATAATATTAGATTACAAAATGTCTTCTTGTTTTCTATCCAGGTTATAGTAGAAATTATTTTAAATCTTGGTTATATACCATTGACTATTAATATAACTTTTTTTTCATTAAACGAGTCATGAGAATGCCAAAAGTAGAGAGAGTAAGGCAATGGGAAGTACAATAGAGATTGCCAAGTAGTAATATCTCACTCTGTCTAAAGGAATGAAATGTTCTTTTTTTCCCTTTTATTTGACTTTTTTGGGTGACACTGGTTAACAAAATTATATAGGTTTGTGATGCCCAATTCCACAACATGTCATCTGTACACTTTATTGTATGTTCATTAGCCCAAATTGAGTTTTCTTCCATTACCATTTATCTCCATAGAACCTGTTTTGTTTCTTCCCACCCCCAACCCCTGCTGCCGGCAATCACTACAGTGGTTGTTCAAATGCTACCAAACAAGAGGTCCGGGGGAGGGCAATATTTGGCCCACCTAGGGATGCCAAAAACTGCTACAGAACAAGGGCCCCTCCCAAGGACAGAATACTAATATCTACTGGGCTCTTCTGTCCGCCGCCAATTGGAAAGACACCTCTCAATGCCAGAGATTTGTGAAAAGGAAACAAAACGTTTATATAATGCTACTCAGGCCTAACGCCTCCACTAAAATATCAAAGTCCTTTAGGGTATACACGTACACCCACACAGCTCTCCCTTCTCCCTCTGTCCCAACTCCGGGTACCATAAATCAGGAAAAGAGCACACGTCTGTTTTTCAGGCCGCTGGAATCGTCAGCTGTGTCAGGCAGGATCTTTATTTAATCCAAAGTACTGTGGCACCTTCTCATGGTCCACTGGCAAGAGTTCTTTGTACCAAGTTCCAGTCAAAGTCTCTTCTGCTTTCCAGGCCACGTGGCCAAAGAGGCACCCCAAAGGCTTGTGGGCCTCTTCTACCAAAGCTGCAGGGGTCCACACTCCACCAAAAGCATGTGGCTTTCTTCTTCACCTGGCTGCAGGGATCTCCATTCTGGCAAAGCTGTGTGGTTTTCCCTTTCACCTGGGAAAGAAGGGGTCCGCACTCTGCCAAAACCACATGGTTCTCTCTTTCAACCGGCCAAGAGGGGACCCTTACTTTGCTGAAACCCCCTGGCTCCCCCTCCTCTTCATCACCTCCGCAGTTATCCCCTCATGTCCCGGAGCCAATCTTTTCCAAGCTCTCACACAGGCCTTCTCATCTCAGCCCCTCGGTACATCTTGGGTAGAAGCCACTCCCTTCTCCCTGACTCCAAACTTGGCCACTGCTATTTAACATATCTATGAAACCAGTTAAAGGTTATAGATATGTTAAATAACCATTCCAGAGGTTAGCTGCAAAATTGTTGCTATTCAAAACAGCTCTCAATGGCCCTGGCTCTATTTGTTCCTTCCCCCTGGGGGGAGGGTGATGACATCTTATATGTCTCTCCAATATTCCCATACACTTTGAATTCTGGACACCTTTCTAAATCTTTTTTTTTGGGGGGGGGCCTTTGGCTGCACCCTGTATCACAAATTCATGATTTTTTTCTCTCTTTTTCTTTTGTGTCCAATTCCTCAATGTTATACCCAGCTAGGAAAATTACAGCTAGGGCATTACCCAACCCTAAATCTGCAGTTCCTGGAACAGGGTAATGAACAAACATCCGGGAACAATTGGGTTTAAAATTCTAGCCAAATAAGGTAACTAACCCGGGCCGCCAGAAAGTGCCTGCCAGCAGCAGCAGCACCCACCAATCAGGGACCCTCGCCGTTTTTAAATAAGCCAATAGCTAACCGCCACCTCTGCTTCTGTATGCCTTTGCTTGCTTGCTAGAAAATATAAATACCCAGTAGTCTGTAAGCCAGGCGCGACTTCCATTTTGTAGCTCTGAGTAGCTATGTGACCCCGATCACATTTGGGGAAGTTCGCCCCTGCGCAGGAAAATCTTTGGCCATTCAAATTTTTATCAATTCGGTTCCGGACTCCGAGAGTGTGTATTTACCCGCCGATCGTCTACAACACTCAACCTCCACACCCTGACATCTGTCAGCCTGCTTTCTATGTATAAATCTGACTGTATTTTGCTTGTTCATTAGAATACACATATGAGTGAAATCGTATGGTATTTATCTTTCTTTGACTGGCTTATTTGACTTAGCATAAAGCTTTCCAGGCCCTTTATCCAATTCTGATGTGTGTGCAGTAATATTATCTACTGACAACATTTGAACTTTAATGACTCTATATAAAAAATAAACATTTGTAGATTTGTTGCATTTTTAAAAAGTGTTGCAAGTACATTATACCATATAGAAATGCACACAGACTAATGAGTAGTGTCTAAAAGTTCCTTTATCCAAGTTTTTGGCTTAGTTTAAGTGTCTTACAGGTACTTAGTATGCTAATTTGCCTGGAACTCAAGAAATGGTCTCCCACCACATTGGCTCTGTTAGTGAAAGGATACATTTGATCCAGATTTACTCCTTAAATATTTTATCTGAGTATAATGGCAAATTTCCTGTATAATGACTTAAATGACTTTAAATTATAATATAAAATTGTCTTATGAAACACTATTTCTTAACTTTTTGAAATTTGATGCCAAGATGCATCCAGAATTGGCACATACATTTCTTAGTGCACAGCCTCCCATCCTCCCTTGGAGCCATCACTGACTGCATTCAACACCTTATAATCTGGCACTGAGGACCTCATCACTATCATGGTAGAATTAATTGCAATAAAACCCATGCTTATCACATTCTATGAAGAGCCCACGGTTTTATATAACATACTTGATTCCTTTGGGAACCATGTTTATTTTTAGGTTTCTGAGCAGATATTTTTCTACCGTTGAATATCAGCTTGCCAAGAAGTTTCTGAAATCTAGCTGTTTTAATGAGAAAAACCCAAATAATGGTATAAGTTGTTGACCCTCTATCAGTATTGTTACAGAGGATTTCTGCATTGGATGGGAGGGAAGAATGCTGATAAGGGATCTCCCTGATAAGGGATCTTTAGACTTAGTTATTTGGGAAGAAGTTGGGCAGAAGTTGAAATAACACCAGGTGGTGTGAAATATGACTCTAAGGCTGTTGTCTCCCTCCCTTCCTCTACTCCAGTGCCCCTGAAGTAGGGGCACCAGAGTTGTCAAGGGCACTAGATAATGAGACAGCTCACTTCTGAGCACACTCAAAGAATACAGTAATCACTAAGAATTAACAAAAAAAAGTACATGTATTTGCCAGTGGAGGAAAAAACTGTTTCTGACAGTTGTGAATATGCTCATAAACTTGTCAATCTAAAGCATGCTATAAGTGCAATGGGAGTGTGACCTGTTAAAGAAATATTAAGAATCCTCCCTTTTTATGCCAGAGCCATGAACTTCTATTGTAAAAATGAAATATAGGTATACTGTCTCCTGGGGAGAACTAGCTCTCCTCCATGGAAGACTAAGCACCATTTTTTTAACTCAGTACCTGTTAACACCAATTGTTTCCTTGGAGAAGAACTGGCTATTCTCCGGAAGGGAATGGTTAGTCAATTGAGTCACGAAATGCCCTTGGCACATAACCACTTTCGTCTAAAATGTATTTCAGCAGAGCACTCCCCCATCTTTTGCACTTTCCTTGAAAACTCTGAACTAAGGAGCTACCAGGTCCTGAGAACAGCAAGGCGATTAACCTGCTGCTCAAACTCATTGCATTTTACAGAAACAGCGAGGTCCTGTCTTTCCAAGCTGAGAAGAAAGAATGGCAGTTTTAAAACTGAAGCTATTTTTCAGCCGCCACTTGGAGCCTCATTCACACTACTCCCTTCCCATTTTGAACCAGGAAGCTGATGGTTAGGGGTTTAAAGCCAAGAGGAGTCCTCCCAGGAGAATGAGAATCAGACCCCT
The DNA here is from genome assembly GCF_021234435.1 of Artibeus jamaicensis. Classification (NCBI taxonomy): domain Eukaryota; kingdom Metazoa; phylum Chordata; class Mammalia; order Chiroptera; family Phyllostomidae; genus Artibeus; species Artibeus jamaicensis. Next base: position 2,612,443 of record NW_026521717.1, read on the forward strand.
GGGGCTAAACAGGAAAAGCAATAGGAAAAAGTTAAAGGATTATTTCTTTATCATTCCCTTAGCTAATATGTGGGCCTTGGTTTTTTCAGTCCCTGTGTTTAATAATTCACAACATTTAGGGAGATTTTATTGGAAGGTTTTTACCTCAAGAGTTATTAAATAGTCTCACTATTTGTCAGCATTTTTTGTTCATCAGGCCATTCAGCCAGTAAGAAACTTATTTTTCCAAAGTGTTATTTATTGTTATATGGATGACAGTCTAATTGCAGCTTCCTCACAAGCTATTCTCACAAAACCTACTTCCTTTCTCAAAAATTCTGTAGCCTCGGCTGGGATAGTAATTGCTCTAGAAAAAAAATCCAGCATTCAAAAACTTGGAAATATTTAGGCTATATTCTTTTAAATAGGACAATCCAGCCTCTAGTCCTTCAAATTAATCCACCCAAGGATTTAACTTTTAATTGCCTCCAACATCCCCTGGGAGTAATCAACTGGGTGTGACCCAGCCTTGGAATACCTACCCAACAATTAACTCATTTATTTAATGCCCTAAAAGGGGATCCAGATATTCATGTCCCCTTAACCCAAGTATATTTACAACAATTGGCAGCTCAATCTTTAGAATTTCAGTGTGCCATAGCTGACTTTGTAGGAAGACTAGGAATAAATCTGCCCTCAGATAAACTGATTCAAAGCATTCCATTCCTTGAAATAAGGCTAGCAGAAAAGGTCAGCCCAACGCTAATAACTGGGGCAAGAACATGTTTCTTGAAGGGTCTGGAAAAACCGAGGGGCTGCTGTTGCCTGGTAAGAGAACAAAAACTGGAGAAGTTTTGTATCCTCAGGACATTCCTCTACTCGAAGGGCTGAACTTTTCACTGAAATCATGGCCCTGCAGCAATGAGCCCAGGAACATCTGAATATAGTCTGCAACTCAGGATATACTGTTTATACTATTCTGCATCTAGATCAGACATTAATTAAGACTTCTATTGGCCCCAATCTACTTAACCTGTTTTTGACCCTATAGTCCCTCCTTGACAATCAAGAACACCTCCTCTTCATTACTCATATTCGATCCCATTCAGGCTTGCCTGGCCCCCGGTGGATGGTACCAATAAGGCAAACGCCTTAGTCAGTGTCCTTACTGCCTTCCAGCAGGCAACAGCTTCTCATCAGTTTTTTTTCATCAAAATAGCCAGGTGCTCCAAAAGCAATTTAACATTCCTTGATTCCAAGCTAAGCAAATTATTAAAGAATGTCCTGATTGCCAAGCCCTTAGCAAGGCACACCCATCTACAGGAGTTAATCCTTGAGGACTAAGTTCTCAAATAATTTGGCAAACAGATGTCACTCATTACACTCCTTTTGGAAAATTGAAATACATTCATATTTCTATTGCTACTTACTCTGGTGCACTACATGCATGTGCTTTAACAGGAGAATCTGCTAAAAATATACAAGCCCATTGGCTTGAGGCTTAGTCATTTAGGACGGCCTCAGCAAATTAAAACTGATAATGACCCTGGATACCTCGCCCATTCTACTCAGGTCTTCCTTCAGCGTTGGAATATCCAACATAAAACAGGAATACTTTACGATTCAACTGGTTAGGCAATTATTACTGCCTGACTTAAGTTATATACAGTATACTAGTATACTAGTATAGAGTACTAGTATGCTAGAGTACTTGAGTATACTCTAGTACTCAAAAGTATAATGAGTACTAGAACGGGCTTATTATACTTTTAAAAATCTTCTTAAAAAACAAAAAAGGGGAGTCATGAGTCCCCAGGACTTGGGGGACTATAGAAAAAGGGGGTGATGGACCCTTACCCCTCAGCTTTGACATAGCTCAAGTCCTCATTCTGTATGCAAGAAGTCTCCTAATCTCTTGGCTGCCTTACTTCCCTGCCTGACTTAAGCCTGAGACAGTGCTGGAGGTGGGTGTAACCCCATGCTGGAAAAGGTGAGTTTCCTGGGGCAATCAGACCTAAGAAAGAATGTATAAAATCCTGTGAAACTTGCTTTGCTAATACCCTCAATTTACACAATAAGGGTCCAAGCATGAATAGAGTTTATTCCCCAAAGTTTTAAGGAGCTTTAGCTATCTGACCCTGACTGAAAATAAGTCCTCAGAGTTCTTTGAATGTTATCTATTGTTTGATCATTACTACCTGACAATGATTGATGAGCTTTAGTTATACACCTGGTATGCCTGTGCAAACTGAACCCAATAAAAGCCTGACAAGGCAAGGGATGGGGCACTCTGGCACTCTCCTCTAGAGAGAGGGGTCAAGGTGCTTTGAGGCACTCTCCCTTTGAGAGAGTGGCTGTGCCATCTTTTTTCCTTCACAGGACTCAGTAGTCCTTGTGAATTTGTCTTGTCTCATCCAAAATGCCATGGATACTGCTGGTTGGTGTCCGCAGCAGAAGAATACAATAAATTCTTAGCTGTCATCTAGTTTTAAGATTCTATTATTCAAGTACCTCAGGTTCACTTATTTAATGCAGTTTATTGTAATTTATTTCGGAACTAGCTATGCATCAATTTGTAGTCATAAAAATACCTCTCAAGGCTACTCATGTACCTTCACTAATATCTCTTCTTAATCTCTGATGTTCAAATGTTTTTTATGGGGGAAAATAATACTTCTCATGTCATATGATAAATAAGGCTTACATAAAAATGATTTAGGTAGAGAATGTTAATTTTCACTAGGATAAAAATACTAGTATTTATCAGACCTTTTCAATGAGCAAATTGTGACAGTAGACACTAGGTACTTCTGAAGGTGTGAGAAGAGACACCTCACAGGGGAAAGGTAGCCACAGAGAACAGATGGTGAGGAACTCCACTGTTTGTGTAGAGTTTGCATCTAGTCTTATACTTTCTGTTGGGAAACACCCCACCTGGTTTCAGGAATTGTTACTGCTCCCCATGGCTAAGCAAGTGACCTCTGGAATGGGAGCCAAAGGAGACAGAGTTTGTCTCTGGCAGCAGATGCTGCCCCTGCTTCATCGCCCTTCCCCTGCTTCATCTCCCTGCCCCCAAAGCATGGTCAACGTCCATGACGGGTATGACCCCTCAGAGAGGGGCAACCTAGGCCAGATACAATCAGTTGGGAGGCCATCATGAAAGGCCTTGGGTGGGTGGCTGCGACAAAGAGGGAACAATGAACCCTCATCCCCCTGGGCTATTGTGACATATCCTGAATCCCCATTTCTGTCTGGGAGAAGCGCTGCCTGGCTCTAATCCATTTAAGCCTAAAAACCTTTGATGGGGAAGGCAGTGCAGCCCTGTGCTAGAAAGGGCAGGTATCTAGGGTAAATCAGGCATAAGAAAGAGTATGTAAAAATCCTGTGAAACCTGCTTTGTTTAGAATGCTCTCATTTCAGTAATAAGGGTCCAAGCAAGAAGTTTGTTCCTCAAATTTTATGGCTCGTTAACTATCTGACTCTGACTAAGAATAAGCCCTCACAGTTCTTTGAATGCTATCTATTGTTTGATCCTTACCTGTATTCTTGTGCAAATGAACCCAATAAAAGCCCCTTGAGCAGGGGGCTGTTGGCCCTTCCCCTCTGAGGGATTGACCACCTTTCCTCCCCAAGCAGATCAGATCATGTCTCATTCATGTTTACTCTCCTTTGTGGCACACGGGGGGACTTGCGAGGAAAGTCGCCCCCACAGCTTTCTATAGGCAGAAAAGTATTATAGTCACTTCACAACTTTTAGTTATTTAAGTAACCAAAATTGTAGGAGATTCCCATAAGTGATTAGAGTTCAATATTGTTTTGCTCTCCAAGCAATCCAATTAAAAAACGGGCAAAGGTCCTGAATAGACACCTCTACAAAGAAGACATACAGATGGACAATAGACATATGAAAACATGTTCAGCTTCATTGATCATCAGAGAGAGGCAAATTAAAACCACAATGAGCTATTATCCCATGCCTGTCAGAATGGCTACCATCAATAACAACAAACAACAAGTGCCAGTGAGGTTGTGGAGAAAAGTGAACCCTCGTGCACTGTTAGAGGGAATGTGCATTGTTGTAGACACTGTGGAAAACAGTATGAAATTTCTTCAAAAATTTTAAAATGGAGTTGCCTTATGACCCAGAGATCCCACTTGTGGGAACATATCTGAAGAAACCCAAAACACTAATTCAAAAGAATATACGTACCAGTATATTCACTGCAACATTATTTATAATAGCCAAGATCTGGAAACAGCCTAAAGTGCCCATCAGTAGATGAGTGGATGGTATAGTTACACAATGGAATACTACTTGGCCATAAAAATGAAAGAATCTTAACCTTTTGCAACAGCATGAACGGACCTAGAGATTTTAATGCTAAGTGAAATAAGCCAATCAGAAAAACATAAATACCATATGATCTCACTTATATGTGGAATCTAATGAATAAAATAAACTAACAAAGTAAGAACAGAGGCATGGATATCTGAAACAGACTGACAGCTGTCAGAGAGGAGGGATGTTGGGGGACTAGAAGAAAGAAGATGTAGAGGTTAAGCAAAAAAAAACCCCATATATATATCACATATCTCTTATAATTTTACATATATGTATTTATACACACACATATATATGACACACAAATATAGACAACAGTGTGGGGATAGCCAGAAAGAAAAGGAGCTGTGGGGTAGGTAGATGTTGGCAAAAGTGAAGAGAATGGGGATGGAAAGAGACTTTGCTTGGGGTGATGAGTACATGATACATTATGCAGATGATGTTTTGTTCAGTTGTACACTTGAAACCCACATGTCTTCGTAAACTAATGTCACCCCAACAAAATCAATTCAATAAAATAAAATAAATGAAAAGGCAACAGCCAGTTTTAAATAACACAGAAGGAAATGAAAATTAATATTAGAAACAAATTGCCATCCTAATGAATTAAGACCAAGACAAATATTTTTTTCATTAAATTAGAAAATTTATTCCTTATCAAAGTTCTTTCTCACCACATCCACATTTATTAACCCAAAGTAATAAAAAATTAATAGTAGTAAAAACTGATTTCTCATGTACAATAATAATATTACAGTCAGAGGGGCAAATTGGTTTTCGTTCATTTCATGACCCTATTAGGAAATGTTTTAACTGTGTTTCTTAGCATTTTAAACAAAATATTTGTACTCCCTACTGAAAATAGCTTAATATGAAGTCTCAAAGGAATCCTGTCTGCCTCATAAAGTTGTGGTTAAAGTTTAGAATTTCTGGCCTCCTCTTTTATTTTGGATATATATTCTAACTCCAAATTCAAGATTTAGATATTCTGGTTTCTCTTCAGATTGCATAAATTTTTCACTTGTTACAAATTTAAGCTTTAGAGAAACAATATATTTGTCTTCCTAAATAACTTCTAAAAGTTAATGGGCAATAACTTTTGTCCAATTCTTTCAATAGGAGGTAATTTGCTACCCCAAAGTGCTGTATAGCATAATTTTTAATTGGTGAAATGAAATTAATTATTCACCCTATGATTCCTAAAACACTCAATATAACTTCCTTTTTCACATGTAAAGGCACACATACCCTCTTTTGACTCTGTCCATATATTAACCTGAGAGACTGTATAATTATGTTGAAAGTATGACCTCAAATTCTAAGCTCAGCCAGCTGAGTAAACTTCAGCAAGTTACTCACTCAGTGACTTTACTTCCTGGTCTATACATGGGATCATAATGGCAAGGATCAGATGCAACTGCTGTGGGGAGGACATGGGATAGCGAGCCTGCAGTATGCAGCATATCTCTGCATGAAGAATGCTCCCTATAACTCTTTGCTATTTTTCTCTATAATTAATTCATTCTTTTCCTGGATTTTGTTAGTTACATAGTATTTTTTTAAATGGATACTTCCCGTTCTTACTAAAAACATTAATCTTGTATAAGAATTATAAAATGAATTTCAATTTATGATTAAATATTGGATATACAGAGACCATTATCTGGTGAATGTAGGGCACATGAATAGACAAAGTAAACAATTTAGTACCTAATGTGAACATTAAAATTAATTTTTAAAACTCCAAAAATAGAACTGGTTGTTATACAGCATAACAGCAAAATTTGACCCCTGAAATCTTTTAATAAATACACACCTATGGCTCATAGTGTGTTTAAGCACTCACTTTGATATAATAATTTATTGAGATGAGTAAATATAAATAAACTCTGTGGGAAAATGTTTTTGATTATTTTTTAAACTTCAAACTATCTAGTTCAAAAATGTCACTATGCGTCAAATTCTGAGAGAGCAAACCAAACATGATTGAAGAAATAGGGATCATTTTTAAATCTCTTCCAATAGGCCATCTTGTAATTTATTAATGTGGTATATATGCCATTATTTTTATTTTATGTCCTTTCTAAATTCTATCAAAATATTTTATATATATCTTTTATCGATTTATCCCTTGAATGTTTTACTTTTTTATATTTTCAGTGATTTGTTTTAAATTTATTTTCTAAATGTTTGTTGTGCTGTGTAAAAAAATAAGTTATTTTTATCTTGATTTTGTATCTAATAACATCGTTAAAAGATTTTGTTTAATAATGAATATATGATGAATTTCATCAAATAAATTTCCTGAATTTATTGAGAAAATTACATGGCTAAATCTGTTAATGTAGTGAATTACATGAACTGATATTCTGCTGTAAATCAACTTCACATGGTTGTGATAGACCAATTTGGTCATGATTTAATAATAGCCTTACTATACACTGCAGGATTCATTCGACTAATATTCGGTTTAGGATTTTTGTGTGTAGATTAATGAGGGAGTTAGCCTGTCATTTTCTTTCCCATGCTATCCTTGGATTTTGACATCAGTTTGGAGAGCATTAGAGAGTTAGATAGTATTTCTTATTTTATATTCTTTAATGAATTTACATAGCATTGCAAATATTTGTTCCCTCAAATTTGGTTACAATTCAGTAATGAAGTTGTTTGATGTTTTTATTTTGAAAAGAATTTTACAAAACGATGCAATTTCTTTAACTCTTCCAGAAAAGTGCTGGTTTTCCATTTCATTTTCAGTTAGTTTTAAGGTACATTGTCTGAGGAATTTGTCAATTTCATTTTAGTATCTTCTTATTATCTTTGTAATGACTGCAAAAAGGTAGCTACATCTACTTTTCCCTTCCTAATATTGACTACTTGTGCCCTATGCTTTTGTTTATCAGTCTCATCAGAGGTTGGTCTACTTTATTAATCTTAACAAAACTCTTTTTACTTTTTTACATATATATATCTTTCTCTATATTAAAAAAATAATTTATGCTGTTTCTTTTTTCGGTTTATTTCTTTCTAGATGATTGCTTAGCATTCATTCTTGGCTTTTGTCCTTTTTTAATACCATAGAAATTGAGACTTAAGAACTGAGGGTAAGAGTTGGGGTTTGGGGGAGAGTAGCAGGGGAAAATGGAGACAATTGTCCTTGAGCAACAATAAAAAAAAGAAAATAAATAAAGGAACCAATTCAGTTTTGTCACATAAGTTTTAATGTAGTACTTATTATGACTCAGTTCTAAATATTTATTATAATTTTTTCTTTAACCCATGGGTTATTTAGAAGTGATTTCCTTCCAACCATATAGTTTTTCCTAGATATCTTTTTGTTGTGAATTTTAGCAAAATTTCCTTACAGTCAGAGAACAGGACCTCTATGCCTCAATTCCTTGAACTTTGTTGATAATACATTTGGACCAGAATATGGTCAACTTCAGAAGCTTTTGTAATTTGCAGCAGGTGGGTATGGTGGTGTAGATATGTTCATCAATTAACTTTTGTTAATTATATTTTTCAGATCATCAATATTATCTTAATTTATCAACTGTTCTTTACTTTTGAGAAGACTATATTAAATTTTCCCATTACTACATTTATTTTTTCCTGTTTTTCTCTCAAGTTTTGATTACCATATTTTGAGGCTATATTGGTAGGTACAATCAGTTTCAAAGCTGTTATATCTTCTTGAGTTATCAAATCTGTTAAAATTATCTAGTGACTGTTTTAATTTCTCTTAATGTTTTGGCTATTCAATCTGTCTGGAGCAGCGAGTCTCAACCCTTTTCATCTCATGGCACACATAAACTACCAAAATTCTGTGGCATACCAAAAAATATATTGTATTTTTTTTTGCTGATCTGATAAAAATAGGCATAATTTTTATTCATTCACATGGGAAAGCTATTGTTGTGTTGGCTGTTATCACTTTTTTATTTGACAGTCTAAGGAAATGAAGTCAGTGCCCCTGACTAAATAGTCAGGTATTGCAGGTTTTAAAAATTCTTGCGGTGCACCAGTGTCTCTTGCGGTACACTGGTTGAAAATTGCTGATGTAGAGTGATGCTAATACCCTACCACCTTTCTTTTGCTTAGATTTTGTCTGGTGTATATATATATATTTAAAGCCATTTTATTTTCAAATTGTCTAAATCTTTAGGTTTCAAATGTGAATCTTATAAACAACTCTGGGCTTTTTATCTTTTGTTTCTTTTGCCTCAAGGAGCTAAATCATTTTAAATAAAATTCAACCTAATTATCAAATGTTATAAGAATAAAAGAAGGCTGTAGAAGTCTACTAATTTGACTGGATCTCTACTTTTACTTAGTGCTGAGACTGCCTTTTAACCTTTCCAATTCATCAATGATTTTTAAGAGTATATATTTATTCAAGGTTATTAGCTGTTTTAGTGGAAGTTTGTTCCAGATAGCTTGCCATATTACAGCAAATGAAAATGTAAAATAGTAAAATTTTAATCCACTAAATTTTATGATTTTGTTGTACGCTGTGGCAATTCATATATGTTAAATAATTATTTATTTTATTATTTATTGATGTCCTTTTAATTTATTTTTACTTTTCATAAGATATACTTTTGACCAACAGTTTTACCTTTTTTGTGTAGGTTGTGTGTGCGTGTGTGTGTGTGTGTGTGTTACCACCACCATAATAAAGATATGTAACAGTTTCATCACCCAAAATATTTTCCATGTCCCTTTGAAGCCAACTCCTTGCTTTACCTCCAACTCATGACAACCATTGATTTGGTTTGTGTACCCATTATTTTACTTTTTTCAGAATGTCATATAAATTCAATTTTCCAGTATACAGTCTTTTAAGTCTGGCTCTTTTCACTTAGCAAAATGCATTTAGTACTTGTTAGTGTTGTGCTATCAGTAATTATTTCTTCCAATTCCTGAATAGTAAGTATCCAAATACAGTATATGGGTATACCACAGTGAAAGGACATTTGTGGTATTTATTCTGTCACTAGTGAAAGGACATTTATGATGTTGCAGTTTTTAGAAATTACAAATAAAGCTGTTATAAAATTTTTATATATTATTTCAAGGGTAAATAAAACTTTTACCCTTGAAATGGGATTGCTAGATTGAATTGTAAGTAAATACTTACCTTTCTATGAAATTGTCAAACTGTTTTCCAAAGTGGCCACATCATTTTTCACTCCCACCAGTGATATAGGAAAGGTTTAGTTGCTCTATATCAGTGATTTTCAACTGGTTTGCATCAAGAATTCTTAAATCATGCAATACCTGACTATTTAGTCAGGGGCATTGACCTCTTTTCCCTTAGATTGTCAAAAATAAATGATAATAGGCAACACAACAATAATCATCCAGTGTGAATCGATCAAAATTATACCTAATTTTGTCAGATTGGAAAAAATATATATTTTAGTTTATGTGTGCCATGAGATAAAAAAAGTTAAAAATCAATGTTCTGTAGATCATCAACATTTGGTACTATCAGTTCTTTTTATTTTAGCCATACAATAGGCATAGTGGTATCTCATTATGGTTTTAATTTGTATTTCCCTTGTAACTGATAGTATTGAATATCTTTTTATGTAATTATGTCATATAATCTTTGATGCAGTGTCAATTCAACATATTTTCTGTTTTGTATTGGGGTTTTTTATTGAGTTTTGAGAGTACTTTATATGTCTTTGGTATAAGTCCTTATTAGTTATGTGATTTATGTATATGTTCTCACATTCTCTGGCATGTCTTTCAAAAAAACAGAAAGGATACATAGAGAAAAACTAAGGGAGGTGGAAATGGGAGGGAGGTGGTGAGCACTGGGGGGGTGGGCTTGGATGGGAGTAAAAGACAGAAAACTGTACCTGAACAATAATTAAATTTTTAAAAAATGAAAAAAAGGATTTAATTTTGTTAAAGTATAAATAATATTTTTTCTAGAAATTATAGCTTTCATGTCATAGCTAAGAAACTTATGCTTAACTCAGATTTTCTCATGTGCCTACTTCTAAAAATTTTATAGGTTTAGATTTCACATTAGTTATTGATCCAATTTGAATTCATTTTTTTAAATGTGAGATGTGGCTTCCCTTTTTTTCCTTTCTTTTTCCTTCTTTCCTCTCTTTTCCTTGCTGTTGCTCTCACTCTCTCATGCTTTCTCTCTGCATATGGACATCAAATTATTTCACCACCAGTTTTTTTCTTCATTGAATTGCCTTTGCATCTTTTCTGAAAATCAATTAGCCATGTATGTGTAGATTTATTTCTGGATTCTGATTCTGTTCCATTGACCTATAACTATCCTTTTATTTATACTACATTACCATGTCTTAAAATCAAGTAGTATAAGTCTTCCAACTTTGTTCTTTTTCAAAGTTGTTTTGCTGTTCTAGTTCTTTTGCCTTTCCATAAATTTTACAGTCTTGAAAAACCTGCTGGGATATGATTGAAATTTCATTAAATCTGTCACTTTGGGGAGAACTGACATGTTACTTATACTGAGTCTTCTGATCTATGAAAACACTATATTTCTCAACTTATTTAGCTCTTTTTTTACTTCTTTCATCTGTGTTTTGTAGTTTTTAACTTACAGATTTTTGTATGTATTTTGTAATTTTGCCCAAGATTTTCATATTATTTGAAGCTTTAAGTATAAATGTGCAGTATTAAAATTTCAACTTTTAACTGTTCATTAATAGATATAAAATATGATTTATACCTTTATCTATTGACTTTGTATCCTGCCAGCTCACTCATGTCATTTACTAGTTTTAATAGCTATTTTGTAGATTCTTTGGGATTGTCTGTGAAGTCAATCAAAAACTTGAGTGTGGTGTTGAATAGGAGGCATGAGAGCAGGCATTTTTGCCCTGTTTCTGACACCAGGGGGAAAGATTTAGTTTTTTACCATTAAGTATCATGTTTGCTATGTTTTATTTTATTTTGTTTTGTTTTTTTAAATAGATGACCTTATTGGGTTAAGGAAGTACCCTTTTATTCCTAAATTAATGAGAAGTATTCTTTCTATCATAAGTCACGGTTAAATTTTGTTATCAATTGGTTTTTCTGCACCTACTGAGATAATTTTATGACTTTTTTCTTCTAGAATTTTTTAATTTTATTGATTATGCCATTACAGTTGTTCTATTCCCCCCTTAATTCCCCTCCACCCCCCCCCCCCACCATTCCTCCCCCCTTTAGTTTATGACCATGTGTCTCAAGTTCTTTAGATTCTATATTTCTCATACTATTCTTGCCCTCCCCCTATCTATTGTCTACCTACCATCTATGCTACTTATTCTCTGTACCTTCTCCCCCCTTCTCCTCCCACTCCCCTGTTGCTAACTTTCCATGAGATCTTCACTTCTACGGTTCTGCTCCTGATCTAGCTGTCCTCTTAGTTTGCTTTTGTTTTAGGTGTGGTTCTTAATAACTGTGAGTTTGCTGTCCTTTCACTGTTCATCTTTTTTATCTTCTTTTTCTTAGGTAAGTCCCTTTAACATTTCATATAATAAGGGCTTGGTGATGATGAACTCCTTGAACTTGACCTTATCTGAGAAGCACTTTGTCTGCCCTTCCATTCTAAATGAAAGCTTTGCTGGATAGAGTAATCTCAGTTGTAGGTCTTTGGATTTCATGACTTGGAATACCTCTTTCCAGCCCCTTCTTGCCTGTAAGGTCTCTTTTGAGAAATCTGCTGACAGTCTGATGGGAACTCCTTTATAGGTGACTATCCCCTTATCTCTTGCTGCTTCTAGGATTCTCTCCTTCATTTGAATCTTGGCTAATGTAATGATGATGTGCCTTGGTGTGTTCCTTCTTGGGTCCAACTTCTTTGGGACTCTCTGAGCTTCCTGGATTTCCTGGAAGTCTATTTCCTTTGCCAGGTTGGGGAAATTCTCCTTTATTATTTGTTCAAATAAGTTTTCCACTTGTGGCTGTTCCTTTCCCCCTTCTGGTACCCCTATAATTCAGATGTTGGAACATTTAAAGATGTCCTGGAGGTTCCTAAAACTCTCCTCATTTTTTTGAATTCTTGTTTCTTCATATTTTCCTGTTTGGTCATTATTTTCTTCCTTCTGGTTCACTCCCTTGATTTAAGTCCCAGTTTCCTTTTCATCACTATTGGTTTCCTGTGCAATTCCCTTCATTTCAATTAGTTTAGCCTTCATATGTTCCTCTAATTTGTGACTAAAATCAACCAGTGTTTTGAACTGTGCATCTGAAAGTTTTGCTATTTCTTCGTCACTTAGAGTTATGGGCTCTGGGGCTTTGAGATCTTCTTGAGCCATTTTTGGTTTGTTCACACCCGTTAAGTATGAGGAGAGGAGCCTTAGGTGTTTACCAGGGCCGGGCTGCCCATGTTGCTGGGTTGTGATGCTGTATGTTGGGGGTCAGAGTGGGTAAATAGCGGCCCCCCCCCGCTGCCTCCCACTGCTGGGGCCTGCTTGGTCCCGTCTCACCGCCCACTCCCTCACCAGTCTATCTGCACAGAAATGCACGACCGCAGACAACCCGCAGCCCTGCGTCCTTGCTGGGTCCACCGGTTGCTCCCTGGGTCACTCACCGGGTCCACCCATTGCAACCCCACGCCTGGGATCCGTGTGCCTGAGTCCATCTGTCCGAGTTTTCCTCTGCAACCCCACTCCGCCAGGTGCTGGCTTCACCCCTCTCACCGGTCTGGCTGAAGAATTCATTGTTATCAGACTTCCAAAAAGTTAAATTTTCTGTGTTCTGGCTGTGTTTTCTTTTGCTAATATTTTGTTGTCTCTAAACTTGGTTGTGTGAGAAAGCATGGCGTCTCCACCTATGCCTCCATCTTGGCAGAAGTCCACTTATTGTTTTTAATATAATGAATTACATTGATTGATTTTCACGTTTCCCTTGCCTTGTACCCCATTTATTTATGACACATCTTTTTATGTATTATTGAATTTTAAGAACATTGCTAAAATGGATATTGGATATTGGTGTGTAGTTATTTGTCCTTGATCTGTCTAGATTTTTTTATATTTAACCATATATGTACCATTTCTTTTAATTTTATTGTTGTTGAGTTAAGTTGTCCCCATTCCCCCCATTACTCTTTTATGCCCTGCTTACTCCCCTTCCACATTCAATCCTCCCCCAACCCTGTTGCCCTTGTCCATGGGTCATTTATATACACAGATATTGAATTAGGGTAATTCAGGACTCACAAATGAGTTGAGAAGTATTCCTTGTCTTAAATTGTCTGAAAGAGTTCATTGCAGAATTGATATTTTTCTTAACTAATTGGCATAAACAAAACACATATGAATAAAAAGACTAAGAAGTTTGTAAGTATGAAATTAAAAAATTTTTAAGGTCAAAAATAACTAGTAGACATAAAATGAAATTTTAGCCCTGGCCAGTGTGGCTCTATTGTTTGTGGCTTCATCCTGTAACTGAAGGGTTGCAGGTCTCATTCCCTGTTAGGACACATACCTAGGTTGTGGTTTGATTCCTGGTCTGGCATGGGCACCTGTGACCCCCCAGTCCAACATGCACAATACCTGGTCCAGTGCTGATCCCCATTTTGTGCATGAGAGGCAACCAATCTATGCTCCTCTCTCACATGAAAGTTTTTGTCTCTCCCTTCCTCTTTCTCTAAAAGTAATGGGAAAAAAATGTCCCCAGATGAGGATAAAAAATTATTAAAAAATAAAAAAGGAAATTTTAAAGCACCTCCTGAAATTTTTAAATGTATATATCAAGAATTATAGCTTTTTTTAAAAATTTTATTTAGTTATTTTTCAAGTACAGTTTTTTGTCTATTTTTCCCATCCCAGCCTCCCCTGCCCCTTGCTCCCCACCTCCCTCCCATTTCCTCCCGCCCCCCTTAGTTCTCGTCCCTGTGTCCTTCCTATTTGTTCCTCCAAATCCCTCCCCCTTTTTCCCCTTAACTTCCCTTCCTTCTCCCCTCTGGTCACTATCCCCTTGTTCTCTATTTCAGTGTCTTTGTTTTTTGGGTTTTTTTTTTTCTGCTTACTTGTTTGAAGACAAAGAAACAAAGTAGAATTATAGCTTTATAAATCAATAACCCAACAAGTGAGTGGCATTGTTAATTTAGAAAGAAAAATTCATTGTTAAAAATATTAGCATCATTATGAAAACAAGAAATCAAAATTATGAAGTTTGAGGGTTTATTTTGCCTCTTAAGTTAAGGACTTTTATAAATATAACATATATTACTAACAAGGGTGTGGTTAAATACTGTTAGTAGAATTTAAATGAACACAAATTTTCCTAAGGAATATTTGGTGATGAGTAAAAGAAACTTAAAAACTCATATATGTTGATCCTCTAATTGTTATTATAAGATATTAGATCAACAAAATAATTTTAAATACACAAAAATATTTGTGCAGTAAGAAAAAATCAAAATAGCATTATAATAGGAAAAGAAATATACTTAATAATAAATATCGATCCTGGTTAAATCCCTATAAATATTCACATGATAAAATAATATATAACAATTATATATAATACTTTCAACTAATATTTAATGGAATAAGAAAATATTCAGGGCATAATGTTAAAAACTAGGATATAAAAAGACATGCACATTAGTATGAAAATTTAAAGAATAATGGGAGTGAGTTAGTGTGTTTGATTATGTATAGACATGAAAATGATTGAAAGAATTGTTGAAAATCTTATACCACTAAGTGGTATTGCGTATGGGTAAGATGGATGTATTTTTATTTGTTATAATTGCTTGTATTTTCTTTTTAAACAATGAAGCTTAACTATATAAATCATGGGTTTGAGTCCAGGCAGATGTGCATTTGAATCATTTATTATGTATATGCCACCTTTCTAAAACTTACTATGCATTGGTTATTGTTTTATACTCTAAGGATCAGTTTTTTTTCTCTAAAAGATGCAAGATAGTAAATATTCTAGGATTTGTGGATCAACAAGAAAAATTGAGGTATTATGTAGGGAAATATGTAACAAAGGAGAAAACAAATTTTAACTGACAAAATTTAAAATATAGTGATAATAACTGAGAGCAATTATTTTGTATCTGGCTACTAATAAGAATAATGGAGTGGCAAGAAGGTGGCAGAGTCGGAAGATTTCTTGCACCTCCTACTAGAACCAAACTGGAAATAAAACTAGAAGGGAACAGTCACCCAGAATTACAAACTGAAGACTACCTGAAGAGAAGATTTTTAACCAAGGATGAGCAGAAACCACCTCCAGAGCAGAAGGGAGGGTGGGTGGCAAAAGGGGCTGGCTCCACTCCTATAGTCAGTAGGCCAAGGTTATGGAGGGAGAGCAGGGTGGTGGGAACTTCCCACTGAAAGGAGTGAACCCTGGATCCCAGACTGGGTTCTCCAAAACAAGCACCAGAGCCAAGGTCAGCCGCCAATGTAGCATCCAGTGGTAAAAAGTGAAGAGGATTTTGTCCACCATGGAGAGATAGAGCTAGTTAGAGACAAAGCCACTGTTTTTTGTTTTTGTGTTTTTAAGAGGCCAAAGCACAGATTTTTAGTTCACAGCCACTCACCTTTAGCTCTGGTGAAGGGAGAATGGTGTAGAATGAAGCCACCTGAGGAGAGTCTAGATTGAGAGGACCCTGTGCTACGTGGGTCATCCCTCGATATCACAGAAGCCATTTTTCTTGAGAAGGGCAAGTTCCTTCCAGGAGAATCAGCCTGGGAAAAAATTATTACTCCAACCTGTGGGTTACCACTCAACTGACTCTCAGACATCCTGCTTGCCCACCTGTATCTCTTCCCCATCCTGCATTTTAATCTCTGCTGAGGAGACAGAAACATAGGCAGACTCAGAGGGTGTCAGAGACCAGGTTTGGGGTGTTGCCATTTTCTACACTTTCCCAGGAACCAGACTGGCGCTATCTGCTCATGAGAGAGTCAATAGAAACAAACTCCTGGTTTTTGAAAGGCTCAAACTGTGATCTCCAGGCACCCTACTTTCTTGTCTCCTAGGGGTATTGCCCAGCCAAGTTCAGGGAAATAATCCTGCACAGACTCAGAGGTGTGGCTCCGGGGCATGGGACCATACTCACCATGTCCTCTAAAGTTTGAATGGCACTTCCTCTCCACCATATGTGAGATCCAGGGGCCCAATCCTCCCACTTCCATGAGCAGCTCACTCAAAAATAGTCAGTTCAGTAACTAAGATTGACAGTAAGCCAGTAGCCAGGCAGAGGAATGTTAAGGAGGATACTGCAGTGCCTTGGGACATTTGATGGCCCACCACTTAGCTCTCTGCTGTTAAAAACCAAATTTGCAGCAAAATTTGGCACTTTCCATGTATGTGCAGTCAAGCCTGGCAGAGATAGCCACAAAGTATGATCGCTTGTAGCTTTGAACAGGCTGCTGAGGGGCCAATGTGAAGTTGGCTTATACCAGCTTCAGACAACAGAAGAGCAGTGTCCAAAAAGAAATTCCATCAGGCAGGCACTAAACTCTTCTGAGATGAATTCCACTTTGTTTATTTTCATGAATTTTTATTTTTCATAACTTTATTATTTTTTCTTCTTCTATTTTTCTCTATTTTTCTTACATGTCTTTTATTTTACTCTTTGTTTTTAAAAGTATATTGTACTAATATTACAGTTTTTTCAATTTCCCCCCTGTATCCCCCCTCCACCCTGCACTCCCAATCCTTCAGCATTCCCCTCCTAAGTTTATGTTCATGGGTTGTACATATAAGTTCTTTGAATTCTGTTTCCTATACCATTCTTAACCTCTCCCCATCAATTTTATGCCTACCCATTATGCTTTTTATTCTCTGTACCTTTCACCCCCTATTCTTTCCCTCCCCTTCCCCACTGAAAATCCTCCATGTGATGTCCATTTCTCTGATTCCGTTCCTATTCTAGTTGTTTGCTGTTTTTGTTTTCATTGTTTTTCTCTTTGTTTTTAAGGTTCAGTTGTTATGAGTTTTTTGTCATTTTGATATTCATAGTTTTTATTCTTCTTCTATTTCTTAGATAAGTCCATTCAACATTTCATATAACTCCTTTATCTGGGAAACAGTTAATCTGCCATCTATTCTAAGTGATAACTTTGCTGGATAGAGTAATCTTGGATGTAGGTTCGACTTTCAAGACTTGGAATACTTCCTTCCAGTAACCTTTCTTTTGAGAAATCAGCTGATGGTCTTACGGGAATTCCTTTGTAGGTAACTCTCTCCTTTCCTCTTGCTGCTTTTAAGATTCCTTATCTTTAATCTTGGGTAATTTAATGATGATGTGTTCCTCTTTGGGTCCAACTCTTTGGGACTCTCTGGACTTCCTGGAAGTTTATTTCCTTTGACAGATTAGAGAAGTCTATTTCCTTTGCCAGCTTGTTCAAATGTTTATTTTGAACAAACATTATTTGTTCAAATAAGTTTTCAATTCCTCACTCTTCCTCTTTCCTTCTGGCATTCCTATGATTCAGATGTTAGAATGTTTAAATTTGCCCCAATGGATCCCAAGCCTCTCCTTGTTTTTTTGAATTCTTGTTTCTTCCTTCTGTTTTGGTTGAATGTTTATTTCTTCCTTCTGCTCCAAATCATTGATTTGAGTCCTGGTTTCCTTCCCTTCACTGTTGGTTCCCTATGCATTTTTCTTTATTTCACTTTTCATAGCCTTCCCTTTGTCCTCTATTTTGTGACCATACTCAACCATTTCTGTGAGCATCCTAATTACCCATGTTTTGAACTGCGCATCTGATAGATTGGCTATCTCTTCATTGCTTAGTTGTATATTTTTCTATAGCTTTGATCTGTTCTTTCATTTGGGCCAAATTTTTTGGTACTGGCATAGCTTTTATGCATAAGGGGTGGAGACTTAGGTATCTGACAGGGTGGGGCAAATGAGGTCCCTGAGTTGTGGTGCTGTATGAGGGGAAGGGGTCCGAGAGGGAACAATGTTGCTTGGTCAGCTTCTCTGTTTGTTTTTAGTCACTTCCTCTGCTGCCCACAAGCAACTTGGCCCCTTCTAGTGCTGATTCCCTGATGGGTGGTTTTGTGTACATTCTAGTACCTTGTGGGTCTCTCCAACAAACTCTCCTGTGAAGCTGGGAGTTTTTCCTGCTGCCTCAACCACCACATGTTTTTTCAGTCAGAGGTTTCAAGGCCTTATTTCCCCAAGCTGAAATCCTGCATTAAGTGATCTGTCTTCCTTCCCAGTTCCTCCTGGTTTATCCACACACAAATGTGAGGCAATCCAGTCTACCAGCTGCTGCATCCCCTGCTCCAGCTGCCTCTTTGCTGCAAGTCCTCTCTGCCCCAGCTGCCTGTCTCTGCCCCTCTACTGTTCTGGATAACTGTTTCTTCCTTAACTCCTCGGTTGTTGGATTTCCATACAGTTTGATTTTCTGGCACTTCTCGATTTTTTTAAACTTGTTGTTGTCCTTCTTTTGGCTGTGCAAGAAGGCAAAGTGTATCTACCTACACCTGAATCTTGGCCAGAAGCCTTTATTCTTTATCTTCGTGAGCATTTTTCTCTTTATATTCCTTATTTTTATTGTGTCTTTCCCTTCTCCCTGCTTATAAATATTTTGCTTTTCTTTCTTGGTCTTTTCATCCTCAGTTTTCTCACATTCCTTCATTTTTTTACAATACTATTTCTCTTTTTTCTTACTGTTTATTCTCTTGTTTTTTATTTATATTTTTTGTTGGGGTTTATTCTTTGCTTATTTCTGTTTTTGCTTTATCAACATGTATAGAATAACTTGCAAAACATACTTGTAGTCAGCCAGTCAGAGGGGAGATCCCAACACAAATGAGCCAATAACAATTAAGACATAATTACAATAGGAGAGCACACATAACCCACACAAGGGACATTCATAAGGCATCCAACTCAGGAGACCATGGATACTGTACCATTGGGTCCCACAGACATCCTATCCATAAGTCCATCCCACAAAGATTGAGAGTAAAATCAAATCCATCCAATACATAGAAACAAACACAAAGAGACAGCTAAAGTGAGTACACAAAGAAACAACACCCAAATGAAAGAAAAGGAGAAATTCCAAGAAAAAGAACTAAATGAAATTGAGGCAAGTAATTTGTCAGACATAGAGAGCAAAGTAATGGTTCTGAGGATGTTCAAGGAACTTAAAGAGAACTACAAGAAACTTTATGGAACTACAAGGAACTTAGTGGGAACTATTGGGTTGTCCAAAAAGCCCATATGAACTATTCTGTAAAAGAAAAGGCGCCTGTTTCATTTTCACCAATGAGCTTATTGATTTGGATATTTTGAGTATATTGGCTATCTCCCACATGATATAATATTGATTGCTCTCAGTTAAGTTCTCAGTTTGATTGCCATCAACTTAAACTTGTCAACCTGACTGTGGATTACTGTCCAAGGAGAAATCTCCAGCATGAAACTTCACGAACCACTTTTGATACCTTTATCAGTCAAAGCACCTTCTCCATACACTGAACATAGGTTTTTTTTGCATTTCAGTTGTGTTTTTACCTTTTTAAAAAAGATTTTATTTGTTTACTTTTAGAGAGGGGAAGGGAGGGAGAAAGACAGGGAGAGAAACATCAGTGTGTGGTTGCCTCTTGCATGCCCGCACTGGAGACCTGGCCTGTATGACACACATGTGCCCTGACTGGGAATCAAAGCAGCATTCAATCCATTGAGTGACACCAGCCAGGGCTGTTTTTACCTTTCTTGAACTAAGAAAGCATAATATGCCACATGTTTTTTCCATCTTCCATATTAAAATGGCTGCACAAAAATCCATCAGTTTTGATTTTTTTAAATGCAGGCTGACATAAGTTGTCATGATACAATCCAACAAAATTCTTTCCAATGAATTTAAATACAGCTAAGCACTAATGGAGCCATCTTATGGAGAAAAATGAAACAATTTTTTTGGCCAGTTCACTATATTGGCATGAAAAATGAGATAGGAACTATAAATAAGAACCAGTCAGAAATGAAGAATATTCAAAATGGATAAAAGACTTAAACATAAACCATGATGCAACAAAAGACCTAGAGAAAAAACATAGGCAGTAAAATTTCAGATAATACACACAGTAATATTTTGCCAATAAATCCTCTTGGTCAAGGAAAATAAAGAAAAGAATAAACAGATGGGACTACATCAAATTAAAAAGCTACTGCATGACTAAAGATACCATCATCAAAATTAAAAGGAAACTAATCATATGGGAAAACATATTTGCCAGTGATACCTCAGAATAGGGTTTGATCTCCTAAATATATAAAGAACTCACTTGACTCAATGGCAGGAAAACAAACAATACAATTTAAAAAATGGTCAAAGGAAATGAACAGACACTTCTCCAAAGAGGACATACAGAGGGCCCATAGGCATGTGAAAGGATGCTCAACATTGCTAACCATCAGAGAGATGCAAAATAAATTCACAATGATGACGCATGCACTGACCAGTAGTACCCACAGAGTTATGGATGATTAAGACAAATTCACACAGACTACCGAGTCCTGTGGAGAAAGGGAACAGGACACTCTCTCTAGGGGAGAGCACCGTGTACCCTTGCCTACACAGGCTTTTTTTTTTTTTTTTTTGCGCAGGAATTCAGGTACAACTTATTAATCATTGTTAGGCAATAAACAGTAGATAGTATACAAAGAACAATTAGGGCTTCTTCTAAAGCAGGATCTATCAACTAAAAGGCTATAAAACTGTGGGAAAATAAAAACATTTAACTAAAAACATTCTTAGCAAAGCAGGTTTCACAGGATTGTTAGGAATTGTTTCTCTTGCCAGATTACCTGGACTCTAGCTGGTAAAATGTTGCACCATCTTCCCTATTACAGACTTAAGTGGATTAGAGCCAGGAAGCACTTCTCCAAGAGGACATGGGGACTGGGCTGTTTCAGAATAGTTGGGGGAGAGGGTCCATCACTTCCTCTTTGTTGTAGCCCCCCGAGTCCTTCCATGATGGCCTTCCAAGTGATCGTGTCTGGCTTAGGTTGCCCCCCCAGGGGGTCTTACCTGTCATAGATCATTGACCATGCTTTGTGGGAAGGGGGATGAAGCAGAAGCAGTGCTTGCTGCCAGAGACAAGCTTTGTCTCTCTAGTGGCTCACATTCTGGAGGTCGCTCACTCAGCCTTAGCCATGGGGGGTAGATACAATTCCTCAAACCAGGCAGAGCAGTTCCCACACAATGAGATATTACCTCACACCAGTCAGAATAGCCAACCTTGACAAATCAACAAACAAGTGCTGGCAAGGATGCAAATAAAAGGGAACCCTTGTGTACTGTTAGTGGGATTACAGACTGGTGCAACTGCTGTGGAAAACAGTATGGAATTTCCTCCAAAATCTAAAAGTGGAGCTGCCTTTTAATCTAGTGATTCCGCTTCTGAGATTAAACCCAAAGTATCTTGAAACACCAATTCATAAGAACCTATGCATCTCTATGTTCATAGTAGCATTATTTATAATAGTTAAGTGTTAGAAACAGCCTAAGTGCACATCAGTAAATGAGTATATCAAAAAACTGTGGTACATTTATACAATAAAATATTATGCTGCAGAAAGAAAGAAGAAAATTCTGCTTTTCATGACAGCATGGATGAAACTGGAGAGTATATGCTAAGTGAAATAAGCAAGGGGGCAAAAGACAAATATCATATTATCTCACCTATAATAGGAACATAATGAATAGAATAAATAAATAAACAAAATAGAACCAAAGGCATGGAAATAAGGAAGAAACAGAAAGGGACCAGAGGAGAGAGGGAGGCAGATAAGAGAGAAAATAAGGGGAATGGTCTAGCTAAAGAACAAGTATAAATGACCCATGGACATGGACAAGGTAGGGATTGACTGTGGGTAGGAGCAGGGGGTGGGCTAGGCAGGGGAGAGTAATGGGGGAAAATTGGGACAACTGTAATAAAACAACAATTAAAAAATAATAAATTAAAAAAGAAATGAAGAATACACCAGAAGGAATTAAATGTAGGCTAGATAAGGCAGAGGATCAAATCAGTGATTTGGAAGATAAGGTAGAAAAAAAGCACACAATCAAAGCAACTAAAAGAAATAAAACTTCAAAAGAAAAATAATAGTTTAAGGGCACCTAGGGACAACATGCAATGTTTCCATTACATATGCCAAGATCCTATGTAAAAATCTCATACCCAGATCAGGTTCTCATGCTTGCACTGGCAGTCACCAATATTTTCTTGATCATAGCCCATTCATGTTCAACATTCTTCACATGCTCTCTTTGTTGCAGGCTATCAGAATGTAGATTACTTTCAACAGATTCTCAATTATATTTGAAGTATTTGTGCCATACTTTTACTTGTGCTGTACTCATTGCATCATCTGCAAAAGACTTCTGAATAATCCAAATAGATTCTGTGGAGGAATATTCAAGATTAATGCAAAATTTGATGCAGATTTGCTGTTCTACTTGCTCAGTCATTTTGAATGTGATGGCCACACAGTACACATGCTCACTCAATGGTGTCTACTGCCCCCACTGATTACTAGAGTGAAGTTGTCATTGTTCACACAGACACATTCCAGTCTACTCTCCCTGGATGCCAGTTACAGTGAAATTGCACAAACCATTATTGTTATATTGACAATTGCTGGACTTTTTCTGGACAGACCTCATGTATGCACCCAAAATAGGAGCACCCAAATAAATAAAGAAAATCTTGGTGGACTTTAAGGAAGAGATTGGTAGCAATATAATCACAGTAGGGGTTTTAAAACCCCACTGTCATCAATGAACAAATCTCCCAGACTAAAATCAACAAAGAAACAGCAAACTTAAATGACACACTAAATCGATTGGATTGAATTGATATTTACAGAACATTCCAATTCAAAACAGTAGAATACACATTATTCTCAAGTGCACATGGATCCTTATCAAAGAGATCATATGTTAGTTTACAAAATAAGTCTTAACAAATTCAAGAAGACTGACTGATATCAAATCAAGCATTTTCTTGGATCACAATGGCATGAAAGTAGAAATCAACTACAATAAAAAAATCAAAACCATTCAAACAAAAGAAGGCTAAATAGGTTATCAGTGAGATCAAAGAAAAATAAAAAATTATTTAGAAACAAATAAAAATACCACACAAAACCCCCAAATCTACAAGACACAAAGTAAGCTGAGAGGATAGTTCATAGCATTACAAATTTACCTCAAGAAGCAAGAAAAGGGGACTTCCGCCAAGATGGAGGCATAGGTGGAAACATTGTACCTTCTCACACAACTAAGTTTAAAGACGACAAAGTTTTAGTAACAAAAAACAAAGCCAAAACACAGAAAATTGAACTACACGGAAGTCCGACAACAACAAACCTTTCAGCCAGACCAGTAAAAGGTGTGAAGCCAGCAGTGGAGTGGGGTTGGGCAGGGGACCACCATTGCCCCCCTTTGACCCCACCCCCACATACAGGGTCAGAAACCAGCGACCTGGGTGGCCCTGCCCTGGTGAACAACTAAGGCTCCACTCCTCATACATACCAGGTGCAAACAGACCAAAACATGGCTCAAGAAGAACTCAAAGCCACAAAGACCATAACTCCAAGCAACGAAGAAATAGCAAAACTTTCAGATGCACAGTTCAAAATACTGGTGATCGGGATTCTCACCCAACTGGTTGATTTTAGTCACAAATTAGAGGAACATATGAAGGCTAAACTAATTGAAATGAAGGGAAATGCACAACCAATAGTGATGGAAAGGAAACTGGGACTTAAATCAAGGGAGCTGACCAGAAGGAAGGAAAAATGACCAAACAACTTCAGAAAAATATGAAGAAACAAGAATTCAAAAAAAAATGAGGAGAGACTTAGGAACCTCTAGGGCATCTTTAAATGTTTCAATATCTGAATTATAGGGGTACCAGAAGGGGTAAAGGAACAGCCACAAGTGGAAAACTTATTTGAACAAATAATAAAGGAGAACTTCCCCAACCTGGCAAAGGAAATAGACTTCCAGGAAATCCAGGAAGCTCAGAGAGTCCCAAAGAAGTTGGACCCAAGAAGGAACACACCAAGGCACATCATCATTACATTAGCCAAAATTCAAATGAAGGAGAGAATCCTAGAAGCAGCAAGAGATAAGGGGATAGTCACCTACAAAGGAGTTCCCATCAGACTGTCAGCAGATTTCTCAAAAGAGACCTTACAGGCAAGAAGGGGCTGGAAAGAGGTATTCCAAGTCATGAAATCCAAAGACCTACAACTGAGATTACTCTATCCAGCAAAGCTTTCATTTAGAATGGAAGGACAGATAAAGTGCTTCTCAGATAAGATCAAATTCATCATCACCAAGCCCTTATTATATGAAATTTTAAAGGGACTTATCTAAGAAAATGAAGATAAAAAAGATGAACAGTGAAAGGACAGTAAACTCACAGTTATTAACAACCACACCTATAACAAAAGCAAACTAAGAGGACAGCTAGATCAGGAGCGGAAAAATAGAAATGAAGATCTCATGGAGGGTTAGCAATAGGGGAGTGGGAGGAGGAGAAGGGGAGAGAATGTACAGAAAATAAATAGCATAGACAGTAGGTAGAAAATAGATAGGGGGAAGGGCGAGAATAGTATGGGAAATATAGAATCTAAAGAACTTGAGACACGTGGTCATAAACTAAAGGAGGGAATGGAGGGGGAGGGGATGTGCAGGGTGAAGGGTAATGAAGGGGGAATAGAACAACTGTAATGGTATAATCAATAAAATATATAAAAAAAGATTCAGGAAAATGCAACAAGGCTGCTAATGGCAATTGGGAGAACTGTGTGAGGTCCTAAGGTGCCTCCTTTGAAATGGAGTGAAGTGTCATTGTCCTATGTACAATGTTTCTTATATCTTCCTCAATAAATGTCTCTATTTTTCCTATTTAAAAAAAAGAAGCAAGAAAAATCTCAAATAAACAATCTAACCCTAAAACTAAAAAAAAAAGTTTAAAAACAACAACAAAAAATCTCAGAGTGAATAGAAAGAAGAAACTATTCAAGATTATAATGGGAATAAATGACATAGAGCCTAAAAAATAAAAAAGATTAATATATCCATGAGCTGATTCCTTCAAAAGATTTAAAAACATCTGAAAAACCTTTAACCAGATTGTTCAAGAAAGAAAGAGAGAAGACATAAATAAATAAAGTCAGAAATTCAGAGAAGTAACAACTGATAACAAAGAAATACAAAGGATTGTAAGAAAATACTATAAGCAACTATATGTCAAGAAATTGGCAACCTGAGTGAAATGGATAAATATGTCCTTTCAAAATTGAATCTAGAGGAATTGGAAAATCTCAATGGACCAATAACAACTAATGAAATTGAAGCAGTAGTCAAAAAACTCTCAGCAAACAAAAGTTGTGAATTAGAGGGCTTTACAGATGAATTTTACCAATTATTCAAAGAAGAAATAACAACTATCCTTCTCAAACTATTCCAAAACATTCAAGAGAAGGAAAGACTACCAAGTGCTTTTTATGAGGCCAGTATTTTTCTAATTCCAAAAACAAGTGAAGACACAAAAAAGAAAGAAAATAATAAAACAATACCCCTGATGAACTTAGATGCTAAAATCCTCAACAAAATATTAGTAAGATAAATCTACCAACACATAAAAAGATCACACACTGTGATCAAGTCAGATTTATCCCAGGATGCAAGGATGGTATAATAGTTACACATTAATAAATATGATACATCACATAAACTAAATGAAAGATAAAAATCACACAATATCAATACATGCAGAAAAAAGCATTTGCTAAAAACCAGCATCTATATTTGATAAAAACTCTTAGCAAAGTGGAAATAGTGGGATCATACTTCAATTTAATAAAGGCCATATACAAAAACCCACTGCTAACCTTATATTCAATGGGCAAAAACTAAAAACATTTCTTTAAAGATCAGGAACAAAACAAGATGTTCACTTTTACTACTTTTAATCAACATAGTATTGGAAGCCCTAGCCACAGTGATCAGACAAGAAGAAATTAAAAGCCTCCAAATTTGAAAGGAGAAATTAAAACTGTCATTATTTGCAGATGACATGGTATTATACATAGAAAATCCTGATACCCCATCAAAAACTACTAGATCTAATAAATGATTCAGTGGAATAGCAGGATACAAAATCAATACTTAAATCAATGGCATTTTTATGCAACAATAATAAAGTGTTAGAAAGAGTAACTAAGAAAACAATCTCATTTGCTATTGCAACAACAAAAAATAAGGTATCTAGAAATAAACTTAACTAAAGAAGTAAAAGATCTACAATTGGTAAACTATCAGGTATGTAAGAAAGAAATTGAACATGATGCAAGTAAGTGGAAGCATATAGAGTGTTTATACATGGAAAGAATTAACATCATTAAAATATCTACAGTACCCAAAGCATTCTATAGATTCAACACAATTCATATTAAAATACCAATGGCATATTTCACGGATCTAAAGCAAATATTCCAAAAAATTATATGGAACCAAAACAGACCCCAAATAGCCTCAGCAATCTTGAGAAAGAAGAACAAAGTTGTATGTATCACAATACCTGATATCAAACTATACTATAAGTCCACTATCATCCAAACAGCCTATGACTGGCATAAGAACAGAGATAATAGATAATAGAACAGAATGGAGAGCCTAGAAATAAACCAACATCTTTATGCTCAATTAATATTTGACAAAGGAGGAAGAGTATACAATGGAGTAAAGACAGTATCTTCAGCCCTGACTGGTGTGTCTTAGTTGGTTGGGCATTATTCTGCAAAATGAAGTGTCACTGGTTTGATTCCTAGTCATGATACATGCTTAGGTTGCGGGTTTGGTCCCCACCAGGGGCTAAAGAAGCTGCTTGATGTTTCTATCTCACACTGATGTTTCTCTCTCTTCCTTCTTCCCTTCCCCTCTCTTTAAAAATATATAAATAAAAATCAAAACAATAATTTCATCAATAAATGCTTTTGGGGAAGCTAGATTGGTACATGCAAAAAAAATGAGACTAGATCACCAACTTGCACCATACAAACAACTAAACTCAAAATGAATAAAAGGCTTAAATACAAGCCATGATAAATCGTAAACCATAAAAATCCTAGAGGAAAACATAGACAGTAAACTTACAGATATATTGCATAGCCTATTTTTGCTGATATATCTCCTAGTATAAAGAACATAAAAGGAAAAAAAATAAACAAATAGGAGTACATCAGATGAAAAAGCTTCAGGCTCCTCTCCAAGATGGAGACACAGGTAGATACACTTTGCTTCCTCATGCAACCAAAAGAAGAATAACAAATTTAAAAATGAAAACCAACCAGAACTGACAGAAAATTAAACTGTATGGAAATCCAACAACCAAGGCGTTAAAGAAGAACCATTCATTCAGACTGGTAGGAGGGGTGGAGACAGGCAGCTGGGGTAGAGAGGACATGTGGCAAGGTAGCAGCTAAAGGACTGGGCAGCTGAGGCAGCAGCTGGTGGACTGGGTAGTCCCATATTTGCATGCAGAAAAAATGGGAAGAACAAGGGGAGTGAAACAGACTGTGCAACACAGGGTTCCACTAGGGGAAAAGAAAGCCTCAAAACCTCTGGGTGTAAAAATCTGTGGGGATTGCAGTGGCAAGAGAAACTCCCAGCCTCACAGAGGAGTTTGTTGGAGAGATCCCCAGGATCCTAGAAAGTACACAAACCCACCTACTCAGAAATCACCACCAGAAGGGTCCAATTTGCTTGTGGGTAGTGGGGGAAGTGACTGAAAGCAAGCCAAGAACCAAGCAAGTGGCATTGTTCCCTCTCTGACTCCTCCACCACATACAGCACCAGTCCTGGTGAATACCTAAGGCTCCGCTCCTTACAAAGTGACAAGTACATGGAGACAAAGAAATATGGTCCAAATACAAAAGAACAGATCAAAGCTTCAAAAATAGAACTAAGCATGAAAGAGATAGCCAATCTATCAGATGCACAGTTCAAAACACTGGTAATCAGGACACTCACAAAAATGGTTGAGTATGGTTACAAAATAGAGGAAAAAGTGAAGGCTATGCAAAGTGAAATAAAGGAAAATACAGGGAACCAACAGTAAAAAGAAGGAAACCAGGACTCAAATCAATGATTTGGAGCAGGAGGAAGAAATAAACATTCAACCAGAACAGAAGGAAGAAACAAGAATTCACAAAAACAAGGGGAGGCTTAGGAACCTCTGGGATAGGATTAAACATTCCGACATCCAAATCAAATGGATGCCAGAAGGGAAGAGGAAAAGCAAACAATTGAAAAATTACTTGAACAAATAATGAAGGAGAACTTCTCCAATCTGGCAGAGGAAATAGACTTCCAGGAAGTCCAGGAACCTCAGAGAGTTCCAAAGAAGCTGGATCCAAGGCTCCCACCAAGGCACATTATAATTACATTACCCAATATTAAAGATAAGGAGAAAATCTTAAAAACAGCAAAAGGAGACAGTTACCTACAAAGTAGTTCCCATAAGACTTTCAGCTGTTTGCTCAAAAGAAATCTTATAGGCAAGAAGGGACTGGAAAGAAGTAATCAAAATTATGAAAGCAAGGACCTACATCCAGATTGCTCTATCCAGCAAAGCTATCATTTAGCATGGAAAGGAAGAGAAAGTGCTTCCCAGATAAGGTCAAGTTAAGGTATTCATCATTACCAAGCCCTTATTATATGAAATGTTAAAGGTACTTATCTAAGAAAAAGAAGATAAAAATATGAATGGTAAAATATGAACACAACTATCAACAACTGAACCTAAAAACCAAAACCAAAACCAAACTAAGCAAACAACTAGAACAGAAACAGAGTTACAGAAATGGAGATCACATGGAGGGTTATCACAGTAGGGAGTGGAAGGGGTAAGAATGGGGGAAATGGTACAGGGAATAAGGAACACAAGTTGTAGGTACAAAATTGATAGGGGGAGGTTAAGGATAGTACAGGAAATGGAGAGGCCAAAGAACTTACATGTACAACTCATAGACATGAACTAAAGGGGGGAATACTGGTGGGAGGGTGAGTGAAGGGCAGAGGGGAATAAAGGCAGGGAAAAAATGAGACAACTATAATAGCATAATCAATAAAATATACTTTTATAAAGCTTCTGCACAGCTAAAAAAAACCAACATCAATATAAAAAGGGAACCCACCATATGGGAGAACATATTTTCCAATGACACATCTGATAAGGGTTTAATTTTCAATGTATGTAGAGAATAAATATGACTCAACACCAGGAAGACAAAAAAATTAATGAAAAATGGGCAAATGACCTAAATGGACATTTTCCAAGGAGGTTATACAGATAGCTTATAGACACGAAAAAAAATGGTCAACATCAATAGCCAGTTCCATTAGAGAGTTGTAAATTAAAACCACAATGAGATGTCACTTCATACCAGTCAGAATGGCTATAAATAAATGAACAAAAAACAAATGTTGGTGAACATGTGGAGAAAATGGAACCCTACTGCATCGCTGGTGGCAATGCCAGTTGTGCAGACACTGTGTAACACACTATGAAATTTCCCCAAAAAATCAAATAAAGGAAATATCTTTTGACTCAGCAAATTTACTTCTGGGAATATATTCTAAGAATCCCAAAACATCAATCCAAAAGAATATATACAACTCAATATTCATAGCAGTGTTATTTACAATAGCCAAGATCTGGAAACAACCTAGGTGTCCACCACTAGATGAGTAGATAAAAAAGCTGTGGTACATTAACAATATGAAATACTACACAGCAGCAAAAAAAAAAAAAAAAAGAACAAATTCTTGCATACATGTGTGTGACAGCATGAATGGATCTGGAGAATATTATGTTAAGTGAAACAAGCCAGTCAGTAAAAGAGAAATTCCATACAATTTTTATTATATGTGGAATCTAATGAACAAAATGAACTAATAAGGAAAATAGAATCAGAGGTATAGTTATATGGAACAGACTGACAGCTGTATGAGGAGAGTGTGGAGGCGGGAACTGGTTGAAATAAGGTGAAGGGTTTAGTCAATGAACATGTATGCATTACCCATGGACATGAACGACAGTGTGGTGTTTGCCTCAGGGAGTGGGAAAGCTGGGTGGATGGGGTCAGGAGGGGAAAAACTGGGAGAACTGTAATGGCATAAACAATAAAATATTTAAAAGGATGAAAAAATAAAGTTAACAAGAAAGAATAATGGCATTCTTTTTTCTCTAAATAAGAATTTTCAAATAAATGTTCAGAGTTTGTATTCTCTGTCATCAAAATTTATCACAAATGTACATCTATTTATGTTGATATGTATTGACACTTCATGTGTTTCACTTGAAAATGTCTTTTTACACAGATAGGTATTGTCAAATGCTTTTATCTACTTAATGAGCACAAAATTTTAATTAAGCATAGTTATTGTTTGAAAAGCATTATGGGATGCTATTAGGTTCTTCTCTATGTTTTTTTAAAATATAACATTACATTGCAGATTAATCATTTCCTATTGAAAGGTAGCTGGAAGATACTTTACTGCATAGTTAAATAGATTTTCAAATATGGACATTTTCTTTTCATTTGCATTTGGGTCTGAAAAACACTTCTGTAACCTTAGCTGATGTCAGAATATATACCCATGGTAAATTTGTATTGGGTTAAATATCTAGCTTATTTTCTTAACTTTTGAGAGCAAATAAGTATATAAAGTAGCTTAACATTTCTTGTGATTCAAATAACTTTAGGTGTTATTGCAATTACTGAAGTATAAGTTTCACATATAAGCACTGATTTACCTTATAATTTAAGATTAAATTAATTAGGAAATATATTCATCTTCTGCAAATGTTAATTTCCAAAGCCAGTCAGCATTTAATAGTAGTGGTCCTTTTTTATTCAGAATAAAATCAGTCTTGGCCTTGAGCTCCAAAATTTTAAATAAAATTTTACCATTTCTAAGATACTGAACTTTTGTATGATAGCAAATCAGGTTATTTAGCTTCTTTTAGTGACAAAAATTTATGAGAATAATAATTAAGTCCATGAAAGTGAATGCAGTTTACCATTGATACTACTAGATCAATTGCACATGATAGACTTACCTATTTTCTTCAAAGTACTTAGTGATTAATATAACAGTGAATAAACATATTACAGTTTTAAAAGTTTAATAATTGTCAAATAAGCCCCTTTCTGCTTTATGAATATTTTTGTGACACATCTTAGCATATTCTACTTCATATTGAATCGAATTAGTGTTTTTTGCAAACTCTTTTAAAATGTTCTCCTCTGTAGTTGCTCCAGGGCAGACTGTCCATACAAGCTATTTGTTTAGTCACTTCAAATTCACTATTAACTCTTGAGTCATCAAAAGGCAAGGAAAACCACTTGAAATTATTTTGCATAGTTTTTCAATTGATGTTGCTCCTAATGTCTTTAAGACTTCAAGCAACTGTTCTTGTGGAAAGGCTAATAATTTTAGACAAACTTATTGTCACTCAACACATGTTTTCAGTTACTGCAGTCAAATGTGATTTGATGAACTCAGCATTGGTAAATGGCTTTCCTTGCTTGACTAACAAATAAACCACTCAAAGTTTAATTTGGTTCCAGCTTCATTCTTGATTTTTTAATTTTTGTGTGGAAATTCTGCTCTGATAAGATATTCTATTTTAAGTTTTTTGATTTTTCTAACTGTTATTTTCCTGTAAGTTGAGAATACTGTGGAAACCTCATAGTATGAGAATATTGGCATATATTGTATTCTATTAGCAAATTAATGTCATTGCATTATGAACAAAATTCTGTGCCATCAGACTCAATAACAAAATAATGTACTCCACTGTGCC
Source organism: Artibeus jamaicensis (assembly GCF_021234435.1). Taxonomy (NCBI): domain Eukaryota; kingdom Metazoa; phylum Chordata; class Mammalia; order Chiroptera; family Phyllostomidae; genus Artibeus; species Artibeus jamaicensis. The sequence continues at coordinate 2,644,631 of NW_026521717.1, forward strand.
TTAAACATATGGTTTTGTGTTTGAAGCTGCTTTTCTTTTCTTGTTTAACATGACAGATATGCACTAATAATAATAATTATAAAGTAACAGATCACAATATGGTAACATGTGTGGCACTGAAAACACTATTCAGTTGTAACTGCTTCACTGCTATGTGTAGTACACCAAATAGCACTGAAAAGCAAGGAGAACACATTCAGTCTGTCACAATCACTGAACTTTGCATTGTAGAGTAAAAGCAGCCATTGTCACTACTTACATGTGTTCCAATACAAATATTATTTATGGGTAATTAAATTAGAGTTTTGTATCATTTTCAAACAAAACATTAAATAATATTTTTGTTTTTATTCTTTAACTTAATGCAAAAAACATTCTTTGCTCGTGGGACATATAAAAACTGGTAGCAGCCTGGACTTGGTCCACAGACCTTGTTTGCCTCCCCTAGTCTACCTGAGTCAAACTCTTTTTGCTCCTTATACATCTCTTGCTGTTTCTTTCTTGCCTTTTTTGATTAGTATTGCCTTTTTTGATTTATGTCGTCTCCTCTACTGGAATTTTCTCCATTCATTGCCACCCTTGCCTCTACTTTTACAAGACTGTTTTTACAAGGTCAGCTCACTTACTAGTTTCCCAAAACTTTCCCTGATACGCTCACCTCCCTCAAGATTTCCTCCCTTCTTTCCATAATAACCCATGTGTAACCAATATTGAGCTATTCTCATTATATTAAGAGTTTTCTATTTATGTAATTCCTTCAGTACCTATATAAAGAAAACATGACATCCATGCACATGTACATTAATATGCACATATGGCGCATACATGTAAACACACATACATTTATATGTGTTCTCTATTTTATGTATATTCATTACATATTAAACATGTGTATATACATATATGTAAAGTCAGACTGTTTTATCATTTTCATAAACAAAAGTCTGCTGCTTTATAATTTATTTAAGTCACTATCTGAGCTTAACTTTGTAAGATTTGGAAAACTTATTTGAACCATGAAGTTAACTCTTGTGAGGAAAGCTAGGTTGAATGCAATGTCATTTCCACATTTTCTAGGACTTACTGAAAGAATATATACAGATGTGCATTAAGCCAGTTGTGATTATTGGGCCATCTTTATTCATGTAAAAGTATCTAGTTTTCTCCCATATTTCTGTGTGTCTCCTTTGGTATTTTCCTTTCTGAAAAACAGGCTATATTACTGGGCACATTTTAATACTCCAATTAGTCATGGATGTGATGATTCATCAGTTTGGCTTAAAAAGTCAAAGCAGCCTTGCCCTTCCTTAGCATTAACTGTTGGCAGCTCCTTTTTCTCCCCTCTGAATCAGACGTGTATTTGTTTGAGTAATCAAGAAAGAACTGTCTGTCTTGTGACCTTAGAGGCTAGTGAAATGGAGCAACTGAGTGTTTTTGGCATAGGAAAGTTAGCAGAACAATGCAAATCTGTAAACCAGTGAGTGTTCTGCTTGGCCACTTACTCTGCACAGACTTGAATGTCACACAATCCTGATTTCCTGCAGGATTCTTTATCCTCTGCAGAAAACTATTTTAACATGAGCAAAATGGATTTCAAGTTTTATAAAAAACAATTCTTAAACTCTCTGCATTTTATTGAATTCTCTATAATCTATTAAGACCTGCAGTCTTTCCAAAAGGAGCATTCTGAATCCTAGTGTGATAAGAGCCAGTAGGAGACAATTTCATATCATGGATACCACTGGGGGGGAGACACATCAAATACCCATACTGGGGAATGAATGAATCAACATAATGCAAATTTAGATGAGGAAATTGGACTGCACAGATGGGGTGCTGCAACTATTTCAAAAATGAGTGAGAGGACCGATAATCAGTGAACCTAAGAATTTTTTTGAATGAAATGACAGATCTGATGACAATGGCGCTAAAATAATCTGGTGGAAGCAAAGAATTCACTTATAATAAATTCACTCATCTATTTTTCTGTTAATCAATGGGGGTTTAAAGATACCAGTCCAGATATATAATTTTAAGGACACCTATCAATATTTAATTTTAAGGACACCTCTTAGACTAATTACAAGAGAGTGTATCCTTTCCCCTCTCTCATTAGGGGTATATAGGAGATCATTAGAAGGACAGATAGAGGTACAAACTATAATGCAGCAAAACACCCCAGTGGACTCCCTGCTCTGTTTGACATTCTTGAAATGTATGCCCCATGTCTTGATGTCTTTAAACAACCTACAATGCTCTTTTGCTTGCTTGGGGAAACTTGTTTTATTACCAGAGTTGTATTGATGTACAGAGTTGCACATCTTTTTTGACTAGTGTTCTCAAGTGATCTTATTTCAGATATAGTTTAGTGACAATTATGTGTGCTGTTCTGATGTTTTTCTAAAAGGAAATTAACTTAGAAGTAGAGTCACTAGTAAAATTAACATAGGAAAATGTACTCTGTAAATATAAAAATGTGAGCATTATTAAAGGCCAACTAGTAAAAATACCAGCTATTTTTACTAGAAAGCAGGTACAATAGAACAAACATATATCCTTCACAGGGCAATAGAAGGACCTCAATTTGAGAAATTTGAGGCACAAAAAAATTTAAATAATTACATTCAAGAGTATTACATTTGTGTTTACTTAAAAGACAATTCTCTGTATAAAATGAAACACAAAACCTAATATGAAGAGAATAAAAGTTAATGCTATAAAAACATGAATGAACTGAGGGAAGATGGCAATGGAGTAAGACAGAGAAGATTCCATTTCCCCGAACACATGGGAGAACATCCTGGCTGATCTACCAAGGAACAGCGCAAACAGCCAGCAGTTCTCCAGCATATATGAAAATAAGAGATTAGAAATAGTAACCGACACTGAAAAACCAGATGGTAAGGGGACAGCTACAGGACAGTAGGGTCTCAGGGACTGGAGCAAGGACAGGAGCAACAGCAGCCTCAGCTGGCACCCAGCACCCTCGACCCCGGCACCCATGCATTTACCACAAAGTCTTCAGGAACCCCGAAGCTGCCAAAGCGTCCTTGGGAGAGAACTGGGTTTATCAGCTCCGTCCCTCCCCGGCCAAGCAAGGTTAGGCAACACCAGGGAGAGACCTGTTTGCTTGAGTTTACAGAGAGGGTGATAAAGACAAAAGGCCGAGATCAGCCTCAGACTCTGTGTTCACCAGCTCGGGAGAATTGAGAGGCACACTGTCGGGCTCTGACTCTGATAGTCACCACAGTCACTGGTCTGGCTGGGGGATTAGGCTGTGCTGAGAGGCAGGCTTTCTGAAGGAGAAATTTTTTGGAAAATAAACTGAAGGAATCTCCTGCGACAGCCCCTTGGCCTGCTCCACACCCAACCTGGCAGCAATCCAGAGATTGGGTGGAAGCCCTTGCATTCCCTCATAGAACTGGGAAGGGTCTGTGCCAGATCCCTTGGGACGCTGGCAGCCTGGTTGCCACGCCCCCACACCCCAGCCCACAGCCAGGGCCCCCAGGGAAAGTGCTCTGAAAAGGACCTAGATCCCCTTTGTGGGGTGCTGGGGAGAGAAGCCAGGTTAGCTCTTGGAAGAGCATTCCCAGAAAGAGCACACCAACCGCCCCTCAGCCTGTTGTAGCCAGAAAAACCGGTTTGGCCAGTTTGAAACCAACAAGAGATTTTTTTTAAGTAATCTTTTATCTTTTTAATTTTATTATTGTTTTATCTTTCAATACTTTTTCCCCCTCTCTTTCCTTCTTTCCTGTTTTATTCCTTCTTCCTTTCTTTCCAAACTTATTGCTTTTTCCTCCCTTCTCCTGCCTTTTTTTCATTTTACCCACAACTGACACAAACAACTTGGAACTGGGAAAAGACCATAGTTGGACCCAAAGAGGGGCCATCCCAACAGCAGAGACAGAGAGACAAATTTCACTTTTCTATAGCAGAGAAGCCACAAGTTGCTGCATATCTGTATTATTGTTTTTTCATTATTCTCACTTCTTTATATTTTAATAGTATCTTTGTATTCCTCCTCTTTCTGTATAGGCTTCTTGGCCTTGGCTGGTTATATTATGCCATTTGACAGGTTTCCCTGTTCTCTCCTGCACAGTGTATTGCCAATTTTCTACACTTCATACCACTTGTTTTCCTTTAGCACACTACCCAAAGTTCTATAACCCCTATTCATGTCATCCAGATCACACAGAGTCTATCATATGATTGTTGCTCTAACATTGTTGTAAAAAATAGCTGTTCTATGAAGCTGTAAATACTTGACGACGCATCTCCCGGATCTTAGCCCACTTCACAGTTTCCGGAATTCTATTACCGTAGTGATTAACTCTATTTGCTCACTCACTACACCTAATTACTATCTTTACTCTCACCGTACCTCAGAATCTGACCTCCCAAAACCTCACTGCTTTCTAGATCCAACTGATAAGCCTTCCCTCCCTAGCAAAAAACTTATCTTTTGTCCATCCATTCTGAAAAGTGGCAAGATGGGTTGAAGATTATGGTTAACACTATACATAGGGTAAAGATCTTCTGTCTCTTCTCTATGAGCTGTGACTGTAAATATCATAAAATACTGTCCCACTGTCATAAAACATTTTGCCTCCCCCTCCAACAGAACACACACACAAAAGGAGAAGGTGGACGCAGAGAACATCAGGATACCCAAAGGAGACTGCACCACTGAATTTCACAGGTATTCTACCACAGAAGTTCACACCATAAACCCAGGGAGTCAAAACAGATCAATTTAAGAAGCTGAGGCTAACAAGAAGAGTCTCACAAACAATGGGAAGACAAAGAAACAATCCCCAAATGAAAGGAAAGGAGGAAGCCTCAGAAAGAATGTTAGATGAAATAGAGGCAAGTCAACTATCAGATATTGAATTCAAAGCACTGGTTATCAGGAATTTCAAAGAGCTCACAATGAGCTACCAGAAACTACAGGGGAGTTACAATGAACTCACTGCAAACTATATCAACATGAAAAAGGAAATAGGAACTATCAGCAAGGGCCAAGAGGAAATGAAGAATACAATTTCCTAACTGAAGAACATAGTAGAAGGAATCAAAAGCAGGATCGATGAAGCAGAAGATCAGATCAGTGAGTTGGAGGACAAAGTAGAAAAAAGCTCCCAGAAAGAGCAAGAAAAGGGAGAGAGGCTCAGAAAGAATGAAGAAGGATTAAGAGAAATGCAAGACAATATGAAACGTAATAATATCCGAATAACAGGGATACCAGAAGGAGAAGAAGAAGAACAAGGGATAGAAAACCTATTTGAAAAAGTAATGAAAAACTTCCCTAATTTGACGAGACAAAAAGTCACACAAATCCAGGAATCACAGAGAGTCCCAAACAAGAGGAACCCAAAGAGGCCCACTTCAAGACACATCATCATTAAAATGGCAAAATTCCAAGACAAAGAGAGAATCTTAAAGGCAGCAAGGGAGAAAAAGGAAGTAACATACAAGGGAGCCCCTTGGCAATAAGGTTAGCTACTGACTTCTCAAAGGAAACACTCCAAGCAAGAAGAGACTGGCAAGAAATATTCCAAGTAATGAGAACCAGAGGCCTACAACCAAGGCTACTTTACCCGGCAAGGCTCTCAATCAAGATAGAAGGCCAAATAAACAGCTTCCAAGACAAAAGAAGCCTAAAAGAATACGCTGCCACCAAGCCAGCTCAACAAGAAATACTAAAAGGAATGCTTTAATGGAAGGAAGGAAAAGAGGGAGACAGAGAGGAACACAGGTACAAAAATGGCAATGAATAAATACCTATCAATAATAACCTTAAATGTAAATAGATTAAATGCTCCAATCAAAAGACATAGAATAGCTGAATGGATAAGAAAGCATGACCCACACATATGCTGCCTACAAGAGACCCACCTCAGGACAAAAGACTTACACAGACTAAAAGTGAAGGGCTGGAAACAAATTTTCCGAGCAAATGGACAAGAAAAAAAAGCCAGGGTAGCAATTCTCATATCTGACGAAATAGACTTCAAAAAAAGAGCCATAAAGAGAGACCCAGAAGGTCACTTCATAATACTCAAGGGAAGAATCCACCAAGAAGACATTAAAATTGTAAATATATATGCACCCAACATAGGAGCACCGAAATATATAAAGAAAATCTTAGAGGACATTAAGAAAGATATTGACAGCAGCACAATTATAGTAGGGGATTTTAACAGCCCACTGTCAAAAATGGACAGATCTTCCAAACAAAATCTCAACAAAGATATTGTGGCATTGAACAACGCCCTAGATGAAATGGACTTAACTGATATATATAGAGAGCCCTTCATCCCAAAGAAGCTAAATACACATTCTTTTCAAATGCACATGGAACATTTTCAAAGACAGACCACATGATAGGACATAAAACAAGCCTCAGCAAATTCAAGAAAATTGAAATCATACCAAGCATTTTCTCGGACCACAAGGGACAGAAACTGAAAACCAACCCCAAAGGAAAAAACCCCAAACACCCAAAATCATGGAGACTGAATAGCATGCTATTAAACAATGAATGGGTGTACATGGAAAATCCCATAGACTCTACTGAAAAACTGCTCAACCTAATAAGTGAATTTGGCAAAAAGCGGTATACAAAGTCAATATTGAGAAACCAAAGGCATTTTTGTATGCCAACAATTAAACAGCAGAAGCAGAAATCAAGAAAAAAATCCCATTTGATATAGAAAAAAGAAAAATAAAATATCTGGGAATAAACCTAACCAGGGAGGTAAAAGACCTGTATATAGAGAACTACACAAAACTAAAGAAAGAAATTAAGGAAGATGCAAACAAATGGAAACATATACCATGTTCATGGATTGGAAGAATTAACATCATCAAAATGTCCATACTACCCAAAGCAATATACAGATTCAATGCAATACCTATTAAAGTACCAATGGCATATTTCACAGACATAGAACAAACACTTCAAAAATTTATATGGAACCATAAACAAGCCCGAACAGCAGCTGCAATTTTGAGAAAGAACAAAGTAGGAGGGAATCACAATACCTGATATCAAACTGTATTACAAGGCCACTGTAATCAAAACAGCCTGGTACTGGCATAAAAACAGGCACATAGACCAATGGAACAGAACAGAGAGCCCAGAAATCAACCCAAGTCTCTATGGGCAACTAATATTCAACCAAGGGGGCAGCAACATAAAATGGAGTAAAAATAGCCTCTTTAACAAATGGTGTTGGGAGAACTAAACAGCTATGTGCAAAAAAAAAAAAAATGAAACTTGAGCACTAACTTACACCATACACCAAAATAAATTCAAGGTGGATAAAAGACTTAAATATAAGCCGTGACACCATTCAAGTCCTAGAGGAGAACATTGTCAGGAAAATTTCAGATATTTCACACAGCAACATTTTTACTGATATGTCCCCTAGAGCAAGGGACATAAAGGAAAGGATAAACAAATGCGATCTCATCAAAGTAAAAAGCTTCTGTGTGGCTAAAGAAAACCGTATTAAAATAAAAAGAGAACCAACACTATGGGAAAACATATTTGCCAATGATACCTCAGACAAAGGTTTAATCTCCAAAATATACAAAGAACTTACATGAATCCATGCTAAGAAGACAAGCAACCCAACTAAAAAATGGGCAAAGGACTTGAACAGATGCTTCTCCAAGGAGGACATACAGAGGATCCAGAGACACATGAAAAGATGCTCAATATCGCTAGCTATCAGAGAGATGCAAATTAAAACGAGATGCCACTTTACACCGGTCAGAATGGCCAACAATGAAAGAAAGAAGGAGCTACTACCCTTTGCAACAGCATGGTTATGCTGAGTGAAATAAGCCAGGTGGTGAAAGACAAATACCATATGATCTCACCTTTAACAAGAACCTAAATAACAAAACAAACAAGCAAGCAAAATATAACCAAAGACACTGAAATATAGAATAGGCTGACAGGGACCAGAGGGGAGAGGGGAGGGAATTTCAGGGGAAAAGGGGAAGGATTCACAGAAACTAGTATAAAGGACACCTGGACAAAAACTAACAGGGGTGGAAATGGAAGGGAGGTGGGAAGCACTGGGGGTGGTTGGGTTGGGATGGGAGTAAAAGACAGAAGGCTGTACTTGAACAATAATTAAATAAAAAATTAAATAAAGTTTGTATTGTCTAATGTAAGTATTGCTACCCCAATTTTTTTATTGCCAGAAAAATAGCCTATTGCTACCCATTTGTTCATCCCTCACTGAAGGACTCTTAGGTGCTCAGTAGTGGGTGAGTGCGTGAGTCAACTGCTTAAACGTAAAACATCCACTGTGTCATCATCAGTTCTATGTCCAGACTTTTCTGAATAGCTTTAACGCACCACCAAGCCTTTTGAGCTGTTGCTGGCAGTACTGGAATACAAAATTTGCTGCATTAGTTAAGGTTAGACCCAAGCATGGTAGTCAGTCTATCTAGTCCCAGTTTGGGCCATGCTATTATATGTTAAGACATACTAAAGTCATGTTTGCAGTTGAATTTTATTATTCTAAAATTCTTTTCTACTGCCTGCTCCAATTGCTCAATCATCTCTGCTTTTGACATGGCCTCTGACTGATAATAAGACACCTGGCAGCTAGTGGTGGTCTGCTTCAGGTCAGAATCATTCAGCAAATATTTATGAAAAAATTCATTCAGCATTTATTTATGTAGAAGACAGACCCTGTGCTGATTTCTAAGGATGCAGAGTTAAATAACATCCACCTGTCCCCTATTGAGTTATCCACAGCCTATGGGTGTGGGAACAGTGATCTCTTCCTTTCTCTTGACAAAATCCTTTATAACTAGAAAGTTTAAAATATAATTATAGCATTGAACTGAACAAAGAAAAAGCAAAAGACACCATAAAAATCACATTTCCGAGTTGGTCTGGGAAACTTTTAAGAGACAACATTTTACATTAAGCTAGATTTGGGTTCATAGAACCTATACAATTTTCAGTTCTAACCCAAATCTGAGACTAGTTTAATCACTTAGTGAAGATTTTCCACCTGGCCCTTAGCAATGTTACATTTTAATTCTCTGTGGCTCTTGCCTTAGTTTCAGCATAAAATGACATCATTTTCTTTTTCTTCCATGTGTTTCTTTTTTGCGTTTTACATTAAATTGAAATGACCTTGTGATATTCAGTATCTTCCCTACTACCCATAGTCTCTTGCTCTTCTGGCTTATTCTTACAGGTTGTCTCCTATTTCTTAAGGCCCCCTCTCTATCCAGTAAAGTTTGGCTTTTCCATCTATTGCTTCAAAGCCATAGTGCTAAAAAAATACCAATCATTTTTAAATTCATATTCTTAGGAAAAATGCTTCCCAGTTATAAGCCCACAGGGGGTGCATCTTCATTATCACATGGACCATGATAATAACTGATTATACCAGGAATGGAAAACTGACTCAAACTGGACAAATCGAAGTGTGCAATGTTAGGAATTTGACATTGAGATACACCTGTGTTAGGTAACAAAAACAAAAAAACCCAAGAAAACCTCCCAGGACGTTCATAGAGAGTGCAAGCTGGAAACAAAGCCATAGTGAGCCAAAAACACATATGAAAATTATAATAGTGAGGGAAGCAGGAGGGCCATGATGAAGGCTGTGATGGAGAGTCATTAGACAAGGGCACCAGAGGGGGAGGCTTCCACATAAAATGTAAGGAAATAGAAAGGCATTTGAGTAGGGATCATAATTGCTTCAATGGGCAGATTTTCCTTGACCTTCACGGGTCATTTGTTCCTTTTTTACTCTGAGTCTCATGGGAGAAAATAAAATTTAAGCAATGGAAATCTCACTATAGGTTTCTATTTATATTTTGAACAGTAAAATGAATACATAGTTCATAAAATTAACTTAGAATTTCCCCAATATATATGAAATCTGATGCTAGAAATATTAAAAATTACTCTGGCTGTCTCTATTTACTAACATGTAAACTACTTAAGGTGCTCAAGGTCTCTAAGCCTCCATTTTCTCATCTGCAGAGTGGGGGTAAATTAAATAACAAGTAAATAATATAATGATAAAGGGTTTCTCAGTGCCTGGCTCTTGGTTAAGCACACTAGAAATGCTCATCAGTAATGGTAGTGGCATGATCAACAGTGGTATTACCAACATCATTTTTATAATCAAATCTACTTCCACCATCATTTCTTCACATCTTTCCTGTATCCTGACATACCCTGTCCCTCATTGACCTAAGCTGATGATGGACTCCTGGGTCAGCTTTATCCCAGTGTCATACTCTAAAATTACCTTTGTTCATTATTTCACCTTCCCTTATCCATCTACCCAGCAACTCTACTCTCTATCTACATTACATTTTTTGAGAACTCTGAGTCTTGGATGGGAGCGATCCAATAAAGTAATTCACATTAAAGATAGAATATCTAAACTACTCAGGAGGATTGGTGTTTTAAAAGTAATACTTGTTAAATAACACTTAAACTGGAAAAAATGCAGAGAGTATAAAGAAAGATTGAGCTATTTCTAGAAGATTTTAAAGAAATAAAATATCAGAAATGAGTGAGTCTAAACTGTTTAAAAAATGAATTGAAATACTCATTTCAATGAAATGAAATGTAATGGCCCATCTTATAGTAAGGTATTCGTAACATTTATGTGCAATGCAATGTTCTGGATGAGAAAATTGAATAGCTTGTGAGACTTTCTATTTCAAAACTTAGAGAATAAAATGGGGGGGAGTGGCTAACATTTCATGCAAGCCTTTCAAAATTGCCAGATAGGTAGGGAGGAGATATAGTGTTAGAGTAGAAGAGATGAAATATACAGCCTCACTTGTTTACAATATGTCCTTAGATACTTAAAGTCTTTTACCCTCACTTCCTATTCAAAATAGTGACAATATTTTTTATTCAATATGGTATTTTAATTAATATTTTTTAATTTTATTATTAATATAAATGAAGTCAGTCCCACTCCCTCATCCAGATGTCCAGGAGACTGTGGTTTGGCAGTGTTCATGTGGCCTTGAGCAAGGGCCTGCATGTGTAGAATGGAGCTGTTATACAACTGAAGGTCAGTGTTGGCACCTTGTTGGCTTTGTGTGCACTTAGTATATAAGGGAGTTGGGACTTCCCATGGTGTGACATGTGGCCTGCTGCATGTGTGGACTGCCCCACCCCAGAATAAAGTCATATCAGACATCCCAACGACTCTGTGAATTTTCTTCTGTCTGTCCAAAAATTGTGTGAACCTGCCTGGCCTTGAATGGCTGCAAGACAATAAATACCACAGTAGTTAACTGCCATTATTGAAGTACTCAGTTATCATAATATTGAAAGTACATATGTCAAGTAACTAGGAGTTATGTGGATTAATTTTTCAGAAACTCTATGACCAACCCAGATATGATGCCACTACATTCTACATTTCGAAATTCCAAGATGCTTGGTGATATTTGTGTCTAATACAGTGCTGGAAGTAGAGCTTTTATTTGATAAATGCTTTCTACCTTATGGATATTGACCTGATAACTTCTTCATTTGCCAATAGCATTTATAATCTGGTGCCTTCATTAATGGTAAGGAGATAATATTGTAAAAATTTTAGTGGCAATAAAACAATAAAATTTTAGTGTTATATAATCAAATGAAAATGAAAATTTTCAAATCTTTATAATCCATAATGTATTTCATTTTACTTTCTGGCTTTGTGGGTTAACAAAAACCCAAATTGCTAAGTGGTACAGAGAAGGATTTTTACATTTTTACATTTTTACTATAATCTTTTATTTTTTTTTTATTTTTTATTTTTTTAAATTTTATTTATTTATTTTTCGAGAGAGGGGAAGGGGAGGAGAAAGAGAGAGAGAGAAATATCAATGTATGGTTGCCTCTCATGCGTCCCCTGCTGGAAACTGGCCTGCAACCCAGGCATGTGCCCTGACTGGGAATCGAACCTCGATCCTATGGTTTGCAGGCCCGCGCTTGATCCACTGAGCTACGCCAGCCAGGGCTACTATAATCTTTTAAATAATTAATACATAAGAATATCCTCATCGTAAAATTTAATCTGTTAAGTATCTTTAGTATCCCTTAAGTATCCCCTTCCCAGTTCCATTTGCCTTCTCAAAGTATATTACAAAATAGTTTGTGGTATTGCCTTCCAAAGCCTTTTCTGGGCATTTATACATATTTTTGCAAATGGGTCTGACTTTATATATTGTTTTGCAACTTTGTTAAAAAATTTTAGTGTCTATGGATCTCACATGTCAGTACATACATTTTACTTATAATTATTGCATAGCATTTCATAATTTAATTAACCCTTACATGACTAGCATTTGGATTACTGCTTATTTTTCATTTTTAAAACAATATTCTATGAAAGTTTCTGTTCATTTCTTGGGGGGGACTTGTTCTGACATTTATTCAATTTTCATGTCTCAGAAGTCTCAAAAAAATAAAGTGGACCTAAATCTTTAAAAATTACTTTAACAGCTTTATTGAAGTATAATTGATATACAAAGAACTGCATATACTTAAGGTATACAGTTTGATGAGTTTGACTATATGCAAATACCCATGATGCCATCACCAAAATCAAGGTAATAGATTATGCAACACTCTGCAGAGTTTCTTTGTATCTTTTGGGGAGTGAGGGGCTATTGTTACAAGAACATTTAACATGAGATCTATACTCTTAACAAGTCTGAAATGCACAGTACCATATTTGTATAATGTTCATGTACAAATATTTTTCTAGGATAGGTATTTATAAGTGGAAATCCTGGCCCAAAGGGTATGAATATTTTAAATATTCATATATTAAATTTTGTTTTACTTAATTTTATTTTTAATTTTTATCCTCACCAAGGATATGCTTATTGATTTTAGAGAGAGGGAAAGAAAGAGAGAAGGAAAGAGGGAGAGAAACATCTATGTGAGAGAGAAACATAATAGGTTGCCTCACATGCACTGAATCAGGGACTGAATCTTCAACCTATATGCATGTACCCTGACTAGAAATTGAACCCACGACATCTTTGTTTACTGGATGACACTCCAACTAACTGATCCTTGCAAGCCAGGGCCCAAGGGTATAAATGTTTTAAATTTGCATAAATCCTGCTAATTTGGGAGTGCCATTTTTGTACCCCACTTCTGGTTTTCTAGCATATTTGAAATAAGTCTGATCACCTCCAATATCTTTGACTGCCTTGCTGAACATATCCTAGCATACTATGGACTTATCAAAGTTCTAAGATGTTACAAGCGTTCTGGGGAGGCATCTAGGTCATTGTATTGAACAACTCTATTATTTCCATTCTTTTTTGTATACAAAGATGGACTCATAAGACCTGGAAAAAATTCAAATGTGATGCTTCTGCTAGTGGTGATACTTGAATCAGAAGGCTTCTACTCCTCAGTTCTTGCTTTGCTCACAAGAGAAGAATTCAGGCAAGAGACAAATACATATAGTGGAACTGAGATAACATGTTTATTTATGAAACATACATGAGCATGAAACTATAGGCAGGCACCCAGCTAGTCTGAATGCCCTCTCCATAACTTGTCTTTTTTCTTTGCTTGTAATAGAATTTATTGGGATGACACCGGTTAACGAAATCATACATGTCTCAGCTGCACAATTCTACAACACATCATCTGTACACTGTATTGTGTGCTCACTGCTCAAGTCAAGTCTCCATCCATTACCATTTATCCCCCCTACTCCTCTCCACCTCTCTCCATCTCCCTCCACCCCGTGAAGTCACTGTATTGTACTATAAATGATATGTTTATGAATATGTGAACATATTTATTTGGTAATAAAAGGCAAACTTGATCATAAAACTTATAGTTTATTAAATATTCTGAACTTGGAAAATGCACAAAGTGGTTTATTTTTCTTCAGTTTCTGCATAACTAGTCTTAATGCCCTAAATTATAGAGGAAATAAAGTTGTTAATAAGTTAGTAAGTTTGTTTTATATATGTGAGCCAGAAGTTGTGAACAGCCACTCAGCTAATCTGAGTGCCTCATGTATATTGGAAAATGAAGATGCAAATTTTTCTATACACTTGAGCAAAAAGCTGCAAGTGGGCACCCAGCTAATCTGAGTGCACCAGCTATTGGAACTCCAGGAGTTATACATGTACTTCAGTCAGCTTCTAGGTTCACCCTCGTTCTCCTTCCAGGCCTTGTGATTAATATAGTTACAAAGGCTTTTCTTTTTTTAACTAGGGAAATTGTTACAAAGGTTTTTTTTCCTTCATGGAAGTGGTCATAATTTCAAGGACTTTCCTTCTCCTCCTTGCCTTAGCTCACTATCTATCCTACCTAATATTCCTCCCTCAAGCATTTGGTGGAGGGAAGTGTTTGTCTATTGCCCCATGATAGATGTCAGGTGCCTGGGGATCCAGGGGTTGATAGTAATTACTGTATCTACTTCAAGCTGATTAAGGTCATAAAGTGAATTCTGGGACAGTGTTACTTGTTCCCTCCCTAGGCAGGTAAGGGATAGGGTTTTGTATAGAACATGCCAGCAGCCTGATCTAAGGGAGGTAAGGGAATGGGATTTGAGCCTAGGATAGAGAGGCAGTTGGCTGTTCTCCCAAAGCAGAGATGGGCTGGAATCTCAGAAGAGTCATTGTGTTGACATGGAATTGTATACTAGAGGTGACAAATTTGGCAAGTTTAAGGAGGTGTGGTCCAAAGATGAGTAGAAGAACTCATCTAGTAACTGTTAAGGGTCCAAGGAGGAATAAAAACCAGGTAATGGAAGGGAAAGCAGACTTTACAGCATCCCAGACTGAACTGGTAATAGGGTTTCCTTTTCTAACATTATAGAGCCAGGTATCCTGGTCATAGATCCTTTTGATATCCTTCTCTACTTTGTATGAAGAGTCTATGTACATATAGCAGATTTTGTTTATGACTGTGCATAACTTTCCTCTGATGCTAAAAGATAATCAAGAGCTAGCCTGTTATCTAGCATGACATTAGTGACAGAATAGACAGTTTTAAGTTTTTTAGGGCATTGCCAATACATTTTGTTCTAGAGTAGCTATACTGTCTGTTAACGTTCTTAAGGTGGCCTCATGGTAAACAAATCATCCCCATGGAGCTGCTGGGCCAACAGCTGCCCCTATGCTGGCTATAATGAGATCAATGCCTCTTTTATTCTGAGGCCGAGTGGCATTGTGTATGGTGACAAAAACTTCTTGGTCACTAAGGAAACTTAAGGTGCACTGACCTTGAAATTGTGTGTTGTCAACACATGGGTAGGATAGAACAGATAATGGTGTGTGAAACTTGGTATAAGGTCTGCTATTATAAGGTAGGCTATTTTGGAGGTGTCCACAGAGGAAGTGGTATCCATGAGAAGCACCCACCTATCAAGAACATGTTGTTGAAAACCAGGCTGATAGGGTTGGACCATGTAGGGGTCTCCCTTGCAGTTAGGGGAGAGAGGTCCTCCTTTTAAGAGGGGGTCCTTTGACTCTATGAGTGCTCTATGTGTTTTGGGAACTTTGTAAACAAGTTTCCAGTTAATATTAGCTTATCCTTGCCAATAGCTGTAGGTGTTCTGGGGATTATTTAGAGAATTAATGTCTAGATATCTGGTTGGCCCCTGCGATTTAGTGGACACCAGTAGGTCAGATTAAGGGTATATGAAGTACTGCTAGAAAAAGTCAATGGATATATTAGAGATGGGACAAAATTGTCTAGTTCTACCTTATTGGTGCATTTATTGGATATAAAATAATGACAATAGGATTCTTTTAGGGTTTTGCATAAAACCCTCAATACTGACCAGGTATGGGTCTGATTAATGATTGGCGTGAGACTGGTGCAAGGGAAGCCACCTGGAACTGGAGGGAGGTTACTAATAAAAGACCAGATTCATGAAAATTTTGGGAGGACTCTGACAATAAATGGTTGCAGGTTGGAACAAAGGTGCAGGGGAGCATTGTAAGTGGCTGCCTATGGCAGATCTAGCAATTGGAAAGTTGATTTCCAGTAGCAATGATACTGGAAAAGTTTACTAGTATATTTGCCTCTTATTCTTCTGGTAGAGGTCCTGAGTACAGTAGGGATATGAAAATAAGAGAAACAAACATTGTTGGTTAATGGAGGAAGGCCTGGGACCTTACATGAAGTCTCAGGAATATGACAGAGACAATTACACTAAAGTGCTAATGATTATTTTTCTTCTTTGCAATAGGTTTTTCTTTTTTGAAGAGGAATGTAAGCTCCTCTACTGGCTCACATGAGTAGATAGTGTTGTCCTGCTGTTTTGGAGGTTCCTTTGGAGTAAAGGGATTGGACACTCCATGATTATGAGAAAATAATATGTAAAGCAACATCTGAGGTAACCCAAAGGAGGTAACTCAATGGAGGAATGAAAATTCCTGGTGGTAGGCTTTCTTGCTACTCCTAGGATAGAATAGGATTGTGAAAAGGTCTGGAAAAGGAAGTAAAAACAGAGTAGGTGACCCCAGTATCTAGTAAGAAAGTTACTGCCCTACCTGCTAAATCCATGCGTACCCTGGGCTCCAGTCCAGTAATGATGACCTCCCTGAAGTGGGCTGACTGGGGCAGGCAGCTTCAATCCTGAGTTGCTATCTGCAAGGCAGTTGGGAACTTAGGCCCAGGGGCCCTTTGGCCTAAGTCATAGGGTGCCACCCAGTGGCCTGCCTTCTTGCACCTATGGCATGGTTCCTGAGGTGGCTTGTCACTGGCCATTTCTTGTTCCAGTACCCAGTCCTTCAACACATAAAATACTTAGTGTCCTTGGTAGTGGACCTGCAAAAGCTAGTGGGATGCGGCTGTCCTGCAAGGGTGGATAAAATCTGAGCAGGTCTAACCTCTTTCCTTTTTCCTTCTCCTGATCCATGGCCTTTCTCTCCCAATCCTGGTTGTAGAAGACTGTATTGGCTGTGGTTAACATCTTGTTTAAGTAGACTCTGGCTTCCTGGATAAGCTTCTGGAGTTTTTTCCTAAGATTAGAAGCATATTGGGCTAGAAACTTATTTTTTAGTATGACTTGGCCTTCATATGATTCTAAACTTAGTTTGGTGTTCTTGATAAGTGCTTCTCTTAAGCCTTTCTGAAAATGTGGTGAGATTCTCATCCAGACCTTCACTGGTGGTAGATACCTTGGACTAGTTAATGGCCTTTTGTCAGCCTGCCTTGAGATCTGCTTTAATATAAATTAAAAAGAGATTTCTTTGGTATTTTGGGGAGAAGTTATTATGGTCCCATTCAGGGTCTGCCCATGGAACTGCTGACTCTCCTCTGGGGTATTTGTTATGAGATAGGGATAAGTTGTTAGCAAACTTTCTGACTTTATTTATTACCCTTTCCTGTTGAAGAGCTGATAAAGTCTGCCCTAAGATAAACATAGTGGCCTTTCAGGTTAACTCACAGGTTAGGGTAAGGTGTTGGAATGTATTTAGGTACTTATCTGAGTTGTGGGAATAGCCTCCCAAATCTACCTTAATCTGTTTAAGTTCTATGAGAGAAAGGGGACAGGAATTATGTACTAGCTGAGGGCCACACCCTCCTGTGGCCTCAATAAATGGTAAAGGCTTAATTGGTGGAGAGGACTTAGGGATGGAACTCCTGAGGGTTGTTAATTGGTTTGGAGGTCCCAGATATGGCAGTAGAGATGAAAATGCTGAGGGTGCCTCTTTTAAAGGAGTTTTTCCTGAAAGTGGGGTGTGGATGGGGAAGTGCCTATAGAATGGCTACCAGATGGCACTGTGGTAGGAGTTAACTTTTATTTGTAGCACAGGTCCCCTCTGCCCCTTAAATAGAAGACTGTCTGTACGCAGGAGATTCCTGACCTCCTGCCTAGGCATTTGTAAAAGACATTCAGTTGGAAGCTTTTGTGAAGTAGCCAGATTTCCTATCAGCTAACTGATATTGAGGCCAGATAGTGTTGCAAAAGAATACCAGTCTTTTCTTCTTTAGAGTTTAGGGATAGAATTATGACCAGTTGGAAAGGATACAGCCCAATGGGTTCCACCTGAAATGGACTCTTGATTTCCCATCTGGAAAGAAGAAATACCAGAGGTTGAGACAGTCCAGTTTCCTGGGGTCATAACCTGAGGGCTTGGTGTCCTTGGACCTGAGACCCCAGTATCCAGAACAGACATTTCCGATATAGAAGGATATTTCCAGAGGATTAAAATGTTTGTCCCTCAAGTTTGTCTTTGACCAATAAGAAGGAGTCTACTAATTGGCAGGATCCCCATAGTTTAATGGATATTTTTGGGAGCTGGAGGAACTCAACTGAGGGGAGGAGAAAAGGGTAAATGTTGGAATGTAAGGAAATGCTAGCGGTCTAAGGTGTGGCACAAGTCTTAAGGTATCCCTCCTTTGTTCTATTCCTGGTTATGTTGGAAATTAGAGACATGATTTGAAAAAGTGTGCAGGAGGCCCCCTGAGGAGAATAAATTTGTAAGATTTTAAATGTGTCCCCTCCTGGACACTGGGTTTCCAGAATTAGTTAGCCTTACTGTGTAACCTATACCTGGCCTGCCTTGTTTTTGGAGGCCTTGGGTGTTTCTCTGTTCTTCAGGGGAAACCTCCTTCTCTACCTTAGTCTTCTCCTGGGGGAGATTTTAAAAGCAACTTCTATGCCCTCTGGGTGTGCTCCTTCCTTACATAGGTGGTAGATTTTTAAGTTATTGGCCCTGACTGACTACTAAACTCCTTGGTTGACATATGACATTGTGTATGATGACCAGCTAATTTATTGGTACAAGCCCTAGCAGCCCCACGTGTGCTGCTTTTTATTTATAGTGTAGCAGTCTAAAAACAATTTGTAGGTTATTCCAAGTTAAGTCACAAGTCAGAGATTATAATTCAGTAAACAATGGAATTTGCTTTTTGTAATAATATTTTGAATTAATTAATTTGTTTCCCACTGTCTAATTATATCTGGGGTTTCTGTTGGGGAATGACGATTGGCTTTGGAAAATCAGAGGGAGCTCTTGGCTATCCATATTTTAAAAATAATTTTTATTAGAGGAGAAGCCAGCAAGCCAGCAGTTGCCCAGCATATATGAAAATAATGGACCAAAAATCTCCACGGTCACGGAGGAACCAGACGGTAGGGAGACAGCAGCGGTACACTAGAGTCTCGGGGATGGAGCAAAGAGAGGAACAGCAGGGAATTCGGGGGGTGCACAGTCCAGGGACCAGTGCTCAGCGCGCAGCGCTCCTTGACGAGCGCCCAGTGTTCTGGACCAGTGCCCCGTGCAACTCCCTATTTTGGATTCATCTGGAGGTTGGGGCCTCCCAAAACAAAGACAGGAGCTGAAGGGATTTTGGCTGGTGCATGGTTTTGAGGGCCAGTGCCGGTGAGCAGTGTATCTGGGCCATTGCCGGGTGTGCTTGGGCTAACGCTTGGGCCCGGACCGGTTCCCCATGCTGCTCCCTCCCTACGATTTTGTGGCAGTGCCTGCCAGGGGACCCAAAGAC
This sequence comes from Artibeus jamaicensis, assembly GCF_021234435.1. Taxonomy (NCBI): domain Eukaryota; kingdom Metazoa; phylum Chordata; class Mammalia; order Chiroptera; family Phyllostomidae; genus Artibeus; species Artibeus jamaicensis. Next base: position 2,664,132 of record NW_026521717.1, read on the forward strand.
AGGAGCAGAAGGGATTTCAGCTGGCTCACAGTTGAAGGGATCAGTACACACCCCGCAGTGCGCCTTGACCTGCGTGCAGCGTTTCTAGGTCGGTGGCGCCCATTCCTCAGATCAGCTCCTGGCTTTCGGTTCATCTCCCTCGGACTATCTGGAAGCCCCGGGCCTGCCGAGGGGTCCTGGGGAAAGAGCTGAGATCCTCAACTCCCTCCCTTTCTGGCCAAGCAAGGTTGGGTACCAGGAGACACTTGTTTGCTAGAGTTGACAGAGAGGGTGCTGAGGACTCTATGGTTGCCAGCCCCGGAGATCTGATAGGTACAGTGTGGAGCTCTGAATCCAATAGACACAACCGCCTGGTCAGCTCCACACCCAGTCTGGCAGTGAACCTGAGGTTGGGCAGAGGGCTGGAGCTTCCCCACAGAACGGGGGCAGGTCTGTGCTCCATCCACCGGGAACCAGGCAACTTGGCCAGCGAAGATGCCCAAGTGCCCCCCGACCCAACCCACAGTGGTAACCCCTGGGAAAAGAGCTCTGTGAGGAAGTCCTAGTTCCCCATTGTAGGGAGCTGGGGAGAGGCGCCAATGGTCTGGCTCCTGAGAGAGGGCTGGCAGGAAAATCACAATAATCTACCCTCAGCCAGCTGCAGCCAGAAAAACCGGTTTGGCCAGTTTGAAACCAACAAGCCTAGTTTCCTTTTTTTTTCCCTCTATCTTTTCCTTTTTTAAATTTTATTTTATTTTATTTTTTTACTTTTATTCTTTCTTTACTTTTCTTTCTTTTTCCTTTCATTTTCTTTATGTTTTTGCTTTTTTAAGTAATCTGTTATTTCTTTTAAATTTTATTACTGTTTTATCTTTTGGTACTTTTGTCCTCTTTTTTTGGATTTTCTGTTTTACTCCTTCTTCCTTTCTTTCCAAACTTATCTCTCTTTCCTCCATTCCCCAACCTTCCTTTTTTCTTCTTTTTATTTATTTCCTTGTCTTTTCTTTCTTTTACCCACAAGAGACGCAAACAACTTGAAAATACAAAAAGACCAGAGCTGGACCCATAGAAGAGGCCTCCGAACAGTAGAGTCAGAGAGACAAATTGCACTTTGCTGTAGAAGAGAAGCCACAATTTGCTGCATATTTGAGTAGGTGGAGGCAGAGAACAACAGGATAACCAAAAGAGACTGAACCACTGAATGTCACAGGCATTCCATCACAGAAGTTCACACCATAAACCCAGGGAGTCAAAACAGATCAATCTAAGAAGCTGAGGCTAACAAGAAGAGTCTCAAACAATGGGAAGACAAAGAAACAATGCCCAAATGAAAGGAAAGGAGGAATCCTCAGAAAGAATGTTAGATGAAATAGAGGCAAGTCAACTATCAGATATTGAATTCAAAGCACTGGTTATCAGGAAGTTCAAAGAGCTCACAATGAGCTACCAGAAACTACAGGGGAGTTACAACAATCTCGCCGCAAACTATATCAACATAAAAAAGGAAATGGAAAATATCAACAAGGGAAAAGAGGAAATGAAGAATACAATTTCTGAACTGAAGAACACAGCAGAAAGTATTAAAAATAGAATTGATTAGACAGAAGATTGGATTAGTGAGTTGGAGGACAAAGTAGAAAGCATCTCACAGAAAGAGCAGGAAAGGGAAAAGAGGCTCAGAAAGAATGAAGAGAGATTAATAGAGATGCAAGACAACATGAAACGTAATAATATCCAAATATTAGGAATACCAGAAGGAGAAGAAGAAGAACAAGGGATAGAAAATGTATTTGAAAGAGTAATGAGAGAAAATTTCCCTAATTTGCTCAGAGAAAAAGTCATACAAATCCAGGAATCACAGAGAGTCCCAAACAAGAGGAACCCAAAGAGGCCCACTTCAAGACACATCATGATTAAAATGGCAAAATTCCAAGACAAAGAGAGAATCTTAAAGGCAGCAAGGGAGAAAAAAGAAGTAACATACAAGGGAGTCCCAATAAGGTTAGCTACTGACTTCTCAATGGAAACACTCCAAGCAAGAAGAGAATGGCAAGAAATATTTCAAGTAATGAGAAACGGAGGCCTACAACCAAGGCTACTTTACCCAGCAAGGCTCTCAATCAAGATAGAAGGCCAAATAAAGAGCTCCCAAGACAAAAGAAGTCTAAAAGAATATGCCTCCACCAAACTGGCCCTTCAAGAAATACTAAAAGGACTGCTTTAAGGAAAGGAAGGAAAAGAGAGAGGCAGAGAGGAACACAGGTACAAAAATGGCAATGAATAAGCACCTATCAATAATAACCTTAAATGTAAATAGATTAAATGCTCCAATCAAAAGACACAGAATAGCTCAATGGATAAGAAAGCATGACCCACACATATGCTGCCTACAAGAGACCCACCTCAGGACAAAAGACCAACACAGACTAAAAGTGAAGGGCTGGAAACAAATTTTCCAGGCAAATGGACAAGAAAAAAAAGCTGGGGTAGCAATACTCATATCTGACAAAATAGACTTCAAAAAAAGGGCCATAAAGAGAGACCCAGAAGGTCACTTCATAATACTCAAGGGAAGAATCCACCAAACTTATGGCACACAGCAAAGGCAGTCCTGAGAGGGAAGTTTATAGCAATACAGGCCTACCTAAAAAAGATAGAAACATTTCAAACAAACAACCTAACCCTACACCTGTAAGAACTCGAGGAACAACAACAAAAACAGCCCAGAGCAAGTAGAAGAAAGGAAATAACCAAGATCAGAGCAGAACTAAATGACATTGAGACTAAAAGCACAATTGTAAGGATCAATGAATCCAGGAGTTGGTTCTTTGAGAAGATAAACAAAATAGACAAGCCTTTAAGTAGGCTCATCAAGAAAAGAAGAGAGAGGACACAAATAAACACAATCAGAAATGAAAGAGGAGAGATTACAACTGATACCACAGAAATAGAAAGGGTTGTAAGAAATTACTATGAAGAACTGTATGCCAAGAAATTTGAAAACCCAGGGGAAATGGACACATTTCTAGAAAAATATAATCTCCTAAAACTCAGTGAAAAAGAAGCAGAAAATCTAAATACACGAATAACAGCAAAAGAAATTGAAGCAGTAATCAAAAAACTCCCATCATGCAAAAAGGACCAGATGGTTTCACAGGAGAATTCTACAAAGCATTTAAAAAAGAGCTAACCCCTATTCTCCACAGACTATTCCAAAAAATCCCAAAGGATGGAAACTCCCAAATTTTTTTATGAAGCCAGCATCATCCTAATTCCAAAACCAGATAGAGACACAACAAAGAAAGAAAACTTTAGGCCAATATTGCTGATGAACATAGATGCTAAAATCCTCAAAAAAATGTTGGCAAATCTCATCCAACAAAATATCAAAAAGATCATACACCATGACCAAGTGAGATTCATCCCAGGGATGCAAGGATGATGGTTCATTATTCCCAAATCAGTAAATGTAATACATCACATAAAAAAAAAAGCAAAGACAAAAACCACATGATCATATCAATAGATGCAGAAAAAGCATTTGATAAGGTACAACACCCATTTATGATAAAAACATTCAGCAAAGTGGGAATAGAGGGAGCATTCCTCAATATAATAAAGGCCATATATGAAAGACCTACAGCCAACATCATACTCAATGGGCAAAAACTAAAATCTTTTTCATTAAGATCAGGGACAAGACAAGCATGTCCACTTTCACCACTTCTATTCAATATAGTATTGGAAGTTTTAGCCACAGCAATCAGACAAGAAAAGGAAATAAAAGGCATCCAAATTGGAAAGGGGGAAAAAAAACTGTCATTGTTTGCAGATGACATGATAGTGTATATGGAATATCCTCTAGACTCTACTCAAAAACTGCTTGAACTAATAAATGAATTTGGTAAAACAGTGAGTTACAAAGTCAATATCCAGAAATCAAAGGCATTTTTATAGACTAACAATAAATCAGCAGAAGCAGAAATCAAGAAAAAAATACCATTTGAAATAGCAAAAAGAAAAATAAAATATCTGGGAATAAACCTAACCAAGGAGGTAAAAACCTATATGCAGAAAACTACACAACACTGAAGAAAGAAATTAAGGATGACACAAAGAAATGGAAACATATACTGTGTTCATGGATTGGAAGAATTAACATCATCAAAATGTCCATACTCCCCAAATTAATGTACAGATTCAATGCAATACCTGTTAAAGTACCAATAGCATATTTCACAGACATAAAACAAACACTTCAAAAATTTATATGAAACCATAAACAAGCCCAAATAGCAGCTGCTATCTTGAGAAAGAAGAACAAAGTAGAAGTAATCACAATACCTGATATCAAATTGTATTACAAGGCCACTATAATCAAAACAGCATGATAATGGCACAAAAACAGGCTCGCAGACCAATGGAACAGAACAGAGAGCCCAGAAATAAACGCAACTCTCTACAGTCACTTAATATTCAACAAAGGGGACAGTAACATAAAATGGAGTAAAAATAGCCTCTTTAACAAATGGTGTTGGGAGAACTGGACAGCTATGTGCAAAAAAATGAAACATGAGCACCAACTTACACCATACACCAAAATAAATTCAAGGTGGATAAAAGATTTAAATATAAGCCGTGAAACCATTAAAATCCTAGAGGAAAACATTGGCAAGAAAATCTCAGATATTTCATGCAGCAACTTTTTTACTGATATGTCCCCTAGAGCAAGGGACATAAAGGAAAGAATAAACAAATGGGATCTCATCCAAATAAAAAGCTTCTACATGGCTAAAGAAAATAGTATTAAAATAAAAAGTCAACCAACACTATGGGCAAACATAATTGCCAATGATACCTCAGACAAGGGTTTAATCTCCAAAATATACAAAGAACTTACACGAATCCACTCTAAGAAGACAACCAACCCAATTAAAAAATGGGAAAAGGACTTGAACAGACACTTCTCCAAGGAGGACATACAGAGGATCCAGAGACACATGAAGAGATGCTCAATATCTCTAGCTATCAGAGAGATGCAAATGAAAACTACAAGGAGATACCACCTTACACCAATCAGGATGGCTATCATAAACAAAGCAACAAACAACAAATTTTGGAGAGGTTGTGGGGAAAAGGGGTCCCCAGTGCACTGTTGGTGGGAATGCAGACTGGTACAACCATTATGGAAAACAGTATGGAATTTTCTAAAAAAAACTAAAAATGCACCTGCCTTATGACCCAGCAATTCCATTGCTGGGACTATATCCTAAGAATTCTAAGATACCAATCCAAAAGAACCTATGCACCCCAATGTTCATAGCAGAACAATTTACAATAGCCAAGAGCTGGAAGCAACCTAGGTGCCCATCAGTAAATGAATGGATCAAAAATTATGGTACATATACACAATGGAATTCTATACAGCAGAAAGAAAGAAGGAGCTTCTACCCTTTGCAACAGCTTGGGTGTTGCATTATGGAAAGCTGTATATTTCCAGTTGTATAACTGCAAAGCATTATGTTGAGTGAAATAAGCCAGGCGGTGAAAGACAAATACCATATGATCTCACCATTAACAGGAAGCTAAATAACAAAACAAACAAGCAAGCAAAATAGAAACAACGACACTGAAATCAAGAACAGAGGGACAGAGACTGGAGGGGAGAGGGGAGGGAATTTCAGGGGAAAAAAAGGAAGGATTTACAGGAACTAGCATGAAGGACACATGGACAATTACTAAGGGGGGTGGAAAGGGAAGGGAGGTGGGGGGCACGGCGGGGTGGTCTGGGAAGGGAGTAAAAGAAAGAATACTGTAGTTGAAAAATAATTTTAAAAAGAAAGAATTTTAAAAAAAGAAAAGAAAAGAAAAAAAGGGCGAGGATCCAAATAAGTAAAATTAAAAATGAAAGAGCAGAAATTGCTGCTGATATCACAGACATCCTTGCACTTATTTAAAGTCACTCTTGAAGTTCTGCATCCAATATATATGTATTTTAATATATTATGGGTATGACATGATTCATTGTAGATACAGTTTTTCTATGTGCTTAATATACATGAAAAAGATTACAGGTTCTATTTGTAAATATTATAATTTTTGCCTATTGTCCACTTAAGGCAAGTCCACTTAAAGTTAGTAAAGGTATTACAGGAGTACTGCATAGTTGCAAAATACTTTCTGCTTGCCTACATTTATATCTTTGCTGTCAAACCTGTATCTATTTATTAAGACCCAAATAAAGTACCTCTTTGTCTATGAAAATAAAAATAAAAATTAAAATAATTTTTATTAAAGTTATCTTTACAATTTACCTATGTACCTTTCCTTTTCTTTCTTCCTAGTTTCCCTCATTTCTATTTTCCTTCTCTAGTGTCATGCTCCAATATCTTTTCTTCCTGTATGTCTCTTTTCTTTATTTTTCTCTCCTTTTTTATACTTCCTCAATCCCTTCTCTTTTTGCTCTTTCCCTCTACAGATTCCTTTTTAACTTGTATAAACCCTCTTTCACTTACACAGATCTTCTGCAATGTACACAATCCTTCTGCAACTTTGCTTGTCCTTTCTGCAAGTTATAACATTCTAAAGTAAACATCAGAATTATAAATGAAAGTATATTAGAACTTTGTAGACTCTTGGAGATTTTTACATAATTTCTTTATTTGAGAAACCTTCTGATGTATTCTAAGTATATTAAATAAGTCTGATTAGCCTAAAATTTCTCTTTTGTAAGAAAAAAGAACAAATCCTTGAGATATTTCAGGGACCCTTTGAAGTACCTCAAAACCATTTCTAGATTAAGAAAAAGTCTTTTAAAATTTAAACCCTGTAAAACTTGTCAAACATACTTTGACCTAAGGAATATATTATGAAATGATACTTGACTATTTTATTTAAGATGACAATCAAAAGTATGAAACATCAATGTAGGCTGAGAAAACTTCAGTTCTATAATTTACTTTTATTACTAAAACAATATATTATTTCCCAAATTAATTAGAATTTTTAATTTTAGTGACAACCAAGAGTAAGTTATTAGCATTCTTTAGATTAGTAAATTTATGACTATATTTTGTAACATTCAGAAACAGTTCTTCTTCCCAATAGCAGATACACAGAGTGCTCAAAAATGAGCTCTGTTATTATCTAGTAACCTGGACAACTGCAAAGAGGCTGGAGAAGCTGGGGGTAAATATCAGACTTGAGTGACCTTCACCTGCTTCAGTTTTAAAAGTACCAGTTTTTCTCTTGCATATCGAGGGAGGAGGAGTTATTGCTTCAGAGACAGTGAAACAAAGGAAAGACTTAGGATGGAGGAAGCAACAGGAGAGAGAGCCTAGGTGGGCTGCTTTAGCTCCTTAGAAAAGTTGTAAGAAAGGAGTGAGCCAAAGTGGGGCTGCCTTAGTTCACCTGGAAGTTCAAGGAAAATTGGCTCCTGGAGACGGGACCAGAGAGGGTAAGCCTGGGTAGAGCTGCTGCTGCCCACTGCTCCCCTGCCTGTAAGTCTCAGTGGGACCCTTAGAGTTTAGGAGGAGATAGGCCCAAGAAGAAGCAAGCCTCTCAGGAGGGAAAGAGCAAGACAATCGCCTGGCAAATACAATACAGCTTCTCCAGAGAGAGAGGCAGCAGGCTCACAACAGGTCAGTAATTTAAACTTACTGTTTCTTGGTAATGGTTTAGAGGCAGAAAAGACTAGGGGATTTTTGTGTAGTAGGTAAAAAACATGCTATTTTGTGAGAGGAGCTCTCAAAAGCTATTCCACTTTTGGTCATCCCCAGCTCTCCTACGTGTCTCCATTTCTCCCCCAGTTGTCTATTACAGCCAGTGGGGCTCGGAGTGCTGGGTGACCGGCCCTTAGTTTGCACCCTAGATGAGTCAAGGCTACATTACAGTGATGGAGGTTTCCTGTGAAGCTCCTACATGACTTAGGAATTAACCACAGGCACCTCTGCAACATTCCCGCTCATGTAGGGACACCTGATAACTTGGACCAGAGAGAAGTGCCTCTTCAGTCTTTGGAGCCCTGCTGAACGTGAGCACTCATCTTAGATTTCATCTTTGCTTCTGCCTCCAAACAGAGGACAGTATATCTGAATACCCCCTTGTCCACAGTGCTGCTGTGTCTCCTTCAACCCTGAAGGTGAAATAAGCAACAAAACATTTACTATCTATCCTATCTAATACTTCTGTTGCTAAACATAAAGAATTTCACAATTTCTTCTATTTCTCTTGGAACTTGCCATGGGTTTCAAATATACTTTGTGTTTTCTGATGGATACTTTTTTTGAAAGAATCCTTTTATCTTCTATTTGGCTATATGTATGAATAATACAGATATATAGAAAAACTTACCTCCTTTAAAAGGACATATATTTCTTTCAAACACCATGGAACATTTATAAAAATGCTAAAAGTATTTTAAAGGTAACAAAAAATTTCCCCCTCCAAAAAAAAAAAAAGAAAGAAAAGCAGAGGATGCTATTACTATACTGACATGTTTATTAAAGTTAAAGATAATAAAACTTTATTTTTTATATGGCCTTGAAATACAATTTTTAAAAATTTGTTAAAAATAGAAAAGAAGTTTTAAAAACAGACTTTTACATTTTATACAAATATTCTCAGTAAATTAAGAAGGTTGAAGTTAAATAGTTATAACTTTTTTGAATAAGTTGGACACATTAGAACAACTTTATTCTTTTCCCATAGTCCTTTAAACTCAAGTTCAAGGAAGTCTTTTCCCACTGTTAAATGATATCTCAGGTGGGTCACTCAGCCACCAGGATACTCACAATTCAGTTCTCTGGAGTAGGGCCCTTTTAAAACTTCCCAGCCATATTCCCTCCCAGGGAACTACCTGACTCTTTTTCAGGCATCCTTGCCCTATTCCTTGGAAAGTATGGACACTTTGTGCCCAATGTTCCTATTTTCTGTTACTGAATCAAGGAAGTGATTCCAGCCATTAGAAATCTCCAAGGAAGCCTCAGACACTATTTCTTCCAAAGGATAAACTAACAGATGTCTGAAGATAATTCTCTCACAGCTCTTCTTACTTGACTGAGATGATGGGAAAAACCTTTCTAATAGTTGGAGGAAGGGGTGGGGTGGGGTTGTGGGGCCACATAGTGATCCAACAACTTCTCCAGGTTCTGTATCCATCAAAGTTGTGCATATTTGAAATTAGATAAGGGAAGACAAATTAATCTTCCCTTTAAAATCTTCAATACTTCATTCTTTAGTCACTGAAAGTGCACTATCACCAGGGAATCACCCATCTTTGTGAGACCTGAAGTAGATACAGTCTGGTGGGGTTGATAACAAAAATAACACAAAAGAACAAATGCAAAATTAAGAAGGAATATGAACATTTACTAAAAAATAAAAATAAATCAGATCTGATTTTAAAAAAATTAAAAGCTTACAAGTACCCTAACCCTCAATTAGAAATAACAACATTTTAAAAAATTAACTGTTTGACATACCTTTAAAATACCTTTTACCCTGTGATATTTGGTTGCATATTTGACATTATCTTCATATGCCAATGACTTAAATAACCATTTTCAATAAATATATTAAGAAAATATTTCAATTTTTGCTCTAGCATGGTTAATTAAAATTTGGTTTTAATTATTAGTTTAAAATTTCTTTTCTCCTTTATACTTCTTTATTGTAACAGCTATGTAAAATTTTGAAATTCTTAAAAATTTGGAAAAACAACTATGAACCTTTTTTTTATATGTGAACTGTAAGATTTTAGAGTGCTCCCAATTTTCTGGTGCAGATTTTAAATATCATTTTGATGTACAGTATAAATTGTTTTGGGGAGGAACCTGCACATGTTCTTTTTTGTTAATCCACTGAGACCTGCTAGTATTGGAAGAAGTGGTTTTGTAATGTCTTGGCAGGTACCAGCTAGGTCATCCAGTCTCTTAACTCGGGATTTGAGGACTCAGAACCTAATCTACTGCTCTTTGTCTTTAGGACTTCAATTAAAATAGAGACTTTAAATGGTATTACAGAATAATTTATAGGATCTGAATAAAAGGATTATGTTATTTTAAGAAACTAAATTGAACTCTTTACCCTGTAGACAGAAAATAATTGTCTCGGCTTTGAAGCCATGCAACTTATAAGACATTAGTGTAAGGGTCAATCTTTGACAAGGCAATAGACTTAGAAATTTATTATAAGAAATATTAGAAACGGTCAACTGTTTTAGTAGAGTGTGAAGAAAGTAGAAAAGGATACCAGAAAACAATTTTTAAAAGTCATAGAATTGTATAACAAAGACTCTTTTGTTTGTACTAATCTTTCTAGTTACAGTTTGGTGTTACCTATTAGTGATGATTTTCTTAAGTTTACTCCTACTCTGTTACCAGTTTCTGTTACATAATAAACTATTAGATGATAGTAAGTCTCATAGCTCATCTCATAAAAGCTCATTTCACAGTAAGAAAAATAAGACTTTATTAAAGCTATACAATGACTTGCACCAGGTGCAAATTGGAGTCTGGGATTCAGTTCTCCAAGTCTGGCCAACCTTTACCACCATACACCACACACAGTGACATTCTGTTTGTAGACAACCAGGTCTTCCATTTGACCTTAGAACTCAAGGTTTTGTTTTTGTTTTTCTTCTTAATCTGGTTTCTTTATGGGCTGACTTCTTAGATGTAGCATCCTAAATCCCACCTACATTGAATAAAATTATGGCCATAAACTGATTCTCCCAACCTACTCGTACCTGAGTTCCCAGGATAGATTCCTTTGTTGGGTTTCATTCTCACTTTTTTCCCATAAAGATCAATATCATCTCAGCTATTTCAAAGCAAATCTCATGTGTCAGTCCAGGAAAGGGCTGGTTCTTTTGGCCATGTTTTTGTGTGCATAGCTCGTTCTTTTCAATGACCTATACATGAGTTTCTGGACTGTTAAGACTGCTTTCCTCTGAAAAAAATTGGTATATATAATTCTATTTTTTAAAAAAATGTTACAAGGGGCATTGCTGTAACAAGCAATATGAAAACTTGGACTGTTTTCTATTTATCTTTCTGCCTGTACTTGATCCTTGAGCCTGAAGAGAGTGATACAATTTTGTTAGCCATGTAATGAAGTTGATTAGATTAACAAATAAGTATATTAAAGAATAAGCATTACACTGCTAACTGAGTGCTCCCATAATGGGTTCTGTTCTACAACATGGCTTTTTTCAAAAATATCCTTTTTCTCCTATGTGCACTTTCAAATATCTAATACATTTGCCTTCTGTGATACCCAGGTCACTCCCTTTCCTTTCTTCACTTTATTTCTTCCCTTTCCCCACTGTTAGATTTTTTTGGTTTAACTATTCAGATGAAAGTGCAACTGTAATCGCTGAATCATACTGATACTAGGTTGTTATCAGTTAACAATTCATAAAAAATATATCTAATTGTTACTTTGGCTTTTTGCTCAAATTTCCTCATGATGGTTTAAGACTTTTTTGTAATATAAACAATGAATATAGAGAAAAAATATGTATGAAAGATACAGAAACAGAGACAAAAAAGAGATCTAGACAGAGATATTTTAGGTGAATATTATTTTCTATTATTTGCAACAATAAAAAAACCCAAGAGACATCAACAGGAATACAGCTAAGTAATATTTAAGTGGAGTTAGAGGAAAGTAGCAAGAGATACTGGAAAAATATTTCAAATTATACAATTATACAATAATGATTCTTTCCTTTGAACTAAACATTTTTGCTTTCACTTTGATGTGAATAATGTGATCATTTTCTTAAGTTTACTCCCACACTGTTCTTAGTTGCTGTTACATAAAATCCTGCTTCCTAACATGTGTTAGGAAGAGAAATAGAAGAGTCAACTTGGCCTCAAAGTGACATGTGCTATTCCCACTCCTAATCTATCAATTATAACTGGTCATGTGACCCCACCCTAACTTTAAGGTTGGCTGGGGCATGGAGGAAGCATCAACAGCCCCAGTCACACTTGAGGTAGTTGAAAACATATAGGTCTTGGAGTTCAGAAAATCTGCATTACAATTACCTTAAACTCAACAGAAAAGAAAGCACTTTTCTTTTTTCCCAATCACATTCCTAGTCATGCTACCACACCTAATATTTAAATGGACACTCTTTGCCAAAGAGCATATAAGCCCTTAGCTTTTATCTTGAGAGCATTGCTGTTGTATTCCATTCCAATGAATAGCATTTCCAATAGAATTAGAAGGAAGCATAAGAATGAAAAGTAGGAGAATCATTTACTTTATAATTTACTCTGCTCTGGGTCATATATGACAAACCCACAGTCAACATCATACTCAATGTGCAAAAATTAAAATGATTTCCATTAAGATCAGGAAGAAGACAGGAATGTCCGCATTCACCACTCTTATTCCACATACTACTGGAAAGCCTAGCCACAGCAGTCACAACTACAACACTGAAAAAATAATAAAAGGCATCCAGTTGAAAAGAAAGAAATGAAACTGTCATTATTTTCTGATGACATGATACTGTACATAGACAACTCTAAGGATTACACCCAGAAACTACTAGAACTAATAAATGAATTCAGAAAAGTAGCAAGATACCTAGTAAATATTCAGAAATTGATTGCATTTTGTCTACATCCATACCACCCTGAACGTGCCCAATCTCGTTTGATCTCGGAAGCTAAGCAGGGTCGGGCCTGGTTAGTATTTGTATGGAAGAAATTGGTTGCATCTTATACACTAATAGTGAACCATCAAAAAGGGAAACTAAGAAAACAATCCAATTTATAATTGCATAAAAAACCCTAGGGATAAATTTAACCAAGGAGGTAGAATATATGTACTCAGAAAACTACAAGACACGGACAAAAGAAATTGAAGGAGACACTAATCAATGGAAGCACATACTATGTTCATGAATTAGAAGATTTAACATTAAAATGTCCTTGCTACTCAAAGTAATCTATAGATTTAATGTAATTCCTATAAAAAAACAATGATGTATTGCACAGAACTAGAACAACTAATTGTAAAATTTGTATAGAATCACAAATGACCATGAATAGCAACAGAAATCTTGAAAAAGTAGAACAGAATGGCAGATATCACACCACCTGATTTAAAAAAAATGCTACAAGGCTATGGTAATCAAAACAGCACTGTGCTGGCATAAAAACAGATCAACGGAACAGAATAGAGAGCCCCCACCTATATGGTCATTACTCTATGACAAAGGAAACAAGAACATATAATGGGATAAAGACAGTATATTCAATAATTGGTGCTGCAAAAAATGTAATTAAACCATGTTATTACACCACATACAAGAACAAACTTAATATAGATTAGAGACTTACGGGTAAGATCTGAAACCATAAAAATCCCAGAAAAAAATATAGGCAGTAAAATCTTGGACATGTCTTGTAGCAATATGTTTTCTGATACATCTCCTAGGGCAAGAGATACCCCAAAAAAAGAACAAATTTAAATACATCAAACTAAAAAGGTTTTGCACAGCAAGGGAAACCATTAATGAAATGAAAACAGAAAAAAAATCTATTTAATGGAAGAATATGTTCATCAATGATACAACATATAATGGGTTAATATCCAAAATTTATAAAGAACATATACAAGTTAACACCAGAAAAAAACACAACCCAAATAAAAAGTGATAAACATAATACACTCTATAGATGATATATTATAGAATTATGCTCCTAAAACCTATGTAATTTTATTAACGAATGTCACCCCAATAAATTCAATAAATTTAAAAAAATAGGCAGAAGACCTGAACAGGCACTTCTCAAAAAACATACAGATGCCAAGAAACATGAAAATTTTTTCAGCATCACTAATCATCAAAGAAATGCAAATCAACACTGTAATGAGATATCATCTCACACCTGTCAAAATGGCTATCATCAATAAATCAACAAAAAATAAGTGTTGTCAAGCATGTGCAGAAAGTGAAACACTTGTGCACAGTTGGTGGGAATGCAGGCTGGTGCAACCACTATGGAAAACACAGTGAAAATTCCTCAGAAAATTAAAAATGGAATTGCCTCATAACCCAGTGATTCCACCTCTGAAAATACCAAGAAACCCAAACAATTTTTTTATTATTAATTTTATTTTGTTATTTTTCAAATACAGTTTTTTTGTCTATTTCTCCCATCCCAGCCTCCCCCGCCCCTTGCTCCCCACCTCCCTCCCATTTCCACCCCCCTTAGTTCTCCTGCCTGTGTCCTTCCTATCTGTTCCTCCAAATCTCTCCCCCTTTTTCCCCTTAACTTCCCTTCCCTCTCCCCTCTGGTCACTGTCCCCTTGTTCTCTATTTCAGTGTCTTTGGTTTTTTATTTTTCTGCTTGCTTGTTTCTTTTGTTGTTTAGCTTCCTGTTAAAGGTAAGATCATATGGTATTTGTCTTTCAGCACCTGGCCTATTTCACTGAGCATAATGCTTTGCTGCATAGAATTCCATTGTGCATATGCACCACAATTTTTTGATCCATTCATTTACTGATGGGCACCTAGGTTGCTTCCAACTCTTGGCTATTATAAATTGTGCTGCTATGAACATTGTGGTGCATAGGTTCTTTAATATTGATTTTTTAGGATTCTTAGGATATAATCCTAGCAGTGGAATTGCTGGGTCAACAGGCATGTTGATTTTTATTTTCCTGAGAAAATTCCATACTGTTTTCCACAATGGTTGTACCAGTCTGCAATCCCACCAACAGTGAACTAAGGACCCCTTTTCCCCACAACCTCTCCAACCTCTCCTTTGTTGTTTGTTGCTTTGTTTATGATAGCCATCCTGACCAGTGTAAAGTGGTATCTCATTGTTTTAATTTGCATCTCTCTGATGGCTAACGATATTGAGCATCTCTTCATGTGTCTCTGGATGTTCTGTATGTCCTCCCTGGGGAAGTGTCTGTTCAAGTCCTTTTCCCACTTTTTAATTGGGTTGGGTGTCTTCTTAGAGTGGAGTCGTGTAAGTTCTTTGTATATTTTGGAGATTAAACCTTTGTCTGAGGTATCATTGGCAAATATGTTTTTCCATACAGTTGGTTGTCTTTTAAATTTAATACTGTTTTCTTTAGCCACACAGAAGCTTTTAATTTTGATGAGATCCCATTTGTTTATTCTTTCCTTTATATTCCTTGCTCTAGGGGACATATCAGTAAAAATGTTGCTGCGTGAAATATCTGAAATTTTCTTGCCGATGTTCTCCTCTAGGACTTAATGGTGTCACGGCTTATATTTAAGTCTTTTATCCACCTTGAATTTATTTTGTTATATGGTGTAAGTTGGTGCTCAAGTTTCATTTTTTGCACATAGCTGTCTAGTTCTCCCAGCACCATTTGTTGAAGAGGCTATCTTTACACCATTTTATGTTACTGCCCCATTGTCGAATATTAATTGACTGTAGAGAGTTGGGTTGATTTCTGGGCTCTCTGTTCTGTTCCATTGGTCTATGTGCCTGTTTTTATGCCAGTACCGGGCTGTTTTGACTACAGTGGCCTTGTAATACAGTTTGATATCAGGTATTGTGCCCCCTCCTACTTTGTTCTTTTTTCTCAAAATAGCAGCTGCTATTCAGACTTGTTTATGGTTCCATATAAATTTTTGAAGTGTTTCTTCTATGTCTGTGAAATATGCCATTGGTACTTTAATAGGTATTGCATTGTATGTGTATATTGCTTTGGGTAGTATGGACATTTTGATGATATTAATTCTTCCAATCCATGAACACGGTATATGTTTCCATTTGTTTGTGTCTTCCTTGATTTCTTTCTTCAGGGCTGTGTAGTTTTCTGCATACAATTTTTTACCTCATTAGTTAGGTTTATTCCCAGATATTTTATTTTTCTTTTTGCTATATCGAATGAGATTTTTTCCTTGATTTCTGCTTCTGCTGATTCATTGTTGGTATACAAAAATGCCTTTGATCTCTGGATATTGACTTTGTAACCAGCTGTTTTGCCAAATTCATTAATTAGTTCCAGCAGTTTTTTGGTAGAGTCTGTAGGATTTTCCATGTACACTACCATGTCATCTGCAAACAGTGACAGTTTTGCTTCCTCCTTTCCTATTTGGATGCCTTTTATTTCCTTTTCTTGCCTGATTGCTGTGGCTAAAACTTCTAATACTATATTGAATAGAAGTGGTGAAAGTGGACATCCTTGTCTTGTTCCTGATCTTAGTGGAAAAGCTTTTAGTTTTTTCCCATTGAGTATGATATTGGCTGTAGGTCTCTCGTATATGGCCTTTATAATTTTGAGGAATGCTCCCTGTATTCCCACTTTTCTGAGTGTTTTTATCATCAATGGGTGTTGTACCTTATCGAAAGCTTTTTCTGCGTCTATTGATATGATCATGTGACTTTTGTCTTTGCTTTTGTTTATGTGATGTATTACATTTACTGATTTGTGAATATTGAACCATCCTTACATACCTGGAATGAATCCCACTTGGTCTTGGTGTATGATCTTTTTGGTATATTGTTGGATGAAATTTGCCAATATTTTGTTGAGGATTTTAGCATCTATGTTCATCAGCAATATTGGCCTGAAGTTTTCTTTCTTTGTTGTGTCTCTATCTGGTTTTGGAATTAGGATGATGCTGGCTTCATAAAAAGCATTTGGGAGTTTTCCATCCTTCTGGATATTTTGGAATAGTCTGTGGAGAATAGGGGTTAGCTCTTCCTTAAATGCTTTGTAGAATTCTCCTGTGAAACCACCTGGTCCAGGGCTTTTGGGTGATTGGAGTTTTTTGATTACTGCTTCAATTTCTTTTGCTGTTATTGGTGTACTTAGATTTTCTGCTTCTTTTTCACTGAGTTTGAAAGATTGTATTTTTCTAGAAATGTGTCCATTTCCCCTAGGTTTTCAAATTTCTTGGCATACAGTTCTTCATAGTAATTTCTTACAATCCCTTCTATTTCTGTGGTATCAGTTGTAATCTCTCCTCTTTCATTTCTGATTGTGTTTTTTGTGTCCTCTCTCTTCTTTTCTTGATGAGCCTACTTAAAGGCTTGTCTATTTTGTTTATCTTCTCAAAGAACCAACTCCTGGATTCATTGATCCTTACAGTTGTGCTTTAAGTCTCTCTGTCACTTAATTCTGCTCTAATCTTGGTTATTTCCTTCTTTCTGCTTGCTCTGGGCTGTCTTTGTTGTTGTTCCTCGAGTTCTTACAGGCATAGGGTTAGGTTGTTTGTTTGAAATGTTTCTATCTTCTTTAGATAGGCCTGTATTGCTATAAACTTCCCTCTCAGGACTGCCTTTGCTGTGTCCCATAAGTTTTGGGCTGTTATGAGATCATTTTCATTTGTTTCCAGAAATGTTTTTATTTCTTCCCTAATTTCATTCTTGACCCATTCATTGTTTAATAGCATCCCATTCAGGCTCCATGATTTTGGGTTCTTTGGGTTTTTTCCTTTGGGGTTGTTTTCCAATTTCAGTCCCTTGTGGTCAGAGAAGATGCTTGGTATGATTTCAATTTTCTTGAATTTTTTGAGTCCTATCATGTGGTCTAGCTTTGAGAATGTTGCATGTGCATTTGAAAAGAATGTGTATTTAGCTTCTTTGGGATGAAGGGCTCTATATATATCAGTTAAGTCCATTTCATCTAGGGCATTGTTCAATGCCACAATATCTTTGTTGATAATTTGTTTGGAAGATCTGTCCATTTTTGATAGTGGGGTGTTCAAATCCCCTACTATAATTGTGTTGCTGTCAATATCTTTCTTAAAGTCCTCTAAGATTTTCTTGATATATTTGGGTGCCCCTATGTTTGCTGCATATATGTTTAAAATGGTAATGTCTTCTTGGTGGATTCTTCCCTTGAGTATAATTAAGTGACCTTCTGGGTCTCTCTTTATAGCCTTTTTTTTTTGAAGTCTATTTTGTCTGATATGAGAATTGCTACCCCAGCTTTTTTTTCTTGTCTGTTTGTTTGAAAAACTTGTTTCCAGCCTTTCACTTAGTCTGTGATGGTCTTTTGTCCTGAGGTGGGTCTCTTGTAGGAAGCATATGTGTGGGTCATGCTTTATCATCCATTCAGCTATTCTGTGTCTTTTGATTGGAGCATTTAATCCATTTAAGTTTAAGGTTATTATTGATAGGTACTTATTTATTGCCATTTTTGTACCTGTGTTCCTCTCTGTCTCCCTCTTTTCCTTTCTTCCATTAAAGCATTCCTTTTAGTATTTCTTGTTGAGCTGGTTTGGTGGAGGCGTATTCTTTTAGGCTTCTTTTGTCTTGGAAGCTCTTTATTTGGCCTTCTATCTTGATTGAGAGCCTCTCTGGGTAAAGTAGGCTTGGTTGTAGGCCTCCGTTTCTCATTAGTTGGAATATTTCTTGCCATTCTCTTCTTGCTTGGAGTGTTTCCTTTGGGAATTCAGTAGCTAACCTTATTGGGGCTCCCTTGTATGTTACTTCTTTTTTCTCCCTTGCTGCCTTTAAGATTCTCTCTTTGTCTTGGAATTTTGACATTTTGATGATGATGTGTTTGAAGTGGGCCTCCTTGGGTTCCTCTTGATTGGGACTCTCTGTGATTCCTGGATTTGTGAGACTTTTTCTCTTTTCAAATTAGGGAAATTTTCTCTCATTACTCTTTCAAATACGTTTTCCATCCCTTGTTCTTCTTCTTCTCCTTCTGGTATTCCTATTATTCGGATATTATTACATTTCATAATGTCTCGAATTTCTCTTAATCCCTCTTCATTCTTTCTGAGTCTCTTTTTATTTTCTTGCTCTTTCTGTGAGATGCTTTCTACCTTGTTCTCCAACTCACTAATCCTATCTTCCACTTCATCTATCCTACTTTTGAAAGTTTCTACTGTGTTCTTCAATTCGGAAATTGTATTCTTCATTTCTTCTTGTCCCTTGCTGATAGTTTCCATTTCCTTTTTCATGTTGCTGTAGTTTGCAGAGAGATTATTGTAGTTCCCCTGTAGTTTCTGGTAGTTCAATGTGAGCTCTTTGAACTTCGTGATAACCAGTGCTTTGAATTCACTATCTGATAGTTGAATAGCCTCTATTTCATGTAACATTCTTTCTGAAGTTTCTGCTTTTTCTTTCATTTGGGGATTGTTTCTTTGTCTTCCCATTGTTTGAGACTCTTCTTGTTAGTCTCTGCTTCTAAAATCCATCTGTTCTGAAATGGTGGTTTTTATGGTGTGAACTTCTGTGGTATGATCCTTGTGAAATTCAGTGGTGCAGACTCCTTGAAGTTTCTTGATGTTTTTTGTCTCTACCTACTCTCACGCTGGTCCTTGCGCTGGTCTCTGCGTTGGTTGCCTACCACTGCTGAATGTCCCAGCTCTAGTAGCTGCCTCCTCAAGCGCCCAGGCCCGTTACTACCGCAGCCGCACAGGGGCCAAGAATGTCCCGGCTCCCGTAGCTGACTCCTCTGCCACCACCCAGGACCGTCACAGGGGTTTGGAGTGTACCAGTTCCCGTACCTGACTCCCTGGCTCCAAGGCCTGTTGCTCCGGGGGCAGCACTGGGCCGCCTGTGTCCCAGCTCCTGTAGCTGACTCTGCTGCCATCTGGTGTTTCAGCATCGGTCACAATATCTGGACTTTTAATTTCATAAATGCTGGGTAACCGATGGTTTATTGTGCTGTTTCTCTATAGATCTGCCAGGATTTTCACCCATGAGTACAGGAGCTAGTATCAGCTCCTCCTACTCCGACACCATCTTCCCAGCATCCCAAACACTTATTTTAAAGAATATATATATCCTCCTTTATTATTGTAATATTATTTACAATAGATGAGATATGGAAGCAACTCAGGTTTCCATCAATAGATGAGTGGATAAAAAAGGTGTGACATATATATTCCATTATATATATGCAATGGAATACTAGTTGGCCATAAAAAAGAATAAACCTTACCTTTTGTGACAGCATGGATGGAACAAGAGGATATTATGCTAAGTGAAATAACTCAAAAAAATACAAATACCATATGATTTTACTTAACATCTCAAATCTAAAAAGCAACAGAAACAAACAAACAAACAAAACAGAAATAGACTCAGATACAAAGAACAGAGTAATTATTGCCAGAGGGGAGGGATATTGGAGGTCTGGGTGAAAAAGGTGAAGGGATTAAGAAGTACAAATTGGAAGTTACAGAGTAGTCACAGAGAGGTAAAGTACAGCATAGGGAATAATGTAATAAGTATAAAGAAGGCCAGGGTACTTAAAACTTTGGGTGGACCACTCTGTAAAGCACATAATTGTCTTACCATTATGCTATATATTGAAACTAGTATAGAATAATATTAAATGTAAACTTTACTTGAAAAATTACAAATTTTTAAAATTTAAAAATTCTGCTCTGCTTAAACTTGATTAAAGAAAATACACATATAGTATAATATCATTAGTGTGCAGTTTAAGAAATTTTCACAAACTGATCATAGCTGGATCATCAACCCTCAGTTCAAGGAGTAAAATGTTATCAGTGACTCAGAACTCTGTTTTAGTCTATAACCTCCTAAGGACCACCACTATCCTGCCTTCCAAAACCAGAAATTAATTTGTACTTTACATGAATGGAATCATACAGTGCATATTTTTTGTGCCATGCTTTCTTCACTTAGCATTATCTTGAGTTTTATGTTATTATGTTATGCTGATAGCATGTTTCCATTTATTACACTGTGAATATAGCCATACTATTAGACTTTTAAAGTAAACATTAACAATGTTTGCTAGTCTGAGTCATTTTATGCCCACCAATTCCTATTGGCTGGAGAGATGAAAAATATTTTCATGTGTAATTGATGTCCTAACATCTTGATTTCAGACTCTGGCCTCCAGAACTGCACGAGAATAAATTTCCATTGTTTTAAGCCACCAAGTGTGCAGCAATTTCTACAGCAGCCACAGAAAACTAATATACAGGGGCCTTGTCCACAATAGGCAGTGGGCACTTGGGAACTGGCTACTCAAGTGAAGCCGATTCACTGGCTGCATCCGTTCCTGCAGAGTGGCCGGAGTGGCTATTGTACATCGAACTGCCTGCCCTCTGAGGAGCCCCAGATATGACTCTGCCACTCAGGCCTTGGGAGCTGCCCCAAGGAATGAAGTAGACCTGATACTGTAACAATTTGTTAAGCCTTCTTTTATTTTTAAAGAACAAGTTTGCATTTATTATTTATTTTTAAATTCTCATCAGAGGATATGTTTGTTTTAGAGAAAAGAAAGGAGAGAAAGAGAGACAGGTAAATATCTAATGGTTGCCTCCTGTATGCCCCTGGACCTGGATAGAACATGCAACCCAGGTATGTGCTTTGATAGGGAATGAAACCCACAACGCTTTGGTGTATGGGACCACACTCCAACCAACTAAGCCACCTGGCCAGGGGAGGGCTTCTGAGCCCCTCTTGACACTCTGTCCTGGGGGCAGCCACACAGGGCTGCTATTAGCATTTAACTTACCCTCTAATCTTCTTACTAGGGTTACCGACAATTTGTGATGGAAAGATAAATTATATTTTTATTAAAAAATCCATAGTTACAGTAGGAAAAGTGTAAGTTCATGGCGAATCAGAAATCAGTACTAGTAAAACCACCCATCAGAAAATATTTCCAACTTTTAAAAAGATTCATTGGGGTGACATTGGTTAATAACATTATATAGGATTCAGAGGTACAATTCTATAATACATCACTTGTATATTGTATTATGTGCTCACCACCCCGTCAAGTTTCCTTCTGTCACCATTTATCCCTTTTTTACCCTCTCCAATATCTCCCCCTCTTGTTTTTACTCTCATATGAGCATACTGTTATCTGTTTATGAGGGTTTTTAAATTTTTAATCCCTTCACTTATTTCGATTTTCATTAGAGCATTCCTTAAGCATAATGTAAAAGACACTGAAGAGATGGTAGATGGTGATACAAATGCTTCACTGACTCCTATATTTGAGTTTAGAATTACCCTAAATTTATGATAATATACTTGAGCTTCAATTTTTAAAAAATCTCTACCACATTATTTTTTAATAGGTAAATTCTGAGTGTTTTCTTCAACCCACAAGTCACAGTTTGCTTCTTGCAGTTCTTTAGCACTAATCTTCTGTCTGCCCTACTATGTGCTTCTCCTCAGGTATTACTTCCTGCCTCTTCCAACTGACTTTGCCACCTTTCCTAAACATTGTATTGGGATAAAGATATTTTCCCAAGATACCCTATGGGTACAATTTAATGAAGAATTTTACAAAGAAAATACCAAAATAGACTGCTTGTTGGTGGTTAAAAACTAGTAGTGACTAGCTTTTGGAGCTGCTGAATTGCACTGATGGGCCTACAGAGGTCACAGTTTTAGGTGGGGAAGTTGGTTAAAGAGGAAAGGTGAATTCCCTCCTTTTAGGCCAGGACACGATAATGTTAAACAACACAGGCCAGGCATGAGCAGTGGCCACAGTCACTTCTAGAAGCTTCTAGGGTGATGATAAAAATCACAGTGGTCATAGCCACAGCAGCAGAGAAGGCATTTATTTCTGAAATTACCAGTGAATGAAGAGGTCTGGCAGAGTCTTCTCATTCCAAGAAGTACTATCTGAATTTTAGTTAAGAAGTAATGGGACTCACCCTTTGGATAAAAGTAAGTACCCTTATAGCTTCTTGATGATACTTGGGACGGGCCTACAGAGAATGTTGGATCCTCTCTGTTCATCTAAGCAGATGGGATTCATTTTAGTCTTTGGCTGATATGGCACCAAAACTCTGCTATCACTTCATTTTATACATAGGAAAACAAGGCTCAGAAAGATTCAAAACCTTATTTAAGTTCTCAGTTAACAAGGGGCAGTCAGAATCACACCCACACAGTCTGAGTGGACACTCTTATTAGCACTCAATCTGATAAAGAGAGTGTCAGGATGATTCTGCTATTATTCAAATAATTCCTCCAAGAAACAAAAAAAAATTGTATGTGAGATAGTTACATGTTAGGGAGAGTTGGCATCACAGCATG
Source organism: Artibeus jamaicensis (assembly GCF_021234435.1). Lineage (NCBI taxonomy): Eukaryota > Metazoa > Chordata > Mammalia > Chiroptera > Phyllostomidae > Artibeus > Artibeus jamaicensis. Next base: position 2,687,117 of record NW_026521717.1, read on the forward strand.
ATGGGAGGGTATCTCTGGCATTTTACAACAGGCAAGAGTCATGCAAGAATATCTTGCAACTGCCTTGTATATACAAAATTGAGATAATATTTATTTCAACAAAATAGTTTGAATCTGTTCATTTTTATACTCCAAGGTTTGACAAACCTGACATTTTCTTAGCCTAGCTAGTATAACCTATTTTAACCTATTTTTTCTAATAAAATTAGAGTTTTAGGTTGAAGAAAAGTGTTTATTAAAGAAAATGTTGTTTTCATTGTAATGTTGTTTAATTTAACCAAATCAGTAATTCAGTTGCTTCTGGAACAAGCTCTGCAGATCGTGAAGGTTAGGAAGGTTAAAACATATACCTGACTGGCATTCTTGAGAAATCTTAAAATCTCAACTAATAAGTTATCATCTTCAATCAATTCTTGAGAACATAAACAGAATCTACTTTATTGCCATGAATGTCTAGGAAGCTAGGTTGTGGCTATTGATTCCTAATGTCCACTGAGACTCAATTATTGAATACAATGTACCCAAATTTTTCTTCCAAACTTAATTGTAAGTAAGTCATTTATGTCAGTATCTTTTGGGGGAATGTCTAGCTCAACAAAAAGGTAGTAAAATTTCATGTATTATATTTGGAGATTAAACCCAAGCAAAAGTTATAAATTTGCTGTTGCTCAACTAAATTTGAATGAATAGACATACCTTCATTTAATGTAAGAACACCAACAAATGGAGACTATCTCATGTAAAGATGCCTTCAAAATCTCAGACTCCAGTGTCTCCTATTTCCAGAACTTAATGAACATTTTACCAGGCATATCCCCTGAGATTTTAAAGAAACATACCCCAAAGAGAATTCACCATCTTTCTCTCTCAAAACTGTTACTTCCCAGGCTGTATGCTGGTCTGAAGCTAAAAACTTCAGAATCATCATTGATTTCTATTTTGTACCTGTTGGCTTTGCAAGTGGAATTGCTGAGCTATTTTTTTTTACTTTTCATTTTGCAATAATTTTAAATGTACAGAAATATTGTAAAACAGTACTAAAAATTTCCATATGCCCTTTATTTGAATTGGTCATCAACTTTAAATGTTAACATTGTCTAATGTTTGTTTTGTCATTCATGTTTACTTTATGTATATGCATATACACATACACACATTCATATATTTTTTTCTGTTCTGTTTGAGAGTAAGTTAAAGACTGCATATTCTTTTCTCCCTAATTATTTGGTGTTACCTACTAAGAATAAGAACATTCTCCTACATAATCATAGTGAAACTTCCAGAATCATAAAAATTAGCATTGGAACCATACATATGGTGACAGAAGATGATTTATTTGACTTTTGGTTGTGGACATACAATGCAATATACAGAGCACGTATCATAGAAATCTATATTTGAAATCTATACAATCTTATTAACCAATGTCACCCCAATAAATTTAACTAAAAAACTTGCTAGGAAAAAAAAAGAAAAGAGATTAGTGGATGCTTAGAGGCAGGAGGGGAGGGGTGTCAAAATGGTTGCAGAAGGCCAAAGGGTACAAACTTCTAGTTCTAAAAAAAATTAACATTGATACAATGTTATAATTTAATCCATATCACCTACTCAAATTATTCTTGATCATGGTATCTCCCCTGCCAGATAAGTATACTATTCAAATTATTCTAATTGTCTCTTTAATGCTTTTCGCAGCACATTTTTTGCTGGTCCAGGATGGAGTTAGAATTGACTGGCACTTTGTTTTCATATCTCTTGACCTGGTATGCTTCTTCAGATTTTGTCTTTTATGACATAAATATTTTTAGAGAATACAGTTCATTGATTTTATGTCTATAAATTTGGGTTTATCTGATGTTTTTCAAAATTAGTTTCAGTTTATGAATTGGTGTCAGAAATATAACATGATATTGTGTTCTCAGTACATCACATCAGCAGGCACAGGGTGTCTACCTGTCTCATTACAGATAATTTTACCTTTATTACTTGATTAAGTGTTTATTTACTGTTTTCTTCTCATTCACTTCTTCACTTCTTGACCTTTGTTCCTGTCATTTCTGAAAATATTCCAAATTCAGACTTTCTCCTCCATTCCCATGGCCTTTGCTTAGATTGTTGCATTAGGTTCCCAATTCATCTTCTAATTCCATTGCTTTTCTAATCCTTCTTCCATGATTTTCCTAAAGTTGTATTTCTGAAATACAAATTTGGCCATTAATTTCCCTGCTCTTCAACAATTAAGACCTTAGTTCTACACAATTGTTTATAGCAGCATTTTCAAATTACCTTATGTGGAACGCTGGCTCTTCAAAATAACCTGTTGAAAAAAGGGTTCTATTGTCAAGAAGTGTGGGAAATTATTAGTTACTATATCTTGTATAGCAATATAGATGAACATATTGAAGACTCTGAGAAATCCTGCAGAAGTAAAGCCCAGAATTTCTCAAACTTAAATGAAAATAAAACCTTTTCATTCCCATAGTTAACTATATATAACCCAAAAACAAGTGATCTATAGAATTAATATTTCATAAAATACCTTTTGGAAGATATTGCTATGTAGCCCATACTCCCTACAATGAAACTCACACCTTGCCTCTCACTCCAGGCCAAATTCTATCACTCTCTTTGTCAACATTTTCTCTCTTTCATCAATCAAAACTACTACTATGACTCATTACACCCCATATTTATATGTCTTGTGAATGCACAACCAATGCCTTCTGTCTAGAATGCCCTTCGCTGCTCCATTGCTTATGAAAAACACATCCACACATACCCACACACTTCTCCTGTGCATCTCTTTTATTACTCACAGAGAACATCTCTGTAACCAGATGTGTATTTCCTTACTCTCACAATTAATTACTTCAGTGCTGGCATTTCTAATCATCAAATGTGTGATAGATTTTCCCACACAGAACAATTCTGTCACACCTGCTGAGTGCCCTGCAGTTTAACTCAATTCTGATGCTATCTACCTGAAGATAACATCAGATCCCACAAGTTAAGAACTCAGACCTACAAGACTGCCTTCCCACTACCTCAGAAGCCAATTGCAAGTTCAGGTTTTTACTTGTACTTCTGAAAGATTGACTATCATCCTGAGGTTTCTACAAATCCCAGGTTCAATTAATTTGCTAAAGTGACTCACAGAATTCAAGAAACAATTTATTTACTAGATTATTGGTTTATTATAAAAATATATATATAACTCAGGAACAGCCAGATGAAAGAGATGCAGAGGGCAAGGTATGGAGAAGGACTGAGGTTCTTCCATTCCTTCTCTAAGCTTGCCACATTTTTAAGCAACTCCATGTGTTCACCAACGCTTAAACTTCTTCCAACCTTGCATGTCCTTTGGGAGTTTTATGGAGGCTTCATTACTTAGGCAAAATTGATTGGCTATTGATGATTGACCTCAGTTTCTGGCCCCTCTCTTTTCCCCAGAGGGAGTGGTGCTGAGTTGCAGCCCTCTAATCTGGCAAACTCAGGTATGATTGAAAGGGCCTTGTTAGAATAACAAAAGACATCTTTATCTCTTTCATCACTTAAGAAATCCCAGGAGTTTTAGAAGTTCTATGCCATGAACACTCACTGTAGTGTGTCACTTACGCTCCCATTAATGACCTAGTTCACATGCTGCCTTCTTCCCTAAAATCTTCATTGCTCTCTTTATCTTTACTCATTTCCTGCAGCCATCTGTTGAGGGCTTAACTTGCTGCACAGTGATTACATGTTTGCATGTCTGCCTCTCTCCCCACATGCTGAGCTTCTCGAGCCCATGAGCTTCTTGTACATTTCACATACATCACAGTTTTGGTAAATGCTAAGTGACTGTTGAATAAGTGAATGAACACAATCTTGATATTTTATACATACTGATGAGACTATTATTTGGTATGTTTGCCAACATCGGCTATATCTAGTGATCATATTAGATTCTAGATACTGAAGGGACTTTTGTATAAGCCAAAATGATAAGTATTCAACATAAATGATTAATTTTTCATTCCTCTTTTCTCAAATCACTCACCTATATTTGGAAATATGTTTTACAAGGTATATAAGGTAAGTAACTTGGCTTGTTTATTTGAATAGTAATCAAAATCAATAAGTATCTTAATTCATTTTGTCATATAAGTTTTCTGATTATTGATAAGAAAACTGATCTTATTGTAAACAAATGAAGGAACAGTATGGGAAACAGTATTCTCACATTTGTTCTAACTTTTATAAATATACCTATCTTCAAATATTCTTTAGACTTCTTTTTTTTAATCCTTACCTGAGAATACATTCACTGACACTAGAGGGAAAGGCGGGTGAGGGAGGAGAGACAGAGAGAGAGAGAGAGAAACATTGATTGGCTGCCTCCCATATGTGCCCAACTGGGGATTGAACCTGCAACCCCTTGGATGGATGATGCTCCAACCAACTGAGCCACTCTGCCAGGTCAGCCTTCTTCTTGCCATTAAAGCCGTGATCCATTAGATTTTACATTTTTTCAACAAAGTTGATAGAAGCCTTTGTCTATGACAACTGTGTATTCTCAACACAGATCTTTGCACTTCAGCTCAACAAAAGAGAGACTACTTTTCTTATCCATGCAGGAAAACTGGATCATCTAAAAGGGTCATGAAACTGACTCTCCTAATCGGAGGCTTTGGAGACTGAATGTGTATGACTTGGTTCCTCTCCCTTTGGAGTAAATCTTATGGTAGTAAAGTTTTACATAGCAGGGGAAACACTGATGTTTCCTTATTGCACTTCAATTTCTTGAGAATGTGCATGAAGTCAGCTGTTGAACTACACTCTAGATTTCTGACTTCTATTTCAATTACACTCCATATGATTATGGCACAAGTGTAGATTATACCACTCAACCTCCCTACACAGTATGATTCATAAGGAAACCTCTTTTACTGGCAGCCAACAAATCAAGAGCTTAGGATAACAGGGTTTGAGAGCATGTATTCAGAATGGGCTTGGGCTGGGAAGGAATGTGCTGTGCATTCCAGGTTGGCAAAAGAGTAGAGTTTACAACTGCAAGGAAAGGCTGAACTGTTGATGATGAGAAAGAGTCAAGGAGGCTGTAAATTCTCAGTAAATGAGGCCCAAAAATAAGTAAGGTCATAATTTCCTTCCTTGTTTCCTTCCTTCCTTCCTTCCTTCCTTCCTTCCTTCCTTCCTTCCTTCCTTCCTTCCTTCCTTCCTTCCTTCCTTCCTTCATTTTTCATTTCTCTAAAGTGTTTTCTAAGCTGAGACATTAATTCTAAATCTTCCAAAGTCCCTTATTCTTTGTGTGATGGACAAGCCACAATGTTATTATATTTAGCTATTTCTGTAACTACACACTGATCCATCCCTAAAGTCACTGCTAAACTTGTAATGCTAAAGTATGTGCTAGTTTGCATCGGCATTACCATACAAGGCAGCTTGGAATTCTTCATGTTAACCTTTTATTACTTTTTTCAAGTTTTCTAAGCATTGCCAAACATCTTGAACTTTGTGGAATGATTACAAAATTTATAAACATAAATCTCTGATTCCACTTTGAACCTGTAAAAGAATGCCAAAATTATATTAACAATGCCCATTTCAAAGCAAAGACCTGTAATTGCATTTTGATTACTTTGACCTTAGAAAACATTTGTTGATATCACTGCACAATTGATAAACAGACATTGCAACAGCTTTGCTGGTTTTCGAAATTATACAACCCAGAAACAAAGCTTGGGTTGTTTTCAAATGCCTCAGACATTTAGATAGCTGCCCCTTTAAAATCTCCAAAACACTGTTAGAAACACTTCATAATGTAAGTATGCTTCCTTTGTCACCTCAGCAGGGCAGTTCTCATATTCAGCTCAGAACATGAGAGATTTGGCTGAGAAACAGAAAGGATTTTGTCTTTAGCAGGCTGACATGGAGCTACTAATGGTTGTGTGGCCTAGAATCAATGTGATATGGAGCAACTCCTTAACGAGGGAAGACCATTCTTTACAGGATGAGCTAATGCTGCTGGAAGATGCACAGCTGCATGAAAGAAGCTCTGTGGAAGGGCAAACAAGCAAAAGAAAACTGTTATGTGGTCCTGAGATAGTTTATATGAAGGGGAAGAGACATGCACACTGGCTGGCAGTATGTAAAATAAATAAGTATTCAGACTTTAGAGCTAGATTGCCTGAGTTTGAATTCCAGTCCTAATGCTTCCTCCCTTAGTGGTTTTGGTCAAATTACATAACCCCACTCTCCTCAGTTTCCTTATCTATAAAATGATATAACAAAAGTACCTACCTCTGAAGGTTGTGAGGATTGAGTATATATATATATATATATATATATATATGAATTATATATATGAATTATATATGAATTATATATATGAATTATATATAATTATATAGTATTAAATTATATATCATATGTACATAAATTATACATATAACTTATATATATATGTTATATATGTAATTTAGGACAGTGACTAGCTCTGCTCTTCAAAATACTGTTAAGGTAATATTAAAAAGGAGAGACTAAGCATGAACTCTGTTTTTAAAAAAAGTTTCAGCCAAAATTTTTTCTCATATGATAGTGCTTGACCTAACAGGTATGCATGTAAGAAAACTCATCCTAAAGGTTAACACTTCCTTTGGTAAAATCTACAATAAGTGTTCTGATAAAGGCTCTATGATTATCCCCCAAAGACCTTTTGGCTGGAGAGAAGTAATGAAAATTCCCATGTTCATTTTGTAAGTAAAGAATTATTTTCAGCCCCTGATGGGAATACTGCACCCTCCTGCTGGATGCTATTCCTTGACACAGGAGCCCTGCCTGCCACTTGCTCCGTCTTATGTTGCCATAGAATTGGGCAGAGAGGAATCCTTAATAAATATTCAGTGGTGATGATGATTTCACAATAGTGTCTTACAGTTACCTTGTTGATTTTGCAAAACCCTACAGGGCATTTTCTCATATTGGAAAATATTGGATGTAGTAATATTTGGTGGAAAGTCGATTCAGAATGAAAGTATTGTATATTGCTGTGGTCCTACCTTGTCTTCAAGCTTCTCTCTTCCCCATCTCCCTAGCCCTTATTTCAAGCTGTTAGCAGAAATTCATTTGGAACAAGGAGAAAGCAAATGTGTGTGGAAAAAATTATGTACTACATACCTTTGTCAAGCAGGACTCCCAACACTCTAACATGCTCCCTTGCTACTCACTCTTTCATATACTTAAGTAGTTTGAAGTTATGATCTGTAAACTATATAAACTGCAATTCTAAGGAAGCAATTCATTTTTTAATCTCAAAAAAATTGAAGAAATAGGGTAAATCACTGATTATGTATAGTATCACATGCCATTATTCTTTGGTAAACTGTTAAGTATTGACAACTGGACTAATCTCAAGATTTTATCTTTTCTATTTGATTTACCACACTGGATTGATAGTTTACCTGTTTCCTTTATGAGATATGAGATTGTGAACTTCTTGAGGGCAAGAACTATAGTGGGTATAGTTTTATACCCACAGTACTTGGGAGCTGTGCAAAATAAATAAATCTCCCTTCAATTTTCCTTAAGTAACTTTTTTTCATAAATTTTGGGGGGGTATTTTTTGAAAAATAAACACGCTCCTTTATTCTAAGTTCTTTACCCTTGAATCTTTAGCTGCACTAAAGGTGTTTATAACCTTGGCGACAGGAGTATTGAGGATTACACTTGTTCAGTAAGACAATTCAAAATCTGAAGACTCCACATGGGAATATAAACCTCCCGCTTGCTTCCAGGCCATGATCCTAATCCCTGGAATGTACCGTGTTGAAAATAGTGTTCACCAGGTTCTCTGGGTTTACATTATTATAAATGTTCTTGATGATTTTAAACTCTACAGATAATTTATGGACTTCATATTTATTAAAACTATACAACTAGGCCTGGGTGGTACAGCTTAGTGGATTGAGTGCCAACCTGCAGAAGGTCACTGGTTAGATTCCCAGTCAGGGCACAAGCCTGGGTTGTAAGCCAGGTCCCCATTTGGGGGTGTGTGAGAGCCAAATGATTGATGTTTCTCTCACACATTGGTATTTCTCTCCTTCCCTTCCACTAACAATAAATAAATATTTTTCAAAAACTATACAACTGTATAAACTCTTAAGCAAAAGGAGAGGGAATATAGATAAAATAATAAAAGCTAACATCCTAAGTAGTGCATTTGTATAAATAACATTTTTTGGCATACCAAGTACATTCAAGTTTTGCAGGAATTCTCCTATATGCAATGAATAATCGTTAGATGTAACAGATACCATGGCTACATAGGAAATTACTCCAAAATTTTGAGGCATGAAGCAACTATTTCTGTTCCAGCCAGTGAAATGGAACGGAAGGTAAGTCGGTTGGGAACTCCCAGGAAAGATTTTTCTCCTTGTTAAGAGAGTAAAATGCCCTTTTGCTCCTTTTCTATGCTTTGGGTGCTGTTATGTGAAGGAGTGGTACTTGAATAAGAGAACAAACCTGAGAGTGGAAGGCAATGCGTACAGGATGGCAGAGACTTAAAAAAAAAAAACAACACTTCTTCTGAGCCAAATCTGTGCTAGCCTGTGTCTTGTCTTTAAGAGTCTTAGCAGTGTTTTTAGTTACTTATAGCCAAAAAGCATTCTTAACTGATTACTCATCCTTCTCTAGCAAACTATGTTAACCTTGGTTTGCCTCTGAGCCTTCTTTACCTCAGGTATCTATGTTTTTTGGCCTCTTTTGGAAACCTGATATTCATTCTCATTTGTTAATCCCCTAATCTGGCTCTATCCCTTTATACATTCCTTCATTTTACCACTGTGCCTTCTTGAAGTCCACCTTCTGTGAACTTGCTTAAACTCTCAACCATGTCGTCTCCTTGCTCCAGCTGATGCTCATACACTTCAAGGTCTGTATCCTCTGTAGTACTCTCATGTCGAGATCAGTTATTTTTTCCTGAAGATGGGCATTTCACAGTGCTTCTGGGGTAGCTGTCTTACTCACTCTTCATTGTTATTTGCACCTAATTCCTTTTTGCTTCCTAACCAAATCAGTGTTCTCTGAAGTATAGTACATGGCTTCAGACTTTACCACTCATTTTTACACTTAGTTGACATCTTCTATCAAAATTTAGGACACTCCATATTTTTGATAACTTTAGCTTCTGGCTCACTCTTCTTTCCACCATTTTCCCTGTTATTCTTGGTGACTTCAATGTATTCACAGATGTCCATCCCACACTGGGTCTGTTATTCCTAGACTCCTGAAATCTAACATTATCCTCCATCCTACTTAGCTGTAACTCTGAGGAGGAGAGGCAGAATCAATGGGACTTGGCCAGGTCTCTCACAATCAGTATTCTGGTGACATCAACTCAAATGTCTCTGCATTTAATAATGGTAAACTTTAGTAAAGATAACTGGGTATAAGGTTTTGTTGTTGCTGTCGGAAGGTCAAGATATCCCAGGGAAAATTATCATTAAAGAAAAATCAATAGCAGCTTTCATAAATGTCAGCACGATATTCAAAACAAGTATAAAAGGTTAATAATATCTTGTTTTAAAATACATTATCATTAAATAGAAGCTACAATGGTACATTGTTTCCCATGAAGAGATAAAATAAACAGCTGAAGCTGTTTAGGCTTATAGAAAAAAAAAGATGCTGTTAGTTAAGCAAGAATGTGTTCCAGGTTGTATACAAAATGCACCCATGTAACCCACCACAATGAGTTCTTTTTATATATGTGAGCATTCAGTATAATCATCAGAGTTCTTATTGAACACTTAAATCATGAGAGGTCAGGGGAGCAGAGAGAACCTAGCAAGAATTTGTAGTAAAGTGCTCTTTATGGAGACATTACTGGTATCATTAGTTTTCTGAGAAAGTAAGTGAACATTCCAAAGACAAGTTCAGATATGTCAGAGCATCTTGAGGCAAAGGCTTTATGACTGATCTTGGGTGGTGGTGTCTTTTTGGTAACCATGGTGATGTTGGATGAGCTCAAACAGTGAGCGTTGGAAATTCCTTAAGAATGAGTCATTAATAAACCTTTCGCCTTTGGTAAAATTGGGCTGAAATACTTTGGAAATCTATGCATGAAGACTTCAGAGTCATAGAAGTTTCACCTAGTGTTGGTTAAAGAAAAAAACAACTCTTAGCTATTCATTTCCTAAATAAACAAATAAATAAATAAAATAGATAGAGGATCCATAGATAGATAGATAAAGATACCAAACAAAAAACCATGAAAGCCAGTGAGTCTCTTGAGCAACTGAAATTTCTTAATGGGATTAAATAACGCCAATCCACTGATCTTTCAAAAACTATAACGGTATCCAAGAGTTCCAAGCAAAATTCTTTGCTTAGAGATGAATAGGGTATGTGTGCATTCTGTTAGTTCATGATTAATCACTTTAATATTGTCTGTACCAAAAGATAAATATATTACCTCAATATACTTCAGCAACTCCTGCTGTGTCAAAATTTTTAGAACTTCCTGGGTCTCAGGAAAGAACTCTCTCCCCTCTCTCATCTAACCACTCTGTTCTCAAGTATCTACTGCTGATTAGAGGGTAAGAATCAGAAATCATCTTTATACCTTCTAATAACCAAGATGGTAGCTTTTGCTAAAGGGAAAAACACATCTCTTTTCTTACTCTCTGTGGTGCCTTTATCATGTTTCATATTCTGGTATTCTTTCCCTTCCAATCTAGTTCCTTTCACAGTGAGGGTCTCTCTACTGCTAACTGCACAAATGTGATTGTTAAATGACTGCTATATTGAATATAAAAGGATAAACTATTATCTCTGCAAAATACAACTAAATGGGATTTGGATGATAGAGATTTCCATTTATTGTCCAATAGAAAAGAAGTAGAACAAAAGGTTATTCTTAATTATCCATATTTGAAGAAAATAATGCATGATTCTAGATAAAAACTTTTATTACTTCCCTATCTTTTCCTAACTGCAAGAGAAGGACTTAACTACTCCATTTCTTATTCTCTTGTTAAGTATTCACAAGACAAATTTTTGGAAGAATTTTTTTTACTTGATTAACAATTTAAAATGAAAGGGAACTTTGAAATCTTTCACATAGAGAGTTCGTTAAAGGCCCAATTAAAAACAGATCAGAATAAATACCATATGATCTCACCTATAAGTAAAACCTAACTACAAAACAAACATGAGCAAAATAGAACCAGACTTGGAAATAAAGAACAAACTGACAGTGACCAAAGGGGAAGAGAGAGAAGAATAATGGGGGTAGAGAAGGGGAAAGGGCAAGCAAAGGAACACAAATAGAGGATTCATGGGCATGGACAGTGTGGAAGAGACTGACTGTGGGAGTTGTGGGGGATGGGGTAGGGGTGAACAATAGGGGAAAAGGAGGAACAACTGTAACTGAAAAACAATACATTAAAAAAAGAATAAAGAGACATACCTAGTAGTTCTGTATCTCCTAGACAAAGTAGTTCATTCTCCTAGGAAATTCCTAATATACATGCAATTATCATCTTTGGTAGTGAATTATGGCTTTGGTCAAATTTCTTAGGCCTTTATATCTCTCTAACCAGTCTTATTTTACCTCAGCCTCAGAAACTGGAGGCTGGACAGGCACACATATAAAAAGAGTGGTCATGTCAGTATGCGGGGACATTATTTTAATTTATTCCCACTTAGCCATGCTAGGGGTGGGGAGTTGAATTTAAGGAGAAACACTATCAGCCAAACAAACAGGAACTGAAAAAAAATTAAAATCACATCATTCTGGGTATGTGTCAGAGAAAACTATAACAGAAACACTTAACACTGAGAAAAAAAATCTCGTAATTTCCTAATATGAGGAAAAAATGAATCTACCACTATTGCACATTTGCTTCCTTTTCACAATAGGTTGCCATGAAAAACATTTTAGTAAACCAAAAAAAGTTGCAATTCAAGTATAATAATCCTTGTTAGATTCACCTCAAGACAGTTTTCCCAAACTTCAATTAAAATGACACTTTCTCTTTTTTTCTAAAAAAAAAAAAAAACAAAAAACCCAACATGACTTGAAAACTGACAATTTAAATTCCTTGATTTTAAAATTTTATAAAACTTATTTTGATGCAAACTTTTTACAATGAAAGCCTAGTTTCTGTTCCGTCTTGTCAGAAGCAGCCTTTGTTTGGGTAATTTTTAATACTTGAAGATAGCGCCCCCTGCTCTAACAAGTGTTTAATTGCACAAGGGCTTTTTCCTGCTCTTTAATGAAAAGGATATGAAGTATAAAGGTACAATTATTAAAGTGAAAGAAACTTTATTTTGAATAATAATATACATATCATTACTTTCATTTGATTTTTATAGTGCATAGTGTATGTAACTACACAGGGAAAAATAAACATTAGACATACTTAAAGATGGAAGTATATGGGTAAAGAAGACATTTGATATACCCACTAACAGGCTTCAGAAGCATCATAGGACAGTATCCATTAGAAAAGAATGAAAACTGCAAAAAAATATGCACTTACCTGCTGTGATATCCAAGTCACAGCAGGTAAGTGCAATCGGTACAAATTAGTTTCTTGGGTACACAAAGTGTATGTGTTCTTTGGACTGGAAACATAATATAACTGAATGGCTTTTAAGTCCAAGCTGAAAAAATCTATAGAAGTAAAAAGTGTGGATGCCACATGTGACAATAAAATATTCAAGACCACATATGAAGGTCACCAGCTTACAAAGACAATACTGAGAGGTAGGAATTCTTTTTAAAAAGAGAAATGCAGTAAAGCCACCTCTGCCAAAATTGGGAAATAGCAAATGCATTGACATTAAAATAACAGCTCTCTATTCTATGCTGCATTTCTATTTCCTCTGTCAAAAGAATTTACTATGTATTACTACAAAGCTCACTGTATATGAAGAGGAAATAAATGTAAAGCTTTGGCATTAGGGCAAGTTTCATTTCCTCTTCATTTTATATTAGAAGGAAACAAGAATATAGCAGTAGAAATGCTTATCTCTCCATTCATCACATTAACTTTTAAGTTTTTTCATATATACTATTTGGCATGAGGGGAAAGGGATAAAAAGATGAATTAAACCCAAGCTTCCAACTCAGTGATTTTATATCTGGAAAGCTAAAGAAAGATAACATTATTTACATTTTAAAATCAAATGCTTAAAAAAGGTTTTAAATGTTGAGATAGAAAAAACTAGTAAGAGAAATACAGCAAAGAAAATACTTAAACAAAATCTTCTAATATCCATTATATTTCTTTTGTTCCATTTATTTTTCCAAATTGCATTTTACAGTAGAAATGCAGATCACTTTGGATAGCTATGGCTCAATACTGATTGGTGCTCTCCTCTTAAGACATCATCTTCTTACACTCCACTGAACAGAAAACCATGCCTTCTACTGGCATGAACCTCTGCCCAATGAGACACTTGCTGCAGCAGGAACACAGGAAACACTCTGTGGATGCATGCCAGCTGAAATTGTTGTAGGTCACCCGCTGCACTTCAGGATCAATGGCATTATGGCATCCTTGACATACCTGTTAAGTTAAAGATTCAAATAAAAGAGAATGAGAGTGACCTTCCAATTAATCTTTTAATGAACAACTGTTAATGGGGTCTAGATGCTGAATGCTGTGAGAAACAACAGATGAAGATCAAATAGGTGATTTGATGCTTATAAAATATCACCATGGTACTCAAGGCAGAAAGTCTTGATGGTGAGTTACAAAGCAGTGCATTTGGTTCCAGCATATTCTATCAGACTTTACATTACTAACTATAAAAATGTTTATGATTTTTCCTACAACACCAAACTTTAGGGAGGATGTGGAGCAATAGGAACTCTGTCATTGCTGATGGGAGTGCAAAATGACACAGTTTGCAAGATATTTTGGCAGTTTTTTTTAATAAAAGTAAACATATTCTTATCATACAATCCAATAATCATGTTCTTTGGTATTTAACCAAGAGAGCTGATAGCTTATGTATACTCAAAATCCTGTACCTGGATGTTGCCTCATTTATAACTACAAAAACTTAGAAGCAATCAACATTTCCTTCACAGGTGAATGAATAAATAAACTGTGGCACATTCAGACAATGAAATGTTATTCAGTGGTAAAAACAAATGAGCTATTGAGTCAGAAAAAGACATGAAGAAAACTCGAATGAAAAATACTCAGTAAAAGAAGTCCATATGAAAAGCTACATACTACATCATTCCGATTATGATATCCTAGCAAAGGCAAAACTGGATAAAATTTTTTAAAAATCACTGGTTGCCAGAGTTGGGCGTGGAGCAGGGAGATGGGACAAATAAAGAGATCTATGCAGTGCAAAGAGGACATTTAGGGTGGTAAAAATACTCTATGACAGTATCGTGTATATGTATACATACATATAATATGTGTATATATAACATATACATGTGAGTGTGTACAAACACACACACACATCAAATTTGTTGATTCTACACATTGTTTAAACCCACAGAATGTACACCAACACTGAACCGTAAGGTAAACTATGGGCTGTGGGTGATTAGGATGTCTCAGTGTAGGTTTTCCTTGGTAAAATGCACCGACTCTGGTAAGTGATATTGATAATGGGCAAGGCTATATACATGTGTGGGGATAAGGGGTATGCAGAGATTTCTATCCTCTCAATTTTGTTGTAAACAAAAAATTGCTCTGAAAAAAGTCTTAATAAAAGACTGCTTCACTCATTAAAGCTTTTAAGTGGTAATTTTTCAAAGACTTTATTTATTTATTTTTAGAAAGAGGGGAAAGGAAGGAGAAACAGATGGATAGAAACATCAATGTGTGGTTGCCTCTCATGTACAACCCAGACCCACAACTCAGGCATGTGCCCTGACCAGGAATCAAACTACTGACCCTTTGGTTCACAGGCCAGTGCTCAATCCATTGAGCCACACCAGCCAGGGCTGAAGTGGTAATTTTATCAGCCTTACCTATGACACATGAGACTATAAACAGCACTAATTTCTAGTGAAAATCATGTCAAAGTAATTAAGGACTTAAAAATACTGACAGTATTTGAGAAAAATTAGTTTGCACTAAAAATATAACATAGTTAATTGACTTTTGTTTTGTCATGTCATAATTTATGTAAAATCTAATATTGTAGAATATTAATACTTTAAATCCTCTATGCCATTTAGTGTATACGTATGTTATATACAAATACAGGGTCTAGCACAAATAATGCCCCTTTTTATTACAAAATATTTTGTTACAAAATCATAAGCATGTAATTCTGTAACATAACAATATCACACTCAAGCACACCATATGACATTTAGGTGAAATGTTCAAATTAAAATTATAAATTATTATATCCATATTATTACCCTGTCAAGCACATTCAAACAGACATTACTTCTGCTGGACCTTGTATATATACATATATGATGTCTACAAATCTATAGCCACAAATATACATCACACAAATAATTTTCTTTAGCTGATTATGTATATAAAGAAAATGAATAATTGTCATCATATAAGAGAACAAATTACTCAGTTAAGACCTCCAAAACACTAGACAGTTCATGTGCCTACTTGTTGATGCATGTTCTGAATGAATGTGACTGTCTGTCTAAAGTTTTTGTTTTAAATATTTTATAACCAGTGATGAAATCAACAAGATTGTCCATAATTACATGAAAGTGATTACCGTATTTTTGGACTATAAGATGCACCCCCCCCCCCCGAATTTGGGAGGAATAATGGTTGTTAATACTGCCATTGAGTTCTATTTACATTTACATTGGTGACATATTATGTTATTTAGGTTATTAAATATTTTACCACATTTTTTGCTTCAAAATTTTTTTTTCTATTTTCCTCCTCTAAAACCTAGGGTGAGTCTTATGGCCCAAAAATACAGTAATTCAGCATTCTTGATATCTTAAATGTGATTGTGAGGAATTACTGAGAAATGACAGGTGGGTGGGTTGAAGAGGGTCATTTAGCCTGAGCCTCCTCACTTGAAAAGACCTCAAAATGTGGCTGCACCTCAGTGGGTTAGCTTTGTTACAGATACCCATTTCAGGCCTGCAAGATGCTTTCCATATTTTTTAGAGCTCCATGGCCTCTAATGACAGAGACCGCAGCTGCTAATTCCTGCATTATGTCCACCCGGTCTCCCTGAGAAGCAAGGGAGAGAATCTCTTTGCATAACTGATAAAGTATTTCTGAATATAACAAAAGTGTTTTAATTACAAATACCCTCCCAGTTTTGTAGTTGTACCATGCAAGCAACTGTTGTTGTATATATTCATTTTTATAGCTTTATAATTCATTTAGGATGTCCTCCTTTGTGGTTTTCTATATTTTATATAAATTTTTCAATATTTTAAAAATTGTTTATGTAAAATAGAAGCCCTTCACACTCAATTTTGTATTCCATTGCTTTTAGACCATGAACTACCTTCCCTATCTCAGCCCTATATATTTGTGCATTTTTTAATACTGTTATAAAACACACATTTTAATCTGTAATTTATAAAAGATAACTACTGTTAACAATACATAATATTAAATAAATTATTTAGGTTAAAACATATCTAATGAACACAATGAATTTAGGGTTTATGGTTTCATACAATTTAGTTTTATTAATAATTTGACTGTCATTTCTCCCTAGGTCTGACATGTAATCCTAGCTAAAAACCCACTGATCCCTAATTCTTCCTAAACCTGGAAGGGTCTGGGTACTATAGAATGTTGCAGAGAGATAATGTAGTTCCAGTGTTCATAAACCTCAAATAATTAATAGTTCTTACTTCCGTCAAGCCCTTCTACTTATTTTACTTATATACACAATGTGAAATAGCTAATGACATGCTGTAATGAGCTCTCTACCAGCAGGGAAATCTTGTGGATGTGAATTCTGGGGGTGGTGATCTGATACTGAAATTCCAGAGATCATGCAGAGACAAAAACAGTGCATTTGCCATTATCTTCGTTCTAGGTTAGTATTTTTTCCCCTAAGAAATGCCTTGTTCTGAGCTTAGTTTTTGGTTCAGGTTAAAAGTAATTTGCATCTCTTTTCTTTTTATAAAAATTTTTTAAAGATCTAAGTAGATCTGTGCCCTAAACTAGATAAACTTTTTCAAAATTTTGCATCACTTAGCATGTTGCATGCTTTATCTGGCATCAGGTGAAATTTGCTTAGGTGATAATAAGTTCATTTTTTAAATCTTTATTATATATTTTTCCATTACTATTTAATCCCCTTGATGATATCTTAATTTTGATATTAGAGAAAGAACAATAATATATCTTACAGATAAGTAAACCTTTAAAAGAAGTCATACCATATTGTAAAACTAAATACTTAGAGATTACTTGTTTTAGAAAAAATCATATTTGTGGTTATAATCCTCCCCATTGATTTGATGTAATGTACTGGAGAGAAGCTTGTAAAAGTTAAATAAAGTAGCTTCATCTATTTAAAGCTTTATTCAATAAATATTTATTGAGTATCTAATATGTTGTTCTACTGTTGGAAATAGAATAGAAAACATAGAAGACAAAAATCCCTGACCTCATGGAGTTTGCATTCTAGTCCTTGAGACTAAGGTCATACACTCTATAATAAAATACACATTATGATATACCTGTTCTTTAGAGAAACTGATAAAACAATATTCAGAGAAGCAGTTCTTTGACTAAATTATGTTATCAGCCCACATGGTAATTCAGCATCTTTCCCCCAGGTATAAGTAAGGTCCATACTGACCTCAGAATGAATGATAAATCTCAGATTACAAGTCAGTCACTCAAATGTTTCCTAGGTGCAGACACTGCGAATAAGGAAATAAAGAGGCAAGCTCTATTCTCCAACTGCTTTCAGTCTAGTGGAGACAGATGAGTGATATTAACAACTGCACACATCTGGGCAAGCACACATGCAAGGACTCATAGGAACAGAGGGACATCCAGCCCTAGCTGGCGAAAAAAGGGTGGAGTTTGGGGCAGGGGATCAGAAAAAGTTTTCTGAAAAATGTTAAGCCTTAATCAAGTCTGGGAAAATGTATAGGCATAGTCAGGTAAAACAGGAATAGGAAGGTGTATCAAACAAAGGAATAAATGTGAGCAGAAGAAAAAGAACAGTGTATAAACTAGAAAATACTGGTGAGTTATGGAAATGTATGATTTGGGTTGGATTAATAGTAGCAGCAGCTAGATAGGCAAGAAGAGCCCCATCTGATGTGGCTCAGTTGGATAGAGCATCGTCCCATAGACCAAAAGGTTGCAAGTTTGACCCACAGTCAGGGCACATGCCTAGGTTGCTGTTTCAGTCCCCATTCCTGGGTGCATATGAGGGGAAACATCAACAGCTCTTTCACATCGATGTTTCTCTCTCTCTCTCTCCTTTCTTTCCCCTCTCTCTAAAATCAACAAACATGTCTTCAGGTAAGGATTATAAATAAGTAAGTAAGTTAGTAAGTAAAAAAAAATTTAGTAGATAGGCAAGAAAAGACTGGTGGATCATTAACCAAAAGCTTAAGGATCAGATTTGCATTTTAAAAAGATTATCTCCCATTATTATGGAAGGTGGCTTTGAACAAGGCCAAGAATGGATGGGAGAAGACCACATTTGAGGCCACTGCAATCACCCAAATAACAAAAAATAAAGGTCTGAAGTAGAGTAGCTATAAATGTGAAGCCCTGAGATATATTGATGAGGCAGAGTTGATTTAAAAGAAACAAAACTATTCATAGATGGGGACAATGGGTAAGGGTTGAAAATTGGTCTTGACACCAAAACTTGTTACCGTATTTTCATAGTATCATACCTATAACTATATAAGTATGTCATTTTATTTCTTATCCAGAGTCTCCTCTACTTGATAGCTCAGGGAAATCTTTAACTAGTAGGTATTTTCTGCATTCAAAGAAGTAAATGTTTGTGTTTTTAATATCCTCTGGTTTATAAGATTTACCATATGTGGTCAACTTTTTAAATTTACTAAATTATCTAAATGATCTCCTGGCCATCATGCAATAGTAACTTTGTGTAAGTAGGGTAGATCTAAGGAAAAAATGTGCTCTTGCATTGAATACTTGAGTGTCTGGCCCATGCAAATAAACCACTTCAAACAGCAAAAACAAAGTCCTAGTAATGGTCTAGTGACATGAACAGAAATCATAAAATAGAGCCAAAGAATATGAACAGTGTCTAGAAACCTTAATTTAAGGAATTTGATCTGTATAATATGAGAATCAATTAATCTCATTCTCATTAAGAAACTTTTTTGAAAACAGGGATTTCATAATCGAGTAGCATTTATAATCTATCATATAAATTGCACAGGTAGAAATCTTGAGGTAGCCCACAGTCAACACATATATTGCTTTTGAATTATATGAATTTTGACACCTTATGGTAGGAATCACATGTTTCCTACATGAGAGTAGTACTTTCTATTTCTCACTTGTAAGAGGCTTAAGGGCGCAAAGTCAAATCATAAAGTTAAGGCAATTGTATCCTTAGACTGCTTCTTACCACAGCATGATTCTTCACATAGCAGGGCTTGCACACGGGCTTGTCACTGACCATCACATATATTTCCCCAGCTAGGATGTTGTCGCAGTCAAAGCAGCAGAAGTGTTTCAGATGCCAATTTTGGTTTTCTGCCTGGGTATACTCATTGCTGAATATCAGCTGGAAAGAAGATACAAACATGATGAATCATATATTTTTGCTATATATAATAAAGCTAGGTTCTTTATATAATGAAGGAATTAGATCCACAAACATATCAACTTACATTCATGTCTGAAAATAACTGAAAGCTTGAACTTAGGTTATTATTTAGTTTAGTCTAAATCAATCTTTTATGTTTCTGGACACTCCTTAGTCAACACAATTAACGCAGTACTCAGAATGACTGAAATTAAGGTTTTTTTTTTTCATTTAACTTCTTTGAATATAAATAAAGCAAATGATGTTTGGCTAATTCATGTTGCCTCATCACTAAGAGCTGTGTTAGGGTGGTAAGAGGACCATGTGGGGGTACAAAAATGAGCCTGCATGCAGGTGGCCTTAGAGAACATACCTCATCACAGCCAGCACATCGGGGTTTTTCACTGTCACAGTAATGTCTGCCACAGTATAGCTTCCCATTTTTCCAGAAATAAATCATGTCGACCAGGAGCTCATGGCAGGTACTGCACACGAAACAAGCTGGGTGCCATAGTATATCGTAGCCAGCCCTTTCAGCATAGATGGCTGGGTCACCTTCCTTCATACTCAGTTTGCAGCAGTAGCAGGACTGAAAGAAATCCATCCAAAAACAATCTAGTCATCATAAGACTGGCATTTCTCATCAGTAGGTTTAGTAAAAAATTCAGAGAAATAACTTTCAAAAGAAATAATTTCTACAGAAATTAATAGCTTGTCCATACAGACAAGAAGGTGTTTGTATTTTCTGTGAAACAGAATCTCTTGGCTTTCTTCAGGCCATTCACACCTCACTGTTGCAGCCTGTGTGTAAGAGAGTATTGGTTCTCAAATTAAAGTTTCTTATGGAAAATGGCTAATAGTAATTTGTACCTAAATTTTAAGTGGATCTCTAAAACACCTTATTAGTACTTTATGAAAAGAATATTTTTATAAAACTAAGTCTTATTGGTTGATGTGCTAATAGAATCTATGAGAGATCTATTACATTAAGTTTAGTTCTCATTTTTTGCTCACTGGTGTCACAATTTTCTTGAAGCCATTAAAAAAGACTCCAATTTCCCTCTCTAGGAGAGATTTTAAAAAATATGATTGAACATATATCTACATAAATTTAAGTTTTAATTTTAGGTACAATGTCACAAGCAAAACTGAATTAGCCTAACCATATATTATTCTTATTTATGGGAAGAGGTAAACAACACCTAAATTATATTTAGAAACAGATTATAGATTAGTACACTCTATTCTAGAATGACACCAATGCTAACTACTATGGTTACCTAAACCTCACAATTATTCTTGTCAACAAGTACTAAGAAAACTTGTCCTCAGGAAGAGATTTCAAACATGATGATTCTCTAAAATCAGTATAAACAGAATTTTAATTCAATTTATTTCCCTCACTTCCTTTTGAAAACAGAGGAATGGCCTCCAAAAAGGTTCAAAGAAAGAGAAAGTATACATAAAATACACCAACTGGGCCAATGGTGTGACCACTATACTCACATACTGAGTTCTTTTGTGTTCGGCTGATTTGTCCTCCACGGTCCCCACCGCTGCTGTGGTGTTTCTGTCTCCACCAGGGATGTACATTCTGTTGGAGGCTTGAGCATCCATCTCATGGGGAAGTTTGACATCTCCTACTCCCAGAGCCTCACTCTTGTATTTCTTCACAAACTGCTCCATCTCCTTTACTTCTTTGGGAGACAACTCGTGGCACTTCGAAGGGTCCTGGTCGTGGACAGGGAGCTGTTTGGCCAGCTGCTTCTTCCGGTACTGTGCCCCCTCTGAGCCTGCCACTGGCTGCTTCTCCTTGGGCAGCATCTGCATATACTGCCTGGCCTGAACCACAAGGAGACCAGTGTTAACTGGGAGATGCCTTGTCCATCAGCCAAGCAATACTACCTTACAGCACACATCAGAAGCAAGTGACTTAACAAAAAAGTTGGCTTTATCTATTACCAACAAATTATCTTCATCATGTAAATATCCTGAGATATTTAACATATACAAAAATGGTACAAAAATAGATTTACTTCAATAAAAATAAACATATATTTCTCCATGAAATTAATGATTTTCTCTTTAATTTATGAAAAGATTCAGGGTACTAATTTTTACTTGTGCTAAATATACAACATACAACTATAAGAGAACACATATAGGCAGCATGTTTAGAATAGCTTATGGATGAATAGTATTTTCATTATTAAAAAAATCACAAGATTCACTCTGATGGTTTAACCAACCTTCTTTTTTTTTTTTAAAAAAAAAAGATTTTATTTATTTATCTTTAGAGGGGAAGGGAAGGAGAGAGGGAGAGAAACATCAGTGTATAGTTGCCTTTCATGCGTCCCCTGCTGGGAACTGGCCTGCAGGGAACCTGTCTGCAACCCCAGTATGTGCCCTGACTGGGATCGAACTGCGATTGTCTGGTTCGCAGGCCCGTGCTCAATCCACTGAGCTACACCAGCCAGGGCAACCAACCTTCTTAAAAGACTTCCACATGCCTCGTCTAGTTAAAGCAGGAGTGTCACACACTACGTAATACCTTTTTTTTTTTTTTTTGCCTTACACAGTAAAATAAATATAGTGTTGAACATGTTTGGAGTTCTAAATAATGACAGAAATTTTATTCTTTAGATATTATCATCTTAAAAGAAATTCTCAAGTGTAAGCTAGAAGAGTCACTAGATTTGTAGAAAACATCTGTTTTACATCTAATTATTAAGAATTTTAGGCCATCACCTCAAAAAAGTTAATATATTTGATAGAATAATTCTATGAGATATCTCACTTTCAAGATTACTTTCAAGATTACTTTCAATCTCACTTTCAAGATTACTATAATAGTAATCTTGAAATAATTCTATAAAATATCTCACTTTCAAGATTACTTTCAATCTCACTTTCAAGATTACTATAATAGAAGTTGAAAGTCAAAGTAATATAAATCCCAGAAAAATAATTGACTTGAGGTTGATTAGGTAACTAAAGGAACTGCCCTAAAGAAGTAATTCAGTAACTTTGATTAAGGGGCTTCTCTCCCACTTATTATTTACCAATGCCTGATTCTGGACAGGGGGAGCCCATTCATAGGTAACTGTATTCATGGAGACGTTCTTCTTGGCAGCAACTGGATTGGTCAATATCATAACATTGCGTTTATACATGGGAATTCCATCTGATTTTAGCTTTGCAATCAGGCTGGTATACTTGGTGTCTTCAAAAAGTTTCCCCACTTTTCGATCCTCTTCATTGCTCAATAAGACATCATGCTCTTCTTGGCCACACTTGCAGTTACGACATATTTTTCTATAATTTTGGGGAAAATAGTAGGCAATGATGAATTACACCTAATCAATAATAATTATGTGCATATATTTATAATTCATAAAATACTTTAAAAAAAGATTTATTTATTTACTTTTAGAGAGAGGTGGGGGGGAGAAGGAGAAGAAACAGCAATGTGCAATAGATACATTAAGCAGATGACTTTTGCATGTCCTCAACTGAGGACCTAGACCACAACCCAAGTGTGTGCCCTGACTGGGAATCAAACTGGCAATCTCTTGGTTTACAGGCCAGTGCTCAATCCACTGAGTCACACCAGCCAGGGAATCATAAAATACTTTTATACATATTCCATTTAATAGTATGAAAAGGAAAATCTTTTTTGTGGTGGGGCAATACTAAGTAGCTATCCATAAATTTAAGTAAGGAAACATAAAAATGTACCTTCACTTTATGAGACTTTGAAAAGTTAAGTTTTGATTTAAAAATGCATGCTCAAGTCATTTTGAGAGTAACCTCATCTGGTATTCTGTATTCTCGCAAGTAAATAATCAATCAACAACCAATCTAGCAAAACACCTATCCCAGCCAAGAGGTTTCATATTTTTTTTAATCAAAATTTTCTAGCCATTATTCAAGTATTTCTTTTTTAAGTGAGAGATAGGGAGGCTGATATAACTTTTGTTGTCAAGGACTATAATTTTAGATTTAGATTTACCTTTTCTGCTCCCTTTCCAATTTCCTTTCCTTTCCTTTCTCATTTTCCCATTCTTCTCCTTTCTCTTCCCTCTTCTTTTATTTCTTCAAATACTTAGTGATAACCTACCATATATTCAATTATGTATAAAAAGAGATAAATGAAAGTTTCTGCTCTTCCTATAGTTGAAGTACACCACTAGCTCCCCCAGTCTTGTCTAGCATATAATCACTCATTCATTCATGCAACATATATGAGTACCCATGTGCCAAGCAATGCACTTAATAGTAGGACATAATGGTGACAAAAATAGGCCTAGTCTCTGACATTCTAAAACTTACCCACTGATGGGGAGGCACATTAAACAAATACACACATATACACATTCACACATTCATACACACCCTGTAATTTCTTTTGTGAGAGAAAAATACAGGACACATTGAGAGGGTATAATTGAGATGACATCTTGGAAATGATTAGGAAAGAACTCCTAAGAACATTATTCCATAAGAAAGTAACATTTCGGTTGAGATTTGAAGGATGCGGGAAATAATAGGTGTGAATCAGATATGTGTGTGTGTATTTGGAAAGGGGGGAAGAAAAAGAGGAGCTTCTAAACATTCTGGGTAGAAAGAGTATTTGTGGTGGTCCTAAAATGGGAAGAGATTGTTCCTTTAGTTTCTGTGTTCAAAGAAGGGTGGTATGACTAGTGAAGTAAGAAATGGGGCAGTGACAAGGATGGTAGATAGACATGAGATTATGCAGGGACTTGTAGAACACTTTATGGAATCTGGACATCATTATAAGAGGAGTCTAGACAAACTATAGACTTTTAGTTAATGGGTTTACATGATCAGATCTACCATTTTCCAAAAATTGTAATACCCACTGTGTTGAGAGAAGATGAGGTATATGAATAATTGGAAGTAGGGAAACCAATTAAAATGTCAATGGTGTCAATGATACAGGATAATTCTGGAAACTGGATAATTCTGTGTAACAGGGATTCTACTACCACTTTACAAGTATACTGAATTTGCAGTGGTCTAGGTAAAATGTATTAGAGCTTGGATTAGAGTATTTGACAGTGGAGTGTAAATAAAGGAACACATTTAAGATCTCCTTAAATGTAAAACTGACTAAACTTTGTGGTTGATTTGGATGTAGTGATGGTGAAGGGAAGGCCCAATTTCTCAAAAAATGATGAGGTCATAAAATGAACCAGGTTTCTGGAATAAGTGTTGGAAGAAGAAATGTTATTTATTAAAAGAGTAAATGGCAAAGAGCAGATCTGAGGTATAGGGAGCTGGTAATAAAAGGTCTCCAAAACTGAACTATTGATAAGTTTGCAATGCCCAAATGGAAAAGAATAGATCTGAAGTATGGGCAAGGAGGAGGGTAATGAAAGTCTCCACAACTGATCTATTGATAAGTTTGAAATGACCAAATGCAAAAGAACAGATTTGAGGTATGGGAGGAAATTGTTGATGAAAAACCCTGAAACTGGATTATTATTAATTTTGAAATGTCTATGAGAAAGGGTAAAGATCTCAAGTAGATTGTAGGATATATAGATCTAGTTTTAAAAA
Source organism: Artibeus jamaicensis (assembly GCF_021234435.1). Taxonomy (NCBI): domain Eukaryota; kingdom Metazoa; phylum Chordata; class Mammalia; order Chiroptera; family Phyllostomidae; genus Artibeus; species Artibeus jamaicensis. The sequence continues at coordinate 2,712,449 of NW_026521717.1, forward strand.
CTGTAGCTTGATACTCAAGAGCTATGGGTATCATATCAGGGAATGATACATATGCATTATGAATTGAGCAGATCATATTCACTTCCCAGGGGAAGAGTGGAGGGAAAAGGTGAGGAGGACTCAGGAAGGAGTCTGGCACAAGAGCAAAAGGCATCAGAGGAAACTGGAAGTAGGAAGGCTGTGGTGTTGAAAAAAACAAATATCAAGGCACATAAAGTAGAGAGGGAATCTGAGAGTTTTAAAAAACATTGTAATATACTTAGAGTGTCAGGAAGATATTAAAAATATAGGTTAACATTAGATGTTAAATATGCATGTTAAAATATCTAGATAACTAAAGAGAAATATTTTATATAGTTTTTAAACGGAGAGAAAATGGAGTGAATATATAAAATGCAATTAGTCAAACAGAAAGCAATAATTGGCTATGGGAGTGGGGGGTGCTAGGTTAGAGGTGTATGATGGGGAAAAGATGGGACAACTTAACTAAGCAATAATAAATTTTTAAAAATAATAAAAATCACCATATGGGAAAAATAAAAATAGAAATATTATTTCAATTCCAGTCTATTAATTAGTGTAGCTATACTATTTATATTTGATGTAATTATTGATATTAAAGATTATCTCTAATTTAAAAAAGAGAAGGCAATAAGGACAAAAAAGAAACAGGAAATTAGGACATGTAGAAAGTAATAATTAAGATGTTGATATAATCCAAATATATTCAACAGTCACAATAAATGGACTCAATTCTCCAGTTAAAAGCTAATGGCCTTCAATGGACATGCTACTGTAAAAGACACAAAATTTAAGGACACAGAAAGGATAAAAGCACAAAGATGCAAAAAGATAATACAGGTAAATACAAGCAAAAATTAAGTTAGATACTGATGTTAATATCATACAAATTGGACTTTAGTGAGTTTTCCTTTAACAAGTTACAAGTTAGGTTACATAATGCCAAAAGTTTAAAAACACCTCTATGATGTAACCAATTATGAACTTAATGCAACCTAATAACCTAACTTCAAAATATATAAGTGAAAATAACTATAAGAAACAAATGGACAAATCCATCATTACCTGGAAACTAAAAAATTAGAAATAAAGATTCGAATAAGGCAATTAATAAGCTTTACCTAACAGACATATGTCATATCAAGTGACTAGAGAATACAAATTTTTTAAGTAAGTATTTGAAACACTTGGAAAAACTTAGCATATCTATGCTATAGAGAAAGTCTCAAGAAATGTCCAAGGACTGATCATCAACCACCTTATCTGAACAAAATGAAATTATGTTAAAAATTAACAACAACAACAAAAACTAAAAAATATTTCTTTAAAAAAACTAAAAAGTTCAATGTTGAAAGAAACTATCACAATAGACATCAAAAATATTTTCAGAAAAAAGGAAAACAAAACTTACTTCTTGAAACTTGTACAACAAATCTAAAGGGATGCTTAGAAGGAAATTTATAGCTTAAGTGCTCAAATTAAAAAGAGGAAAGCTAAGTATTCAATTCAAGAAGTTGGAAAAAATGCAAATTACACCTAAAATACAAGGAAGGAAAATAAATAATAGCAGAAACTAATAAAGTAAATGTTTATTTCTCATTTAGAAAAAGTAGTCAATAATACATTTTAACATCTCTTCTGATTTCATTTCATTAATTTTAGCTATAGAAGAAAACTTAAAAGAATTTTACAAAGGGTTTCTGGGAAAAAAAAACCCACAAACACTCAGCATACATTATACTTAGTACATTCATTTTACGATCTGAAGCAAGAAAGCAACCTTGCTACCACCACTTCATTTATATTGTCCTGTGGGTATTAATTAGAGCATTAAAGAAAAATTGAATAGAAGTTATAAGAAGTCATCAGAAAGAAAATATACTATTGTTATTCAAAAATGACTAATCATAAAATGCAATGTATTAGCATCAATAAGAGTTTAATAAGTTTTCTGCATTTAAAATGAATATAATTAGATTTCTCCACTTTGGAAAGTTAAAAGAAACAAACAAAAACTCTTAAATGAATCTCTTTGCCAAATAACATATTATTAATTATATTTTTTGTGTTCTAAGTTTTCTTGAGGTGAATTTTGCAAATTGAAGATGTTAGATCTGACTTGTACAGTTCCAGAAAGTGAGAGACAGAAAGGGAGAAAGAGACAGAGATACAGAAACATGAAGGGTGAGAAAGCAAACTATTTTCCTTGTACATACACTGGTTGGCAATATTCATTTGGTAAGAATTTGCTGAAGAGTTTGTACATTCAGATTAAAGACTCTTACATCTGGTTCTCTCATACTTCCATCTAGTGGAAAGGAACATACTACTCTATTATAGTACATTCTCTTTATTCTTGTTCTTTGGTTAACCAAATATATATATATATATATATTCATTAAACTATCACACTGCTTTTAGATCAAGTTTAAAATAATAGATTCCTGAGGGAAAGAAGTGGGGTGGGAATGTAGTTCTTAATATAAAGAGATCCTTCTATGCTGTGAATTATAGCATGCATCCTAATAATTAGCAAAGTGATTGACTAAAAAAGTAATAATATTACAAGGATATGTGGTAAATACTAGACTTGCTTTGGAAATGTTTATTATCCAGTTCTACAGTTGTTGCAAAATAATGGGAGTTAGATTTTTAGAAACTGCTAGATAAATAGTAAAAGAGCAAGTGAAGTAAAGCCTGCTGGTTTCTAAAGCATAGACTATGACAAATTGTACCATGGTTGAATGAATTATATATACTATGAAAGTATTATATATAAAACAGTATATTAACCAATGATATAAGAGCCACCTGTATACATTTTTTATTATTTGTCTTGGCTATTATTGGAAGATTCACATTCTGAGGAAGTCTGCTTACCCTACTGACCAGTTCAACCACTTAACATACCTTTATTAATCAAGTAAAAATCAGGTTAAAACAGTACACCAGTAGCAGCAGTGATGAGGGAAAAGTAGTAGCTAAAGGAGTCATAGTGTGTTCAATTATCAGTTTTCTGAGAGGAGAAAAACCTGTGATTGATTAATTACAGTTTTTTTTAAATTTATTTATTTATCTTTAGATGGGAAGGGAAGGAGAAAGGGAGAGAAACATCAATGTATGGTTGCCCTTTGCGCATCCCCTGCTGGGAACTGGCCTGCAGGGAACCGGCCTGCAACCCAGGCTTGTGCCCTGACTGGGAATCGAACCGCGATTGTCTGGTTCGCAAGCCTGAGCTCAATCCACTGAGCTATACCAGCCAGGGCCGATTAATTACAGTTTTTAAAATCACAAATATAAGGCTCATCTGCATTCTCACTCCAAAAGGTGACATGCGGTAACACAGCACTTAGCAAGAATGTGACTCAAGAGGGATGGAATGGTTCTTTTGGCTCCAGCTGTCATCAGTGAAGCAGTTGAAATGATCACATAATTTCCAGATTTCTTATGCTCAATCATTTTTATACAATAAAAATGGACAACTACAATCTATCATGCAAGAAGGAATCCTATAAAATGTGGGCCAGGGGCCAAGAGCTATTCATGGTGGAAATCTGTGGTGTTTGCTAATAACCTAGCTTTTTAATAAATATTTTTCTTTTATTGTTGACACTATTACATATGTCCCCAATCCCTGCCCCTCTTCTCCATCTGCCTCCACCTAGCCCCTGTATTCCCATTCCTCTGGCCATCACCACACCTTTGTCTGTGTCCATGAGTTATGCATATATGTTCTCTGACTAGTCCAATTACCTTCTCAATTATTTTCTTTCATCCAGTCCCTGTCTCACCCTCCTCTCTGACAGCTGTCACTGTGTTCCAAGTATCCATGCCTCTGTTCCTATATTATACGCCTGTTTATTTTGCTCATTAGATTCCACATATAAGTGAGATCATATGATATTTGTCTTTCTCTGACTGGCTTATTAACATAGTAATCTCGAAGTCCATCCATGCTGTTGTGAAAGGTAAGATTCCTTTTTTATCCACTCATCTACTGATTTGGGCTGTTTCTAGATGTTGGTTATCATAAATAATACTGATATGAACCCAGGGGTGCATATACTCTAATTGGTGCTTAGGGATTCTTAGAATACATTTCCAGAAGTGGGATCACTGGGTCAAATGGCAGTTTCTATTTTTAGTTTTGTGAGGAAGCTCCATACTATTTCCCACAGTGGCTGCACTAATCTGCATTCCAACAGTGCACTAGGGTTCCCTTTTCTCCACATCCTCACAAGCACTTATTTATTGACTTATTGATGGTAGCAATTCTGGCAGGTGTGAGATGATAACTCATTGTGATTTTAATTTGCATCTCTCATTGATTAGTGACATTGAGCATTTTTTCATATGTGGATTGGCCATCTGTATGTCCTCTTTAGAAAAGTGTCTATTTGGATCCTTTGCCCAATTTTTAATTGGATTGCTTATCTTCCTCATGTTGAGTTGTATAAGTTCTTATATATTTTAGAAAGTAACCCCTTATCAGTTGTACCAGTGGAGAATACATTCTCCCAGAGTGTGTTCCTTTTTCATTTTGTTGATGGTTTCTTTTGCTGTGTAGAAGCTTTTTAGTTTGTAGTCCCATTTATTTCTTCTTTTGTTTTCCTTGTCCAAGGAGACACATCAGAAAAATATTGCTAAAAGAGATGTCTGAGATTTTACTGCCTATGTTTTCTTTTAGAATTTTCATTGTTTCATGATGCAGGATTTGTCTTTTATCCATTTTGAGTTTATTCTTGTGTTTGGTGTAAGTTGGTGGCCTAACTTCATTTTTTTTTTTGCATCGACCTGTCCAATTTTTCTAACATCATTTATTGAAGAGATTTCTTAAACTTTAAAAATGTTTTGTTTGTTAGTTGTCCTTATTTCTTTTTTCACTTTCATGCCCTCCCCCACCCAGACCATCTCTCTCCCCCACAGTCAATCCCTTCTCCATTGTGCATATCCATAAGCCATTCATACTTGTTCTTTGACTAGTCCCTTCCCCTTCCTTCAATCATTCCCACCCTACCAATTATCTTCCTAAAGCTATCAGACTGTTCCATGTTTCCATGCCTCTAGTTTTATTTTTCTCATTAGTTTATTTTGTTCATTAGATTCCAGTTATAACTGAGGTCATGTGGTATTTGCATTTCACCAACTGCCTTATTTCACTTAGCGCTTACGCTCCAGTTCTATCCATGGTATTGAAAAAGGTACGGCTTTTTTCTGCTGCATAGTATTCCATTGTGTAAATGTATCACATTTTTTTAGTCCACTCATCCACTAATGGGCACTTGGGCTGTTTCCAATACTTAGCTACTGTAAACAGTACTATTATGAGCATAGGGGTGCATATGTCCTTCTGAATTGGTGTTTCAGGATTCTTAGGGTATATTCCCAGCAATGGAATCACTAGGTCAAAAGGCAGTTCCATTTTTAATTTTTTGAGGGAATTCCATACTGTTTTCCACAGTGGCTACAGCTGTCTGTATTCCTACCAACAGCACACAAAGATTCCCTTTTCTCCACATCCTCACCAGCACTTGTTTTATTAATGATAGTCATTCTGACAAGTGTGAAGTGATTGATATCTCATTGTAGTTTTAATTTGCATCTCTCTGAAGGCTAGTGATGTTGAGCATATTTTCCTATGTCTATGGGCCATCTGAATGTCCTCCTTAGAGAAGTGTCTATTCAGGTCCTTTGCCTTTTTTTTTTTTTTTTTTTTACATTGAGTTGTTTGTCTTCCCTGTGTTGTGTGAGTTCTTTATATACTTTGGAGATTAAACCATTGTCTGATGTATCATTGGAAAATACGTTCTCCCAGTGGACTCCCTTTTAATTTTGATGATGGTTTCTTTAACTGTGAAGAAACTTTAATTTCTTGCAGTTCCATTTGTTTATTTTTTTCTTTATTTCCCTTACCCCAGGAGATATAGTAGCAAATAAATTGCTATGTGGGATGTCTGAAATGTTACTGCCTGGGTTTCATCAGAGCTTTTATGGTATCACAACTTATTTTTAAGTCCTTTACCCAGTTTGAGTTTATTCTGGTATATGGTATAAGTTGGTGGTCTAGTTTCATTTTTTTTCTCGCATGTACCAGTCCAGTTCTCCCAACACTATTTATTGAAGAGACTATTTTCACTCCATTGTATGCCTTTGCCCCCTTTGTCAAATATTAATTCACCATAGAGGACATGGGTTTATTCCTGGGCTCTCTTCTCTATTCTATTGATCTATAGTCTGTTTTTATGACAGTACCAGACTGTCTTCATTACAGTGGCCTTGTAGTATAGTTTGATATCATGTATTGTGATACATCCATCTTTGTTCTTCTTTCTCAAAATTTGTGAGACTATTTGGGGTCTTTTTTGGTTCCAACTAAATTTTAGGAATATTTGTCCTACATCTGTGAAATATGCCTTTGGTATCTGAATAAAAATTGTGTTGAATCTATAGATCATGTTGGTTAGTATGTATATTTTAATGATGTTAATTCTTCCAATCTAGGAATACAGTAAATGCATCCTTATTTGCATCTTCCACAATTTCTTTCTTCAGTGTTCTATGATTTTCCAAGTACAGGTTTTTTCACATCCTTGGTTAGATTTATTACTAGGTACTTTATTTTTCTTGTTGCTATAGTAAATGGAATTTTTTTCTTACTGATACTTCATTGTTGGTGTACAAGAATGTCATCAATTTCTGAATATGGATTTTGTATCCTACTACTTTGCTGAATTCACTTATGGGGTCAAGTAGTTTTTGGTGGAGACTATAGGATTTTCTGTGTACAGTATCATGACATCTTTGAATAATGTGCTTTATTTCCTCCTTTCCAATTGGATGCATTTTATTTCTTTTCCTTGTTTGGTCAGTATGGCTAGAACTTTCAGTATTATGTTGAATAAGAGTGGTGAAAGTGGGCACGCTTGTCTTATTCCTGATCTTAAGGGAAATGCTTTTAGTTTTTACCCATTGAGTATGTTGTTGGCTGTAGGTTTCTCATATATGGCCTTTATCATTGAAGTATGCTCTCTCTATTCCAATTTTTATCATAAAATGGGTGCTGAGTGTTTTTATCATAAATGGGTGCTAAATTTTGCAAATGATTTTTCACCATCGAAGATATGATCATGTGATTTTTGTCTTTGAAACTGTTTATGTGATGTATTACATTTATTGATTTGCAAATGTTATACCATACTTACATTCCTGTGATAGATCCCATTTAATTGCAGTGTATGATCTCTTTAATGTATTGCTGGATACAGTCTGGATACAGACTACTAATATTTTGCTGAGGATTTTAGGATCTCTATTTATCAGTGATATTGGCCTGTAATTTTCTTTCTTGTGTTTTTACCTGGTTTTGGAATTGGGATAATACTGACCTTGTAAACAGAGTTTAAGAGGCCTCTCTCTTCTTGAATTCTCTGGAATAGTTTGGGGATAGGTTAGTTCTTTGAATGTTTGGTAAAATTCACCTGTGAAGCCATCTGGTCCAGGGCCTGTGTGTGCTCTGGGAGTGTTTGGATTACTGCTTCAATTTTTCTGGTTGCTACCCGTCTGTTCAGGCTTTCTGTTTCCTCTTGATTCAGTTTTGTAAGATTGTGTGTTTCCAGAAACTTGTCCATTTAGCCTAGGTTGATCAGTTTTTTGGCATATAGTTGTTCATAGGAATTTCTAACAATCCTTTGTATTTCTGTGGTATCGATTGTAATCTTTCGTTTCTGATTTTATTCAGATCCTTGCTCTATTTTTCTTGATGAGTCTGGGTAAAGGCTTATCAATTTGGTTTTTCTTTTCAAAGAACCAGCTTCTGGATTCACTGATTTCTTGGATTGTTTTTTCAATCTCTATGTCATTAATTCTGCTCTGATCTTACTTCCTTCCTTTCTTCTACTTATTCTGGGATTTGTTTGTTGTTGTTCCTGCAGTTTTTTTCAAATGTAGGGTTAGGTTTTTTATTTGAGATTTTTCTCTTTTTTCTTTAATATATTTCATTGATTATGCTATTACAGTTGTCCCATGTCCCCCCTTTATTCCTCTCTACCCTGCACACCCCCTCCCACTCACATTCCCCCACGTTAGTCATGTGCACAAGTCATACATGTAAGATCTATGGCTACTACATTTTCTATACTATTCTCACCCTCCCCTTGTCTATTTTCTACCTACCATTTATGCTGCTTATTTTCTGTACCTTTTCCCCCTCTCTCTCCCTCCCACTCACCTGCTGATAAGCCTCCATGTGATCTCTATTTCGATGATTCTGTTCCTGTTCTAGTTGTTTGCTTAGCTTGTTTTTGTTTTAGGTGTGGTTGTTAATAACTGTGAGTTTGCTGTCATTTCACTGTTCATATTTTTTATCTTCTTTTTTCTTATATAAGTCCCTTTAAAGTTTTATATAATAAGGGCTTGGTGATAATGAACTCTTTTAACTTGACCTTATCTGCTAAGCACTTTATCTGTCCTTCCATTCTAAATGAAAGCTTTGCTGGATAGAATAATCTTGGTTGTAGGTCCTTGCCTTTCATGAATTTGAAGACTTCTCTCCAGTCCCTTATTGCCTGCAAGGTCCCTCTTGAGATATCAGCTGAGAGTCTTATGGGAACTCCTTTGTAGGTAAGTGTCTCCTTTTCTCTTGCTGCTTGTAAGATTCTCTCCTTATCTTTAATCTTAAGTAGTGTAATTATGATATGCTCTGGTGTGAACTTCCTTGGGTCCAACTTCTTTGGGACTCTCTGATCTTCCTGGACTTCATGGAAGTCTATTTCCTTTGCCAGATTGGGGAAGTTCTCCCTCGTTATTTGTTCAAATAAATTTTCAATTTGTTGCTCTTCTTCTTGTCCGTCTGGCATCCCTCTGATTTGGATGTGGGAACATTTAAAGATGTCCTGGAGGTTTCTAAGCCTCTTCTCATTTTTTTGAATTCTTGTTTCTTTATTCTTTTCTGGTTGAATGTTTCTTTTTTCCTTCAAGTCCTCATCATTGATTTGAGTCCTGGTTTCCTTCCAGTCACTGTTGGTTCCCTGTACATTTTCTTTCATCCAATTGGCAACCATATTCAATCAATTCTGTAAGCATCCTGATTACCAGTGTTTTGAACTGTGCATCTGATAGGTTGGCTATCTCTTTGTTGCTTAGTTGTATTTGTTTTGGAGCTTTGATCTGTCCTTTCATTTGTGCCTTTTTTTTTTTTTTTTTGTCTTGACGTGCCTATTGCATACAGCCTTTGGTGTTCACCAGGGTGGAGCAACCCATGTGGCTGCCTTATGATACTATGCATGGGGGAGGGGCCCAAGAAGGAACAATGGTGCTTCCTTCACTCTCTGCCAAATTTTAGTCACTTCCCCCACTTCCCACAAGCAAATTGGGCTCTTCTGTTGCTGATTCCTGGGTAGGTGGGCTTGTGTATGTTCTACGACCCTATGGGTCTTGTCCGTCAACAAACTCTCCTGTGAGGCTGGGAGTTTCTCTTGCTGCTTCCTCAACCCCCACCAGTGTTTTCAATCAGAGACTTTGAGGCTTTATTTCCCCAAGCAGGAACCCTGGGTTTTTACGGTCTGTCTCACTCACCAGTTGTTCCTCCTGGTTTATCTGCCTGCAAATGTGGGACTGCCCAGTCCACCAGCGGCCGCCTCACTGGGTCTGGCAGCTGTTGCCTTGCCCACCCCGGTCCTCTAGCCACCACCTTGCTGAGTCCTCTCTATCTGGCTGCCCATCTCCACCCCTCCTACTGGTCTGGATGAATGTGTCTTCTTTAACTCCTTGATTGTTGGACTTCCACACAGTTCCATTTTCTGTCAGTTTTGGTTGTTTTTTGTTTTTAAATTATTGTTGTCCTTCTTTTGGTTCTACGAGAAGGCAGTGTGTCTACCTACGCCTCCATCTTGGCCAGCAGATTTTTCTGTCTTCTTTAGGTCAGCCTATACTGCCATGAACTTCCCTCTCAGCACTGCCTTCACTGTGTCCCATGAGTTTTGGGTTGTTGTGTATTCATTTTCTTTTGTTTCCATATACTGTTTGATTTCTTTCCTGATCTCATTGTTAACCCAATTCATTACTTAATGACTTGTTTTTCAGTATCCATGTGTTTTCAATATCCAATGTTTTTGAGTTTTGTCTTGAGGTTGGTTTTTGTTTCAACCAATTGTGATCCAAGAAGATGCATGATGATTTCAATTTTCTTGAATTTGTTAAGGCTTGTTTTGTGTCCTACTATGTGGTGTATCTTTAAAAATGATCCCTGTGCATTTGTTTCACCTTGATTGGGATCCTGTGTTCTTCCTGAATTTGCATAACTTCTTCCCTCTCCAAGTTGGGAAAGTTTTTTTGTCATTATGTTTTCAAACAGGTTTTCTATCCCCATCATTCCTATGATGTGAATGTTGTTATGTTTCACATTGTCCTGAAGCTCCCTTAAACTTTCTTTATTCTTTTTGAGTGCTTTTCATTTTGTTGTTCTGTGTGCTTTTTTCCCCTACCTTATCTTTTAGCTCACTGATTTGGCCCTCTTCTTCATCTAGCCCGCTTTTAATTCCTTCTAGTGTAATCTTCATTTCCAATATTGTATTCTTCATTTCCCCCTAGTTCCTATACCTTTTTAATGCTGCTGTGGACCTTATCTATAAAATTCCTTTGGCATCCTCACTGAGTTTCTTTGGCATCCTTGTAACCATTATTTTTGAACTCTATATCTGATAGATTGCTTGCCTCAAATTTATTCAACTCTTTTTCTGGGGACTCCGCCTTTCCTTTTGATTGGAAGTTGTCTCTTTGTCTCCCCATTTAAGGTGACTCTTTTTGTTTATGTATCTCAGATTGCTATGCTTTGACTGCCTATCTCCCTGCAGTGGCCTTCCATGGTAGGAGTTCTGTGGGACTCCTTGGTGCAGCCTCTGTAACCAGGAGGTTACTCCTGGTACTCTAGGTACCAGATTTAGGTACTCTAGGTGTTCCCTTTATTCAGTTTATGTGGCCTATCTTATTGTACTTGGGCTTTGATTATTGATGGCTCATTCATTGGCGGGTTCTCACCTCTGGCTGGCTGGATGAGAGTCACAGCCCCTACCACATCTTGGATGCTGTTGTACAGGTACTGGCAGAACAAAGCAAAACTACCCAGAAAACCAAACCCACACCAGCAAAAATGCCCCCCTACTACATCAGCAATAGCAATAGTAGATGAGCAAAGAATGATACAGGTGGAAAGAAATTAAGAATATTATAAGATAGAAAAAAGAATATGAGATGACTAAAGGAGAGAAAAATGATTTGGGAGGGAAGAGGGAGAAGAAATAATAAGAGTAGGGACTAGAAAGACAGCAAAGAAAGGGAGAAAATAGAATTTAAAGCATAAATAAAAAGGGGAAGGCCAATGGTAAAATGGAGTAAGAAAAAGGAAGAGTATGATAAGTGGTTTGAAATAAAATTTTAAAAATAGTGAACCAATAGGAACAAAACTGAAGAAAAACTACAACAGAGGCGATAACAATGGCAGATGAGCTAAAATGAATAAAGGTGGAGAGTAAGAATATTATAAGAGAGAATATGAGAGAGATGTCTACAGTAAAAACAAATGATTTTGAGAGGATAGAGGGAGGAGAAATAATAAGAGTAAGAAATGGAAACCAGTCTAATAGAGGGAAAAAACAAAATTCCAAACTCAAATAAGCAAGGGCAGGAGGAAAACAAAATGTAGTAAGACATGGGAAGACTAACCTCTGAGATTTGAAATAAAAAAATAGCAAACAAATAGGAATAAAACTGAAGAACAGCAATAAATGCAATATCTATGCCAAACAAGCAATGATTAGTAAAGATAGAAAGAAAATAAGAATATTATAAGAAATCTAAAAAGAATGTGAGCTAACTAAAGGAAAGAAAAATGATTTTGAGAGGATAGAGGAAGAATAAATAGTAATAGTATGGAGTAGGAACAAGGCATAGAAAGGGGAAAAATGAAATTTAAAATGAAAATAAGAAAGGGAAAGAAGGCAAAATGAAGTACAATGTGATATTTGAAATAAAAATAAAATGCAAAAATATAAATAAAAAGGATAAAAATAAAAGACAAAAATAGTGAGTTAATTGGAATACAATGGAAGAAAAAGAAGAAATGTTAAAAGGCTATGCAAGAGAAAATAAAACACAAATTCTGAAGATGAACAAGGTACAATTCATCTCAGCACGGTTTGGTGTTTGCCCTCCATCTTCTCTTGCTGGATCTGCCTCTGGCTTTTTATCAGGTCAAGGTCCAGGGGTAGGTCATCCAACTTCGAGCAGTGCCACATGTATTACCCTTACACCTCTGCCTCTAGAGGGGGCTTCTATTGTGATCAGGAGTCAGAGTCCCTGGGTCTCCCATGGGAGCACTCTTTAGTCTTCTAGGAAAATTGTGGGTGTGTCCCCCTGCCCCTGGGCCACCTGTCTTGGTTGTCCCAGCTTATTTTCAGTAATGTAGTTTCTGATGAACTACCTGTCTGTTTCAAAGGAGGGCCAATCTGTATAAGAGGGTCAGCTTTTTCCTGCTTGGTGCTGATGGCAGATCTGTGTGAGAGCCAAGGCTGGTCAGGGCCCTGATTCTCCCTTGCAGAAACAATTCTTGATCTCCCTACCCTACTGGCCTCAATGGAATAAGGTCCTGGGACCCAGTGAATTTTGTCTTCTTGAGAGAGGTACACAATTAGTCCTTTTGGAGTTTCTCTTCCTGTCTTCCTCCTATGGGGGGTTCCTGAGCCTGTCCTGCCTGTTTTGCAGAGCTTCCCTATTAGATGCAATGCTTGCAATACTGTAGGTGGTGGGAGCTGGATATGTCCTTTCCTTCCCAGAGGTTTGAACTGTGCAGGGGAAGAGAGCTCTCCCTGGCTATAAGTAATTTCAGGTGCTCAACTCTTGCCTGCCCAGTTTCCAGCCCACTGCCCTCACAGCAGACAGTCCTGAACACTACTCTCGTAGCCCCTAGTTTGCCAGCCACACTGGGATGAGGCACAGAAATCCGCTTGCTGTGTAAATTTCTGGTATCTCTGCCCAGCAATATTTAGTGGGAGCAAACCACGTTTTCAACCTTGTCCTTTGTTGGTAGGGCAGCTGCTCACAGGGTCCCGGCCCAGCATGCTTCAGCTCCCCCTTTAAAAAGTCTCTCCATGGCACACCTACTGCAGTAGCAAGTCACAGTCCAGTTTTCCACACACCACCTCTCCAAAAAGCCAAAAGTATCTCGTGTTCATAGCTGGCTGCTGCCTGCCTCTGCTCAACCCAGGTGCAGCCCCTGATCCATCTGGAGGATAGAATCCCTTTTCCTCTCTGGCACTCTCCCAGTTGTTATTTGGTGCCACAGGTATGGGCATGCTGCTCACTCTGTGTGTGTAGCCTGGATCTCCCCAATTTCATATACCCTCCCAAGTCACTCCAAGCCTGGGTCTGGGAGTTCCCCACCCTGGGAGAGGAGGGAGGAACAATGCTGCAATTACTGACAAGCCTTTCCATGGCTGCAGGAACCATTCATGCCTATAAAATCTTCTTACTACCCATTGTAAAGCATCTTCTGTACTCCTTGGCTTCCAAACTTCACATCAGCTAAGATTTCACTGGTTATTCAGGTTATTTGTCAGACCAGCCAAGAATCTGAGTTGGGGACAATAGCAAGTGGACTCAGCTTCCACCTATTGGCTGACATCTTCTCTGAAGAGACTGTTTTTTACTCCATTGTATGTTCTTGTGTCCTTTGTCAAATATTAATTGACTACAAAGGCATGGGTTTATTTCTGGGGTCTCTGCTCTGTTCCATTGACCTATGTGCCTGTTCTTAATGCCAGTACCATACTGTTTTGATTACAGTTGCCTTGTAGTATAGTTTAGTACCAGGGCTTGTGATACATCCAACTTTGCTCTTCTTTCTCAAGATTGATAAGCTATTGGGGTCTTCTTTGGTTCCATGTAAATTTTTGGAATATTTGTTCTAGATCTGTAAAATATGCCATTGGTATTTTAATAGGAAGTGTACTGAATTTATAGATTGCTTTGGGTATTGAGTATATTTTAATTATGTTAATTCTTCCAGTCCATGAACATAATAATATATGCTTCCACTTATTTGTATAGTCCATAATGTCTTTCTCCGGTGTCCTGTAGTTTTCCAAGTACAGGTCTTTTACTTCCTTAGTTAAATTTATTCCTGGGGTATCTTATTTTTTTGTTGTTGTTGATGCTGTGATAGTAAATGAATTTTTTCATACTTTCTCTGATAGTTCATTGCTGGTGTACAAGAATGCCTTCAATTTCTGAATATAGACTTTGAATCCTGGTATGAATTCATTTTTAAGTACTTTTTAGGTAGAAACTATAGGATTTTCTATGTATAGTATCATGTCATCTGCAAATAATGGATGCCTTTTATTTCTTCTTCTTATCTGACTTCTGTGCCTGGAACTTCCAGTACTATATCAATTAAGAGAGGTGAAAGAAAACGTCCCTGTCATGTTCCAGATTTTAAGGGAAACACTTAATTTTTGTCCTTCAGTGTGATGTTGGCTGTGGGTCTGTCATATGCAGCCTTTATTAGATTGACATTTACTTCCTATATTCCCTCTTTGCTGAGGTTTTTATCTTAAATGGGTGCTGGATTATATCAAATGTTTTTTCTTTATCTACTGGCATGATCATATGCTTTTTATCCTTCAGTTTGTTTATGCAGTGTATCAGGTTTATTCATTTGTAGATACTCTGGCTTCTTTTAAGATCATGAAAATCTTTTTGCCTTTTACTACTAATCTAGTTTTAAATATTGTTCTAAATACTTTACACCTGTTTTATATTTGAATCTCCCATATTTAAATTGCGACATTTTATTTTTGGAAATATCCTTTAAAAAGTTTTAAAGTCATTTGGAAGATATCTGATAAACTCATTAAAAAGGAAAACCTTACTGAAAAATTGAGGAAGAAAAGGACGCTGTGATCTTGGTATACAAAAGAAGACATGATGATAAGTGAGACATTTATTACATATTTAATTTCAGTCTATAACCCAGATTCCATCCCTCTTAAGAAATAAAGGGACTTTAAAAAAATAGTTTTATACCAAATAAAAAGAAAAACAGAAACAGGGCATGGGTGAGCACAGTACCCATGTGCTAGAGGCTATGTTTGTAAGGTTAGTATAGTATCTTTCCTCAGATTAGTCATGGACAATTTTTGATGATGTACGTAGACTTAGATAGTTTATGTCTGTTAAATTCAATTGAGTTTTTCTAATTTGCTAGCAGTTTTTCAGGAGCATATAAATCAAGTCCCATACTCAAGCACAGGTGCCAAATCTCTAAATCTTATAGGCTGTCCCATAGAGCAATTCTCCCTAAATTCTTCATGGGATGTTAATATAAGTTATGTGGGAGAAAAAGGAGGTGGATTCAGAACATAGTTTAAAACAGCTTTTTTATGACTTTAAAAGATGCAAAGCAAACTGCATCTCTTAGGCTGGTAAGCTCTAAGGTGTTGGGGGAGGATGACTGTTTATACTAAAAAGTTCAGCATGTTAACACATATTAATATTTGACATACAAACACTAATATGCATGACAAAGGAAAATGTATACTCACAATTTACAACTTCAGAGTCCTTGTGCTAAATCCAAGGTAGTAACAAAATTTATCAAAAGCACTGCCTCAAAAAACTACACAGATTTAGTTTCATGCTGAAGGCAGTCAAACTACCCCTCATCTTCTCAAAATAGAAATGTTTTTTGTATCCCTATTTGTAAAAATTATTATTTTTCCAAGGCAAGTAGTGGCAAGTGAAGTGCTTTGATATGCTTGCCAGCCTTCACGGTGATTTAAAAGCATGGTCATGGCACTGCTACAAACCATAATTTTAACAGGGTTGGAAGCTGCCCTTTTGTAACGGGGATATACATATATGGACTTAAGCATGGGCCTGTTATAGAATTCAATGCAGGCATTAATCCATTTATAGTATGGAATTTTTAGTTTCAGCCAGCTCTATAGCACTCAGATATTCTCTGAACAGATGTATGCTATATTCAAATAACATTTTTCTCGTAAAATGCAAGTGTTTTATTGGAAGGATTTGTCAAAGATAAGACAGAATAATCCTATTATGTACATGATAACTGATCTATGGTTCCAATATTACTATGCTTTCAATATAAAATAATTGGTCATAAACTTCTTGAAATCTTGGATTTATGTCTTATATTTCATAAATATTTATTATCTCTAATATTACTTGAAAGTATGCCCAGAAGGTAGTAGTTGTTATTTAGTGTTTGGCATCCTCAATCTTCTGTTTTCCTCTAGTCTTGTATTCATTGGTGCATTAGAGAAGGGGTGAGCTTATAGTTAAAGGACCGTATTGTCTACAAAGATGTTAATATCACAAAAGTACCACACTTTACAGAAGACACTCTTGTGCAGTCTGACATTTACTGGTCATAAGAGTGTAAGCCTGGGTTCTAGTTTCTGCTCTGCCATGTAGAAAGGTGGTGGTGATGAAGGTTTTGGCAAGCTCTGAGTCCAAATTCCAGCAGTGCCATCTCTAAACCATGTTTTTGGTAAATTATTTGACTTTTTTGATTTCTCACATATAAAATGAGAAAACCACTGCTTATCTCAAAGGTAAATTAGGTACATAAAATGTTGTGGAAAGCCAAATTTTAAGATGGTCTTTATTACCCTTACTCCCTGATGTTACTTTCACGATTATGTTACTTTATATGGCAAAGGACATTACCCAAGTTCACCCAATCTAATCATACAAGCCCTTAAAAAGCAATGAGTTTTCCTTGGCTGAGAGCAGAAGAGGAAGTCAGAGGGCTTTGAGGTACAAAAAAGAGTCTAAGCACTGTTGTTGGCTTTGAAGAGCAGGGTAGCTCTGTGCAAAGGAATGTGAGTGGCTTCTGAAGGCTGAGAGCCAGCCCCTGGCTGACAGAAAGCAAGAAAACAGGGACCTCAGGCCTCTAACCACAAGGAAATCAATTCTATCAACATTAGGAATGAGTCTGGAAGCAGACTCTTCCCCCAGAGTTTCCAAATAAGAGCCAAACCTGGCTAACATCTTGATTTCAGCCTTTTGAGACCCTAAGCGGAGAATCCAGATAAGCCTGCCCAGACTTCTGACCTAAAGCATAAACAGATATTGAGTTAATTAACAGGTATTGTTTTAACCTGCTAAATTTGTAATAATTTGTTGTACAGCAATAAAAAGCAATTACAAGTGGTTATTGGTATGCAGCACATAGGAAATGTTAACAAATTATATTCTTATTAACAACTCATAAGCTCAGATAAATAATTTTAACTTCTTTGGGTTTTAGTTCTTTGATCTGTAAAGTGAGGTGTGGCTAGCTAAGCGAGAAATTCCAGTCTAAACTTCCTTAAGCTGAGAATTCATTTTTAGCTTTTTGCAACTCTTGTCATACCTGCTGGATCTCCTCCATTCACTCCCCAGATCCACTCAATACCCTTCATTACCCCGTGCTGCGTCCCAGGAGTCTGACCTCCAAGGAAGGCAGTAATGGACTACCTTGTCACTGTAACGGAAGGAACCAGCAGGATATCCACTTGATGAACAATCAGGTCTGAGTATTTTCTGGCTTCCAACAAGTGTACAAAGTGCTAAGGGGAAGAATAATCCCTTATTTGGCGAGGGGTGTGTGGAAGCACGGAAAGAGAGTGCTATCGACTGAACTGTGCCCCTCCGCCCCAGTTCAATTTGTACGGTGAGGCCCTAACCCTCAATGTGACTATGGTTGGATATAGTGTTTTCAGGAGGTAAATAAAGTTATGCAGTCATAGGGTGGGATCTTAATCTAATAGGATTGGTGGCCTAATAACAAGAGGAAGACAGAGAGATGTCTTTCTTTCCATGTGCTCACACTGAGGAAAGGCCATGTGAGGACACGACAAGAAGGTGGCTGTCTATAAACTAGGAAGAGGTTCCTCACCAGAACCCAACCATGCTGGCATCCTGATTTTGGACTTCTAGTCTCTAGATATGTAAGAAAATAAATTTCTGTTGTTTAAACCATGCAGTCTATTATACTTTGTTATAAAAGCCTGAGTGCACTAATACTGAGAGCAAGGAGGACTTCTCAGAGGTAGTGCTTCAGCTGAGATGTAAAGAACAGGAAAGACATTTTGGTTCCTGGTGATTAGATGTAGTGTCTTTCCAGGGAAAGGAAACATGTAACAAGGCACAGAAATTTTAAGTAGCAGCATCTACACAAGCTGTTGACGGAGTACAAGGTGCTTAGAAGGGAAATGAGAGTGGAGGCTGGACAAGGCAGCTGAGGCCAGTCATTGAGGTTTAACAACAAACGCTGAAGACTTTGCTTAAACGATCAAGTTCAGTGGGATAGCACCCAAGATTCTTAAGTTATTGGGAAGTATATTATAGTATCCACTTTCAAAAGACCATTCTTGTGTCTGTATGGAGAGACAGACTCCAAACAGCAGTAAAAGGTCCTAGGAGTAAAGGGTCACCATAAAGATGAAGGAGATAAGTGGGCAGGGTCCTGGGACCCCGGGACCACTTTAATCACAGCAGTTCTGTGGCCCTAGACAGGACCTGGAATCTTCAATACAGCCAGCCTAGAATATTTTACCTCAAAGACTACTGAAAATGGCTCATCTGAAAGTCAAAGGCACTGCCTATAAACCCTTCCAATTGTGGTGGAAAAGTCAGGGAATTATCAAGAATTCTGAGAAAAATGTGTCCGGACTTCTGCCAGGAAGAAGACAGCACTAGTTCCACATGGATGGATCTAGGCTAGACTGGAGGTCATGCCAAAGCCCTCGTCTTTCATGCCTCTTAATATATTTTCAAACTACACCTAGACACCTTTGTGATTCTGTGTGAAAAAAATTTTTTTAAGTGATTTTCATACCACAGAGACCTACTCTTGTCTGTCATATTTTTATCTCAAAATATCAGATTATAGTGAACAGCTATAGGAAAATAATATAGAGCAAGCAAAAATCACTATAAACTAACCTTCTGAAGACAAGATGCTGTCAGTTAGGAATGAGGTTTAATAATCTCATTGCAGTTTTTGGCAACTGTATAGAAGAACTAAAAAGACTATTTTAAGATTGTAGAAACAGAAGCATAGATATATGGAACAGAGTGACCAATGTAAGAAGGAAGCAGAGAGGAGGCACTGGATGAAAGAAGGGGAAGGGATGAGCCAAAGCACATGTATGCATGACCCATGGACACAGGCAGTGATATGAGAACTGCCTGAGCGGGGGCATGGGCGGAAGGGGGCAAAGGGGGGAAAAATGGGGACAACTGTAATGGCATAAACAATAAAATACAGTAATAACAACTAAAAAAAGATTGTAAAGTAAGAACTATGCCCAGCAGAGGGCAGTGCAGCTCTCCACGAAGCTACTATGAGTACAAGAGACAGGTACATATATTAGGAGATAAAATATACTAATCCTTGAAAACTATTTTGTGTCTAGTGTGACTTTACATTTCTAATACATGTCAGGCATATTGCCTAACCACTATGTCTCTTGAAAAGGTAGCATAGGGATGAGCTATTAAAGTCTTATGATTTAAAAACTCCCTGGAAAAATTTATCTCCCTAAAAATGGAGGGCTGAAGTTTCTGTTGCCTTCACTATTTAAAACAACTGCCTTTGTTTCCTAAAGAAGTGAGCTTTTAAAAGAGCCTAATATCCCCACTTTATTTTTTTGCATTCTTCTTTAACTTATGATGTGCATAGATAGCCCCAATAGCTAATGAGATTTTTCACTCTACACAGTTTCCTATAGAAACAGTCAGTACAGAAAGTGGTTCTTAAGTGAGATTAATTCTAATAGGCAGCTGCCACCATAATAATGTATAACTTATTGTACTTATTTTTTCCTTTTAACAATAATGTACTGATTCTAGCTTTGAACAGATTTATGAGCTACTATTACTGTCCTGACTGCCACTGAGGAACACCATCTACGTTCTTCATTAAAACAGGTTTTAAATATAATGTTAGTTTCATGTTATATACAATATTATTTTGTATATGTAAGATCTATACAGAATTCACATTTTTTACATAACATTTGTCCTCCATATATAGACACAATTTTTTTAAGATTTTATTTATTTCTAGAGAGGGAAAGGGAGGGAGAAAGAGCTGAAGAGAAACACCAATGTGAGGTTGCCTCTCATGCGTCCCTACTGGGGACCCGGCCTGCAACCCAGACATGTGCCCTGATTGGGAATCAAACCAGTGACCCTTTGGTTCACAGGCCCGTGCTCAGTCCACTGAGCCACACCAGCCAGGGCCAGACAAAATTCAAATCAAGAGATTGGCAATGAATTATTATTTTTATTATTATTATTATAAATTCAAGTGCTTCAAAGTTTTTCAGTAGTAAATTTATAGCTAAAAATTTTGAAGGGACTCAGATTCAAGTTTCCTGACAATCTGGATCTGAATGTTCAATCCATCATTCACATTTACTGTTTATTGCAAATATACAGACAAGTTATGCACAGTTGCCAATAATTATAAAAAGACTAAAAATTAAATTAATAAACATTCCTGAGATTATCACAAATGTATTGGTCACTCAAAAAAAGAGACACACTCAGTATTCTATACTCATAGGAAATCTGTAGGACAGCAAATAAATCAAACAATTCTAAATATAGTTACCATGGTCCAATTAGCTCAACAGGAATACAGAAAAGCTTTATGTTTTATTTATTTCTAAGAAAAGAATGTAACAGATGCGCAATTTAGCAACCAGGCCAAAGAACTTAGAAGAGATTTCCACTCTCTGAGGAAACAGTGCCAAAGAGTGGTAATTCCCAATGTGGTTGTAGTTTTCAAAATATTACCTCCAGAAGTGCAGTTCAAATCCTTCACATTTTTCTTTGCACTTTAAACAGGGGGCTCCAAATCCTTGCTCATGACCTAAGCCCATCTGTTAAGAAGAAAACAATATAGATTTATTATGACATGTTTGAAAATCTAAACAATTCAATAAGTTACACTTCTAATTCCATTTACCATTCCTGTTTACAAAACTTTCAAATAAATCTTTCATGAGTAACACACTGTTTAGTCAATCAATGACACCCAGGTATGTTTATGGTAACTTCATGTACATACATACTTAATATTCTTATTGCTTTTGTTCATAAAAAAAGCATCAAAATAAAATTATACAGAAGACTACAAATATTGTGATTTGCAAAAAGTCATGAATTGCTATCTTTGGGCACTACACGTCCCTGTGTACAATAGGTACAAGGCGCTTAGAAAGAAAGCCTGCCCACAAATGACATTATTTTGCAGAAAATAAGGAATAAGTAAAAATTTTAGGCTTTACAGTAAAAATATTATTTTATATTATGATAAATATAGTAATAATAACAACAACAAACATATTGAATACCATGAAACTGGGATAAGCATTAATCTCATAACCTGATAATTAATGCTTATAGAATAGATGATATTATTCTCCATTTAGAGATAAACAACTCTGAGTCCTATGCTTTTATACCCAGGTAGGGGTGGGAGGATTACTATTGCTTTTATTATGGCAAAACAACTTTTTTCTCTACCACATTAAATGATAATTCCCAGGAACTTGCTGATACATGACCTGAAGTGGGGAGGAGAACATGAGGGAAGGACACGGAAGGCAATGTGAGCTCTTTTTTGCAACTGTTGATATTAAAAGTAAAAAAGATTTAAAAAAAGATTTTGTATAGAGCATTGGCAAAGAATAACTTATTTTGCGTTTTAAATATCATATCAGTGCCCTGGTTGCTGTGGCGCAGTAGACTGAACACTGGCCTGTGAACCAAAGGGTCACTGGTTCAATTCCCAGTCAGGGCACATGCCTGGGTTACTGGCCAGGTCTGCAGTAGGGAGGGTGTGAGAAGCAACCACACACTGATGTTTCTCACCTTCTCTTTCCCTCCCTTCCCTTCTGAAAATAAATAAATAAAATCTACTAAAAAATCAAACCAGTCACAACTGAAAAATTCATTATCTGCTACTACCTTGGAGTGATCAAGACAGAAAAGTAACATTTTTTTTTCAGTGGTACCCTTTTGTAACCTTACCAAATTATGTTTGTCAATAAGCATTCAAAACCACCATTATAACTTTTTCCTTAAAATATCAGCCTGACCATGCCCTGAAGTTTAATAATTAAATTAATAAACAAGAAGACCTTCTTTTTTCTTAAATAAAGCAAGTGAGCTCTTCCTTTTTTTTGTGTGTGTGAAGAAAACCACCACATACTTTTACCATAACTAAGGGCATATTCAACTGGCCCACTCAGCTGCTTAGGAGAACCCATGTTATTTTTCAGTCAGACTTTCTCAGGCATGCTTTCTAATGTGATAAAAACCTGTCCAATATTAAACTAAACCTCATTACCTTTGCCATGTCTACATCACCAATTTTCAAAACAATTTTAATTATCTAAATCATATGTTTAACTTTAACACTGGAATACCCTTCTCTTCTTTTGAGGAATCATTGTTTCCTTGTCACTAATGATCACAGTTACAGTACAGTACAGAAATAAAATGTGCTAAGCAAAAGGCCAGAGAGAGACGGCTATTTGAGGTTTCCAGTCTTTCATAATGTACATACTTCAGGAGTTTTCTCCATTACGACACTCATAATAAAATGAACAGTAAATCTAAAAAGGTATATTCTTCTTTAAGCCCTTTCTCCATTAAGGACAATTAACAATCCTAAATTCACCTGTTGTATGGATCTACTTCATACTGTACTCCATGCATCTCCTACTAAAATCCAATCCCAAATGAAAATTAAGATTGTATTATTAAGGCTGAATCACATAGCTCAGCTTAAATCAACTGCTTTTAAACTTCCTCATATGTAATTCACAGTAAGAAATATATTCTGTCTGGTGACAAAGAAAATACACGTATACAAACAAACTTATTTGTGTATAAGTATGTTTAAATTCTGAAACAATGACGTACTGGCTTAGATAATAACTGGGACTGAGTGTGCTTCTGCCTCTAAATCAAATCACCACCTAAACAAATTCTTGTGTACTTTAAAATCTGAATCCCCTAATCTTAGCAACATTGGGCTTAATAAAATACTACAAATATACTGAAACAATATCATTGTGTTTTTTATTTCTGATTGAAACTTGGAAGCTCAGCTAATATCACTAGAACCTCAAATAGCAGACATTTTACACTACGGCCTCAGTGTAGCTCACTGCTGATTTACAAAGTCAGCCTTGGAAAGGAACAAGTTGTTTCTTTCCCACCTGCTTTTTATCTCCTTGAAACAGTTACCAAATTATTTGCTAGAATTATTAAAACTGGAAGTATTCCATGAACATCTGCTTTTATTTTTTAAATTATATTTTATTGATTATGCTATTACGGTTGTCCTGATTTTCCCGCTCTGCCCACTCCACCCAGCGCCCCCCACTACCTCAGGTAATCCCTCCACCATTGTTCATGTCCATGGGTTATACGTATAATTTATTTGGCTACTACATTTTCTATACTGTACCTATTTGTTCTTCTTAACCCCCTCACTGCTTCATCCATTCTCCTCCTTCCTCTTCCCATTTGGCAACTTTCTGGTAAGTAACTTCTTTTCTCTTAATTTTAAGAGTCTCTCTTTATCTTTAACCTTTGGCCTTTTAATAATGATAATATCTTGCAGTGGGCCTCTTTGCATCCATCATAATTGGGACTCTCCGCACTTCCTGGACTTACATGTCTATTTCCTTTACCAGATTAGGGAAGTTTTCTCTCACTAGGTTTTTCAGATAGATTTCCAATTTCTTACTGTTTCACTTGTCCTTCTGGCACCCTTATGATGCGAATGTTGGATTTATTGAAGTTGTCCCAGAGGCAGTTTATACTATCCTCATTTGGGCGGGGGGGATTCTTTTTTCTTGTTGTTCTGCATGGTTGTTTTTTGCTTCCTTATGTTCTAAATCATTGGTTTGATTCTTGGCTTCATCCATTCTGTTGTTGTTTCCCTGTAAATTGTACTTTATTTCAATTAGTATAGCCTTCCTTTCTGACTGCTCTCTTTTATGCTGCTGAGGTCCTCACTAAGTTCTTGAGCATCACTACACCCAGTGTTTTGAACTCTGCATCTGATAGATTCTTTATCTGATTTGGTTTAGCTCTTTTGCTGGAGTTTTGATCAGTTCTTTCATTTGGGCCATGTTTCTTTGTCTCCTCATTTTGGCAGCCTCCCTGTGTTAGTTTCTATGTATTAGGTAAAGCTGCTTTGACTCCATGTCTTGGTAGTGTGGTCTAATGTAGAGGTGTCCTGTAGGGTCCAGTTTCACAGCCTCCCCTATCACCCAAGCTGGGTATTTGAGGTGTACCCTTTGTGTGGGTTGGGTACACCCTCCTCTTGCAGTTAAGCCTTGGTTGCTGTTGGCATAAATCCATCCCAATGGGAGAAATTTACCCAGGCCAGTCAGCTGCAAGGACTGGTTATGACCACTGCCCACTAACCACTGCCCACTAGCCTTGGTGGAAGATCAGCTGTGCAAGGGCAGGATGGTGGTGCTCCAAGGTGGTCTATAGCTGTCCAGTGGGTATGTTAGCCCAGGGGTTTCCTGGGTGATGCAGCCCCAACCTGTGTTTTGTCCAGGGAACCATGCCTGAGCTGTAAATCAATCTTGAGGTGGTTGCTACTAGTGCTGGGCTTGGAGCAGGCTTCTCAGGTGAGGCTAAGCTGTGACTCTAATCTGGCTGCCACTAGGGTTCACTGAACACAGCTCTTGCTTGTTTGATAGGATTTAGGAGCCAAGACCAGGAGTTTTTCCATTCTTATGGAAAAACAACTTGGGTGGGCCTGTAAATTGGGTGGGGTAGCACTTCTGGGGATCTCCAAGGTGGGTCACACAGTGTTAGCCAGGTTGATGAAGTCTCAGATATGACACCAGCCTGCTGGCTCTGTCAGGGGGGTTTGGGGAGATGGCTCAGCAAAGGGACAATGGCCTCTGCTCACCCTGAGGCCAGACACTTCAGTCTCTCCCTGTGTACCACTGGTGCCCTTCAAGCTGCCACCCCAGTGCTGGAGCTCAGAGGGAGTAAGTCTGAGTAAATGAGTCCATGTGTGGATTCCCGAAGAGGAACTATTTAGGGTTCCAGCAGCCTCCTCCCCTGACTCAATCCCTGCTGGTTTTCATAGCCAGAAGTTGTGGGGACTTATCTTCCTGGCACTAGAATCCTGGGCTGGGGGCTTGATGTGGGTCTGGGACTTCTTGCTCCCAAAATATCCCTCCCAAGTTTTTATACACATGGGTGTGGGACCAGCTTGATCCATATCCATGCCCCTCATACCAGTCTGGGTGGATGTGGTTTCTTCAATTCTGCAGTTGTCGGACTTCCATTCAACTCGATTTCATAGTTTTTAGACTTCCATTCAACTCAGTTTCTGATGTTCCTGTGCAATGGTTGGTTGTTCAATATTTTAGTTGTAATTTTGATGTGGTTGTGCAAAGAGGACAGCCATATCTGTGTATGTCTCCATCTTGACCAGAAGCCCAACATCTGCTTTTTTAAAGTGCCCCACATATTCTTAGGGCTGGACAGGCCTAGGCACTCCCTTGGTGTAAGAGGTCAGAGAGCTAAAACACAGACTTGTCACACAGCTAGTCAACAGCACGCTAACCTAAAATTCAGTGTATGACTCTTCTTCCACTTGAAGAGCTACAGTCTTCAGCCTTCCAAAGAGATTCCCTGCTGCTGCTCACTTCTGCTGCAAGGAAAAGGACTACAAGTCCCCAAAGCCTTCTGAACACTTCTAAATGCAGAAGACTTTCAGATAACTTTATAAAGGGAAGATCTGAATCTGTCAGGAGGTTGAAAAAGTTCTTTTGAACAAGTGATGCTTGAACTGTGATCAAAAGAATAGGCAGCACCCAAGTCAGCAAAGAGGAGGAGAAAGTACATCCAAAGTAAAGGGGACACTGTATGGAAAGGCCTGTGTCAGAAGGCAGCACAGGAGGAGCCACAGACATTTTAGAGGACTTAGAAGGTGACAGGGTTAACCTTGTAGTAGGCAGAGTAGGTTTTTCCTCCTTTTCCCAAGAAAGAAAGAAATCTCCTCAAACAGTTGGCACCATGTCTTGAGCTACCAGGTTTGACACAGGAAAAGATATTCCCAGAGACCGAATGGGATTGGTAAAGAGAAAGTATCAGAAAAAAATCCAGGCAATGAGGCTGAGTGTGGGACAAGAGGCCCTCTCAGCTTTGCTACCCAAACCTCAGAGGTAGCAAAGGGAAACTAGCTAGGGAAACTAGAAGACCTGAGAAAAGCGGTAATTTGAGAAAACGGCTCTACAGCCTGCCCTGGAAAGCTCGGAAAGCATTTCTCCAGTATTCTTCCACCCCTATTGGCTTGCCTGGAAGGCCAACTTAATCTTCATATTGGCTCCTTCCAGGATGGTTGTGACCACCTTAAAAAAGTAAACCTCCCTATGTTTCATCTTCTTCAAATGCTCAGACCTAAGGAGTGAGGGAATTCTGAAAATATCCCAGAGAGAGAACAAGTAAATTAAAAAGGGTGGAACGAGGTCACGGCAATATAATACGCTCTCCTGCTATTACCCAAACGGAAACAGTTCTAATTAAAAATAAACACCCAAACAAAAAAGACACCTAGTTTTCAAAGCCATTGTTAGCAGCTAAAGTGACTAGAGGGAGTTTCAGACTGGCAATGAACTTATTTTCCTTGGGGAAAATTTAGATAAATCATTGGGTTTCATTTAGATAAATGATTATCATCATCAGCATCATTATTTTAGCCTTAGCTGAGGATATTTTTTTCACTGCTTTTAGAGAGAGAGAGGAAAGGAGAAAGAGAAATACTGATGTGAAAGAGAAGCATTAGTTTGTTGCCTCCCACACACACCTGGATGAGGGATTGAACCCACAACCTAGATATGTGCCCTGGCCGGAACTGAACCCTTTGGTCATAGACAATGCTCCAACCAAGCCACACTGGCCATGGCTAGAGAATTACTTTATAGCTATAAACATATAGTTATAAAACTTAAATCTAATTGATACTCAGCATTGAGGATCTCTAACTAATGCCACATTACTGGGTAGGAATTTCTTCCATATCCTTATACTTTTTATCAACTATTAGTATAAAAAAGCACAATGCCACTCAAACATGAAAGATATGTGATTCATAAGCTAGTTAGTGTTTTCTCTGCTTAGCAGTTTGCATGTTTCAGACTGAATTGTAATCTAGAGTGTTATTGTGTTCTCTAATCCTGTTAAATCCAATTTGTATACTAAAAGTGCACCAGAGCAGACATATCTCTACTAATGTGAGGCAAATTTTTTCCACTTCTGTTCTTGCCCCTATTTAGGCATCCAGGCATCTGCTATTCTCCCTTTCACAAGTCAAACACATAGCAGATAAAGGAAAACATAGTAATTCTACTCTATTATATGTTTCAGAGCCAGAGCTTCACCAGGCACAGTTTCTCAAGTCTGATTCCCAGTCCTTATGGGGTAGAGGTTCACAAAAGCTGGGACTCCCTAACTCATCTTGATCTCAGTTCAAGATCTGAAACCTCATCTGGCCCAAGAGCTCAACCAATTTCCCTCCCTCCTTCACTTTGTGTTCAGGATTCCCTCAAGCCCAGGACCCAGAATTCTTCTCACTATATCCCCACTCCTCTCTTTACTTACAACATAAACCACACCCTCCAGTCAGGTTCTTTCTCCTTTCCTCAAGAACAATGACTGTTCCACTTGGACACCTAGTGCTTGTAGGCTAGTTCTTTCCAGGTGTCTGGACTCAAGAATTCTTGGTGAGGGGTAAGAACAGGGATGTCGTAAGAAGATATGTGGGCAGAGCTGACAGAGAGGAAGGAGTGCCCAGAAAGTTCCTCGGATAAAGGCAACCAGCTGACTAGACAGTGAAATGATCAAGAATTACATGGCAGTATGCCAATTATGTCTCAATTTTAAAAATTACATGGTTATATATACTAAAGAACTAACAAAACAAAGAACTCTGAAAATATAGAAGGCTCACTGATGGAGAGGCAGAAAAACTGGGATCTGGACCCAAGGTGTCTCTGCTAAGTTCTGTGATTTCAGAAGTCATTTTTTTCTTCTCTGAGCTTCATTTAATCTAGATAATGATGAATCAACTAGATCGATGTCAAGACACCTCTTAATTTTACAATTATGACTACAAGTCAGGTTTCAAAGTAACTACAACTTAGTTTGTTATTCAACATGGTCCTTCGCTTCATGTTTTAAACACTAAATAGAAAATCATTATTCAAGAAAGCAATTATATTATTGGCTAAGTCAGAATAGACTAAACTTAGTTTGGAAACACACAGGAAACAAAACTTAAGTTCTGAGGGATAAGACCCAGTTCTGTTGCATTTAATTATTTCGATAGCAATGTGATACAGTACTCCCTGCAGAGTCAACACTTGGTATCTCAAAGAACATGTTTTTCATAAGCACGCAAGTCCCAAAGCTGTCTACTTCATTTCATTTTAGTAACATCTGGCCAGCATCAAAACAGCATCAAAATAAGGATACGAAAAATTAATTTTTCTTCTCCAGTATCAAAAAAATGGGTCTTTTGGATTCATTATGTTAGGAAAAACTATGGTCAGGTTTTAGGAATACCTATTAAAGTCTTTGAAAGTATAAAAATTACCATATTTATCCTGAAACACTAGTCATAAAAAAATAAGAGTTTTTAAATATTCTTAACTATAGGCTTTCGATACTGAACTTATATCCACATAATTTGTGCCTCCAAACATCCTCTTATCCTCTGCGTATTTCAGAATAAGAAATGGAATATAATCAGTATCGCCATATTCATAATTTCAAGCAACAATTTGTGTTGGCAGCAAGGTCATCTCAGGTGACCTTGCTAACCCAGAAAAGGGTATTGCATATCAGACTCTTTAAAGAAAAAGAAAAGGGTAGGGAACATATGGTATTTCAAACATGGTCTCAGTTGATTTGGAGACGATTTGGATCTGGCAGATATCATGCAGTATTCAGGGTGAGATCATGTGATCATACTGTTTTTATAACCAAATTTCCTTATGGAGCAAGGAATCAAATGTCGTTACTAAACAAGTTTGTTTTACTAGGACTTCTTTTTTTTTAAATATATTTTTTATTTTATTGATTATGCCATTACATTTGTTCTATCCCTCCCGTTCCCCTCAACCCTGCACCCCCACCCCCACCATTCCCCCCTTTAGTTCATGAACACGTGTCTCAAGTTCTTTAGATTCTATATTTCCCCTACTATTCTTACCCTCCCCCATCTATTTTCTATCTACTGTCTATGCTACTTATTTTCTGTACCTTCTCCCTCCTTCTCCTTCTCCCACTCCCCTGTTGCTAACCCTCCATGTGATATTCATTTCTATGGTTCCGCTCCTGATCTAGCTGTCCTCTTAGTTTGCTTTTGTTTCAGGTGTGGTTCTTAATAACTGTGCATTTGCTGTCCTTTCACTGTTCATCTTTTTTATCTTCTTTTTCTTAGGTAAGTCCCTTTAACATTTCATATAATAAGGGCTTGGTGATGATGAACTCCTTGAATTTGATCTTATCTGAGAAGCGCTTTATCTGCCCTTCCATTCTAAATGAAAACTTTGATGGATAGAGCAATCTTGGTTGTAGGTCTTTGGTTTTCATGACTTGGAATACATCTTTCCAGCCCCTTCTTGACTGTAAAGTCTCTTTTGAGAAATCCACTGACAGTCTGATGGGAACTCCTTTGTAGGTGACTGTCCCCTTATCTCTTGCTGCTTCTAGGATTCTCTCCTTCATTTTAATCTTGGTTAATGTAATGATGATGTGCCTTGGTGTGTTCCTTCTTGGGTCCACCTTCTTTGGGACTCTCTGAGCTTCCTGGATTTCCTGGAAGTCTATTGCCTTTGCCAGATTGGGGAAATTCTATTATTTGTTCAAATAAGTTTTCCACTCGTGGCTGTTCCTCTTCCCCTTCTGGTACCCCTATAATTCGGATGTTGGAGCATTTAAAGATGTCCTGGAAGTTCCTAAGCCTCTCCTCATTTTTTTTTTTAATTCTTGTTTCTTCATCCTTTTCTGTTTGGTCATTTTTTTCCTCCTTCTGGTCGGCTGCCTTGATTTGAGTCCCAGTTTCCTTTCCATTACTATTGGTTTCCTGTGTATTTCCATTCATTTCAATTAGTTTAGCCTTCATATGTTCCTCTAATTTGTGGCTATAATCAACCAGTTCTGTGAGCATCCTGATCACCAGTATTTTGAACTGTGCATCTGAAAGTTTGGCTATTTCTTCATCAGTTAGATTTATTGGCTCTGGGGCTCTGAGTTGTTCTTGAGCCATGTTTTGATCTGTTTGCGCCTGTTATGTATGAGGAGAGGCTCCTTAGGTGTTCACCAGGGCGGGGCCACCCAGGTTGCTGGTTTGTGATGCTGTATGTGGAGGCGGGGTCAGAGAGGGAGCAATGGCAGTCCTCTCCGCTCGCCCAGTCCCCCTCGCCACTCGCCCTGGCCTGTTTATCTGAACGCAAATTTCCGAGCCCCCTGCCCTGCAATGCCGGGGCCTGAGTGATCTGTCTCAATGCTCACCTCTTCACTGGTTGATCTGCACGCAAATGCGGGACCGACTGCAGACAGCCAGCTGCCCCGCCTCTTCCCTGAGTCTGCCTGTAGCTAACCCGCACCTGGGATCCATGCCCTCGGCTGCCTTTGCACCGCCAGGGTCGGGGAATCCTCTTTGCCCAACCCGCTCCACTGCTGGCTTTGCCCTTCTCATCGGTTTAGCTGAGCGGTTGATTATTTTCAGACTCCGTATTGTTCGATTTCCCGTGTGGTTTGGTTGCATTTATTGTTGTTAAAACTTTGTTGTTTTTAGATTTGGTTGCGTGAGGAAGCAGTGTTTCCACCTACGCCTCCATCTTGGAGGAAGTCCTACTAGGACTTCTTTAATCATTTTGGAATGAAGCTGACCAAAGTAGAATATATAATATATATGCACATCTCTACATGTGTACATGTACATGCTTATCTACTTATCATGTATGTATATATACCTACATATAAATATGTATACATATACTCATATTATTATACTCAAGAGCACAAATGAATATTCTGGACTATAGAACCATATTTCTAAATAAACAATTTCTATCAGCACATGGCTGTCTCAGAAACCTAGTGAAATCTGTGAAATCCCCTCCCACAAGTCAATATATTTTGATATATATCTGACTCAAGGTATAAAATTGTTTTATATTTTTAGTTCACTTCCTGTTTTCCAATCTCTACTGAGACCTAAGGTGCCAAAGAGGGGAAGTTAACTAGAAAACCAGACTTAAATATAAAAACAGGCACTCTTCAACTTTTTTATAATTTGCCCACTTTCTTAGGTGAGAATAAAAACTATTGTGGTTAAAAGCTCCTATTAATCATTCTAATAAAATTGCTCTATCTTTTTATTTGCTTATAAGTACAAAATTCCCTATCTTTCCCTTACTCAAGTCTGAAATACATGAGAGGAAGAATGGAGGACAAGCCTAGAGCTAGGAGGCCTTTTGTCTGGTGCAGCCATGCTATAACTATACTCCCATGTTGCTGATCTCTTCTCTAAAAATGACACAATTTGTTACCTCATCTCCACTCCAGGACCACTCACTCCTGTGTGCTCCCTTTGTATAAAGTCACACTGTTGCTCCCAGAATATTTTAATACAACTTAAAGATGTTCATAATCA
Organism: Artibeus jamaicensis; assembly: GCF_021234435.1. Classification (NCBI taxonomy): domain Eukaryota; kingdom Metazoa; phylum Chordata; class Mammalia; order Chiroptera; family Phyllostomidae; genus Artibeus; species Artibeus jamaicensis. The sequence continues at coordinate 2,744,256 of NW_026521717.1, forward strand.
TTCCCTTGTTAGATATTTTAATGAATTCAGTGAATATCACATGTCTTAGCATGGCAGTGAAGGGTCTTTTAAACCTGGCACCACCCTCACTCTCACTTTCCCCCTTCCTCACAGCTCCCCTCCCTCCAGCTGTGCTGTTTCTAAGAGGAGTTTCTCCCTTTGCCTGGATATCATTCCCTGTGTCCTCCATCTGGCAAAAATCTTACTCTCTATAGACCCAATTCGAAAGTCAGCTACTCTGTGATGCATTTCTTCATCTATGGTCTAATATATAGTCTTCTGAATGCTTATTTGGTCTTGATACAAATTCCATTATTTAATTCTTTTTAACTATGACTGTTTACACATCAGTTTATATTATTAAACTGTGAGTTTCTTATTCTTTTTTGAATTCCTGATGCCTGCCATAGAGCCTGAGATTTACAAAAATAATGAGAGTTTTATTTAATACCTGTTTTAATTACAAATTATCTTTAACACAGAACACCATTACCCTAACACATCCTTCCCCCAACACACAAAAAGGCACTGGCAGGGGTAATGATGATTATAACAGCAGCAAATACTTATTTTTCTTTCTTTAAATTGACATAAAATATTAGATTAGTTTAAGATATATAATATAATGATTCAATATTGTATACATTCAGAAATGAGCACACTAGGTCTAGTTAAGATCTGTCACCTTAAATAGAAAAAAAACATTTTTCTTGTGATGAGAACTTTTAGGATCTACTCTTTCAAGCAACTTTCAAATATATAAAATACTATTATTTATTGAGCACTTATATTGCTAGTCATAGTTCTAAGTATTTTTGCCTGAATTATCAAATTTTACCCCCATAACAGTCCTATGGTCATCTGACGTACTATTAATTATTATCTGCATTTTCATCTAGGTGAAGAAATTATAGCAGAGTTTTTAGCTTGCCCAAGGTAACTGCATTGCAAATGCCTATTCTTAACTACTAGTGCCTGAACACAGGTCATGAACATGGAAAGACCCTGGATTAGACAAATATTTAGGAAATCAATTTTTAAAAATATAGAAATAGAATTTTTAACTCAAGACCAAAGGATTACAGCTCATGAACAGAATAATCAATTAGAGGTCTTTAGTTGTCAGTATCACTTATCCAGAAGCAGATGGGAACAAAAGCAGATTTTAGGATTCATTTCCACATTCCTTCAACTTTTCAGTGCATTAAGTACAAAACCCAAACCCTATATGAGTCTATATCATCAAATTCACTGTGAGCCAAATGCTCACACACACTAGTAAATAATCACATCCACCATTCTGTTATGAAAAAAAAGGAAACAGTGATCTTTCAGCCTAGATAGTTTATAATAAATTCTAATCTGGAGATACTGCATCAGACTTTCCAGAAGTTTAACAAATGAAATATATTACTCCCACCCAATCTGCCTCTACATCTCTTAGGCAGTACAGTGACACAGGGACCCTCACAATGGCAACTTGTGTATACTGCAGTATGAGATACAATCAGGTTGTAGCAGATCACCTAAGACAACTATACAACCTCAAAAAATTTGGTAACATAGTTGATAAAGACCAGAAGTAGATCCTGGTGTTTTTTTTGCAGGAAACAGTAATTAATTTTAGTTAAGCAGGATCCCTTAAAGCACTTCCGATTATACTTTTTCTGAATGAGAATTTATGGTTTTGATGGTGCAGGTGGTAGTAAAAAATACCTCGACCACCATTTGGTAAGATGTGGTATACCTGCCAGGCATAATACATACGTCTTGTTTATTTCTCAAAACAACCTATCCTACGGGAAAGTGTTATCATCCCTATTTTACAAATAAGGAAATTGAGAATTGTTAGATTAAGTAATTTGTGCAAGATTGCCCAGTTAGCAAGTGGCACAGCTGAGGTTTGAATCTTGACATTTCTAATCCAAATCCTCAGCTCTTAACCACAAAGTCACAGGGTGTTTTTATCCAAAATGAGACTTTGAAGATAAGTAATAATTTAAATCAGTGATATTCCTCATCTGTGACTTCTCTAACACAATAGGTTTTGATCTGAAAGACTGCCTATTTGTCACTATCCAGGAGCATCTCCTTCCTAGAAAAATCTGAGACTGATTATAAGGAACAAGGATGTCTGCACACCAGCTGCACCAACTTGAAGGCCCTGAGGTGATTAATTCAAACACAGACACACAAGGGCCTTCAAAAGAATGGTGTGTGAGTCAGGGAAAATCCAGAGTCCTGATGCAAAATAAGTCTCTTCTAAAGTTATAACAGCAGAAAAATGTTTTAAAAGAGACAACCAAATACAAAGGAGCAAATTAAATCTCAGAGTGGAAAGATCTTTATTTAAAATGTATATACTTACCACTAGTACTTAAAATAATTCGCTATATTATATAGATGATTCTGTACAATATTACTGCAGCAGGGGTAATATAATGAGGCAAAAACTGAAATAATATTCATTTCATTTTTTTAAAAAATCACTACTTTTCTAGATTTATAGAGTAAAATCTCTGTATTAGTTACAAAACTAATGGCTGAAACTCAGTGGTTGAAAATAACAAACATTTATTATCTCACAGGGTCAGGAATGGGAGTGGCTTACCTAGGTGGGCTGGCTCAGGGTCTGTTGCAAGGTTGCAATAAGAGGTCAGGGCTACACAATCATCTCAAGCTGCCAGGGAGACCTGCTGTTAAGCTCTCTCACATGGCAAGTCTCATGGTAAGGAAGCTGGTTCCCTCGGGGTAAGTGATCCCAGAAAGTGAGATTACCCAAGAGGGAAACAGGGAAACCAAGGTCTTTAATCTTGGAAGAGACAGCCCTTCTGCCATATTCATCAATCTGCCTAGGTCTAGTGGGCACTCAAGGACATGGAAATACACAGGGTCTGAATGAATTCTAAGAGGTGGGAATCAGTGCAGCCAGGCTACCTACTACAATTCTCTTCTGTTTGACTTTAAATCCAAAGACTAAATGATTTGTGGTGAGACAGACATATTACAAAGGGAGGAGGTAGTACAAGGAAATGATTTTCTACCACCCTTGCCTTTATTTTCCCAGTTCAAATATTTAAATATCTCTTTGTCCAAATGGGCAAAGTAAAACAGAACTTTGCTCCTTTCTTATAAATATTCTTATTCCCTTCAACTTGTTAGTATTCAGTCAGTTAGGACCAGGGAATAGTCTTCCATAAGACAGGGTAGAATATGATTTTTAGTCTCTACGCCTTATGCTCTATCCATATTAACATACAAGGGGAGACCCAAAACAAACCGGAATTTATATATAAAATATTGTGTATTTATTCTTAGACATTTAAACTTCAGTCACATTAAAAGTTCTATCCATTTGATGGAATACACCTATCGAGGTGTTTTTTCCACTGCTCTAAACAGTCTTTTGAACTTGTCAATTCTGATACATTTTAGTGCTTCTGTTCGTTTTTGTTTCACCTCTTCCATATTGGCAAAATGTTTCCCATTGAGGGCTTTTTTCATCCAAGGAAAAAAACCAAACAAATAAAAAACAACAGGGATGGTGGGGCATAGGGGTCAAGCTGTTTTTGGTCAAAAACTGCTCAGCTGTCAGTGTGGTAGGGGCAGGTGTGCTCATCAAGAAATGGCCAAATATGTTGAATGAATCTTCAAAAAAATTCACCAAAGTCAAACACAGCCCCTCACAATAACACCAACTGGTGCACTGATACTGATGGGTTCCTAGAAGACTCATCTAGCAGGAGAAGCCTGTACTACAAGGGGACCACCCTCCAGAAGATAATTCTGGGGTTTTTTGAGTCCCCCCTCATATGTACACACTTCTGTGTACACTTTCAGACAAATATACTTGAATTACAGAATTCAATCTCAAATGAGAACAAAAACTATCAGGTTTAACAAGCAAAAAATTTCCAGAAATATATTTAAGAGAAAAATTTCACAATTTTTATAATATGCACTAGTCCTCCTTGAACACAGAATAAAAGTAAAATGGACAATGATTTATATAAACTTTATGCTATTACATACATCTACCTGATGATGGAATTAAGTAAAATAAAACAAATATAGCAATACTTTGTGATATCAGGATGCAAATTACTTGGTTCAAATTAGATAGTATTATAATCAGCAGTTCATAACTACTTTTCAACTACTGCTTACTTATTCAAAACCTAATGTATCCTGACAGTATTACTATGGGCAAAATAGTTAAATTTTTTAAAAAGATCTGCACTTTGGGTAAGCAAATGATAAAACAAAGAATATTCTCTCTGTTCAGTTCATGCTGGTTCCTTATGAAAAGGTATTCCAAAGTGGCCATTATTAAATTATTTTCATACTATTGCATAAAGGAAATTGCTTGAAATGTTCATTAGAGTACTTCTCCTGTGGAGTCTACTCAAAAAATGCCTCCTCCTATATCTGTGACTTTGAGAAAGATAATTCAGGCTATAAAAAAATGTCAGAATTAATAGGCTACAATGGCTGCTAAATTGCTTCATAATTAGGATTGGCTAAGATCTGGCTCCAAGGACACTGCGATGGCACATGCTTTTTATACACAAGCCCTCCAAGCCTCTGATTTTTAGCTGTAAAGGGGATTTAAAGTACCGGATTCTAAAAGGCATCTGTAGGAATCCTTTAAAAGAATTTAAAGTATGACAAACACTCCTCATTTGTTCTTTTGTTACCACCTCCAACTGGCTCTAAAGAAAAGATCTCACAGCTGAATACTGAGAGGCTTGTATTAAGATTCCATTGATCTAAGAACTTGAATATTACCATCACTCATGCCAGGCCTAAGGGCTGTATATCATTTCTTTAGGAGTAAGCTGTTATAACGGCTTACTCCTAAAGCTGGTGAGGGAAAGTGGTGAGGGAAAGTGAAGGGTGACTGTACAATTAATTATGTGACTTATTGTCACTAATTCCCTATCTAATCAGAGCACAGGCAAGAAGAAAGGACAGTAGAGATGTGCTTTTTACAGAGGAGAAAAATGAAAGGAAGTGGCTTGAGATCTATTTGAGGAAGTTACCGAACAGAGTAGGAGGACCTAAGGGAACCTGGAGAGTAAAACCCATTGAAGAGAAGGCACAGAAAACCAGGACTGGGGGAGGGGTGTACAAAAAGACATTCTCATTTTCTACTTTTGTCCTAGAGAGGTGAGGGGCATTTAGAACAAAAGCAAAACCTTACAGCACAGATGGGGTCTTTTAAATGGAGAAAAGAAGGCCAGAGATGCAGGAATTCTCCTGCCAAATGCTATAAGCTAATTACTCATGGCCTAGCCATTTCACACCATCCCTTACTTGCAAAGAAAAAAAATGAATTGTGTTTACATGGTATGGTGTTTAAACACAGGAACCTTAACTAATTTTTAACCCATCGTTTGATTTTTCATCTGTTAGAGAAGTGGTTTGATTTCACATGCTTTTTGTTCTATATTTAGACTATAGCCTAAGGATTTCCCAACTACAAAGGATAAATAATTTTACATTTGTCTATATAATTCAGGGGAAGTAGACAACTCTAAAAACATGTCTGCACCACTTTTTTTACAAGTAGGATCAAATTTCAGTTGCACATTAATTTAATTTTCCTTTATTTTGATGGGACAAGCAAATAAATCAAAATTAGATTGGACGAGATTGGAAAGAGGACCCATTCTCAAATGACCAGTGATGTCAAGGGAGCTGCGGTGTCCTCAATCTTTATTCTTTAATATGTACATAGGATTATGAGGGTAATTCAGAGTAGGAAAACCCTCTCTATGGTTCACAGTGGCAGGCAAGAAGACTTGCATCCTAGTAACAGATGAGGTGTAAATTATGATTTGTTACCTAAAAAAACCCTTGTACATAGTGGCTCATTACAACTGTTTATTCTGTAGTTTCTGACTGTGATAATTCCACTCAAGCTTCTGAAGTTCGGCACCTTAGGCTGGGTTCAGCTGACTCACTACATCAGCAGTCACCTTGGGACTGCTGATTTGGAGGAGCCTCAGCTGAGATGCTTCATCTGTTCCATGTGGTCTGTCATTCTCCAGCAGGATACTTCACTTGGTAGTGGCAGGGTTCCAAGAAAAAGCCAAAAGGTCTCCTGAGGTCCAAGTTTGGAGTACCCATAACATTACTTCCACCATGGTCTATTGGCTGCCCAGTCTATTGTATTCAAAGGGTAGGATAATAGACTTCATTTCTCAATGGCAGGTGCTATAACAAATTATAGCCATTTTTGCAATTTACTAAAAAAACTCTGAGATTCTGTTCAGGAAAACATACCTGTTCCCTATACTATACCAGAATACCTGGTAATTTTAAGTGCCCCCTCTCTAGAGAATCTAATCAATATAGCTTTGGTATGTACTCAGACAAGTGCTGGAAATGATTACTTATAAATGTTTCTTTCATTATAGAAAATTAAAATTTAAATAATTTGCAAAAACATTAAAAAATTAAATCCAATAATTTAATACATCCAAAGTATTGAACTTCAGATGAACATTTCTCTGTGACCAGTAAAGCACCAAGTATCCATAGTTTCCTGAAAGCACGTTGTCATAAAATGCTTGATAATATACATAATGTGCCTATTAAATGGTTTGAAGATCTATGAAGGATTTTTCTCCCTCTACATTGATTTCTTGATAATGATTATAACACACCTGTTTACTGTTGACATCATATTTTGTGCTTTCGAACATTCATCTCCATTATCCTGATGCCCCTGGTAAGGTAAATGGCTATAACCCACATTCAGAAAAGGATCCCGATGACTGGAGGGTTAAGTAACTTTGCCAAATTCACACAGCTAGTAAGTACCAGGTCTAAGAACTGAACCCAGAATTCTGAAGCTGGGTAATCAACCTCACTGCAGTATCAGCTAGAACTCCAATCTTTTACTTAAGGTATCCAATGATCCAAGGAAGTTGAAAAGTATGTGGAATCAACAAGATCCCAACCCACAAGGGCAGCCAAGCACATATTAGCTAAAACCCCACTGTGACATCTCCTCCTCTATCTCAAGAGAGATGATACAGTATATTAAATAACAATCAAAATTAGGATAGAGGTCTAGACCCTCAATTATAGGCTAGGCTCTTGTACTAGCTCAGTGACATGCTTCCTTAATTCAAATCCATGACCTGGAAAAATGACATATTACTGCTGAGTATGTACTCTGTTTTTATTTTAGAAGAGTCAAAACTGAAAAGTAATAGTGCAAATACCAAGAATTTTTGCAGCCATGTTCTTTTGGTTCATGCTATTCTTCCTACAATGCCTTTCTTTGCCTAATGAAACTGAATTTATCCTTCCGGAGTTAGTCTCAATGTTGCTTCCTCCATAAAGTACTCCCGACCTACACCATTAAAATTTATTACTTCTGCTTCTGAGGTCATAACAGTGGTTTGTATTTCTATTATTGCAGCACTACTCAAAGTGTGGCAGTCCATGACAAAAAAATATAAAGAAGCTGAGAATAAGCAACTAGGAATTATTAAACAATTTGATGTACTTAATAATTCTTTAAAATTGGCCTCTGGTCTATCTTTTTTTAGTAATTCATTTTTATTGTTTTTTAAAATATAGGTCTACAATAGATTCAGAGTATTTTTTAATGGTTTTGCACCACAAGTTTTTTGAGAAACATCATATTATTGCATTTATTTCATTCTACTCAGCATTGTAGTTAATTTATATTCTGTCTTGCCTACCTGCTGGCTGGCCTGCCTGCTTTTTTTATCTGCCAAAGCCGATACCACAATGTTTTGGCAAGGGGAGGGTGGGGATACAAGTTCAATAGGTGATACTAATAGAAATAGAGTTGAGTTTCTTCTGTAGTCTTACATTTAAACTCCCCTCTTAGTATTCCCTATGAAAAACAAAAGGTAACTTTCTTTTGTTTAGCTCCCAACTATTTTTATTATAGGCCAGTAACTCATTAAAAAAAACAACAAAAAAAGATTTTTTACCTTTACTTTGTGACTCATTCTATCACGGCTTTCATAATGTTATTTATAGAAACACAAAAATCCATCCAACATCTGCATGATCAGTCTTTACAGACACATGCAAGTTCAGTGTGGCTACCAACTTATTAATAGTCTCAGCACCAAGGCATTTGTCTGAGGCTTTTAGCCTCTTTTTTGTTAGGCTCACTGATAAGATAAAAAGCTGGACACGTGGAAACCCCCTTTTACAATATTGCATGGTGATCAGAATGTCACTATAATAAAAACAAACTGAATCATTTATGATTTGAGGACAATCCAGCATTTCAGAGATTAAATATATGTACATAGTAGTAGTATTGTTGTTATTTAGTAGATGAGATCTCAGCAATTCTCATTGCCTGGCTTCTCTTACCCTTTAAGCTTTGTTTACTTAACCCTGAGCAGTCCCCCATTCTTAACAGACTACCTAAGGATCACAGAAAGTGGCAATCTTAAACTATGCTCATATCCTTTTGTGGATATGTCTAAAATAAAGGCAGTGATACCTAGAATCATCCAATTTTTATAGCTATGCTCTCAGTGTGACAGAAACATGAAATGCTTTCCTAGCTCTGTTCCCAGTTATACCTAAGTGAGTTTCTTGTGGTTTTTATCCTGCACCACCTTCTGCTGTTTTCTAATATTTTTTGCAATGAGTAGTGATTGTACTGGTGGGTTGAGAAAAGCAAGTGAAGTCGTTTTAGGGTCACAGCATGAACCTGATAGTTATATGTACCCTTATCTATTTCTTTCCCAATTATATAAGTAGGGAACTAGGTAAATCAGACATTTAGAAAAAACAAACAAACAAGTACAACTACTCTAAATTTGATGGGAGATTTTTATAGGAGAGTCAAACATTGCAGCTGGAGAGTTGAAGAGCATAACATCTAAATTTAAACCTCTATTAACAGTGCTTCAGACAATTGTTTTAGTCCTTATCTGAGGATATGCTTACTGATTTTAGAGAAAGGGGGGAAGAGGGAGAGGGAGAGAAACACTGACATCATCAACACTGATAGGTTGCCTGTCATAGGTGCCCCAACCTCTGACAAGACTCAGGAGGTTGCAATGCCTGCAACCAGGCATGCGCCCTGACTGGGAACTGAACCTTGACCTTTCAGTTTACAGGCAATGCTCCAACCAACTGAGCCACACTGGCAAAAAATCTTAAGACAAATTTTGATACATGAATATTCACTGAAAAACAGGGGTGAACTTAATCTACTACCAAATAATTTTTCTAATATCTTGAAAATCTATGATGTTCTGAAACCTATTTTTAATTTGGTTAGTCTGTTTTTCTATTATCCTCTCCTCAAAAAAGTTGATTTCATAATTTATCATTTACATAATGTCCTCTGAACACCATTTGTAAAAAGCAAAATCATTTCCTGTATGTACTATATATTAATGATCTAGTAGACAGATTTTTAAAAATCATAGTTTCAGTTACTATAGTAGTTGTTACTAAACAAACATTAGTAATGACTGCAAACAGGAAACACAACCCAAGAATGACTCTTTCATAATCAAGAAGACTTAGTTTATGTTTATATGGGTATAAGGTTGTAATTATTACAGCCTTATTCATTCATGAGCTTTTTTCCACATTTTAGTACATAAAAGCTGCTTTCTCATTTCTTTTCCATTTGTCATTATTTAAGATAAATGAAATAAGAATCCTTACTTACAAAGTTTGCAAAACCAGGAATGAATGCTAAGAATCACCACTAAAACTACGCATTCTCTCTGTGTTAGTGGACTGGTGCATGACTGACATGTAGAGTTCATCAGTGGGAGTCATCTAAGTTGTGCTTACTTTCCATCATTTACTTTGTCATTTATTTTCACTCACTTTTTTATTCTATTATTCCTCTCAACAGTGTTAAGTTCTGTGTTCCAAGGTACACTGTCCTTTTGTTCACACCATATCCCAGAGTCTACAACAGTGGTTGGCACAGAGTACTCACACAGTTTTTAAATGAATCATTGTATTTGGAGAGTGATAACTTTTAAAGACAAACAAACAAACAAAATTCTCCATTATTTTTCATTTTCCGGAAAGTAACACTTCTAGGCTTACTTGATCCAGGTTAATGGATGAGTCTATATGCCCCTGAAGCTTCATACGACAGACTTATATTACTTAAATTTAACATGTTCAAATACCCCACAAATATTAAAAAGGTGAGCTAATTAAGTAAAAACAAGTTGGAAAATAGTTAAGATTTATAAAAAATTATTCAGTTTAGTACACTATGGCATTTCATTCAAAACATACATATATTTATACATTTTTGGCTTGTGTGATTTCTAATCATTTTGGAACTTTATTATGCTTATAGACTATTGATAATATTTTCTGCAGTCAAAAAGAGTCATAAGATTTGGAGAAATCTTGGAAATCACTTGGTTCCTCTCTACTGATTTTATAGATATAGAAACAGATCCAAAGTAGCCATCACAAAATCTAGAGTGGATCCAGATCTGCCGATTCTCAGTCCAGAGTGATTTTAACAATATATTGTAAACATAAATGAGAGAGCTAATACACCACAGAGCTTTCCATACACTATAGCTCTTTACATATACTGGGTACTTCCTGATTTTTTCTAATTTTTTAACACACTGTGGTGATTTGGTTTGTAAAAACAACTTATATTCAAACCAGCACCAGACCAAACTCTATTCCCACTTCTAGTGATCAGAAAAATAACATAGGAAATAATTCTTTTATCATTTATCACTAAATAATTTGAGGATGATCATCATTCTCTTTCTAAGTAGGCCCTTCAGAGCAACCCTTGTTGCGCTCTGAAGGTTCACAATTTAAATTCTATGAGCATAATGCTGGTATAATCTTGTAGCTCAGTGAAAGCCTCATAAAATGGTTGACCATTTTGGTGTTTCTCACTGTTTCTTAATGGATGCTTTTGTATGAAGAATGGGAAAGTTAAAACAATGACAACAAAAAAATAGTTCTCCTCCTATGTAGCATTGAGTGTTTCTTTGTTTTTTTGGACTGCTTTATTCTTAGCTGTCTAGTCTGCCATTCCAGTGGTACTTTGAGTACTTTGCTGCTAGGGAAAAGAGAGGTTGAGCCTACTATGCTATGTGTAAAGCTTTCTCTAAACTCTAGAGTTCAGCAGGTAGAATGTACTCTTCTACAGCCCAACTATGAGTGTCCCTAAATAGTTTCATATGTCACTGGTTGAAATTCCAAAGCAGAGAGCCAAATATGGGGTCACTATTGTTCAGGAGCATATTAAATAGGTAGGAGACAACACTACCACAGCTCCCAAGAAAAGTTGGGAAGTTGGAAGAATACTGTAAGATAACAGTCCAGAATATTATTGGAGGTTATGGTATACCTATGCCTGTAAAACTCTCCCAAAAGTTCTTTTTCGTGATATTTCTACTTAATTTAGACTCTGTCTTGGTCCAAAGAAGGTCAATGGCAACACAAAAAGGCATACATAACATATGGGTAAAGTGTTAATAAAATATGAAAAAAAAGTAGGGTGGTAATTTTATTGGAATAGAAATTACCTCCTCCAATATAATTCTTTTAAACAAATAAAATGTTAAAATATACTTTGTTATTTCTCTTTTTATGTTAAGGTAATTCATTCACCATATATTTTGTGAGCAAGACAGTTGATATAAGAAGACTCAGAGGCTGGGTTTCATGATGGAAGGAGCATAAATTCTGAAGACTATGGTTAAGACCATAGGTTCTGCCAGGTTCAGATTAACCTATCAAAGCCTCAGATTTTTTATGCTTCAAATGAGGCTAAAGTCTACTTCATGAGATTACTTTTGAACCTATCAAAGTCTCAGATTTTTTATGCTTCAAATGAGGCTAAAGTCTACTTCATGAGATTACTTTTGAACAGCAGACAAAATAGTTATGCAAGTATAAATATGAATCCTTTTCTGAATAAGCATGCAGTCTATGTAAGAAAACTATAATCTAGAACAATAATTTTCAAACAGTGTGTCAGAGAATTTTTAAAACATGCAATACCTGACTTTAGTCAGGAGCACTGACCTATTTCCCCTAGATTTTGAAATAAAAAAAATGACAAGAGACAAAGCAACAATAGCCATCCAGTGCAAATGAATTAAAATTATACCTATATTTTGTTGGATCAGCAAAAGATATATAGTTTTGGTGTGCCACAAAATTTTAGTAATTCGTTTTTGTATGCTATGACATGAAAAAGGTTAAAAATCACTGATCTAGAGGGAGAAGTGATGAGTGTCCTAAGAGTTACACATAACGATGTTTGGGAATTCAGAAGAAAGATTTTACATCTAGCTTAGGAACAATGAGAAAGATTTCATGGAAGATGCTACATGGTGGGGGGGTGCCTTGAGGAATGAGTAAGATTTAGTATTGAAGATAGGAACGCAAAGTCAAGAGGTGAGGCAGTGGCACACAGTTAATAGCTAGTTGAGAAATAATTCAATTCTACTTCACAGTATAGCATAATGAAACAAAATCAATAGAAAACTTATTATAGTTCTATTCAAAAACAATATTCAGGGCAAATTAGAAAAGGTGACTTTTCATATCGAATTAATGTAATGAATCACATCATTGGTTAGAGGAGAGTAGAGCCAAGATGAGGACTAAGTTACTTTCTTCTGTACTTGTTCTGAGAGGCAGAGTAAACTGCCTCTATGGCAGAGCCCTGGAAGTACTTTACCCTGCCCTTCCAATACCGCCAGCCTTGCCAATGATTCTTGCAGCAACAATGGTTTCAAGCAGAAATGCAACTATAGATTTGAGCATCAAGGTCACTGTATACCGTACTTGCCTTTTCCACTTCAATCAGGGGACACCTAAGAGAAAATGTTCATTCAAATTTCTAACAGTGTCTGTGGTTCAGTATTCTATTTCCAACTGCAACCCCCTGGTTTTATTTCTTTTTCTTTTTCCCTAATGACAAGTTTTTAAAACAAGTTTGGATGCTAAGATAGGAGACTTTTCAGTGGCCTGTGATCTTTAAAATGCATCTCATCTCTTAAAAATAAAATGAAAGGAACAAAGAAAAGAGTACTAAAAAAATGCAAGATGTTAGGAAGAATCAAAAGACAGAACTTAGAAGGAAAAATGAGTAAGTCCGGAAGCAATTCCAGGCAGCATATGGAAATTACTGGAGTTCTTTTTCCTTCTAGAATGGTTCTTTTTCTCTCTTGTATGTTATTTTTTATTCTTTTTTATTATTATTTATTTTTCTGGTATGTTTTTAAAGGAAAAAAAGTGATTCTCATGAGAAAGTAAGATGAAATAAAAGAAAACAGCTGGCTGTGGTCCATGATTTATCTTTCACCCCAACATGAGAGTCTTTCTGTTTTTCAAAGGCCATTGTTTTTTCCAAATAGTCACAGGCTCCACTTACACAAAGTTAATTATAGTGAAGAGACTGAAAACATAAGGAATAAGTCTAGATGCATCATTCAGAAGATAGGGCAAAGACATAAAAATCAAATTCTATTTTTAAATATTATTAAAACAAAAACTTAGTATAACCAAACTAGCTCTCACATCCTAGCAACAGCTCACTTACTTCAAACAAAACAAAATATAGTGAAATCTAATTATAAAAATTCCTTGTCTTTGTGATAGTGGGTTTTAACTGGTAATTAATCCAAATGTACACAAATGATTTTCACACCAACTTCTTTTATAAACCAAGAATCCTATAATAGGATCATCCACTTGGGTTGTGGAATGAAGACAACCCTCTGTAGTTCTTCTTACACAAACTGTTAATATATAAAAAAAAAAAAAGAAATAACACCTTTAATCTGCCTGGGGAAAATTCTTTAAGAAATTAGTAGTATAAGGATTTTAGAAGGAAAAAAATGTCACATATCTTAAAACAGAAATCAAATTTAGTTTTCTTTAAATGGTTGGTTGTGCCTTTGTTCCAACTTCCAACCCGGCTTTTTAAAAGTTATGTTCAAACTATTATTTTTCTTGTCCGCCCAAGCCTAAAAGGGAGACCTAAAAACTATCTAGGTACCCTCAAAAGGGTGAGGGCTCTGCCAGTAGATTGAGATAATTTTGTGATGTTTCCTTCTTTTGGTGTGTTAGAAAACAATTTCTAAAGGGAATGAATTTTCCCCCCTTTTGTTGTTTTTGTTCATCTGTATGTTTGTTTTTAGATTAGGGCTAACACTATAAAATGTATTCCTGGATCTCCAACCTTTGGCCTCCAACTTTGTGAAATCCACAGAATATCAATTCTATCAAGGGGCCTGCCTATGAAGGCACAGAGAGGGTATGGTTAGCAGTCAAACTGGACATCTTTGGAGTGGTTTAGTAGTTTCCAACTAACTGGTTGAGGAAAAAGTAGTGAAACAAGAATTTGTTATTGTCATGGGATTAACTATAAAAGTTTTAAATTTATGGCTTTCTATTGGGGGGGAGGAAAGGAGAAGGGTTAGAAAGAATGATATGATTCTCAATGGAAAAGATTATCTTTTAAAGTAAAGGGGAGATGATGGAGAATAATTATACCATATATCAAGGGCATTATTTATCATACTCCACATTTTAAAAGTAAGGACACCGTTTATAAATGATGTCTGAATTTTTCCTTTGCAAGCATATAGTTAACTCTTAACTTTAGATTTTTTCTCTTGGAATTATTCCTTCTTTGTCTCAAATACTTTTTTAAAAAGTTAAATTTATTGGGTTGTACTGGTCAATAAAATTATATAGGTTTCAAGTATACAATTGTATGATACATCATCTGTATAGTACATTGTGTCCCCACCACCAAAAATCAAATGTTCTTCCAACACCATATTCAAATACTTTCAAAATCATTTTTGGATGTTGACTTTTTTTTTCCTTTAAGTAGACTTTATTTTTCAGAGCAGTGTTAAGTTCAAGCAAAACTGAGCAGAAGGCTGTTTCTGTACATCCATCCCACACACACATAGCTATCCCCAGTATCAATATCTTACACGAGAGTGGTGTATTTGTAACAAATGATGAAGCTACAGTGACACAACATTATCCCCTGAAGTCCATAGTTTATATTAGGGTTCATTCTCAGTGTTGTTTAGTCTATGGGTTTTGACAAATACAGCATCCAGCACAAATAATACCCATTTTTATTACAAAATCACAAGCATGTAATTCTGTAACATAATAGTATCACACTCAAGCATACCATATGACACTTCAGGTGAACTGTTCAAACTGCTGTCAGTCTCATTCGAGATACTGATATACTCTACCAATCACACTCAAGCAAGCCTTACTTCTGCCAGACCCTATATATAATCACATGTATCCACCATCATAAATATTCTCTGCTTCACCTATTCAGCCCTCCCTCCCCTACCAAAAGATGCTGACTTTTAAAAAGGAGTTTTGGAATCAATATTTATAAGCATGGGCAAGACCCTCAAAATTTTAGACAACTACTAAATTAAGTAACTGTTACCCACTTAAAAACGAAATAGTGTTCAACAGAAGGAGCAACCAAAATGCTTTCTTAGTGGTAAGCAAAATTAACAAAAAATAGTAGTGTCATTTCACTGCAAATAAAAGAATTAAGAAACCAAGTGGAAAAAAGACTAGAATGCAATCACACTTCTCTTTATATTACCACCAAACCAATGTGGCTCAGAGGACTGGGCACCAATTTACACTGCCTTTTCCTGTCCCTGAATTCCATTTTGAATGTTGTTTCTCATAAGGCATGATCTGTTTTCCCACTGAAAGTTTTTATTTTTCAACAGCTTGCTAACCTAATATCTTGCATTTTTGTACATTTTTAAAAATCCAATTTTGGGCAATTTTCAACTGAATGCTCAGGTCAGGGATTTTATCTTTGTAAGATAAAATGTGGCAATATGGGGCCATAGTGAGCAAGAGAAGAAATTTAGGTTCTCTTCTCTTTCTGCAAAACCTCCTTCCCTATTTGATAAGAGACAGCTGGCTTAAATTTACTGCAAATATGAACAATTCCTTGGAAAGAGACCTTTACACAATCATTATACCGGAATGTGACATCAGTGAAATCTGACCTCAGCATTCCATTTGAGTCACAGTCCGGTTCCTTTGGTTCCTTTCCTCCTAGGAGACGAAAGCTCGGGTAACCCTGGAGCAGCTCCGGTAGTACCTTGGGTCCTGACGCCCAGGGCAGCCAAGGGGGAACCGTCTCCAGGAGCTAAAAGCACTGGTGACAATCACTGTTTGGGGCTAGCAGCCAACAAGGGAGAACCTTTTCTTTGAGAGATTAACTTCTAAGAGGGAGACATTCCTTTGGAAGTAAAGAAATGAATGCTCCCCTCCCCCCCAATCATCACTTTTCATATTATCACTAGCCGCGGGTGAAAAGGAAGTCGATTAAATCAGCACTCACTTTGGAGCGTCTCTAGCAGCCAAGCTGGAGGGGAGGAGGTCTGAGCTGTCAAAGTCACACCAGTGCCCCTAAACCACAGATGTTTAATAAAGTTGCACTTCCTGAGACAGGAAGAGGTAGTGTCACGGTCTCGCCTGAAACGTCGCTAACCTCCTCCTTTTCTTTCTGGGAGGCAAGGCGCAGCCGAAACATCTTAAGGAAAGTTTGAAACACTTCCAACCGTTGTACGTGGTTGGACTGGAGTGAGGCCCCACGCCTGTCCTAGCTCGCGCTCCCGACTCTCCTTAGCTCCAGGATTTCAGGAGTTAACGGGAACTGAAGCATCCCTACCACCCCTGGGCGAGCACCTGCGCCCCAGGCAAGGGTCTCTGAGCCCCCGGGCTCCTGCAGGCCCGTGCGCCCCACCTACCGCCCGCGGCCAGGGGGCAGCGCACCGTGCAGGTGTAGTGGCGCTGCCCGCTCCCCCCTACCTTCTTCATTTTGGCCTCCAGGTCCATGTTTGTGTGTCAGAAAAGTTCTGTCTCCTGTTCAGGATCTCACATCCAGGTTCGCCTGGCCTCCAACTACACGGAGTAAGGAGGGTCAGGGAGAGTTATCTCCCAGGACTCCGGCCCTGCTGCAGCCTTCACTCATTCGGCGCCGTCAGACTTCCGCGCCCAGTCGGAGGAAGCCTTCCAACTGCGGAACGGGAACAAAGAGGCCTAGGCAGCCAATGGCAGCAGGGCAGCGCCAGCAGCCGCCAATCACCGAGCCCCTCGCGCACCTTGGAGGCTACTGCGCCTCGGCATCAAGGTGAGGAGCTGAGTGGAGTTATGTCTGGGGCGGTGCCCTAGGAAAGTGTCCCTGGAGCTGCGACCTGTCTCTTTGTATCCCTTAGTGTCGGTCGACCCACTTGTAAAGTACTGGGGGCCCAGCTTTCCCCAGCTGATGATGAGGAAGATTCCTTTTCCATTCTGGCAGCTTGTACAATACTTGTGTTTCCCTTGACCTGTATCCTGAGGAATAAATTATCCCACTACTAACTTCTTGATTTATTTTCAGGGCAAGATGAAAGACAACATACTGCAGAGATTGTTAGGGATCGCCGTAATAGGTGTAGAACCCTAATTTCACCATTGAATTGTGGAGAGAGACTTTTCTTAAATGCTTTTCTCCATAGTCCCAAGCACCGGCAAGAAATCTATTATAAAAGTGTACACCTGACACCTGTATTATTTTTATTAACCAATGTCACCCTGATAAATTCAATAAATAAATTTTAAAAAATAAGGTCTTGGGGTTTGATCTTAAGGATGGAGTGAGAAAGACTTCGGGTACTAAGTGGGAACCCTAGGATCATGGTTTTAAAAAAAAGGAACCTCATTTCATCTGAACAGTGAAGATTGTTGTGTATGTTTTCTGAGCATTCAGTTGTTCCAAAGTGAGGATGGTGTGAATCATTTCAGAGACTGGTTGTGTCGTTTCTTTGCAAATAGAAGCCTGTTCTTTGTTCCTGCAATGGGAACTGGTGTGAGGCTGCTCATGTGTCTCATGCTTTGATGAAACAGTTTCATAGGTCTAACACACAGCACTGGAGCACCACCGCAGGATCCATTTCATGGCCTAATTCAGGAACAATTGCAATGAATACCATCAGACTGATGGATCTGGAAGGGATCCCAGAGATTAAGTCTGGCTTTCTCATTTTACAGAAAACTGAGGATACCAGAGGTGCAGAGACCTCAATATCTGAGTCTTGTGGGGTAGTGTTAGTACTCCTAAGTCTCTAAGCGATGTCTCCAGCATGTTTGGAAATGTAAACACAGCATTTTGACTAAGTAAAAAAGAAAACTCCAGGGTTTTATTGTTGTTGTTTTGTTCTTTTTCAGTTTGATGTTATTACAAAAAATATATAATGGGTGGACCGCAGATGATTTCCTAATCTGGCTCCTACTTTTAAAATGAAAAAAAGTCCCAAATAATGTAGATGTTTGGATCCAGATGTCTCTCTCCTTTACCTCCTGAAATTTGGTATGAAAACATGCAAAATTTATTTTAGCCAACACTTTCAGCCTTTTGTTTACTTGGCTATTTGTTAACATAATTCAACAGAACATTGATTTATAGTGTGCTGTTTTCCTCATCCTATTTATAAACTAAAAGTGGAGTTGTTACCAAACAGAGGTCGGGGGGGGGCAATATTTGGCCAACCTAGGGATGCCAAAACCTGCTACACAACAGGGGCCCCTCCCAAGGACAGAATACTAATATCTACTGGGCTCTTCTGTCTGCCGCCAATTGGAAAGACATCTCTCAATGCCAGAGATTTGTGAAAAGGAAACAAAATGTTTATTTAATGCTATTTAGGGTTAATGCCTCCACTAAAATATCAAAGTCCTTTAGGGTATACACCTACACCCACACAGTTCTCCCTTCTCCCACTGTCCCAACTCCAGGTACCATAAATCAGGAAAAGAGCACACGTCTGTGTTGCAGGCGGCTGGCACCATCAGCTGTGTCAGGCAGGATCTCTAGTTAATCCAAAGTACTGTGGTACCCTCTCATGGTCCACTGGCAATGCGTCAGGAAAATGAAGCAACCAGACACCAAGGGTTTCTGGAGTACAAGGTTTATTAACATGCATGGACTCAGAGGAATCAGTCTCCAAATTCTGAGACCCGAACGAAGGGAAAGCAGCCATTTTATGGGGGGGTAGGGGAAGACTGTCCTTCAGACTAAAGCGGGAGATAATTTACAGAAGCAGAAAGTAGAGTGCTTCACTATCTCTGGTATGTAGGCGATAAGCTAGAAGAAACAAGGTAAATCACTGGGCTGTTAAACATCCCGGCTGTAAAAAAAACAGTCCCCTAATTGCTGTGCTATATTTTAAAATAGGTATCAATTTCCCCCAACAGCAAGAGTTCTTTTTACCCAGTTCCAGCGAAAGTCTCTCCTGCTTTCCAGGCCACTCGGCCGAAAGGGGCATCCCAAAGCCGTGTGGGGGCCTCTTCTACCAAAGCTGCAGGGGTTCACACTCCACCAAAAGCATGTGGCTGTCTTCGTCACCCGGCTGCAGGGATGTCCATTCTGGCAAAGCTGCGTGGTTTTTTCTTTTCCCTCACAAAGAGGGGGTCGACACTCTGCCAAAACCACATGGCTCCCTCTTTCACCTCACCAAGAGGGGGTCCTCACTCTGCTGAAACTGCGTGGCTCTCTCCTACATGACTGCAGGGGTCCTGACTCTGCCCCAAATTGCGTGGACCTCTCCTCACCTGGGCAGTTATCCCCTCATGTCCTGGAGCCAATCTTTTCCAAGCTCTCACACAGGCCCCTCTCACTCAGGAGCGCAGCCCCTAGTTAAATCCTGGTCCAAGCCACTCCCTTCTCCCTGGCTCAAAACTTGGCCACAGCTATTTAACATATCTATGAAACCAGTTAAAGGTTAGAGATATGTTAAATGATCATTCTAGAGGTTAGCTGCAATGCTATGGCTATGTAAAGCAGCTCTCAATGGCCCTGCTCTATTGGTCCCTTCCCCCTGGGGAGGGGGGTGAGGACATCTTATATGTCTCTCCAATAGTCCTATACACTTTGAATTCTGGACACCATTCCAAATCTTTTTTTTGTCCCCCCCTGGCTGCACCCTGTATCAGAGTGACCAAAATGGATCATGAATTTTTCTTTTCATTCAGTTGAAGTAAAACTTTCCCATCCCATTTTTCCAAACGACCCTAACACTTTGGGCCCCTAAAAAGTTTACTCAGTGTAATATCCAATAAACATGAGGTTTATGAAAAGGCAATTTGGTCTTTTTCAGGGAGATTAGCAGATGGAAAATGTCCAGTAAAACAGTTTAAATAAGGCATCAAACACATACTGTAACTTAAATCTGGGGTTTAGTTGGTGGGATTTGAAAGATCTGGATACATTTATTTTTAACCATCAAATTCTGCCTTTTATCTCTTCCTTGCCCACATTCCCAGCATCACTTTGTATGTAAATCACTGGCAAGGATGGAAGTTAAAATTCAGTTATTTCTCTCTGGACTCATTACTATACCCCTTATATAGAAAAAAAGTTGATGTATATAAGTGTTAAGAGTTAAAATTGTGAGTCCCTATTTAGCTATTAAAGTGTTAAGTTAGGTATTAAGGGGTTAGAATTGCCACTACTTGGTGACTAGATGTTGTTGATGAGAGAAATGAATAGAAGATAACATACATGTTTCTTACTTGATCACCTATGTGGATAGTTCAGGAAAAGAGACAATGTAAGATGAGGGGCAGGATTTTGTTTAGTTTTGCTTTCTTTGGGGGATGGTATAGATAAAGGGTACAATTTTAAATATATTGGGTTTGAGGTTGGGATATGGAAACAAACTATCTGAATATAAATCTTAGAAATGAGACCTGAGCTCAGGAGACCTGCCCAGGAAATGTGATTTAGGAGTCAATATTCTACATTGTTAAATAATTGAAAAATATGGGCAGAAGAAGGTTAGCATGGGAGATTGAAAAATAAAAAAGTATCAGTGACTACAAATGAGCAAAACTGAGCAAGAAAAGCACAAGAAAGGAGATAAGGCTAGTGAGAGGGTAAGAAAAAATGCAGTGGACTTTAGGTGAACAAGAGAGGGAATTCAAGAAGTAATTAGTCAATGATGTCAAATTACAGATGAGGATTAAATGTTCATTGGATTTAACATAAAGGAAATCACTGGTAAACTTGGGAAATGCTAGCTATTTCCCAAGCACTTAGGCTAATGGCCAAAGTAAGGTGGTAGCAATGTGTAGGGAGAATTAGGAGTAACCAGTGATATTAAAGAGATAAAAAATACTGGAATTGATTGATTGGTTTGAAAGGAGGGGTGATAAGAAGCCCAGAATAACTTTCCAGAATTTATTCTTGGTGACTGATATGGTGGATGTACTGTTACCAAACAGAGGTCCAAGGGGGGGCAATATTTGGCCCACAGAGGGATGCCAAAACCTGCTACAGAAAACAGGACCCCCCCCCCCAAAGATGGTATACTAATACCTACTGGGCTTGTCTGTCCACTACCAAAGGAAAGACATCTCTCAATGTCAGAGATTTGTGAAAAGGAAACAAAATGTTTATTTAATGCTATTCAGACTTAAAGTAGTGACCCCATGTCCCCATAAAAATATCAAAGTCCTTTAGGATAACCACAGATGCCCACAGCCCTTCCTTCTCCCCCTGCCCTAATTCAGGGTACCATATCTCTGGAAAAGAAGCACACATCTGTGTTTCAGTCTGCTGGCACTGCACCGTTAGCTATGTCGCCATCCAGGCAGGATCTTCAGTTAATCCAAAGTACTGTGGTACCCTCTCGTGGTCCACTGGCAAGAGTCCTTTGCGCCCAGTTCCAGTCAAAGTCTCTTCTGCTTCCCGGGCCACGCGGCCAAAGGGGGCACCCCAAAGCCGCGTGGGCCTCTTCTATCAAAACTGCAGGGATCCACACTCCACCAAAGGCACGTGTCTTTCTTCTTCACCTGGCCGCAGGGATCTTCATTCTGGCAAAGCTGCGTGGTTTTCCCTTTCACCTGGGAAAGAGGGGTTTGTACTCTGCCAAAACCACGTGGCTCTTCCTCTCATGGCTGCCGCCTCTGGGTTTAAATCTCTGCACCCATCCTCCTTTGCAGCCCCATTTCCGACTCCTCCCACAATCAGTTACACCTGTCAGTATTTCTGTATTATTACAACTTTACTGGGCTGCCATCATTAGTCTGGGCAAGTGTGGCCCCATGGCGTGAAGCCAATCAACTCCAACCTCTCACACAGGCTGTAACTCAGGGGACCAGCCCCCAGTTACATCCTGGGTAGAAGCCACTCCCTTCTCCCTAGCTCAAAACTTGGCCACAACTATTCAACATATCTATGAAACCAGTTAAAGGTTATAAGTATGTTAAATGACCATTCTAGAGGTTAGCTGCAAAACTATTGCTATGCAAAACAGCTCTCAATGGCCCTGCTCCATTTGGCCCTCCTCCCTTCCCCCTGGCAGGGATGGTGAGGACATCTTAATATTTCCTGAACACCCTGAGCTCTGGACCCCATTCCAAATCCTTTTCTGGGGCCCCCTTTTGGCTGCGCCCTATTATAGTACTTCACTCCTTAATTTAAGAAACAGAAAAGAAAGAAGATTGAGAAAGATTAATACACTTACTGTTGTATGTATTGGTTTAGCAAAGGAAATTTAATCTGAGTTTGATGGTCAAAAGAAAGATCTGGGCTGGAGATGATACAGGGTGCAGCCAGGGGGGCCCCCAAAAAAAGATTTGGAAAGGTGTCCAGAATTCAAAGTGTATAGAAATATTGGAGAGACATATAAGATGTCCTCACCGGCCCCCCACCCCCACCAGGGGGAAGAAAGAATGGAGCCAGAGCCATTGAGAGCTCTTTTGCATAGCAACAGTTTTGGAGCTAACCTCTGGAGGAATGGTTATTAACATATCTATAACCTTTAACTGGTTTCATAGATATGTTAAATAGCAGTGGCCAAGTTTGGAGCCAAGGAGAAGGTAGTGGACTGGGACTCAGGAGAATGTAACTAGGGTCGGCGCTCCTGAGAAGGGAGAAGGGAGAAGGAACTACAGGGACTCAAGATGGGAACTAAGGGCTGCTCTCCAGAGTGAGAAGGGCTTGGACTCAGAATGTAACGAGGGGCTGCGTCCCTGAGTGGAAGGCCTGTGAGGGAGAGCCACACGGTTTCAGCAGAGTGAGGACCCCCTCTTGGTGAGGTGAAAGAAGGAGCCACGTGGTTTTGGCAGGGTGCGGACCCCCTCTTTCCCAGGTGAAAGGGAAGAATCACGCAGCTTTGCCAGAATGGAGATCCCTGCAGCCAGGTGAAGAAGAAAGCCACATGTTTTTGGTGGAGTGCGGACTCCTGCAGCTTTGGTAGAAGAGGCCCACGGGGCTTTGGGGTGCCCCGTTTGGCCGCGTGGCCTGGAAAGCAAGAGAGACTTTGACTGGAACTGGGTACAAAGGACTCTTGCCAGTGGACCATGGGAGGGTACCACAGTACTTTGGATTAACTAGAGATCCTGCACAGTGACATAGCTGACGGTGCCAGCAGCCTGCAACACAGACGTGTGCTCTTTTCCTGATTTACGGTACCCAGAGTTGGGACAGTGGGAGAAGGGGAGCGCTGTGTGGGTGTAGGTGTATACCCTAAAGGACTTTGATATTTTAGTGATGGCATTAGGCCTGAATAGCATTAAATAAACATTTTGTTTCCTTTTCACAAATCCCTGGCATTAAGAGATGCCTTTCCAATTGGCGGCGGACAGAAGGGCCCAGTAGATTTTAGTATTTTGTTTTGGGAGCGGCCCCTGTTGTATAGCAGTTTTGGGCATCCCTAGGTGGGCCAAATATTGTATTGCCCCTCCCTCGGACCTCTTGTTGTTTGGTAACAGAGATACAGGTGATTGATTATAAATACACTGTCACATACATATACACAAATACATAAGTGCATATAAACACAGGCAGTAAACATACTGGAAGCCCCAGGGGAAGGAAACACCAATGGGAAAGATTTCTGAAACAGGTGAAGTAAATTTTCAAGATAGAAACAACTACACCTGTCTCAATTATTAACATGGTCTCAGGAGTCCTCTTTAAAGATGTTAATTATGTATTAATGCTTGTTAGAGGCACTCCTGAACTACTAATATAGCTATTATTGCTCATTAGCAGCTCGTATAGAATTATGCATTGTTTTATAGGGAATCACCAATGTATTACAGAGCAAACTATTACCATAAAATTTTTCTAATTGAACACACATTAGGGATTGGATAAGTAAATAAGGAATGATCTATATTCTAGATTTATGATAGCAGAAGTATTATTGTTCTAAACAATAATACTTAAGAATTTTTGTAATAGGAAATATAATGTTATGGGAAGAAAATAAAATATAGAATTGTATATACATTATACTCACCACTTGGCAAAATACCATGCACAGAAAAACAACATGAAGAAAATACATTAAAATGTCAGGAGTGGATTGCCTTTGATAGTCAGGTCCATGGGAATTCCTTTCTTCCTTTAAAAAGTATTCCATGATGAGCATGAAATATTTATTAATGAAAAAAACTTATTTAAAATATATTATGCAAAGTATTTTAGGAAGATGCAATGGCAGCATACATTTTAATCTCTTTCAAAACCCACATTAAAAAACAAAACAGAAAACAGATCAACTAGTTAGCAAAACCAAAACCCACAGATAATCATTACAATGAAACTAGGTGGCAAGGTATCTCCATAAACCCCAAAACACAAGCAGTGAGAACAAATCGCCAAAAGCCACAAGGCATGTATGTATAAACAATTTTGTGGGGAGAGGAAGGGAAACAATGATTCATGGACAAATAACTCAAGATGTTCTTCTCCAGTTACTTATTTTTAAATGCTTCAGGCCAATTTTCTAAAAGAAACTAAAACAGAATGATTGAAGGGGCTAAAGCAATCTCATTCTTGTGATATATGGGGGTGACTTTTCCCTCACGCCCCCTCCCCCCACCGCCAAGGATGAAAGTAAACAAGACAAGATGTGATCTGCTTGAGGACAAGAGGTGGCCAGTTGCTCAGAGGAAACAAAGGCCAGAAGCAGCCAGTTTCTCCATGGAAAAAAAGGTCTGAAGCCCCTTCCTCCAGTAGCTTTTATTGAATTGTAATACCCAGGAATACAGGGCAACAAGGATCAAATAGTAGATAACATTTCCAAGAAATCTGAAGGTTTAGTGTGAGTCAGTGTCTGTCAGGAAAGGGGGTTGCAGAACTTTGGGGAGACATACTCATTTCCTCTCAGACCCTTATATGAATGAAAGCACTGGAAGCAGAGCAGGTTTCACAAGTTTATCAGGAAGTCTTTGTGGTGCCAGATTGTTCCCCAGGACATACTCTAGCCAGGCAAGGAGCTGCACCTCTCCCCATCAGGTATTCAGGTTTAAGGGGACTAGAGCCAGGAAGCGCTTCTCCCAGAGAACATGGGGACACGGGCTATGTCAAAGCGGGTGGGGGGGGCTGAGAGGCCATTGCTCTTTGTTGCAGCCCCCCCCCCCAGTCTTTCCATAATGGCCTCCCACATGATCAAGTTTCGCTTAGGTTGCCCCCCCCAGCTGTGAAGGGTCTTACCTGTCATTGACTTCTGACCAAGCTTTGGGGGCAGGGAGAGAAAACTGAGGCAGTGTTTGCTACCAGAGACAAGCTTTGTCTCCTGCTGCTTGCATTCAAGAGGTCCTCACTTGCCCTTAGCCACAGGGGGTCGAGTTACAATTCCTGAAACCAGGCAGAGCAGTCTACAGCAGTGATGTCTTAAAACTGATGCTCCTAGACTCCCTTCTAGGAGAGGGTCACACAAAAAGAAGCCATATGGAGCGAAATCTAAATTGAGTCTGATAAAGAAGAGGCAGTGGAAAGGGAAAGGCTAAAGGATCATTCTCTAATAAGATAGCCAGTAACCATATGTTATTTAAATTTTAATAAAAAATTAATTACTCAACATTAATTAAAATTAAAATTTTAACTTCTCAGTCACACTAGCCATATTTCAAGTGCTCAACAGCCAGAGAGGGAGGGTCAGGAAATCCCCAAAATACACTATATTTTTTAACGCTTCATAGAAACAAGAAAAGATGGAGTTATCCAATTTAGGACATGATTTTTTAAACCTGGCCTTACTATAAAAGTTCAGGAAATTAATATCACATAAAAATGAACAATAGTAAATTATCAAGTTCAAATTCAATACAAAATTATCAAAAGAAAAATAGAGCAGAATAATTTCCCTACAGATACTGAAAGAACATCACAAAGGTGTGTCTACAGAACAGAACAAAACTGTAAACTATTAATTTAAAACAAGCTAAGAGACATTAAAAAGTTAATACATGCCAGAAAAGAACCATACAAAGCAGAAATTTTTAAAAAAAAATTTACAAGTGAGGTAATAGACCTCAGAAAAGAATTAAAAGTGATGAAATACAGTATTACATAAAGAGAGACTAAACTTAAAAGACTATAAGGTTAAAAACTGATAATGCTTAAGAACAAGAGAAAGTAAAAGAAAGAATTTTTTCTAAAACATCAAAAAAAGAAATACAAAATATTATAGGTAAAGTAACAAACATTGAAAATAGAATAAAAAGATCAAACATGTGGACAATAGGAATATCTGAAGACAAAAACCAAACCAAACCAAAGGAACAAATAATACCAAAAACTATGATTCAAGAAAACTTTCCTAAATTAAAATAAATGATATGAAAGTACACATTGAAAGATCATATACATACCTGAGAATATTGACTGAAAATAGCCAACACAAGAAATATTCTGGTAAAATTATTGGACTTTGAAGAATAGGGGAACACATTTTTTGGGTATCCCTCTAGGTTCAGGGAGGGATATAACCTATAAGGAGAAGAAAATTACATTATCATCAGACTTTTTCTACAGTAATCCTTAAGATCAGAAGACAGAGGAGTAACATATTAAAGATATTCAAGAAAGCTAGTATGAGCCAAAGATTTTATATCAAGTGACTTTTAAGAATAAAGGGCACAGGCAAAGTTTTATAAAGAGAGAATTCAGGAAAAACAGTTCTCAAGAGCGCTTCCTAAGGAATTTTCACATGGCTAATTAGTGCATGTGTGTCTGTGTCTGAATCTTTCTTCTCTTTCTCTTGTGAAGACAGCAGTCATTGGATGTAGAGGCCATCCCTAATCCAATATGACTTAATATTAATCAGTTATATCTACAAAACCTCTATTTCTAAATAAGGTCACATTGATACAGGGTGCAGCTTAGGGGGGCCCCCCAAAAAAGATTTGGAATGGTGTCCAGAATTCAAAGTGTATAAGAATATTGGAGAGACATATGAGATGTCCTTACTCCCCCAGGGAGAAGAGACAAATAGAGCCAGGGACATTGAGAGCTGTTTTGCATAGCAACAGTTTTGCAGCTAACCTCTGGAATGATTATTTAACATATCTATAACCTTTGACTGGTTTCATAGATATGTTAAATAGCTGTGGCCAAGTTTTGAGCCAGGGAGAAGGGAGTGGCTTCTACCCAAGATGTACCGAGGGGCTGCGTCCCTGAATGAGAAGGCCTGTGTGAGAGCTTGAAAAAGATTGGCTCCAGGACATGAGGGGATAACTGCCCAGGTGAGGAGAGAGCCACTGGGTTGGGGGCAGAGTGAGGACTCTTGCAGACATGTAGGGGAGAGCCATGCGGTTTCAGCAGAGTGAGGACCCCCTCTTGGTGAGGTGAAAGTGTTATAGGAAAATGAAGCAACCAGACACCGAGGGATTCTGGAGTACGAGGTTTATTATTTAACGTGCACGGGCCCAGAGGAGTCACTCTCCGAATTCTGAGCCCCGAACAAAGGATTCTTGGGGAATATATAGATTAGGGGTCTTCCTGTCTACGTGACAAATGTGGGATACAGAAGCAAAATGTGATAATCATTCTATCAGTGGTGGTGCTAGTTCCAGTCCTACTGGCTATCTGCTCTCCAGACAGCCCCATCGCTCTCCGATTGCACATGGGGCTTGGGCAAATAAAGGTTAAACAGAGGTTTTTCAAAGTTTCCCATATCAAAAGAGGGAGCCACGTGGTTTTGGCAGAGTGTGGACCCCTCTTTGTGAGGTAAAAGAAAAAACCACGCAGCTTTGCCAGAATGGAGATCCCTGCAGCCAGGTGAAGAAGAAAGGCGCATGCTTTTGGTGGAGTGAGAACCCCTGCAGCTTTGGTAGAAGAGGCCCACACGGCTTTGGGATGCCCCCTTTGGCCACATGGTCTGGAAAGCAAGAGAGACTTTGACTAGAACTGGGTACAAAAGAACTCTTTCCAGTGGACCATGAGAAGGTGCCACAGTACTTTGGATTAAATGGAGATCCTGCCTCACACAGCTGACGATTCTAGCAGCCTGAAAAACAGACGTGTGCTCTTTTCCTGATTTATAGTACCCGGAGTTGGGACAGTGGGAGAAGGGAGCGCTGTGTGGGTGTAAGAGTATACCCTAAAGGACTTTGATAGTTTGGTGGAGGCATTAAGCCTAAATAGCATTAAATAAACATTTTGTTTCCTTTTCACAAATCTCTGGCATTGAGAGATGTCTTTCCAATTGGCGGCAGACAGAAGAGCCCAGTAGATATTAGTATTCTGTCCTTGGGAGGGGCCCCTGTTGTTCTGTAGCAGTTTCTGGTGTTGTAGGCAACAGATGGGTCGATACACGCTCTTGGAGATGAAAATTGGTTTCAAAGAATTCTAGTTTTATTAATCACAAAATAATGGTCCAAATATGAATTTGGTGGCCAAGCTTTACCTGCACAGGGGCGAACTTCCCCAACTGTGACTGAAGCCACGTAGCTACTCGGAGCTACCAGATGGAAGTCGCGCCTGGCTTACAAACTACGGGGTTTTTATAGGGCAGAGCAAGCAAGCGCGGGCTTACAGAAGCAGATGTGGCGGTTAGCTATTAGCTAGGTTGCTAAGTTGAAAACGGCAAAGGTCCCTAATTGGTGGGTGTGGCTGCTGGCGGGCCTCTTCTGGCGGGCCCTGGTTAGTTACCTTATTTGGCTAGAATTTTGAACCCAACCATTCCCGGACGTTTATTCATTACCCAGTCTCAGGAACTGCAGATGCCTAACGGCTGTTTGTATGTTTCTACTACTAATGGCCATTACATTCCCGACTGCCGGTCATCTTGAGGCAGGATGGTTTATGGTTGGGACAATACCATAAGCTTGATGGCATCAATCCTGTCCCTGATGAATGCAAAAATCTTATTCAAGATCCAGGGTCCTGCAGTCAGGGCAAGCAATAGGATAAGTATAGGGCCAGCTAATGCGGAAATAAGCGTGGTCAGCCAAGGGGAAGCTTTAAACAGAGAGGCATACCACGAAGAGGTCTCTTCCTCTTGTTCTCTTTCTTTTAGTCTCTTGGTTAGCATCTTTATGCTTTCTCTGATTACCCCTGAATGGTTAGCATAAAAACAGCACTCTTCCCCTAAGGCTGCACATAGTCCTCCTTGTTGAAGAAACACAAGATCAAGCCCCCTTCGGTTCTGAAGTGCTACCTCAGCTAAGGAGTCTACTTGGCGTTCTAGGAACATTACTTGTTCCTGGAGCAGGGAGACATCTTTAGAGAATGTCTGCGATAACTGTCTAAGGCTATTCTCCCCATGGATTAGTGCCCCCGCTCCAACAGCTGCTGATCCAATTATACCAATAGTGGCAGCTATGGGTATGAGCAATGGAGTCCGCTTGACTCTGGAAGGGGGTCGTAGCACAAAGTTGGGATCCCCTCCATACAGGTATACTTGGGGAATAATATATGCACTAACACAAAGTTCTGGGTTAGTAGGAACTAGACATTTAAAAATACCTTGGGTACATATAAACCATAGCCCTTCTGGGGCTCTTGTTACAGTCAATGTTCCTGGGGTCTTCGGTATGTATACTAGGTTGAGACAGTAATCTGCATAATTCGAATCATTGAGGGTGAAATTAGCTAACAGGTAACAGGTTCCCTGTCCATGAAACTCTGCCAAGGTGATGGTACCTTCAAATTCACATTGTTCAAGACCTTGCACCTGTCTTTTCCCTTGGGGAAGTTGCATTGTGATGGGAGTGTTATTTCCCCCTGCGGAGGAGTTAACCCCCAGGCCAACATAGAATGGGGGCCTTGGGCTAAGGCATAACCAACAGGACTTAGTAATGTTTGGCATAGTATAGTTAAAATAAGGAAACACTTGTTCCAAGAGGCTTAGGGCCGACTCTCCTTGATGATGAGGCCTACCTACCAAGGGTGGTGGGCTACGGAGGGGTGGCCTTGGTTTTTCTTCTGATGCTGGGGTTTCAGTTGTCCTGGGAGGGGGCCCGGTTCCCTTTAGGTCAGGAGAACGCGTAGCGGCTAGGCCTGCAGTTGGGCTGGGTGGGCGAGGTGGCAACCTGCCTGCCGCTCCTCTTAGGAGGGGCCTTCCCCTGGTGGGCAATCTCTTTACAGTGAAGAAGGTTCCTGGGTCTCTCCCTGCGACATACGGGCAGATGCCCCAGGTTTGCCCTTTTACCCACTCGGGGTCTATAGGGTTTAAAACAGTTATGACAGTTGGGTTACAATTGTTTGTGGCGCAGTTCTGATCCCATCCGCCTGCAGGTTTTCATCTCTTATCCCTTAAGAGGGTAATAGCCTTATCCTTCCCCGCTCCGGGACTCCAACCCCCATCGGTGAGAGTCTCACAACCCCATGCTTTACAGTAGAAATCTCCATGGGACCCACAGGTTCTCCTCCTTCCTACTGGGGGTTCTGGACACCCGTAAAACGGGGTCTGAAAAAGGGCTTTATTCTTTATATTTGAGTCACAGTTGGTAACGGCTCCCATTGCATATCCTGTTTCATCTCCTAGTCGCCCCCAATCAGTGTGTCTCCAAGCAGCAGGGGGAGTCACAGAAATGGTTATCGAAAAACTTGGAGAAGTCTGCATGTAGAGTCACTGGGCCTGTATCCCAAGTAAAATTAGTGGCAATGACTGTGCCATCTGCTGTCCTTATGAGTACCCACTCCTGCTGTTCTAGGCCTTGGCTTAGAGCTTTCCCGTGGTTCATGGACAGAGTTACTATAATCAGGAACAACCTTACTGTTTTAGGAACGTTAGGCGCAGCGGTCGCTCAGGATCTCTGCTGACTCGCCATGTGCCTTGATGTTCCCTAGGAGGTTGAGCTGGCTTTGTGTGTGATAGATGAATCCAGTAGGGTTTTTCTGCGACTCGCACTGCAGAGAGGGTGCTGAGCAGGACCTGGAAGGGGCCGACCCACCGTGGCTCCAGGTTTCCCTCGCCTGTGGTTGAGGATCCACACCCACTGGCCTGGTTCAGGAGGAGTAGGCCACTGGGTCGTTTCAGCTGGGGGCTGATGTCGTAGGACTCGTATCTCCTGTCGCACCTGCTGCAAGGCCTGGAGGGACTTAAGGAAGTTATGATTTGTGCTGGCTATTTCTTCACTGGAAAGTTTGGGAATAATGGGGACAGGTTGCCCAAACATGATTTCATATGGGGTCCAAGACCCCACGTAAGGGGCACACCTTACCCGGAATAAGGCAAAAGGAAGAAGCTCGACCCAGTTTTCGCCAGTCTCTTCCTTTAATTTAATAATAGTCTCTTTTAGAGTTCTGTTCATTCTTTCTACTTGTCCTGAACTCTGGGGTCTATAAATACAATGGAGCTTCCATTCAATCAGTAATTTGCTGGCCAATTCTTGGGAGACCTTTGAGACAAAGGCCGGGCCATTATCTGAGCCAATAGCTAATGGAAGCCCATATCTGGGGATAATTTCTCCTAGGAGTAGTTTGCATACAATGGAAGTGGTCTCCCCCTTAGTGGGGAAGGCTTCAGTCCAACCTGAGTAAGTGTCTACTAGTACACTAAGAGATACTTATACCCAGATTTTCCTGGTCCCATTTCGGTGAAATCTACTTCCCATAACTCACCTGGACTCTTACCTCGGTACCTTACCAGGGGAGGATACTTCTTATTCTGGGCATTTACCTTAGCGCATGTCTGACATCTAGTGGTTATTGACTGAACTGTATCTCTTAACTTTGACCCTGTATAATATTTCTTTATTAACTGTTCTAATCTGGTCTGGCCGAGGTGGGTGCTTGCATGCAACTCTTGGGCTATTGTTCTTAAGACCCCTTGGGGAAGGAAGATCTTGGAGTCAGGTAGTACAATTTGCCCTTTAGAGTTTTTAACTCCCCCTGCCTTTAGACCAACTTGCTCTTCCTCGGGGGTGTAGATAAGTTTTGGGGGGATTTCGAGGCGTGGAATGAGTGGAAGAACAACTACTTCTCCTTCAGCAGCTTTCCGAGCAGCGGCGTCAGCCAAATCGTTTCCCCTGATGATGGGTGACTCACCTTTCTGATGCCCTCGGCAATGTATTATGGCTACCTTAGCGGGGAGCCATATAGCTTCCAAGAGGGCCAGGATCTCTTCCTTGTTCTTAACTTCCTTCCCACCGGCAGTGAGGAGGCCACGCTCTTTGTAGATGGCTCCGTGGATGTGAGCGGTGGCGAAAGCATACCTGCTGTCGGTGTAGATATTAGCGGTCTTACCTTCTGCTAGACGCAGAGCCTGGATTAGGCCAATCAGTTCAGCTCGCTGGGCTGAAGTTCCAGCTGGCAACGCCTTCTGCCAGATCACCTTCGTCTCAGTGGTGACTGCCGCCCCTGCTAGTCGCCACCCTTCCCGCATGAAGCTGCTTCCATCAGTAAAAAGAACTAAATCAGGCTTGTCATAGGCCTGGTCCCGTAAATCGGGTCGGGAACCAGTGATAGAGTCTAATACCCATGTGCAGTTATGGGTTATAGCCGCGTCTGGTAAGGGCAACAAGGTCGCAGGGTTCAGGGCGGTTGTTTTAACGAACTGCACAGCTGGAGGATTTAGGAGCTGAGCTTGATACTGAGTCAGTCGGGCATTCGAAAGCCATCTGTCTGGGGGTGCCCGTAAGATCTGCTCTAGATAGTGCTCTCCGATTACCTGAATGTCTTGGCCTAAGGGGAGCTTGCTTGCTTCTTTGACTAACACAGAGGTGGCCGCTAAGGCCCTCAGACATGCTGGCCAGCCAGAAGCTACAGGGTCAAGTCTCCTTGATAGGTAGGCTACAGGTCTTCTCCATGGACCGAGCTCTTGGCACAGCACCCCTAATGCAGTTCCTTCTTTCTCGGCTATGAATAGTTGAAATGGCTTAGATAGGTCCGGCAGAGCTAGGGCCGGGGCCGCAACGAGGGCCTCCTTCAGGGCCTGGAAGGCCCTTCTTGCCTCGCTAGTCCATTCAAACTTTTCTTCCTTTCCCCGAGTTAGCTGGTGCAGTGGTCGGGCCAACTCTGCAAAACCTAGGATCCAAAGCCGACAGTATCCTACTGCTCCGAGAAACTCCCCTATCTGTCTCTTGGTGGTAGGTTCTGGGATTTGTAGGACTGTTTGAATCCTCTGATTGGATAAGGTTCTTTGCCCATTCTGCAGGTTATACCCCAGGTAACTTACAGTTTGAGTCACAATCTGGGCTTTCTTGGCTGACACACGGTATCCCATCTTCTCTAGGTCTCAGAGTAGGTCCTTAGTAGCAGCCTCGCACTTCTCCGCACTCCTCTCCGCAATGAGGATGTCATCCACATACTGCAGGAGTACTGTCGTGGGGTGGGAGACGCGGAAAGCCTGCAAGTCCTTACCTAGGGCCTCACTGAAAATGGTAGGTGAGTTCTTAAATCCTTGTGGTAGGCGTGTCCAGGTGTACTGGCCTACTAATCCATTTTCAGGATCATTCCACTCAAAGGCAAAGATCTCTTGGCTTTGACCGGCTAGCGGTATGCAAAAGAAGGCGTCCTTTAAATCTAGTACCAAGTAATGAGTATGAGTCGGGGGCAAAGAACTCAGCAGGGTATATGGGTTGGGCACGGTGGGATGTATAGTCTCTACCCGCATATTTACTTCCCTCAGATCTTGAACTGGCCGGTAATCCGCCATCCCGGGCTTTTGTACTGGTAACAAGGGAGTATTCCAGGCTGACTGACACTCCCGTAGAATACCTGCTTTTAGAAGTCGCTTAAGGTGTTGGGCAATCCCCTGCCGGGCTCGGCTGGGTACTGGGTACTGTCTCACCCGAATAGGGCTGGCAGTGCTTTTCAGCTGGACTAGCACTGGAGGTTGGTGGAGTGCTAGGCCTGGTGGATTAGTCTCTGCCCAGACCCCGGGAATCTCAGAGAGGAGGGTTTCTGGTACTCCTTTCTCCTCCTTACCTTCCTGGAGGGTTGCCAGCAGGTATTCTTCTGAGAGTGGCACAGTTACCTCTACCCGGGCAGGTCCTGGAGTATTGGTCCCGGGCGCCTCAGTCTGCTTGAAAGTGATAGTGGCCTGAAGTTTCTGCAGTAAGTCTCTCCCGAGTAGCGGGTAGGGACAATCCAGAACCACTAGGAACGAATGGGTTATGGTGCCCAGCCCCAAGTCTGTGACCCTTGCAGTAGTCCATGGGTGAGATTCCTCTCTGCCCGTAGCCCCTATGATCTTGGTAGTTGTCTTTTGTGCCTTTCCTTGTGGTTGCTTTAAGACTGAAAAAGTGGCCCCCGTGTCTACTAGGAAATTTATTGGCTTCCCTTCGACGTTCAGAGTGACCATGGGTTCCTGGGGGCCAACTGGTATAGAGCCCCGGCCCCGTCAGTCTAGAGTCTGAAGCAGGACGGGGGTCCTTTCCTCTAACCCGGGTGGCCTGGCTCTGCGTTTAGGGCAATCTCGTTTCCAATGTCCTATTTCCTTGCAGTAGGCACATTGATCTTTGTTTAAGGGAGCCCGCCGTTGCTGGGCTCCATCCCTACCTTTCTCCCTCCGGCCAGGTTTCTGAGCTGCTATGAGGATCTTGGCTACTTCCTTTGCTCTACCTATCTCGGGGTCATCTCTGTTCACATAAACTTTCTGAGCAATTTCTAACAGTCTGCTTAGGTTTTCTCCTTCAAAACCTTCAATCTTCTGTAGTTTCTTCCTAATATCTGATGTCGCCTGTGTGACAAAGGCAATATTGACAAGCCTGCAATTTTCTGGCGCTTGGGGGTCTAGGGGGGTATACACCCGGTAGGCCTCTAGAAGCCTCTCTAAATATGCTGCTGGGGATTCCTCTCTCCCTTGGGTGACCTCACTTACCTTACTGAAATTGGTTGGCTTTCTAGCTGCTGCTCGTACCCCTCTCAGGAGAGCTCGGCGATACTGGAGTAGAGCTTCCCTCCCCGCACTTGAATTTGGGTCCCAGTCCGGAGGCTGGTTGGGGATGTCCCCAACCCCCCTCCGGCTTCCTCCCAGCCCTCCTTCTTCTTCCCTTACGGCCTTTTCTGTCTCTCGAAGGATTCTCTCTCTCTCTTCAGAGGTGAAGAGAGTTTGGAGTATCTGTTGGCAGTCATCCCACGTAGGCTGGTGGGTCCTAAAAACGGTCTCTAGAAGGGAGATTAAGCCCTGGGGCTTTTCAGAGAACCGGGGATTCTGAAGTTTCCAATTATATAAATCACTGGTGGAAAAAGGGACATAGACTAGACGAGGGGGAGTGAAGGCCGGGGCATCAGGACCCTGCGGCACCTCCCGGAGAGGCAAAGCGGCGGCACCTCCCGCTGAGGGGGTCGCCCCATATAGGGTTCCCCTCCTGGTGTGCGGGGGACGCATCAACTCCTCCCCCGTGGTGGAGTCTGGTTGCGGGGTAGGATTGTACGGCGGCGGGGCAGTTGGGGCGAGTAGAGAATCCTCTGGCTGCTCTGGCAGCACCGGATATAGGCGGGGCTGCCTCTCTTTCTGCTCCTGGGGAGGAGGTTTTCTCCCCCCTGGCCTTGGCCTGGCTGCTACACAGACGCTCCGCCGCATTGTATTCCTGCCTGTCTGACAGCGGCGTATGTACCCCGGCCGCTCGGTAGCTATATCTACCCACACATCTATATAAATCATCTGATCTGGATGGGGCACTCTGTAAACCACCCCTTGAACGGCATAGAGAGGGGGGAGGTTAAAAGTCCCTTCAGAGGGCCATCCTACGTCAAAGGCTGGCCATTCTAACTCACTGAAGGTCCGGAGAGTCTCAGGATCTGGTGGTGGCCCGCCGTACCCTCGGGCCGATTCTGAAAATCAGAAAAATTATTCAGAAGGCATTCTAATGCATTACTCGGTGCTGAGCCTCCTTGTCCCATCTTTGATTTCCGACGCGAGACGTCAAGAGTCTCGAGACCTAGTAGGACTAAGGCGATTAAGAGTCCACACACGAACACACAACGGCTCCCCTCCCCTCGTCCACTCACGCAAAAACAAGCCGTGACACACAACTTCAGATCTCTCACTCGTTCAGGGGCGCGGGCGCTTCGCAAGCGCTTCTGGTTAGAGCACGGAAATCGTAAGTGATCTCCTGCTGTAACCTAAACAGCAGGGGACTCCAGTTCCCCCCCCCCCATTACCAGATTAGAGCACAAAGCCCTACCAGACGGGGACTGCAGTTCCCCTACCACACGGGAGCGTGTAGCTCCGACCCCTGAGGACGTCCCCTCATTCCTGGGGTCCCCTGGGCGGAATTCCGGCAGCGTCCCACCTTATACTTACCGGGCCGGCGTACAGATGGGTTCTCCGAGCCCCCAAATGTTGTAGGCAACAGATGGGTCGATACACGCTCTCGGAGACGAAAATTGGTTTCAAAAAATTCTAGTTTTATTAATCACAAAATAATGGTCCAAACATGAATTTAGTGGCCAAGCTTTACCTGCGCAGGGGCGAACTTCCCAACTGTGACCAAAGCCACGTAGCTACTCGGAGCTACCAGATGGAAGTCGCGCCTGGCTTACAAACTACGGGCAGAGCAAGCAAGCGTGGGCTTACAGAAGCAGATGTGGCGGTTAGCTATTAGCTAGGTTGCTAAGTTGAAAACGGTGAAGGTCCCTAATTGGTGGGTGCGGCTGCTGGCGGACCTCTTCTGGTGGGCCCTGGTTAGTTACCTTATTTGGCTAGAATTTTTTAACCCAACCGTTCCCGGACGTTTATTCATTACCCAGTCTCAGGAACTGCAGATGCCTAACGGCTGTTTGTATGTTTCTACTACTAATGGCTATTACACTGGCATCCCTAGGTGGGCCAAATATTGTATTGCTCTTGTTCGGTAGCAGTTTTTGGCGACTCCGCCGGGATGATAATTGTCTGTGGCAGACCGACCCCCTCAGGTGCGAGAGAGTGAGGCTTTGGAATTTTCCCAGTCTCTGAGGATTTCTCTGCTCTGGAGAGCATTGGCTGCCTAGTCACACCTGGAAAGGTGAAAAGGAAACGAAACGGGGAAGGGAGCAGAGATGTGAAAGTGTTTTTGGTTGAAAACTTGATTTCTGACTGCTCTTTTGCAATAATGGAGCTGGAATTGTGGGCAATAGCAGGGGAAATACCCAGTCTTTACGCCATCTGTATTCTCTTTGCTCTGAACCTTTGTTTGCTTTGTTGGAACTGTATGAGCAGTTCTACAGAGAAGTGTGTAATGGTCCAGAAGGAGAAAGGGGTCTTAGAACCCCTCCCTGATAGTAGATCACAGGAGGAGAAAGATGATGAGGAAAGAAACCTCATTAATGCTCTCAACCCAAGGAATGGGGGACCCCATACAGCAGTATCTCTGGTGGTGCTATGCTTTCTGGGGAGGTGAGTCCCACAATGGCTTCTCCCTCCCTGCGGGTGGAGGAGGTCTCCACCACAGATTCGCAGCCTCTGCAAGTGGGCTCTGCTCACCCACTGCAGCAGGGGTTGCCAGGAGCCACTTTGGCTCCCAAAAACGGAGCTGCAGAGCCCCCACCTTCACAGGTGGGTGGAGCCTGCTCTCCACCTGCACTGGTGACCGCAGCCTCAGTGCACCACCCCCACTGGGTAGAGGGTGGCTTTGTGGTGCCGCTACGCCTGTGGGTCGTAGGGGCCTTGGGGGCTTCCGGGGCTCCTGAAACCAGAGTCTTGGAACCTACCCAGGTGGGTGGAACCAGAGTTGGGGTGCTGCCATTTTGGGTAAAATGGATGAGCCACGTGAGTGCCCCACCATGGAGGACAGAGCATGCATGGGTGCCACGATGTTGGATGACCCCACGTGCATGGGCACCGCCATGTTGGGACTGGATAAGGCGTCTCTTCTGATTTATGGGCTGTATGCTGCTGCTGTGTGGGCACTGCAGCAGTCAGGTTCTCTGTGTAACTGGTTCTGGTAGTAATGGCTCTGGGTTTGAAGGTCATGAACTGAGGTCCAAGGGTGACCATCTTATTTATAGGGTATTTGCAAGGCCTAAGCTTCAGAAAGTTGCAAAATGTCGCTGAGTACCTAGGGATTTTTAGTGGAAGATACCTATAGTGCTAGGGACTTTTAGCTGCCACATACTGAGTTTAAGTATTGAGTTTAAGTATAGTTCTTCCCAGTGTGGGAAAGGGACCAAGATTAAAAGGGAATGATAGGTAAATCTAAATGAGTAGAAATATATAAAGGATATGAAAGTTTTAAACCTGGAATAAAGGAAACTTTAACTACTTGTTTTCTAGTTTTATGGGAAAAGGAAATTTCTCACATGTAGTTCTGTTTCTGATCAGAAACCTGTATTGTAAGACCAAAACAACCAAGTCGCTGTACCAGGAAGGTATTGCTATAAGAGGCAAGAACTGAAGAATGTCCACACCTGTATTGTAAGACCTAGTGAAGGTCACTGTAGCCAGTAGGGGAGAATGCTTTTGCCACCCGGGACCCAGGAAGGGTCATTTTGGGCTGACGAGTGCTTCAGCCTGAGGCAAAGCAGCATGTCTCTGCCATGAGACTGGCCTGAAGGAGCATGTCTCTGCTAGGCACCAGTGGACACATTGGTGCAAGAGAATGTCTCTACCTGTATTGTTTCGGAACTCTGTGTTTCAGATTTTGCTCTGTATTTGCTCTGAAAAGTAAATTGAGGATTCCAAGAAAGGTTGAAACTTCATACTCTGTAGGAAAGTAAACAAGGAAAAGGATTTTACATTATGCTTTTTCTTTTTCTCCCTACCTGATACCTCCAGAATTTGGCATTCTGAAGGAATCAGTGATTACATAAGGCTTCTTTGCATAAAACCAGTAAGACCAGTCTTTAATAATGGTTTTGTTAACCCAGATTTTGACTGGAATGTCACGCCTGAAGGAGGCATGTATGGGTTCTGGTTGGTACCAGAAAGCCCTGAGGAGGACCGGGATTGACCTGTGAAGCTAATGAAAGCCCATGAGAAAAGCCTGGTACTTTGGTTGGTTGTGCGGTTCATGCCAGTCTTTCCAGGGAAGGAACGAAGGTTGCTTCCCTGAAATATGGCTAAAAAGGAACCTATAGGCACAATAGAGGCTCAAGAATTTGAGTGAAACAACTGGTACAGGCGAAGCCACATGGCAGATGTGTGGTTCTGCTTCTGTGCTCCAAAGGGTGGACTGAGAAGTCAATCTGAAGGTTCCCTGTGTGAGTTCCAGCAAAGTAGACTTAAGGATCATAAGTGATCCAGGCTGCTCTTGGTGTGTTTATGCAAACGAACAGTCAAGATCAAAAGGGGGACCCAAAGTAGTCCCTGTAATAACAGTGAGGGTGATCTTAAGGAGAAAAACTGTAGTTCAAGGAAAATCACAATGCTCAGTATTAGACATCAGAATGGCGCAGCTAATTGTCTTGAAAATTTGTTTTCATTTGAAAGTTGAAACCAGGTTTGTGATGTTACCGAAGATGTACCATTTACAGGTGCAAAGGACCTTCCAATGGAATGTCTTCCTAAAAGACAGTCTCACAGGCGCAGAGACTGGTTTGGGGATTGTTGTGTGAATTAACCTGTGTGTTCTTCTGTTTTCATAGGGCATATGCCTATGACCTGCCTATGCCTATGAGTGATTGGTTGCAATATAGGCCTCACTTAAGGAGCCCATCTTCAACATTGCCCTCGTGAGACTCAACGGTTTGGCTGAACTAAGTAGTTGGGTTGGTGAAGGGCTGGGGTGGTCTGTGGGCTTCACTTTAGAACTGATTTTACTTTTTCTGTCTTGATGGCTTGGACAGAAAGGGCTCAAAAATCTGAAAGGAGGGAAATCTTAATGTATTCCCCTCAACCTGAGTGAGGTATAGTGGAGCACAAGAGTTTTTAGATAGGTGTAGCATGCCTTGTACACCTTCCACTAAATAAGCTATTCTTTATTGAAGTGTCTGCTTTTGTCAATTAATAGTTATGATTTAATTGTGCTTCCAATTTCTTGCCTAATCTGTCACCTCCAGAATATGACCTGACCAGAATGCCAACAGTCCAGTAATGCCAGCCTTTGGACACCAAGACTGCGACGTCCAGGTGACAGCCAACTGACCAGGACCCTGTAAAGTCTTTCCCCTTACAGGAAGGACTCCCTCCGTGCTGCATCCCCCTCCCCTTTCAGGGCACCCCTGACCGAGGAGTAGGTAGGACAGCGTCCATTTCCAGCCGGAAGCAGTTACAAGAAGATGAGACCTTCGTCCATTTTCCTTTATATGATTATAAAGTGGGTGTATATATGAAAGGAGGGATATTGATACAAGGTGCAGCCAGGGGGGCCCCCCAAAAAGATTTGGAATGGTGTCCAGAATTCAAAGTGTATAGGAATATTGGAGAGACATATGAGATGTCCTCACCCCCGCCAAGGGACCAATAGAGCAGGGCCATTGAGAGCTGTTTTGCATAACAACAGTTTTGTAGCTAACCTCTGGAGTGATTATTTAATATATCTATAACCTTTAACTGGTTTCATAGATATGTTAAATAGCTGTGGCCAAGTTTTGAGCAAGAGAGAAGGGAGTTGTGGGGACCCAGGATGTAACTAGAGGCTGCACCCTGGAGTGAGAAGCACCGGTGTAAGAGCTTGGAAAAGATTGGCTCTAGGACATGAGGGGATAACTGCCCAGGTAAGAAGAGGGCCATGCCGTTTGGGGCAGAATGGAGATCCCTGCAGCCAGGTGAAGAAGAAAGCCACAAGCTTTTGGTGGAGTAAGAACCCCTGCAGCTTTGGTAGAAGAGCCCCACGCCGCTTGGGCTTTGGGGTGCCCCCTTTGGCAGCATGGCCTGGAAAGCAAGAGAGACTTTGACTGGAACTGGGTACAAAGAACTCTTGCCAGTGGACCATGAAAGGGTACCACAGTACTTTGGATTAACTAGAGAGAGATCCTGCCTGCACGGTGACACAGCTGACGGTGCCAGCGGCCTGCAACACAGACTTGTGCTCTTTTCCTGATTTACGGTACCCGGAGTTGGGACAGTGGGAGAAGGGAGCGCTGTGTGGGTGTAGGTGTATACCCTAAAGGACTTTGCTATTTTAGTGGTGGCGTTAGGCCTGAATAGCATTAAATAAACATTTTGTTTCCTTTTCACAAATCTCTGGCATTGAGAGATGCCTTTCCAATTGGCAGCGGACAGAAGAGCCCAGTAGATATTAGTATTCTGTCCTTGGGAGGGGCCCCTGTTCTTTAGCAGTTTTTGGCATCCCTAGGTGGGCCAAATACCACCCCCTCTCTCAGACCTCTTGTTCGGTAACAATATTCTGATATGACTTTGGGGGGAACACTAGTCAACCCACTACAGTGGAGAAACAAAAGCAACACTGCAGAACAAAAGTCCTGTTTCAAAATATTGAAAAACAGAAGCTATCATTAGCCATTGTTCCACAGCAAATGCTTTATCTTGCAGAATTGGGAATATCAGAACCTACTTTATTGGTAGTGTTAGTTCCTTCATCTATTTTAGATGCATTGGATGTTTACTTTT
The DNA here is from genome assembly GCF_021234435.1 of Artibeus jamaicensis. NCBI lineage: Eukaryota > Metazoa > Chordata > Mammalia > Chiroptera > Phyllostomidae > Artibeus > Artibeus jamaicensis. The sequence continues at coordinate 2,785,970 of NW_026521717.1, forward strand.
AAGAGGCTCTTCTTAATGCCAAAAAAGACATTGGTTGAGATTTTTCTCCTGGTGAGTTGTGCTAACATAAAAACACCCTTTGGAGGATGGGAAAATTTGAAATAACATAAGAAAATAAACTGTGGACCACTTTTGCTAGGCTTGAGACTTACAGTAACTATGTACCTGCCATTTTTATTTCAGGGGAATTTTAAATCAGTATTTTTCAACCATGATACCAATGACATTTTGAGTCAGATAATCCTTTGTTGAAGGGGGCCGTTCTGCCTATTGTACAATGTTTAACAGCATTCCTAGCCTTGACTTACTAAATGCCAGTAACACCCTGCCACAGTTCTGACAACCAAAACTGTCTGAATATTGTCTTTAGAGAGCAAAATTGTCCCCAGTTGAGAACCATTGCTTTAAATGATTCCAGAAATCTATGATCTATTGTCATGTAACAAACCACCTCAAAATATACTGGCTTTAAACTGCAGTTTGAGCAGGAAAGATATGGATCCTTTGTCCCTCCTGCATATGACATCAGCTGAGATACCTGAACTGGAATGGTGCAAGATGGCTTCACATGACTGTTGTGTTGATACTGACTGTTGAATGAAACCTCAATGATGTTTGCTGGTGAAAGACCTCAGTTGCTCTCAAGCATGGCCTCTCTGAGCTGCTTGGATTTCTTTGCAGCATGGTGACCGGGTTGCCAAAGTGTTCTAAGACAGTGAAGTGAAGTGGAATTCATGGCATTTTAATGATTGGACTATGAGAGTCATATAATGTCACTCCCATCATGCTCTATTGTTTCAGATAATGAGAAGTACCTGCACAAGTGTAAAGGCCAGGAGACATACACAACACCTTGATGAGAGGAGTGTCAAAAATCACAATTTAAGAAGAGTACATATGTAGGACGGGAGATATTGTTTCAATATTCCTTGGAAAATATAATATTTTACCATATACTTATTGTAACAAAAATTTACATCCCTTTGCATGCCAAATATAATCATTTCACCTTATAAGATCTTTAAATCTCCTCAGTTCAAAGTCTAGTATCTCTCATCTAAATCAAGTCAAGGTACGGATGATGCTCCTTAGGTGTTCCGTAACTAAACAATTACGGAATAATTGGTTACCGTCTTGGAGTACTATTCTCTTGATCTGAAAGACTTTGAGATAAAGAAATATGATACCTGTCCCTCATAGACAACATTTAGTGGGAGTCTTAGCCTATCTGCTATAGTCAGTCCCTTTCAAAAATTGGTAAAATTGAAGCATATAACTATCCCTGTTTCATAGCAATTCTGACATCCAGCTAGAAGCTTGTCATTTTCTTTATTAGGAATCATTCTTACTCATTGGACATGGTTCTTCACTGATCTTGGCTCCATTCTCTGAAATCTTGGTTCTGCCTTCTGAGATATTTTATCTTTTCCATCAAAAGTATTTTATGTTTGCATCTCAGTCATTTTCTCAACCTGCCCCCCACCCCAGGCAAAAGTTGGGAGTCCAAAAGCTACTTTCCATTTTGTACTGACTCTGTTCCTTTCCATCCAAGCTGTTATAATTATTTAAATAACCTTGTGTTTTTATGTATCAATGTATGATCCATTCTTTTAGGCCAAAGCCATGCCAACAAATCTCTCTGAAACTCTCTTTTCTCTATCGTGTGCTCCCAGTGTGAGATTTCCAAGTGATAACAAATTTAGTATTCTTTGATATTCTTAGAAACTCTTTTAAATGCAGACTTATTCCTAAGATTCTTAAGGAGCCTTCTGTCTGTCGGAAAAGTTTTATGTGAGTCTCTATGTTACTTATTTCTGAAGTCTTACCAAAAGCTCTTAAACACCATTCTGGATTTTATATTTTCCCAGAAGTCATTTCTTCATTATTAATTTTTAAAAATTTCCATATTAAAATGCGGAGTATAAGAAACAGCTTTACTTTGAACCCAGAAAGTACTAATTCATTTTATTCAACAGTGCATTCTTTAGTTCATCTCTCCTCTCACACTTATCATAAATTATAAATTCAGACCGTAAAAATGTGCCATGTTTAATATTATGCAACCATTAAGTTCTAGGTATTTTCTATTTTATACATTACTATAAGACAATAGCCTTGGCAAACTTTCTACCACAGCATAACAATAACTTTCTTCAGCTTTTAATAATATTTTCCTACCTTCTTTTAAGCCTTCAATGACAGATAGCTTCCTCCTAGTCCCTGTGTTTAATCTGTCTTCTAGAAGCCCTTGAGACTTTTGAATAGTATACTTAAGACCCTTTGAGTTTCTTCTCACTTTTACCCAAAGCCATTGCCACATTTTAGATTTTTTTTCTTTTTTGGCAGCACTCTCCTTCAAGAATCCAAAAGCTGATATAGTATTTATTGTTTTGTAACAAAACACCCCAAAGTTATTTGCCTAAAACAGCCATTTAGTAGGCTTAAACACTGTGTAGGCCAGGAATTTGGACAGAAAATAGTGAAAAGTCTTGTTCCATAATGTCGAGGGCTTTAGCTGGAAGTCTTGAAGGCTGAGGATGACACAATGGTTGGGAGCCAAAGTCATACACAGGTGTCTCTACATGCCTGGTTGATGCTGGATGTTGACTAGGACTATCAGAAACACCATCTACGTATAATCTCTTCTTGCGTTCTTTCTACATTGGCTAGTTTGAACTTCCTCACAGCAAAGTCACTAGATTCCAAGAATGAATATCCCAGAGAGCAAGGTGCAAGAGCATGACATTTTTCTGAACTAGCCTTGCATTGAGTGGAGAGTTAACTCAGCAGACCTAGACTGTTCAAACCCTGCACATTCTAAATAAAGACTGGCTCTGACTGGATCCCAGGAGATAACTCAACCCTTAGAATATTCTGCCTAATAAGAATGTCATTGTATAGCTGGAAACTTAGGGAACACACCAAAAATGCTACTTGTGGTAAGGACCCTATGTCTCACTGTATTAGTATGATCTTTTGAGGAGCTATAGATTCACCAGGAAAGGTCAGCCAAACAAGCACTCAGTACTTATGTCAATGACTGCCAATCATAACACTAGACAAGCATGCTGAGATGAGCTTCTCTGGTTGACAATACTTTACGAGTATTGCCACATATCATTATAGGGAGAATTCAGTGCTGTTCTTAAACTACAATGAAAGAAGACAACTGGAAACTCATGCCTGATCTCTACCAGATTCTGCCCTGTTTTTCTTTGCTTATTTTAATTATTATAATTAGTTAATTTAATTATTGTTTTACTTCACTAAAACACAACCATGGGTACAATAGGTTTTTCTGAGTTCTATGAATCCTATTGAATTACTGAAAGTGAGAGTGATCTTGGAGACCCTGGAAATAGGAAAATTTTGTTTCTGTTCCATGTGTCTGAAAATTTAACTGGAAGACTTGAAACATGGCTGGGGATAGAGTCATCAGAAGGTGGTTTCGTGCATCTGTTACGTGCACTTTCATCAGGAACATCAATAAATGGCCTCTGCCTGTGTTCCCTTTTTTAAGTATTTTTTATTGATTATACTATTACAGTTTTCCCAATTTTCCACCCTTTATACCCCTTCTGTCCTGTCCCCCTAACCCTCCAGCATCCCTGCCCCCACTTAGGTCATGTCCATGGGTTGTACATAATAAGTTCTTTGAGCTGTATATTTCTTATACCATTTTTTGGTCTCTCCCCATGTATTTTATGCCTACTAATTAGCTTCTTCTTCCCTGTATCTTTCCCCCCCTATTTCTTTCTCCCCTCCCCAATAAAATCCCTCCATGTGATGTTCATTTCTCTGATTCTGTTCCTGTTCTGGTTGTTTGCTTGGTTTTTGTTTTCATTGTTTTTCTTTTCTTTTAGTTTCATTTGTTGATAGTTGTGAGTTTGTTGTCATTTTACTGCTCATATTTTTTATCTTCTTTTTCTTAAGATAAGTCTCTTTAACATTTCATATAATAATGGCTTGGTGACGATGAACTCCTTTAACTTGACCTTATCTGGGAAGCACTTTATCTGCCCTTCCATTTTAAATGAAAGCTTTGCTGGATAGAGTCATCTTGGATATAGGTCCTTGCCTTTCATGACTTGGAATACTTCTTTACAGCCCCTTCTTGCCTGCAAGGTTTTTTTTGAAAAATCAGCTGATAGCCTTATAGGCATTCCTTTGTAAATAACTGTTTCCTTTTCTCTTGCTGCTTTTAGGATTTCCTCTTTATCTTTAATCTTGGGTAATTTAATGATGTAGTTGGTGTGTTCCTCTTTGGGTCCAACTGTTTTGGGACTCTCTGGGCTTCCTGATCTTCCTGGAAGTCTATTTCCTTCATCTGATTGGGAAAATTTTCCTTCATTATTTGTTCAAATAAGTTTTCGATTTCTTGTTCTTCTTCTCCTTCTGGCACCCCTATAATTCAGATATTGTAATTTGCAAGTTGTCCCAGAGGTTTGTAAGACTCTCTCCACTTTTTTAAATTCTTGTTTCTTCATTTTGTTCTGGATGTGATAGGGGACTTAAGAGTTGGAAAATTTTAGTTTAAGTAATAGCTAATAAGCCTACTAATTAATACATGTAAAAGCTTTTGTTGCAAGAACTAAAAGTATGACTCACCCTGACTCCAGGGGACTCAGGAGTTAACTTCAAGATAATATCTGAGCCATTGTCCTCCCGGTTGAGATGACCACTGCTCAGGACACAGCTAAAGACCACCACCCAGGGCAAGGATGCTGCAGTTGTTTTTTTAATCCAATTAACTTTTCCCTGAATTCCAAAACTCCTCACCACACATTGTTTATTCCCTGCTATAAAAACCTTGGCCTGGAAAGTAAATACAAGATGGTCTGTTAGGGTATGAACCTGCCATCTTCTCAGATTGCTGGCCATCTGAATAAAACATGCATAAAGATTCAATCCCTGTCTCTGCTTACTGGGTTTGGTAGTGACAGGCAGCCTGAACTCTGGTGTCTTTTCTAGTTTCAAATGGATGTTTATTTTTTCCTTTTGTTCCAAATTGTTGCTTTAAGTCCTGGTTTCCTTCTTGTCACTGTGGGTTCCCTGAATATTTTGCTTTATTTCACTTTGGGTATCCTTCATTTGTTTTTTAATTTTTCAACCAAGCTCAGTCAGATCTGTGAGCATTTTGATGACCAGGGCTTTAAATTCTCCATCAGATAGGTTGGCAATCTCCTCCTTGCTTAGTTCTCTTTTTGAAGCTTTGCTCTGTTCTTTCATTTTGGCCTTTTTTGTCTGGGTGCACCTGGTAAGTTGTAAGGGCTCAGGGCCTTAGGAAGTCACCAGGCTGGGCAACCCCCTTTGCTGTGCTGCCTGTGTGGGAGGGGCCAAAAAAGGAATAGTATGGCTCACCTGCTCTTCTCTAGGGAACTTTTTAATGAACTCTCATGTGAAACCTGGAGTTTCTCCCATGATAGCATCCCCAGCCATAGTCCACAGTCAGCTCTGAGTCTCGGGTTTCCCCTTACGTCAGTCCCTCCTGTGCAGGCCACTGAGCTTGGCAGCCAGCCCCACCCCCATGGTCCACTGCCTTGCCTAGGTTTTTCTGAGTCATACCGCTTGGTCTGCCACCTTACCAGTCTGGTTGTTCTGGTTGGTTTTTTAATTCTTTGGTTGTCGGAGTTCCATTAAGTTTGATTTCCTGGAGCTTTTCGTTGTTTATTGATTTTAGGTTGATTGTTATCCTCCTTTTGGTTTGAGAGGGAGCGAAGAGTTTCTACCTACGCCTCCATCTTGGTTGGAACTTTGAATGTGTTCTTTCTGCATGTGCTACTTTGAACTTCTTCACATTTTGTAGCTGGGTTCTAAGAGCAAATATCCCAAGAGAGCAAGGTGGCAGTGCTTGGCATATTTCTAAACTAGCCTCATGAGTTTTATTGTACCACTTTCACTAAATTCTGTTGGTCAAGACAGTCACAAAGATCTCAGGATCAAGGAGACATACCTATTACACAATAGGGAGGATATCAATATTGCATAGTAAGAATGTGGTATGGGAAATATTTTCATGGCATCTTTGGAAAATGTACCATGGTTGTCAGTAACATCTTTGTATCCCTAGCCTATAACCATAGATTTTACCTATTGGTAACAATTTGAAGTATCTGTCTGCCTCTTCTATCCTCAATTTAATTGCCTGCTATAGGCCACTGTCTTATAACAGCCAGAGAGAAAGCTCACTTTGTGGCTCGGCTGATCCGAGGTTACTGTGTTTTGAAATGAGGTTTGGGAGATGGAATAAGTCAGGAGATAATTTGGTGAGTCATGAGAGAGTAAGCCTTCCATATTTCTTTTACTCCTTGTAAGAGCACTCCAAGCCAACACACTATATTTGAGATATGACCAAATTTTCAGTCTGTGTAATTTTGTAAGGCACAAGATTTTTTGACCTTCCACTAATTGGATTTCTGGTGTTGTTAGAGGAAAATGGCAGTTATTTAAAAACATAGCACAGCACCCAGGAAACGACTTGTTTTTTTCCTTTGTTTGTTGCTAGTCCCTGTGCACCAGAGATAACAATCGCTAGAGATAACATTTGTGCGCTAGAGACAACATTGTGTCTCTGTGTGCTAGAGATAACATTTCGCTTCTGTAAGCTGCTTCTTGCCTTCCCACCAGAAGTAATGGTCTAAGTGTCAGACCACCCCTCACCCTATATAAGCAATTGCTCCCTGCTGATCGGGGCCCAGAATCTGGAGACTGCCTCCTCTGGGTTCTCGAAAAGGAACCACTTTGCTTCCTCCAGTGTTCAGCCTGAGTTCTTCCTATAACATTTTGGTTCTCTAACCGGGAATGACTCACACAAGCAGGGGTTTGCCTCTGGTGAGGTGGCCTCAGGGGCTCTGTGGAGCCCTGTGATGGAGAGGAAGCATGCACCCTGGTTATTTTGGGTCTTCACCGATCCTGGACTCCGAGGTTAGCTGCCGGCGAGACCCACTCTCTACCTGGGCTGGAGAGGGAGAGAACTGGTCCAGCTTGGGGAGCTGCACAGCCTTTGGATTGGTAAATGCCCCAGGGTCTAGGACCTGAGATTAGACCCACCCCTTGTGGTGGAAGGAGAGACCTCTCAGGCAGGCAATTAGCCGTAAGTCCTTTAAAGGCCACTGGCCACTTGGTAGGGGAAATGTATCCTCACTTGGTTAGGGCAGTCTTACTCGAGTGGGACTATATAAACTCTTGGATGTTTGTTGGAGGTTTATCTGTGTGTTTGTGTGAGTGACTGAGTAGTGGCTCCATGGATGAAAACCTATGGAGTCTGAGTGGGCCCCAACCTGCGGTTCCTCGGTCTGTCATATGGCATAACGGCTGGGAGTTTAACCCTGATTCTACATGGGCAGCCTTGGTTAAGACAGACCCAAGTCCCTCATGAGAGGAGAGGCCAGGAGGGCGAAACTGAAAATCCCATCCCTTTATTTGTCTGTGCCATTGTGGGAGGGACATCATGGGTGCAGGACCCTCAACAGTACTAGACTGCATGTTGCAGAACTCTAATTGGTTTCAGGGCCAGGACCCAAACATGATCTGAGACCAATTAGAAACTTTCTGTACATCAGAGTGGCCAACATTTGGGGTAGGCTGGCCCCCTAAGGAAACCCTTAACTTAAGGATAATTCGGGCAGTACATCTAAAAGTCACAGGCAAGCCAGGAGACCCAGATCAGTACACTTACATAGAGAAATGGCAGGAATTAGCGCAGGACATGCCGTCATGGCTCCGGCAGTGTGCAGATCAGAAGCCTAAGACGGCAGGAAAGGCTGGCGGTAGGTGAAAAGTGGCACAATCCAGTGTTTTAGTCACCCAGTCAAGAGAAACACACAGCCCCCCCTCCCATTTTCAAAGGAGGAAAGAACCGCCTATCAGTCTACCTCCTCCATATGCTCCAGGAACTCTCCCGCAGGCCCCAGAGATTGAAATTCCGCCGCCCTCAGTCTCCCCCATGCCAGCTCCAGCTGAGCCACCTTCCTCCCCAGTTATGACAAGGCTCTGACACTGACCTGATGTCCAGATGCCCTTAAGGGAGACTCAGACCCTGCTGCAGATCCGGCCAGATGGCACTGAACAGCCAGGGTGGACCATTGTCTATTACCAGCCCTTCACCACCACGGACCTGCTAAACTGGAAGCACCACAACCCATCCTACTCAGAGAAGCCCCAGGCCCTGATAGACCTCATGGAGTCCATTATGCAGACCCACCGCCCCACCTGGCATGACTGCTGGCAACTGCTCCTCACCCCGTTTAACACAGAGGAGCAGAGGCATATCCTCAAAAAAACCCACCAATACTTAGAGACTGTAGCACCAGTGGACATCCTTGACCCAGTCCAATGGGACAGGATGGTGGCTTCTAGGCTCAGCCTGAGTGGGACCACAATACAGAGGGAGGGAGGGCTGCTCTCCAGCATTACCAGGATGCTCTCTTCCGAGGGATGTGAGTGAGGGACCTGACAACTGACAAACATGTCAAAAGTAGCCGATGTCACCCAGAGCCCTAATGAGTGCCCAGGGGATTTTTATGGGCACCTGTGTGAGGTTCATTGGGTCTACACCTTGTTCGATCCAGAACGGCCAGATAACAAGAGGATGGTCAACATGGCCTTTGTCTCCAAGTCAGCCTTAGACATCCGGAGGAAACTCCAGAAATTTAAAGGGTTTGCTGGCATGAATATAAGCCAGTTAATAGAGGTCCCTAACAAGATCTACATCAACAGGAAAGAGATGGCAGTGCAAGAGACCCAGAAAAAGATGAGGGAGAGGGCATCACTTCTGGCAGCCACTCTTGGTAACCCCCTACCGAGCAAGAAAGGGCTGACTAAAAAGGGAGGAAAACAGCCATCTGACAAAGGAAATAGACCAGCACCCTGAAGCATAGACCCAGGCCAGTGCACCTATTGCAAAGAGAAAGGGCACTGGAAAAGAGAGTGCCCCTATAATAAGAAAAGGAGAAGGCCGACAGGTGGGCAACAGGGACCAGGGTCACAGCCACAGTCCTCAGCCTGGCTGGCTTGGACTCAGACTAGAGGGACTGGGCTCACTGAATCTCGGCCCCCATGAGCCCATGGTCAAAGTGACAGTAGGGGGCCAAACACTCCTGTTTATGACAGACACGGGGACAGGACACTCGGTGGTGACTACGCGGATTGCACCACCATCGGGCCATGAAATCTCCATAGTCGGAGCCATAGGATGGCCCAGTAGCCCCAAACAATTCTGCCAGGCCCGGACTGTTGAACTTGGGGGCCACCAGGTAAAGCATGAGTTCCTGTGCCTACTAGAATGCCCTGTACCACTCCTAGGGTGGGACTTGCTCACAAAACTAGGAGCCCGCCTTATTTTCCATCCATCGGGAGAAGCCGAGCTACAGGTTGGCACCCAAAGCCTCACTGCAGTCCTGGTCCCCCAGGAGGAGGACTATCTGTTATATCAGGGGGCAGAAGGGGACTGGAAGGGAGAGGCAGAAGATAAAGAAGTCAACCTGAGAAAAATATCCCGAAGTATGAGTGGAGGATAACAGGCCAGGACTGGCAGAAAACCATCCGCCTATACTAATAGGTCTAAAACCAGGAGCCAGCCCGAGGCAGGTCCACCAATACTCCATCTCCATAGAGGCCAGGATAGGCATTGTGGAAGTCATCAGCAAGCATCTACAAGAAGGCATACTCATACTGTGACAGTTCCTGTGGAACACCCCTCTTCTGCCAGTACGGAAGCCAGATGGGAGTGGGTATAGGTCGGTCCAGTACCAGAGGGCTGACCAGGCAGCAAAAGCAGAGGCAACGAGCCCAGAGGTGACAACCATGCTGCTGGCCTTGCAGGGACCCCTGATAGACCTGGAAATAAATCAACCAGACTATACCCCAGAGGAGCAGAAGTGGGCAGTGAAAGAGGGCTGCCTACGAACAGCCTCTGGGATATGGAAGCTGCCGGATGGCCGGCTGTACATCCCACACAGCCAAGCCAGCAACCTGGTCAGGCAATGCTATGCCCTCACCTGGGAAAAACATCCCTAGAGACTTTGCTTAAGAGATACTATTACTTCCCTAACATGTCTAAGCTATGTGCTACAGCCTCAGCACAGTGCTTGACCTGTGCCTGGAACAATGCAGCAGGCCACCCAAAAACTCCAGTGGGTGTCCAATACAAAGGACTGTAGCCTTTTGAAGATTTACAAATAGACTTTATGGAGGTAAAACCTAGCAAAGGATACAAATACCCCCTCGTGATGGTCTGCACATTCTCCGGGTGGGTAGAGGCATTCCCCACTCAGACAGAAAAGGAAGTACTACAGGGAAGTACTTCCCTGCTGAGGAGGTACTTCCCTCAGCAGGGAAGTAGTACAGGCTCTACTCAGAGAAGTAATTCCAAGGTTTGGACTGCCCACCACCATAGGGAGTGACAATGGACCCGCCTTTAGATCCAGGGTGATCCAAGATCTTGCATCTCAGCTAAGAATTAATTGGAAATTACACACTGCCTACTGCCCCCAGAGCTCAGGAAAAGTAGAATGTATGAATCAGACTCTGAAAGAGCCACTGGCCAAATTTCATCAAGAGACTAACCTACCCTGGCCCGACTTGCTGCCATTAGCACTGTTCAGAGTTTGGAATGCCCCAAACCCCACTGGGTACACACCGTTCAAGCTAGTCTATGGCAGCCCAGCAGCAATCTGGACCCTGCCTAGGGGAGAGCTTAAAGTTCTTGGAGAAGCAGAACAGACCAGGTATCTCCAGAAGCTAGGGGAAACACTTAGCCAGATACACCAGGCTGGGTTAGGCCAAGAACCATGTCTGTGAGGGAGGCCAGCCCACTCACATAAGCCTGGAAACTATGTATGGGTAAAAGATTGAAAAAAGAAGCCCCTCCAACCCACATGGACAGGGCCTCATTTAGTCATTTTAACTACCCCAACTGCCCTTAAGGTTGCAGTAATCACACCTTGGATCCACTACAGCTGAGCCAAGACAGCAGCAGACCCTGAGAACCAGAGAGCTGACAACCATCCAGAGCCACCATCACCAAGGCTGAGGTTAAGGAGAAGACCAGCCACCAGCAAGGACTCTGGTGAATGGATCGTTGTTCCTGGGGATTCCTGACTCTCATCAGCATCTTTGCAGTAATCCTAGGAATTGGACTAGTGACCATAACTCTTCCCTGAGATGGAGTTCTGGGGAGCGGGCCACTCTTGTTGTCTGTACTTTTGGATAATTACTATGTTTTGCTTAGCTTGAGCAGCCCCTGCTACAGCCCCAGTTTGCAAATGCAGCATGCCAGGAGAAAGAATAAGGATAGGAGGTGGCGTAGTATCCTGGTACATGAAGCCAAGAGACTTCATGTCAAGCACCTCTATATCCTCAGATTGTGTTAGAGGCTCATCGTTTTGCAGCTCGGGAGGGAAACTATATCAGACCATAGCCCAGGGCCCAGTAGCTTCTGTAGTCTTTCTAGATACAAAAGGAATAAATGTCACCTGTTTAATAGCTAATTAAAACCTCCCCTGATGAGATTGATGTAGGTTCCCTCAACCCCCACATTTGTTCCAATCAGCTCAACATCCCCAACAACAGCAGTTTCTGCACAGAACCAGGATTATTCCTCCTATGTGGGCAGGGAGCCTACAAGTGCCTCCCTGTGAACTGGGCTGGGATATGTCTAGAAGTCTTCCTAGCCCCCAGCATAAAGCATTTGGACCCTGTGAGAAATGCTGAAACTCTTCAGGCAGGGATGGAGAAAGCCTGCCCAGGTTACCAGAGGAGCAGCTATTGCAGCCATGGCTGGGGTAGGAATAGCTATAGGAGTTGGCACAGGTGTCGGAGCCCTAGGACTGTCAGCAACCACCTACTATAAACTCTCAGCCCAACTTAATAATGACGGACAAAGTGGCAGACTCACTGACTACAATCAAACAGCAGATTAACTCCCTAGCAAAAGTCACCCTCCAGAACCAATGGGCCCTAGACCTCCTCACCGCAGAAAAGAGGGGGACCTGTATGTTCCTAGGAGAGGAATGTTGCTACTATGTAAATCAGTCAGGGATCATAGCAAAAGAAGTTAAAAAATCAGGGAGAACATAAACCACTGTGCCAAAGAAATAGAAAATTGGAATTGGAGAAATTGGGGAATAAATCCACAAGCCTGGCTCCAGTGGCTGCTTCCCTTTCTAGGACCCCTAATTATTATCTTCCTAGGAATAAGCTTTGGGCCCTGCATATTGAGGACCATAATCCAGATGGTAGAGGCCACAGTGACTAGATGGGCCACAGCAAGTCCTTACCCTCCAACAATACCAATATAGGTACCAAAACTTACTGAAGTCTAGAAGCCTAGATAACAGCCAGCTATAGGTGATGCTAAAGTAGCCAATAAGGGCCTATAGCATCAAAGGGGGGGGGGATGTTAGAGGAATTTGGCAGTTATTTTCAAACATAGCAAAGCACCCAAGAAATGACTTGTTTTTTTTTCCTTTGTTTGTTGCTTGTCCCTGCGCACCAGAGATAATGATTGCTAGAGATAACATTGTGTCTCTGTGTGCTCGAGATAACCTTTCGCTTCTGTAAGCTGCTTCTTGCTTTCCCACCAGAAGTAATGGTCTAAGTGACACCCCTCACCCTACATAAGCAATTTCTCCCTGCTGATCGGGGCCCAGAATTTGGAGACTGCTTCCTCTGGGTGCACACGCATAAATAAAGGAACCACTTTGCTTCCTCCAGTGTTTGGCCTGAGTTTTTTCCATAACAGTGACAGGTGGAAAAGGCTTCTTTTGACAAAAGTGTTGATTGATCTCAATGATTGTCTTCTTCTTTCTGATCAGCCTGCTTAGATCCTAGCTTTTCTCTGTTTTGTACTTATTGAGGATTGCAAGGAGTCACCAGTACCTTCCAATTATGACATTTGTTATAGAACCCTCTTAAGAAACAGCTTTGGTCCAATGGCTTGTGTCCCAATAGAAAACTGGAAAGAAATCTAACCAACTCTTTTAATATCATTTACAAAGCATTGTTATCCCACCAGATAACAATGGCCTCTTCCCCTAACAGAATCACATCCTTACTTTACAGTACCCCACTTTTATTAATGTATTGCAATTATCTAATTTTATAGGACAAAACAAAATTTGAACTTGTTTAAGCCAATTGGGATGCATAAGCTGCAGCATAATCTTTTCTCCCTCTCTGCTTCTCCCTTCTTTATAGCATTTCAGATTCATTTTCTCAGACCAGTTTCTCCATGTCATGAGGACATGATTATAGATACTTCCAGGTCACATCTCTCATAACCAAATAAAAGGTGGCCCTTATTTAAAAGTTCAAGTTTGAAAAATCCTGGGAATGATTGTATAGGCAACTTTGCCCACAAAGTCTTCCCATCCATCATGAATGAAAGTGAAACTACCAAGACAGGATCTGCTTGGGTAGGAGAGGTGGCCAATCTTTCTGAGGAGAAGGGCCAAGAACCTCTTCTTCAATGGCTTGTATTAGGTTCAGAACACACAGAAATACAGGATAAAACAATAAATAGCATTCAAAGAACTAGGAGGACTTATTCTCAGTCAGGGTCAGATAGCTAAAGAGCCATAAAACTTTGAGCAACAGACTTCTTGCTTGGACCCTTATCGTTTAAATGAGAGCATTCTAAACAAAGCAGGTTTCACAGGATTTTACATATTCTTTCTTAAGCCTGATCACCCTGGAACCTGCTGTAGCTGGCAAAGGGCTGCACTGCCTTCCCAGTCATAGGTTTTTAAACTTAAGTGGATTAGAGCCAGGAAGCACTTTTCCCAGATGAAAATGGGGACTCAGGCTATGTCAGAATAGCCGGGAGGGATGAGGGTCCATCACTCCCTTTTTGTTGCAGCCCCCTTGCTCGGGGAGCTCCTTGCGATCTTCAATAAGTAAAAAACAGAGAAAAGCTAGGATCCAAGCAGGCTGATCAGAAAGAAGAAGACAATCATTGAGATCAACCAACACTTTTGTCAAAAGAAGCCTTTTCCACCTGTCACTGTTATGGAAAAAACTCAGGCCAAACACTGGAGGAAGCAAAGTGTTTCCTTTATTTACGCGTGTGCACCCAGAGGAAGCATTCTCCAAATTCTGGGCCCCAATCAGCGGGAAGCAATTCCTTGATGGCTTCCCAAGTGATTGTGTCTGGCTTAAGTTGCCACTCCTCTAAGGGGGTCTTACCTGTCTTTGACTAACCAGCCAAGCGTTGGGGACAGGGGATGAAGCAGAAGCAGTGTGGCTGTGAGAGACAAGCTTCATCTCCTTAGTGGCTCTCATTGGTTGTTCACTCAACCTTATCCATGGGGGGCAGTTACAGCTCCTGAAACCAGGCAGAGTGGTTCTCAACAAACGATCTCTGCACAATGGTTTTCTCTTTCCATTAAAAAAAATGAGGAGTCATAAGGTGTTATTATTCACTTTCTGTTCCTTATAATCTTAAGGCAAATACTGGCACAAAATACTGATTTTTCTACTCAAGAAACAAAACCTCAAAAATTATTTTGATTGAGAAACAATACTATTGCAAAAGAAATATAGAGCAAGATTCATTTTTAAAGGAAACCCAGAGCAGTGAAGAACACCTTTCAAGTCACTGGATGAATTTAGAAATGATGTAAAAGCAGATAGGAAAAATATTATCTGCTTCTCTCACCAGTCCATGTTAACTGTTAATAATGATGATAAGTACATGCTCACTACTTTCCTAAGCAAACGAGTAAAATGTGATGTAAAAGGACTGTAAAATAAAAGTATGAGACATTATAGCATTAAAGTTTATTGAGGTAACTTGTATGGAATCTCTGTGTGTCTTGGAATGGAGAATTTGATATCATTTTGCAAATAAATATTTCCTTGGGGACAAATGCAGAGCATACTGAACGGTATTTATGGAATTACCATCTATGGGAACATGCTTCCTGGGTAGAATAATAACTTTTAGCAATAGCAATGAGGGTATTTTTACTTTTATTCAGTAATAAAAACAGCTGTGTAAATATTCTCTGAATAAAGAACCACGAGCACTGCCACCATCTGAATGTTTGTGTCCCCCTCAAAATTTGTATGTTGAAAGCTAATCCCTACAGTGATGTTATTAGGAACTGGGGCCTTGGAGATGTGATTAGGTCATGAGGGCAGTACCTCCAAGAATAAGATTAATGTGCTTTTAAAAGAGATTTCAGAGACCTCCTGTGCTCCTTTTATTATGTGCAGCTACAGCAAGAAGACTGCAGACTATGAACCAGGAAGCAGGCTCGCACCAGACAACTAATCTGCCTGTGCCTTGATCTTAAACTTCCCAGTCTAGAGAACTGTTGAGAAATAAATGTTTGTTGCTTAAGTCACCTAGTCTGTTGTATTTTTGTTATAGCAGCTAAACAAACTAAGACAAGTACGAGGCAAAAGTTACACAAATATAATTTTCTTACATTCTTTTAACCATTGTAGCAATTAATTTGCCAAAGAATGTAATTATGACTTTTCTAGTAGGTACCCAGTACAATGTTTAGTGCAAAAAAAAGGTAAGTTGGGTTATATGTGAAATACAGTGCTAAGTTCAGTTCTACAAGCCTCAAAACTCATATTTTAATTCTACATTAATTATAAGATAACACTTTTCCTTAATGAGCTATTACTACTTCATAGTAAAGCGATAATTTTACTTTACATTAAAAGATTCCTCTAACAAACATATTGTCACTTAATTTTTTCTTACTTAAAAATTTACACAATATCCCATTTTTAACTGCTTTTCCTTGGATGTACCATTTCCTAAGAGCTCAATATATTATGGCTAATAGAAATGTGCACTTTTAAGGCTGGCTCTCAACTGTAATATAAATATGAATTTCTGGTAAGCCTCAGTGTGAACAAAAGCTACTAATTTACTTTTCATAAGTGGAATCAGTCCTAAAAAAGGATGGCACCAGCCTATTAGTGACTATTTTAATAGGGGGATAAGGAAGAAAATCAATTACAGTTCTGAAAGACATGTAGATATTGTTCACTAAAAACACAGGCTTTTAAGCTCTGGATAAAAACTTGGTCTGAAATGCATTCTGAAAGGCTTCTACCATAAGGGATGTAGTAACAGCTCTAGACAACTATCAGTTAACAAAAATGGATTGGTCAAAATTATGATGTGAGGAGTATGCCAAATAAGACCAACTTACTCCTTTTGGATGGGAAAAAGTAAATTGTGCAATGAAATTTCCATCATATTTTATATGTTTTTGTTGCATCATAGAAGCTGTATCAATATTCAAATGCACATGAGAAATTCCAGGATAAGTTTATTCCAAAGGGAAATGAATTAGTTGAGTTGTACCCTTTTTGTTAAGATTTAACTTTTCTGTAACCTTAAAAAATAAAGACATACATATTTAAAATACCTAAAGCTAATTTTATCCTATGGCTTCTGCTTTTGGTGAATTAAACTATTTCATGTTACATACACTTCACTGCTTACAGCAGGTTACTATTTACATTCCATTTAATTGAAATTGATTCAATTTATTTCCTACTGAGAGCTCATTCCTCTCCTAGTCAATATGGTATATAGCCTAAAGATGTTAGATTATCTTCTCTCTCTTAAGTCCCAGGGTAAAAGAGTGAGTAAGTAATAGAAAATGGTTAAATAGCAACTCATTAATTCAGTTGATGCAAGTTATAAATGATAGGCATTTAGGGCTACAGACTTTAAAAATAAAATATGTATAAGCATGTTTACAATAGCTCTGTTCATATTTTTAAAATTTTGTTTATTTATTTTTTATTGTCTCCGTTTCCCCCCACCACTCTCCCTCACCCCAACCCTCCCCTCCTCCCATTCTGGAGCCTACTCTCCTTTGGCTTTGTCCATATGTTCTTTAAACATGTTCCTTCATAATCCTTCCTCCTTTTCCCCCTCAATTTCTTGCAAATTAAACTACAATGAGATTTATTATTTAGATATTAGGTGATCAAATTCTAAGTTTAATGAAGCAGAGAGATAATAGGCACTCATACATCATTGATGTAAGTATAAAAATGTGCATCCTTTATGAAATGCAATTTGGTAATGCATATCAAAATTACAAATGTATTTCTCTCTTTACCTAGCAGACACACTCACAAGAATTATTATTACAGAAATACATGCACACTAAAAAATGACATGCTACTATCAGTAATATTGTATTAGGAAAATATTAGAGAATTTCCAAATATCCATTAAAAACCATGGTAGATGCACTTTATGGAATATAATATAAATATAAAAAATGAGAAAGTGATCAGCATACACATAGATATGGAAAGATCTATATGTGATAAGTGCTTTTTAATTTTAAAAGAGGGAAAAGAATTTATTGGAAAGATTCAAAATAAATTAATAAGGGTGATGACCTATGGGAAGAAGGTTGAGGGAGACATAGGTCCACAACAGGGGAGGAAGTAAGGCTTTTCATTATATTGTATTGTAGCATTTCAATTTTTAAACTATGTGTTTATACCTACTCATATTAACTAATGGACTGTGATGACAAGAAGAAACAAAGTCAGAATAAATACAGTATGAGTGCTTTTATGTGAAGTTAAAAAAGCAAAATATGACAGTTTATTATTTTAAGATATACACGTAGACGACAAATACTGTGAAATAAACCAGGAAATAATGAACACAGAATGCAGAGTAGTGGTTACCAGGCTCTGAAAGTGGGGCACTGGAAGGAAAACAGAGCAAGGAGAATACAATTTTAGAAGGAAGGAAGAAAGGAAGGAAGGAAAGTAGAAGGGAGGGAGGGAGAAAATACAGAAAAGAAGAAAGAAATCCATGAGGGCTAAAAAGATTTGGTAAGCCTTCTTGGAAGGAGGTGGACTTAGACTGGTTCTTGAAGGGTGTAAATCTGAGTAAATCTGTTTAAAATTCTTGTCTTGTTTTATAGTTTACAAAATGTAGCATATACATGATGTGATATTAAATCTGGATAGGCAGAGGAAGATGAGAGCAGACATTCAAATTGAGGAAAATAGCATAGCCAAGGCACAGAATGTGTGCAGGCACATCCTGGGTTATGAGACTTTGGGGATCAAACCAGATGGGCAGTTGGATTGGGCAGTAGTGAGTAACAGACCAATAGATTTCATGAGGTTTGATTATAATGAGGTTGGGAACTTATTTGGGAAGACATTAAATATGTATTTGTTTATTTATAGACAAAGACAAGTTCAAGAAATACTTAAGAGTTCAACACATTAGCATTTCTTAGGACCTGCCTAACATTGGGTCTAGCCTTAAGGTTCGTCACTAAAAATCATCTACAGAACTAACACTACCCAATCCAGCTGTCCTGGTAGATCCACTGATTAGTTAGGAGTTTATTTAACTTCTATACTTTTGTGAATTTCCAAACTTCCTTCTGTTGTAATTTTCTAATTGTATTCCCTTGAAGCTGGAGAACACATTATATAATTTCAACTCTTTTAAATTTAGTGACACATATTTTACAAACTAACACATGACTTTCCCTGAAGAAGATTCCATGGGCATTTGAGAAAAATATATATTCTAATATTGGGAGGTGTTCTATTGTGGTTCTATGTGAGTTACTATGTTTATAATGTTTATCAAGTATCTATTTCTCCATTGATCTGATTGTTATATCTATTATTTAAAATAGGGCATTGAAGTGTTCAACAATTATTGTTGAATCATCTCTGTCTCTCTTCAATTTTGTCAGTTTTTGCTTTCTGTATTTTGGAGCTCTGTTTTTAGGTACATATATATTATAATTATTTTATTTCTTTAAAGAATTGTTTCTTTTATTAATTTTTTGATTTAGTTATTTTTCAAGTACAGTTTTCTGTTTATTTCTCCCATTCCAGCTCACCCCTCCCCCATGCACCCCACCTCCCTCCCATTTTCACCCCCCTTAGCTATCGTCCCTGTGTTCTTTATACTTGTTCCTCTAAATCCCTCCCATTTTTCCCCTTAAATTCCCTCCCCTCTCCCCTCTGGTCGTGTTGTCCCCCTGTTCTCTATTTCAGTGTATTTGCCCTTATTTTGCTTGCTTGTTTGTTTTATTGTTTAGCTTCCTGTTACAGGTGAGATCATATGGTATTTGTCTTTCAGCCCCTGGCTTATTTTACTCAATATAATGCTTTCCAGTTCCATCCATGTTGTTGCAAAGGGTAGTAGTTCCCTCTTTCTCTCTGCTGCATAGAATTCCATTGTGTATATGTACCACAATTTTTTGATCCATTCATTTACTGACAGGCACCTAGGTTGCTTCCAGTTCTTGGCTATTGTAATGTGCTGCTATGAACATTGTGGTGCATAGGTTCTCTGAAATTGATGTTTTCGGGTTCTTAGGATATAATCCTAGCAGTGGAATTGCTGGATCAAAAGGCAGATCCATTTTTAGTTTTCTGAGAAAATTCCATAGTGTTTTCCACAATGGTTGTACCAGTCTGCAATCCCACCAAAAGTCAACTAAGGTTCCCTTTTCCCCACAACCTCTCCAACATTTGTTGTTGGTTGCTTTGTTTATGACAGCCATTCTGACTGGTGTAAAGTGGTATCTCATTGTGGTTTTAATTTGCATCTCTCTGATAGCTAACGATATTGAGCATCTCTTCATGTGTCTCTGGATCCTCTGTATGTCCTCCTTGGGGAAGTGTCTGTTCTAGTCCTTTGCCCATTTTTTAATTGGGTTGCTTGTCTTCTTAGAGTGAAGTCGTGTAAGTTCTTTGTATATTTTGGAGATTAAACCTTTGTCTGAGGTATCATTGGCAAATATGTTTTCCCATACAGTTGGTTGTCTTGCTAATTTAATACTGTTTTCTTTAGCCACGCAGAAACTTTTTATTTTGATGAGATCCCATTTGTTTACACTTTCCTTTATATTCCTTGATCTAGGGGACATATCAGTAAAAATGTTGCTGCGTGAAATACCTGAGATTTTCCTGCCAATGTTCTCCTCTAGGACTTTAATGGTTTCAAGGCTTATATTTAGGTCTTTTATCCACCTTGAATTTATTTTGGTGTATGGTGTAAGTTGTTGCTCAAGTTTCATTTTTTTGCACGTAGCTGTCCAGTTCTCCCAACACCATTTGTTGAAGAGGCTATCTTTACTCCATTTTATGTTATTGCCACATTTGTCCAATATTAATTGACCTCAGAGAGTTGGGTTGATTTCTGGGCTCTCTGTTCTGTTCCATTGGTCTATGTGCCTGTTTCTCTGCCTGTATCATGCTGTTTTGATTACAGTGGCCTTGTAATACAATTTGATATCAGGTATTATGATTCCTCCTACTTTATTCTCCTTTCTCAAAAGAGCAGCTGCTATTTGGGCTCATTTATGGTTCCATATAAATTTTTGAAGTGTTTGTTCTATGTCTGTGAAATATGCCATTGGTACTTTAATAGGTATTGCATCGAATGTGTATATTGCTTTGGGTAGTATGGACATTTTGATGATGTTAATTCTTCCAATCCATGAACAAGGTATATGTTTCCATTTGTTTGTGTCTTCCCTGATTTCTATCTTCAGGGCTGTGTAGTTTTCTGCACACAGGCCTTTTACCTCCTTGGTTAGGATTATTAGCAGATCTTTTAATTTTGTTTTTTCTATATCGAATGGGATTTTTCCCTTGATTTCTGCTTCTGCTGATTCATCGTTGGTATACAAAAATGCCTTTGATTTCTGAATATTGACTTTGTAATATGCTATATTGCCAAATTCATTAATTAGTTCGAGCAGTTTTTTGGTAGAGTCTATAGCATTTTCATGTACACTATCATGTCATCTGCAAACAGTGACAGTTTTGTTTCCTCCTTTCCTATTAGGATGCCTTTTATTTCCTTTTCTTGCCTGATCACTGTGGCTAAAACTTCCAATACTATATTGAATAGAAGTGGTGAAAGTGGACATCCTTGTCTTGTTCCTGATCTTAGTGGAAAAGCTTTTAGTTTTTTCCCATTGAGTATGATATTGGCTGTAGGCCTCTCATATATGGCCTTTATTATATTGAGGAGTGCTCTTTCTATTCCCACTTTGCTGAGTGTTTTTATCATAAATGGGTGTTGTACCTTATCAAAAGCTTTTTGCGGGTCTATTGATATGATCATGTGGTTTTTGTCTTTACTTTTGTTTATGTGATGTATTACATTTACTCATTTGCGAATATTGAACCATCCTTGTATCCCTGGGATAAATCCCACTTGGTCATGGTGTATGATCTTTTTGATATATTGTTGAATGCTGAATGCGATTTGCCAATATTTTCTTGAGGATTTTAGTGTCTATGTTCATCAGCGATATTGGCCTGAAGTTTTCTTTCTTTATTGTGTCTCTATCTGGTTTTGGAATTAGGATGACGCTGGCTTCATAAAAAGAGTTTGGGAGTTTTCCATCCTTCTGGATTTTTTGGAATAGTCTGTGGAGAATAGGGGTTAGCAGTTCCTTAAATGCTTTGTAGAATTCTCCTGTGAAACCATCTGGTCCAGGGCTTTTGGGTGATGGGAATTTTTTGATTACTGCTTCAATTTCTTTTGCTGTTATTGGTGTGTTTAGATTTTCTGCTTCTTTTTCACTGAGTTTTGGAAGATTGTATTTTTCTAGAAATGTGTCCATTTCCCCTAGGTTTTCAAATTTCTTGGCATACAGTTCTTCATAGTAATTTCTTACAATCCCTTCTATTTCTCTAGTATCAGTTGTAATCTCTCCTCTTTCATTTCTGATTGTGTTTATTTGTGTCCTCTCTCTTCTTTTCTTGATGAGCCTACTTAAAGGCTTGTCTATTTTGTTTATCTTTTCAATGAACCAACTCCTGGATTCATTGATCCTTACCATGTGCTTTTAGTCTCTATTTCATTTAATTCTGCTCTAATTTTGGTTATTTCCTTCCTTGTACTTGCTCTGGGCTGTCTTTGTTGTTGTTTTTCCGCAAGTTCTTGCAGGCCTAGGGTTAGGTTGTTTGTTCGAAATGTTTCTATCTTCTTTAGGTAGCTCTGTATTGCTATAAACTTCCCTCTCAGGACTGCCTTTGCTGTGTCCCATAAGTTTTGGGTTGTTGTGAGATTGTTTTCATTAGTTTCCAGAAATGTTTTGATTTCTTCCCTAATTTCATTCTTGACCCATTTGTTGTTTAATAGCATACCATTCAGTCTCCATGATTTTGGGTGCTTTGGGTTTTTTCCTTTGGGGTTGGTTTCCAATTTCAGTCCCTTGTGGTCAGAGAAGATGCTTGGTATGATTTCAATTTTCATGAATTTTTTGAGGCTTGTTTTGTGTCCTATCATGTGGTCTATCTTTGAAAATGTTCCATGTGCATTTGAAAAGAATGTATATTTAACTTCTTTGGGATGAAGGGCTCTATATATATCAGTTAAGTACATTTCATCAAGGGTGTTCTTTAATGATTCAATGTCTTTGATATTTTGTTTGGAAGATCTGTCCATTTTTGATAGTGGGGTGTTAAAATCTTCTACTAATAATTCTTCTACTAATAATCTTCTACAATAATTGTGTTGCTGTAAATATTTTTCTTGAAGTCCTCTAAGATTTTTTTTATATATTTGGGTGCCCCTATGTTTGGTGCATATATATTTACGTTAATGTCTTCTTGGTGGATTCTTCCCTTGAGTATAATTAAGTGACCTTCTGGGTCTCTCTTTATGGCCTTTTTTTTTAAGTCTATTTTGTCCGATATGAGAATTCCTACCCCAGCTTTTTTCTTGTCCGTTTGCTTGGAACACTTGTTTCCATCCTTTCACTTTTAGTCTGTGATGGTCTTTTGTCCTGAGGTCGGTCTCTTGTAGGTAGCATATGTGTGGGTCATGCTTTCTCATCCATTCAGCTATTTTGTGTCTTTTGATTGGAGCATTTAATCCATTTACATTTAAGGTTATTATTGATAGGTACTTATTCATTGCCATTTTTGTACCTGTGTTCCTCTCAGTCTCCCTCTTTTCCTTCCTTTCCTTAAAGCAGTCCTTTTCGTATTTCTTGCAAGGCTTGTTTGATGGAGGCATATTGTTTTAGACTTCTTTTGTCTTGGAAGCTCTTTATTTGGCCTTCTGTCTTGATTGAGAGCCTTGCTGGGTAAAGTAGCCTTGGTTGTAGGCCTCTGTTTCTCATTACTTGGAATATTTCTTGCCATTCTCTTCTTGCTTGGAGTGTTTCCATTGAGAAGTCAGTAGCTAACCTTATTGGGGCTCCCTTGTATGTTACTTCCCTTTTCTCCCTTGTTGCCTTTAAGATTCTCTCTTTGTCTTGGAATTTTGCCATTTTAATGATGATGTGTCTTGAAGTAGGCCTCCTTGGGTTCCTCTTAATTGGGACTCTCTGTGATTCCTGGATTTGTGTGACTTTTTCTCTCATCAAATTAGGAAAGTTTTCTCTCATTACTCTTTCAAATACGTTTTCTATCCCTTGTTCTTCTTCTTCTTCTCCTTCTCGTATTCCTACTATTCGGATATTATTACGTTTCATATTGTCTTTTTTTTTAAATTAATTTATTTTTTTAAATTGATTATGCTGTTACAGTTGTTCTATTCCCCCCTTCATTCCCCTCCACCCCTGCCCCCCAACCCCACCATTACCCCCCTTTAGTTTATGTCCATGTGTCTCAAGTTCTTTAGGTTCTATATTTCCCATACTATTCTTGCCCCCCCCATCTATTTTCTATCTACTGTCTATGCTACTTGTTTTCTGTACCTTCTCCCCCCATCCCCTCTTCCCACTCCCCTGTTGCTAACCCTCCTTGAGATCTTCATTTCTATGTTTCCACTCCTGATCTAGCTGTCCTTTTAGTTTGCTTTCGTTTTAGGTGTGGTTGTTAATAACTGTGAGTTTGTTGTCCTTTCACTGTTCATGTTTCTTTAACTTCTTTTTCTTCGATAAGTCCCTTTAACATTTCATATAATAAGGGCTTGTTGATGATGAACTCCTTGAATTTGGTCTTATCTGAGAAGCACCTTATCTGTCCTTCCATTCTAAATGAAAGTTTTGCTGGATAGAGCAATCTTGGTTGTAGGTCTTTAGATTTCATGACTTGGAATATTTATTTCCAGCCCCTTCTTGCCTGTAAGGTCTCTTTTGAGAAATCTGCTGACAGTCTGATGGGGACTCCTTTGTAGGTGATTGTCCCCTTAGCTCTTGCTGCTTCTAGGATTCTCTCCTTCATTTTAATTTTGGCTAATGTAATTATGATGTGCCTTGGTGTGTTTCTTCTTGAGTCCAACTTTTTTGGTACTCTCTGGGCTTCTTGGATTTCTTGGAAGTCTATTTCCTTTGCCAGATTGGGGAAATTTTCTTTTATTATTTGTTCAAATAGTTTTTCCACTGGTGGTTGTGTCTTTCCCCCCTTCTGGTACCCCTATAATTCGGATATTGGAGCATTTAAAGATGTCCTGGAGGTTCCTAAGACTCTCCTCATTTCTTTGAATTCTTGCTTCTTGACTCTTTTCTGTTTGGCCATTATTTGGTTTCTTCTGGTCCACTCCATTGATTTGAGTCCCAGTTTCCTTTTCATCTCTATGGGTTTCCTGTGGAATTCCATTCATTTCCCTTAATTTAGCCTTCATATGTTTCTCTAATTTGTGGCTATAATCAACCAGATCTGTGAGGAAGCTGATGACCAGTGTTTTAAACTGTGCGTCTGAGAGTTTTGCTATTTCTTCGTCGCTTAGATTTATCTGTGGGGCTTTGAGGTCTTCCTGCGACATTTTTGGTCTGTTCTGGCCCTTTAAGTGGGAGAAGGGGCGCTTTGTAGTCCCAGGTCGCTTGGTTGTGACGCTGTATGTGGGGGCGTGGTCAAAGCGGGGAAATGGCGGCGCCCTCTATCGCCTTGGCCGTCTATCGCCGCCGCAGCCGGTCCAACTGCCCACTCCCTCGCTCGCGCGCAATTAGGCAACCGCAGTCAACACGCTGCACCGCCTCCCCACTGTCTCCTCTGCAGTCGCTCACCCGGTGGGTTGCTTGGTCGCTCACTAGGTCCAATCCTGGGTTTGGAACCCGTGCGTCTGGATTCATGCGTCTGGATTCCGCGCCCGGGTCCGACGGAGCTCTCCTTTGTAACTCCTCACCAGACGCCGGTTTTGCCGCTTACCGGTTGGGCTGAAGAATTTGTTGTTAGCGGACTTCAGAAAAGTTCAGTTTTCCGTGTTCTGGTTGTGTTTTCTGATGCTAATATTTAGTTGTCCCTAAACTTGGTTGTGTGAGGAGGCACGGCACATCCACCTAAACCTCCATCTTGGCGGAAGTCTCCTCATTCACGTTTCATATTGTCTTGCATTTCTGTTAATCGCTCTTCATTCTTTCTAAGTTTCTTTTCATTTTCTTGCTCTTTCTGTGAGATGATTTCTACTTTGTCCTCCAACTCACTAATACCATCCACCGCCTCATTTATTCTACTTTTGAAACTTTCTACTATGTTGTTCAATTTGGAAAATGTATTCTTCATTTCCTTTTGTTCCTTGCTGATATTTTCTATTTCCTTTTTCATGTTGATGTAGTTTGCAGAGAGATCATTGTAGTTCCCTTGTAGTTTCTGGTAGCTCATTTTTAGCTCTTTGAACTTCGTAATAACCAGTGCTTTAAATTCAATATCTGATAATTGATTAGCCTCTATTTCATGTAACATTCTTTCTGAAGTTTCTGCTTTTTCTTTCATTTGGGGATTGTTTCTTTGTCTTCCCATTGTTTTAGACTCTTCTTGTTAGTCTCTGCTTCTAAAATTGATCTGTTCTGACTCCCTGGGTTTATGGTGTGAACTTCTATGGTATAATACCTGTGGATTTCAGTGGTGCAGACTCCTTCAGGTATCTTGATGTTCTCCGTCTCCACTTAGTCTCACGCTGGTCCTCAAGCTGGTCCCCGCGCTGGTTGCCTACCACTGCTGAGTGTCCGGGCTCCCGTACCTGACTCCTCCGACACCCAGGCCATTGCTAAGGCAGCGGCACAGGGGTGGAGAGTGTCCTGGCTCCCGTAGCTGACTCCCCGGTGCCCAGGCCCATTGCTCAGGATAGTGGTCTTACAATTACATTCTCCCCATCAGCCGCTGAGCAGACTGGTTCATATTCACTCCATCCAACATCGCTGTTTCCATATGGCATCTCCTGTGTCCCTCCAGTCCCATGGTGTATGCAGGCAGCACTGCAAGAGATCAAATTGGTCCTTTTATAATGATAAAAGTTTGTTTTTGTCTCTAATAAGAATTTTTATCATGAAGTCCATTTTGTCTGATAGTAGAATTGCCACTCCTGGGTGTCTGTTGACTTTTGTCTTCTGAGACAAAGTTGTAGGTGGAAAGGAAGAGAAAACTGTTTATAAAACTTCTAAAATTTTCTATACTGTGAAGAAAATTTTCCACATAAGCAATATTTTTTATTGAATATGATAATGCTTTCTAGTAATGACTACTTTCTGAATTACCTCTATGTTGCTGTTAAATAATGAAGTGCTAAGCTTTGATAGACAAGGCAAGGGGTATGTGAAAAACCAAAAAATTATATTCTATGACATGAAAATTTGTAATTCCACATTATAACCACATAGATACTGATTGGCCATGATTGTATTTATAGTTCAATACAATAGACCAGGTAGAACTTTTAGGAACACATAATTTGGAATATGATTGATGTAGAAAACACATATACACTCTGGTTTTATGCCCCTTAATAAAAAGATTGATGTAGGGAAGTATAGTTGTTTTCTACATCTGCTAAAATAGATTGCCACGACTTTGACGGCTTAAAAATATAAATGTATTACATTATAATTAGGTAGGTCAGAAGGTTTCCTGGAATCTCACTGGGCTAAAAATCAAGATGTCGGCAGGGACCATTCTTTTCTGGAAGGTCTAGGGAAGAATTTGTTGCTTTGCCTGTTTCATCTTCTGGAGGCTGCCTGAATCCTTGGCTCAAGGCTTCCTTGCTCTATCTGCATAGCCAGTGACTTGTGTCTCTTTGAATGCTTCCATCATCACAGTTCTTTCTTTAACCACAGCCAGGAAAGGTTCTCTGCTTTTCTTAGATGATTAGAGTGGACTCAACTGGATGAGGACTCCATCTCAAGTTCCTTAATCTTGATCACATCTGAAAACATCCCTTTTTTGTTTGTATAATGTAGCACATTCAGAGGTTCTGGGGGTTAACATGTATATATTTTTGACAGGGCTTTATTCTCCCTATCATAGTTGAGATAACTGCTGGATTCTAAAACCATTAAGTAAAAGGTCAATGGGGAACACAGATTGGATGCAGGTCCCAAAGGTAAAAAAATATATATGTAACTTTAAAACAAAGAGATTAGTTTGTCTCCTCTTTAATCCAGAAATCATATTTACCATCACTTAAAATGGGACATCAAACATGTGATAGATGCACAATGTTCTTCACAGTTATCACCTAGGAGTTATTCTGGTTAAAAATGTGTAACTAGACTATAATTCAGCCTAGAGTTTTAACCTCCAGTGTATAGAAAATATAAAGAATATAAGATTAATTTAAATGATATCACAGGAAATACACAGACAAAGCAAGGATATGTAACATTCTACAAAACAACATGTCTTGTTGAAAAGTCTATATGATGAAAGAAAAAGGAAGAGGAAATGGAGATTGCTTTAGATCAGGGGTATCAAATTCATTTTCACCGGGGGCCACATCAGCCTCTTGGTTGCCGTTGAAAGGACAAAATAATTTTAGGACTGTGTAAATGTAACCACTCCTTAACTTTTAAGGAGTTGAAATTACATTCAGTCCTTTGAAAGCAATTGTGAGGCTGATATGGCTTCCGGTGAAAATGAGTTTGACACCTTGCTTTAGATTAAGAGAGACGTAACAACCAAAGACAATGCGTGGTCCTTGATTAGGTCTTGGTTTGAAAATAAAAACAGCAATAAAATATGTTTTGGAGATAAGTAGCAATATATAAATATAAATGCAGAAATAGATGACACCAAGAAGTTTCCTAAATTTGTCAGATGTGATGACAGTACTGACAATGGGTAGGAAATGCATGCTCAAGTAGTTTGGTTGAAGCATCATAATGTTCATAATTTATTTTATAATGGTCCAGGAAAAAGAACACATACAGAACAAACAAATATGCAAAAATGTTAATGATACAGGAAATATATGAGTGATATTGTGCTACCTCTACTTTTCAGTGTTATTAAAATATTCATTTTATTAGAACTTTAAAAAATCTAATATAGAAATACATATACATATAACTTACAATAATTGCATTATAGCTTGTCGAAGATGATGAAGGTGTCATTACAGAAATATTGTTGTCTGCAGAAATAATTAGATAGAATATGTTCGTAAAATAAACACTTGTCAGTTTTATCTAATCTAATCTTTTCTTATTCTAGGGGTTGACTTATTTTCCTTTTTTGTTTCTTTTAGAAGAAAGAGTTTCTAGAGTCACAATATCATAATGAAAATTTCAAAAGAACATTCAGTTCTTTTCATTTTGATTATATAGCACTTCAGGGTGTCCCAAAATGATAACCAGTTTCAATTCTTTTTTTTTTTTTGTTAATTTTATTTTTATTATTATTATTTTTTAATATTATTTTATTTAGTTACTTTTCAAGTACATTTTTTTAAAATCTATTTCTCCCATCCCACCGTACCCCCCCACCCGGTCTCCCCCCTCCCTCCCATTCCCCCCCCCCCAGTCCTCATCTCTGTGTCTTTCATACTTGTTCCTCAAAATCCCTCCCCCTTTTTCCCCTTGAGTTCCCTTTCCTCT
This sequence comes from Artibeus jamaicensis, assembly GCF_021234435.1. Lineage (NCBI taxonomy): Eukaryota > Metazoa > Chordata > Mammalia > Chiroptera > Phyllostomidae > Artibeus > Artibeus jamaicensis. The sequence goes on from NW_026521717.1 coordinate 2,814,724, forward strand.
CCCCTCTGGTCGCTGCCCACTTGTTCTCTATTTCAGTGTCTTTGTTTTTATTCTGTTTGCTTGTTTGTTTTATTCTTTAGCTTCCTGTCAAAGGTGAGATCATATGGTATTTGTCCTTCAATGCCTGGCCTATTTCACTCAGCATAATGCTTTCCAGTTCCATCCATGTTGTTGCAAATGGTAGTAGCTCCTTCTTTCTCTCTGCTGCATAGAATTCCATCAATTCTTGAAACAGGCAGAGTATGCCTCATTCATGTATTATGTGACAATGTTGCCTATATAAGAGATTATATGGAAGTCAGTAAACCACAGACTGTAAGTCACTTGAAGGACCCTCCTGAACTTCAGCTCAGTCATGAGTGTCAGGCATCCAATGAAACATCACTGGTATGTGGCACCTGGTCTTCATCAGTGGATTTCACTACTGGAAAAATCCTTCTAATAACAGCTAAGAGACACTTGCTGAGATCTGCCTGACAGATATTGCAGAAGTTGTTGAAGACCTCTGGTGGCAACATAAATGAAGTACAGCTCACTAAAAATACCAGTCTTTCTAATACAGAAAAGAGTAAATGGAAAATGAAACTATTTTCCAGAAGCCTCCTCTGACCTTTCCATTTCCTTCTTCTTTCTCACACTCTTTAAATAGTTTGTCATTTCTTAATAGTTTTTCCATACTGCTTCTATTATTTACATGTTATCTCTAAATTATCACATCAATTCACCAAATCACACTTTTATCATGATTTTTTCCATTGAGCCATGTCCATATTTCCAATTCCCTGCCAGATATTTCTATTTAGATAGCTCTTTAACTTAACATGACCAAACTTTTTAATTCTATATTTTCTATCTCAAGAAATGAAATAGTGTCAAAATACAGCCCAGCCAAAGGATTTATACTTCAATAAAGCATTAAGGTACAGAGAGTCTTATAGACTTAACATTTACCAGGCACAGGGATAGGTGTCTAGATAAAAAAAAAAAGTAAAGACACACCTTATAGTAGAGGGAAGAACACAGACTCTTTAATGTGTGTGAGTGGAATGTATGTCTTGCTTTGGGAGGTCTTGGAAGGAGACCTAACCCAGCCTGAGATGGAAAGATTCAAGATGAGGGCTTCCTGGAGGAAATTACTATCAAGCTATATATTGTACTAATTGTCTGTGTACAAATTGTGCAAATTATCTGTGCTATGCCCTGAATTGTGTCCCTCCAACTCTTGGAGTCCTTACCTCCAGTACTTGAGAATGTAACTATATTTGGAGATAGAATCTTTAAAGAATTTTTTAGGGTGAGCTCTAATCCATTATGACAAATTGTCATTGTGCAAAGAGGAAATTTGAACACTGAAGAATACAGAGAGAAAACAATGTGAAGATGGGAAGAAGAAGCTCTCTGGAAGCCATTGACCCTGCCAACACTTTGATCCTAGTTTTCTAGCCTCCAGAACTGTGAGGAGATATATGCATATTTGTGTTGGGTTTTTTCCACCAAGTCTGTGATACTTTGTTATAATAGCCCTAGGAAAGTAGCATATTCTTATTTGTTTTTCAAGATAAAGGTAAGACTTTTCTAAGCAAAAGGAAGAGAATATGCAAAACGAGTAACCATGAAAGATCATAGCTTACTCGGGCAACTACAGTTAACTGTGACAAGGTTACAAGGCAGGCAGTGGGGAAAAGATTGGGGAATTGGGGGAAATGAGGCTAGAGGGATAGGAAGAGGTAAGATTATGAGAAGAGCTACAGTGTACCAAATTAAATAGTGGAAAGTAGGGCAAAGCTATTATGGGATTGAAGAAAAAAAATTGCCCTGGCCAGGTGACTGGGTTGGAACGTTGTCCAGTACACCAGAAGGTTGCAGGTTCAATACCTGGTCAAGGCACATACCTAGGTTGTGGGTTCAAACCTCCCCAACCCCAGTCAGGGTGCTTATGGAAGGCACCCAATAGATGTTTCACTCTCATATTCCTGTTTGTCTCTTTTTTCTCTCCCTCTCTATCTCCTTTCCTCTCTCTCACTAAAAAACAATAAAAACATAGCCTCAGATAAGGATTAAAAAAGGAAATAGTATTAAAGATCTTATATGGTAGTTTGATCTCTTGAAACAAAGTTAATCATTGGTGTAAAACTTTGTCTAATCCAGTTTTCCATGTTAACAACTATTATTTCATGATGACAATGATCAATTGTCCACTAGATAGAAAAAAGTATTTTCACAAACTGCATTAATACTTTATTCTTACAAGATGTTCATCCCTTCTGAGCGATCTAAATATTTTTTACTGAATTTTATGTCCATGTTCTTTTTTCCATTACCTTATTTCAAGCTTTATTAATTTCTTTTCTACAAAGTTTGTTTAAACAATATCTGGAACTTGCAGAAGGACATCTAGTGGGTTGGTGCTTATATAAACTGGATTTAGTTAGAATATCAGTACTTTTAAAAGTCAATATTTAAATCTCTCAAGTCTTAATATGCCGCAGTCCGGTTGCAGCGGGGTCTAGGGTTTCTTGAAAGGTGGGTAAGGCGTGGGCGATGGGTAACAGATGACAACATGCCTTAAAGGACAGTGAAGCTCTGTTCCGTTTATTGCAAGTACAAGCAGGTTTTTATATTTTCATTTTAGGTGGTGATTAACATTTGCAGGTGTATAGCATGATCAGTTAAGCAGAAAAAATCAATACAAAGGTAACCAGAAAAAGTACGAAAGTTCCCATAGATTCAGTTATAATAAACAAAGATTATTTTGACCAGGAGAGTCATAAATCAGACAATTAGAAGTAGCTGTATGTACAGAATTTAAATGTCTTATTGTATATTAAAGTTTCTCAGAATTTGTCATGGGGCAAAAGGATATGCTAGATTGAGTAGAGGTAATAGGAAATTTATTATAAGGCTTTTGTGATGTCTAACTTAGCTATTTATCTTTTTTCTGTCTAAAATGTTTCTCTGTGTACTATAAACTCTGACTCCCTAGTAATTATTTCTATGTGTTTAGTTTGTAATAGCTCTTATTACTTTGCCTGTCTAAATGATATATATTCTTATTCAAGGTAAAGGAGGGGCTGTTACTCTAACAACTTTTAGACATTCAGGAGCTTTTTCATTAGAGGGGATTTTGTCCTCTGGTCAAGGAATTATTTTGTACAACTTCATTGGAATTATGCTAATCAATGAACCTGAAATACAAGTGTCTAACAATCTCACCACCTTTTGATCACCAAAACAAATATGTAAGGAGAGATAGACAGGAAATCCAGCCACAGTTGCCTCTGCCTTGCAGATGCATCTCAACCGTCCCAGCCGTATCCCTGGGCTGTGGATAGGGGTCAATATAGTTTTTACTTGTTTTCTTGGAAGACCCTTTGTATCTGTGGGTAAGGAACAATCACGGGAAAGTCTTTCTAATCTGTTCTTCCATTCCCTCAACTGTTGGCAGCACAACCTATGCTTGTAACAATAGCCTGGTTCTTTGTTAACTGGCCTTAACTGTTAATTTAAGAGATCTAACTTGTTTTTCTTATTTCTGGTACACCATGGCAGTCTTGATCGCTTTAAGTTGCTCAAACCAGGGTAATTTATGCAACTTGACATGTTTTCCTTTATGGTTAACAATTATATTACCCTGGCTGTCGTACACCCCTGTATAAGGGAGAAATGAATCTGTGGGGATTTTTCCATCCTTTCAGGCAGTTCTGTGGGGAATACTAATGTTTTCCCCTGAACTGTCCCTTCCTCTTGGGTGATTTTCACAGGAATAAGTAAGTACAGTACAATGTCTATATTCAGTAGCAAGAGTAAAATAATTAAAATGAAACAGCCAATTGTTAACCCATTTTTGGATGCCACGTTCTCCTTCAGGGAGATGAATTCCTTGAACTTGAATCCTCCATGCCCAGACCTTGTCAGACAGCATGGTTGGAAGAGGGTGTGGCATTAATATTTATTTTTCTTCTTTTTAATTAAGATTACTTTTCCTAATATTTAAGGCATGGGTAATTTATTTTTGTTGTCTACTCTGAAACCTCCTTTAAATTATTGATTTTCCTATAGAATTGTTATGCTATAATAAAATAAGTTGTAACTCCCATGAAGAGAGTGGCTACAACTGACTTTTTTATTCATATGTTATTAGTGCCTGATATATGTACTGCCTGATGCATGATTGATAGTAAATACACATATTTTTTCAATTTTATTTTTCCATTACAGTTTTCATTCAAGATAATTTTGTATTAGTTCTAAATGTATAGAAGAAGTGGTTAGATAATCATATACTTTACAAAGTGCTCCCCTCAATATTTAAAATACTTATGTGGAAACATACATAGTTTTTACAATATTGTTGACTATATTCCCTAAGCTGTACTTTGTTTGTATCTCCATGACTACTTTGTAACTACTAATTACTACTTCTTAACTCCTTTACTTTTTCACCAATCCTTCTAATTCTCCATTCCCTCTGGCATTTATCAGTCTGTCTTCTGAATCTCTAAGTCTGTTTTATTTGTTTATTTTGCTCTTTAGATTTCACGTGTAAGTAAAATCACATGGTATTTGTCTCTCTGTCTGTCTTATTTTGCTTAGCATAATATCCTTGAGGTCCATCTATGCTATTGCACATGGTAAGATTTTATTATTTTTAATGGCTGAATAATATTCCATTGTCTACAGGTACAGTACTAAATCTTATTTAGACAATCTGTTGATGGGCATTTGGGTTGCCTCCATATCTTGGTTATTATAAATAATGCTGCAATAAATATACCAATGCATATATTCTTTTGAACTAATGTTTTGGGTTTCTTTGGATATGTATCCAGAAGTGAAAATTCTGAGTCATAAGGGAATTTTATTTTTAATTTTTTGAGAAAGCTCACTTTGTTACAGAGGCTACACCAGTCTGCATTCCCACTAGCAGTGCACGAGAATTCCCCTTTCTCCACATCCTCAAGAACACTTGTTTTTTGATTTATTCACCAGTGTGAAGTGATATTTCACTGTTTTTTAAACTTGCATTTCTCTGATATTTGGTGATGTTGAATATCATTTTACATGTCTATTGGCCATCCATATGTCTTCTTTGGAGAGGGGTTTATTCAGGTCTCCTGCCATTTTTTATTTTAGATTGTTTTATTGGTGTTGAATTACTTGAGTTCTTTATAAATTTTGGATATATCTTTGATCAATATTTTCTCCCATCAGTAGGTTGTCTTTTCTTTTTGCTGATGGGTTCCTTTGCAGTGCAAAAAGTTTTTACTTTGATGTTGTCTCATTTGTTTATTGTTTTCTATTGTTTCCTTTGCCTGAGGAGATATAGTAGAAAAAATACTGTAAGAGAAATGGCAGAGAGTTTACCGCCTGTTTTCTGCTTTTATGGTTTTGAGTCTTACATTCATTTTGAGTCTTTAATTCATTTTGAGTTTATTCTTGTGTATGGTATAAGAAAGTAATATAGTTTAATTTTTTTGCATTTATCTGTACAGTTTTCCTGACACCACTTACTGACTAGACTGCCTTTACCCCATTGTATGTTCTTGCCTCCTTTGTCTAGACTAATTGACCATATAGGTGTAGGTTTATTTCTGAGCTCTCCATTCTGTGCCATTGATCTCTGTGTCTCTTTTTTATGCTAGTATCATGCTGTTTTGATCACTATAGCCCTGTAGTATAGTTTGCTCTATTATTGGACAGGCACCAGACTAGAGAGGGTCTGCCTCAGGCTGGCCTGTAGTGTGTGGGTTCTTGACTTAGCATAGCAAAGATTTTACAACATGAGTTCAGGTAATTTTAATAATATGTTTATTAAGGCCAGGGACAGTGAAACAAAGGAAAGAGTTAGGGTGGAAGAAGTAACAGGAGAGAGCCTAGGTGGGGCTGCTTTGGGACCCTACAAACATTATAGGAAAGGAGTGAGCCAAGGAGGGACTGCTGTTAGCTCACCTGGTGAGTAAAGTTCATAGAGACAGGGAACTTAGGGTAGAATAAGTAACAGGTGCGAGGCTAGGTGGGGCTGCTTTGGCTTTCTAGAAATATTTTATGTAGAAAAGGAGCAAGCCAATGAGGGGCTGCTGTTAGCTTACCTGAAAGTCGGAGACAGAATTGTTACAGAACAGACCGGGTGGTGGTGGTGGTGAATGATATATTACCAAACGGATCCCCGTTTTTCTCTCCAGAGGTTCCCCCCATGTACTAGGTTTGCTTTGCCTGCCACCAGAGGAAAGACATTTCTCAATGCCAGAGATTGGTGAAAAGGAAAGGAATTATTTATTTAAAAGCTGTACGGACTTAGAGTAATGACTTAATGTCTTTATTAAAATACTAAAGTTCTTTAGAATGGATATTCAAACACACACATCCTTCCTTCTCCCTCTGCTGTATCTCAAGAAAAGGAGTAGAAGTCTGTGATTCAGGCAGCCCCTTGGTTCTGGCACCATCGCTGTGTCACCACCATGATCTCCAGTTAATCCAAAGCCATGCGACACCTACTCATGGACCAGCAGCAAGAGTCCTTTCACCCCTTTTCTTCCAGGCAAAGTCTCTCCTGCTTCCTAAGTCATTTGGCAAAAGGGAGCACCCCAAAGCCACATGGTCCCAACCTCTGCTCAAGCCACATGGTGATTTCCCCTCTTGGTTGCCTTGTCTGGGTTTAAATCCTTAGCCAATCTTCCTCTGTAGCCCCATTTCCAATTCCTTTCACAATCAGTTACACCTGCCAGCATTCCCATATTCATCCAGCTTTATGGGCTGTCATAGTAAGTCTGGGTAGGCATGGCCCCATGACGTGGAGGCAATCATCTCCAAGCTCTCACACAGGTGCTATAACCAGGGGGAGTTGCTTCCCAGTTACATTCTGAGTTGAAGTCACTCCCATCTCCCTGGCTCAAAGCTTGGCCACAGCTATTTAACATATCTATGAAACCAGTTAAAGGTTTAGAGACATGTTTAAAGACCATGCCAGAGGTTAGCTGCAAAGCTGTTGCTGTACAAAACAGCTCTCAATGGCCCTGCTCCATGTGTCCCATCCCCCAGCTTAGACACATTTATATATATATGATATCCCCACAAAATATATATATAATATTTCCTGAACACCCTGACTTCTGGACCCCATTACAAATTCCTATTTGGCCACGCCTCTTGCCTATATCCTGTTACAGAATCAGAGGGTAAGCCTGGGTCAGGTTGCTGCTGCCCACTGCTTCCCTGGCTGCAAGTCTCCTTGGGAACCTTAGAGGAAATAAAAAGTTCATGCTTGAGAAGGAGCATGGGCATGCTCTAGAGTAAGCATGCCTTTTGTCTCTGTTCTGGAGGCTTTTTATCCTTTTTCTGTGGGTGAGAAACTTAGGAGAGAATTTCAGATAAATATTCATTAGTTTTTCAGGTGTATTTTAATATGCTGATGTGATGGAATGAACACATAGTGGGGTTTGGGGAATAGTCTTTGGTCTATTATACTGTTTTACTTTGATCTTGGGTTTATTTGGTTTTTAGTGGGGTTTTTGTTGTTTCTGATTTCATCTGTCCTTGGGTATAGCTGGCCCAAATGACATTAATTAGGCCTCTGGTCTGTTTCCCAGCCCAAGGAGATTTAATCTACATATTCTATGGTTAAGGAGGAGACCAATAAACCATTCACTCTCAAGTATTCTTGGTTAGGGGAGATAAATTCTTGAAATTCACCAGCTGGCTGTAAGTTGCTCAACCTGTTAGGTCTAATTTAGTTTTCTTGACTCAGTTTCCCCATTCCACTTGCCTAGGATATTTCCGAGCTTCTTACTATCCTGCCTCACTCTCATGTAGCTTCATACCTTCAACTTTGTTCTATGTTTTCAAGATTTTTGTTACTATTTAGGCTCTTTTGTGTTTTCATATAAAATTTTGGATTATTTGTTCTAGTTCTGTGACGTATGCCCTTTGTATTTTCATAGAAATTGTGTTGAATGTATAAGTTGATTTAGGTAGTATGGAGTTGTAATGATGTTAATTTTTCAATGTCATAATTTTCTGAGTACAGGTTTTTTACCTCCTTTGTTAAATTTATTCCTAGGTATTTTATTTTTACTTTTTTTGATGCAGTTCTAAATGGAATTGTTTTCTTAGTTTCTCTTTCTGATAGTTCATATTGGTATGTAAAATGCAATCAATTTTATATCATGCCACTGTACTGAATTGATCTATTAGTTAAGTAGTTTTTGTGGAATATTCCGCGTTCTCTTTATATAGTATCATGTCATCTTCAAATAATGACAGTTTTACCTCTTCCTTTACAATTTGGATACTTCTTATATCTTTCTCTTTTCTACCTGCTTTGGATAAAACTACTAATTCTATGTTGAATAAGAGTAGTGAAAATGGACATCCCTGTCGTGTTCTTGACCTTAAAGAAAAGATTTTTAGTTTTCCCCATTGAATATGGCATTATCTGTACGTTTTTTATATATGGTCTTTATTATGTATGTTTCCTACATTCCCACTTTACCTAGAGTTTCTTATTTTCTTAAATAGGTGGTAGCTTTTATCTAATGCTTTTTCTACTTCTATTGATACAATCCTGTGATTTTTATCCAATCTCTTTGGTTTATCGCATGTATTGATTTGCAAATATTGTACTAAATTTGCATCACAGGGATAAATCTCACTGATCATGGTGTGTGATCCTTTTGACATTTTGCTGCATCTGGTTTGTAAATATTTTGTTAAGGATTTTAGTGTCTATGTTCATCAAAGATATTGGCCTATAATTTTCTTTCTTTGTAGTGCTTTATCTGGTTTTAGAATTAAGATAATGCTGGCCTTGTAAAATGAGCTTGGGAGTCTTCCCTTCTCTTGAAAATTTTGGAATAGTTTGAGAAGGATTGGTCATGTTCTTTGAATGATTGGTAAATTTTACCTGTCAAGCTGTCTGGCCCAAGACTTTTGTGTGCTTGGAGTTTTTTTTTGATTACTGCTTTAATTTCATTAGTTGTTATCAGTCTATTCAGGTTTTCTGATTCTTTCTGATTCAGATTTGGGACATTAAATGTTTCTAGAAATTATCTATTTTACCCAGTTTGTTCAATTTCTTGGCATATAATTTTTCATAGTAATGTATTACGATCCTTTATATTTATCTGATACATCAGTGGTTATTCCGCCTTTTCTGATTTTATTTATGTATCCTCTCTCTCTGTCTCTTTTTGATGAGTGTGGATAAAGGTTCGTCAGTCGTGTTTTTTCGAACAACCAGCTCCTGGTTTCATTGATCTTCTGTATTGTGTTTTTGGGGTGTTTTTTTGGTGTTTACATCTTTGATGTCCTCTCTGACCTTGATTACTTTCTTTCTTCCACTTGCTCTGTGCTTCGTTGTTTTTCTAGTGCTTTTAGGTATAGTGTTAGATTGTTTATTTGAGGGTTTGTTTTTTTTTGCTTCTTGAGTTAGGCCTGTAGTGCTATGAACTTCCCTTTCAGGACTGCTTTCACTATGCCCCATATATTTTAGTTGTGTGTGTTCATTTTCATTTGCTTCCAGGTTTTTTTAATCTCTTCCTTGATCTCATGGTAACCATTCATTAGTTAATAACATGCTATTTAACCTCCAAGTATTTGTGTGTTTTTGAGTTTTTGTATTAAGATTGATTCCTAATTTCATGTCATTGTGATCTGATAAAATGTTTGATATAATTTAAATTTTCATAAGCTCATTAAGTCTTGTGACCTAACATGTGGTCTATCTTTGAGAATTATTTATGTGCATTTAAGAAGAATGTATATTCTGCTGCTTTGGAATAAAATGTTCTATAAACATCAATTAAATCAATCTGATCTAGTATATCATTTAATGCCACTATATCCTTATTGATTTTTTACCTGGAAGATCTGTCCATTGATGACAGTGGAGTGTTAAAATCCCCCACAGTATTGTCAATTTCTTCCTTAAAGTCCAAGACTTTCTTAAAGTTAATGTATTTTGGTGCTCCTGCACTATGTGCATATATGTTTATAAGGGTTATATCCTTATATTATCCTGCTGGATCAATTCCTTTAGTATTATGTAGTAACCTTTTTTACTTCTTTTCATGGCCTTTTTTTAAAGTTTATTTTGTCAGATATAAGTTTTTTTTCCTTTTTTCCCCATTTGGTTGACTGTGAGGACAGATCAGAGTATACAAGCGCTGTACAAGCGCTGATCGCACAAAGTAGAATTTGCCTTAGCAGAGGCCTGGTGCCTATTGAAATCTCCCTTTGGAGATGCCACTTGTGTATCTAATTGAATACTCTCTAATGTTGTTTGAAACTGGACACTGGATATGTCTGTTTTGTGGCCTCTTGGGAGACACTCCAGTACAGTTCAATTTCACACTCTGCATGTGACTGGCCCTGGGCAACCTGTTTGGAGCTACAAAGCAATAAACAGCTTGTGGCTGCCTGTGTAGGTGTGCATGGAAAGACTAAGCTGTGCACCAAGGCCGCTTTTACCAGCAATGGGCTCAGGGCAGGTCAGCAAAAGTCCCAAAACACCCTGCTATCCACCTCTACCTGCCTCTACCTGCCAGCTGCTCCACTGAAAGAGCCTCTAGCAGTACTAGAGTTTCATGAGGTAGGTTCTCAGTCAGTCACCATGTAGGAGTGATACAGATTTAAACTCAGTGCCAGTGCTGGCTCTGAGGATACTCTGCATTCTGCAAAAATCTCAGGTATACCAAAGCTAGTTGCCTCCTGTTGGGTGGGACAGTGTCTCAGGGAGTGGTCAGAGTGAGGCCAGTTTACCAGTTTCAACACACCAAGACTTGGCTATGTGAAGGGAAGGCTCCACACTGGTTGTATGTGCAAGGGGAAATGGCCTCTTGTAACAAACAACTCACACACAACTCATTCTTTCCCAGATTCTGTTGGGTAGCTGAGCTGAGTGGGACATACCACTGGGAGTTTATTGGATGGGGTTAGTGGCACTCCTGTGAGGAGGATTCACTTACTGGTAAGGCTTGGGGGAAGGTAGAGTAGTGGACCCTACCTCAGATCCACACATCTCAGTCTGTCTTGGGTTCTGCCCGAACCTCCTAGGCATGGTGGGGTCACTAGGGCTAGTGAACCTCCCATGAAAGATGCCAGTCAGGTTCACAGAAATGTAGAAGGGGTGGCCTCTGTCTCCGAAGCCACATAACTCAGCTACTGACAACTCCTGAATCTGCCTGGACCTCTACTCCCCAGCCCAGGGAGCTATCTCCTTAGCATGGTATGAGCTCCTCAGAGGAGGATGACGGAGAGATCAGAGAGTGGGGCTATTTCAATCCCTCAGGCTGATGCCCTAAGTATGGAAATGGTCCACTGAAGAAGGTGGTGTCTGCAGTGTGAGAGAGGGACTCAGCTTAGGGATCCTTGCTATTATCCCTTCAGGACTCTCTCCAGGGCCACAAACCCCAGTCTCTCCTCACACAACTCAGGTCTGCTTTCCCTTTCCTCTGTAGGATCCCTGGGTGAGTGGCTGCCAATGAGGTTTTGTGCATTGGCTTTTTAAGAGGGCACCTTTCTCTTTAGTAGATCTCTCTTCCTGGCAAACAGAATCCCTACTTATTTCCACAGCCACATGCTATGTGGGTACCTCTTCCTAGCTCTGGTGTTCTGTGCTGGGGAGCCTAGCATGGGGATGAAACTTCACATTCCTCAGGGGGTGGGGGGTTTGCAGTTGAGATACCCTTCCAGAACCTTAGCTACCTCCCAGGGGCTCAGGGCTAGCCCTTTTCGAGTCTCTACCCTTCCTACCAGTCTCAACGTGGCCACTTCTGTAAACCTTGGTTATAAAACTTATATTCTTCAGCTAGTCTTCCGTTGGCTATTCAGGTTGCTTGTTCTATATTTTAGCTATAATTCTAGTTGGGTCCTGGGAAGAGGTGAGTGCACCTTTCACCTACTTTGCCACCATCTTGGATCTTTTTTTGGACCCTTTTCTGCTATACCCCAGAATTTTGATCCCATACCCAAACTTTGAGAATGGACTTGGGCCCTCTAGAACACCTGGAATTAGAAGAAAGGGATTAGATATATATTTTTTAATTTAGAAAATTTTAGAGAGGTAGAGTGATTTTGATGATGTATGGTATACAAGAAATTCAAGCTTGAATTTCTAGTCAAGATGTAACTTTGTAGATAGAGGGAAATTTTTCATAGGTGACAGGAGACAGGTAAGAGAGGAAACAGAAGTTGCAGCCTGACTTTTTCTAATGTTGCTAGTATTTATTAATTCCATTTCAAGTTCTACAAATTGGAGCTAACTTCATAAAAATAGAAAACTGCTAGAGAATTACTGGCACAGATAAATCACACAAAGTCTTTGAATTAAATTGAAAAATTAAATAATTATTTTTTGCTTAAAAATTTTAAAGGATAATTCATTCTAAATAGTAAGACTTTAAATTCAATCCACCCTAAATCTTGATGTTTATGGAAGCCTTTCCTCTGAAGGGTAACAATTGAACATTTTTATTTCTGTCTGCAGTACAATCTCTCAAATCTGGTAGGAAGGCATTAAAAACAAGGCTTTGAAAATTTGATAGTATGAAAGAGTTTTGCTGCCACCTAATGGAGATATGAAATATTTTTTTATTATTCTGAAATAATTTCTTTTTTACCTTATTGGACACTCATATAAAACTGTAATAATTATTTTAACATATACTTGACTTGCCAACATTTTTTCATTTATATTAGTTTTACTGTTATGGTATGATGTCATATATGTATGTGTTGTGGTGGTGGTAATGCAGTGGCTACCGTGGGCTGTGAAAATAATTTGATTCATTTTTATCATTTTACTTAATTAAAAATTACTAAAGATTTAAGGATTTAATAAATGGGTTATGAAAACTAATCTTTTTTTGCTCAATGTCTTTAGGCAATTTTGATAAAACAATGAATAAAATGAAGAATAAACCATAATACAGAAGGATTCTGGGGAAATTCAGTTGCTTTTTTCTACTTATAATCTACTCCTACATTGTATTTAACTAAAATGCAGTCAGGGATTGAGTTTTGTTTCTTTTTCTCATTGGCAAAAATGCTTGGTGTATTCTAAGTGTTGATAATTTTTTTGATAAATAATATTTATGTGACTATATAAACTAGAAAATAAAGGAAAGGAGACCAAACCACCATAATTTTGCTCATAATCCAAACCATATTCATCTTTTGATGACACATAACTAATGAACTTGCAGTTTACCAGGTCCCTTTTGCCCCTCCAGTAACTTATGAGAGTGCCTAGGGGATTTATTTGCAAAAATCTCTCATCTTCATATCCTTCTGGAATATTGTTCAAATCCCAGGGACACTCCCCCATAGCCAGTTTTCCTTTGGGATATAGTATTTCTATTTATCTTCTGATATTCTGAGGTATATTTGCCTCAATGCATCAATGCTATTTTTTCACTGGAGCCATGGAACATCTGGGTCACCCTATTCCTTCATCTTCCACAAAACCATCACATTGGATTTTCTGAGAATATGTGACTTCTTCGTTTTAAGAGGAAGACAATTTTAGAAAGGAGTTATCAGGTTTAAAGGACTAAGGCTGATGTCTTAGTTAACAAAATTTCTTTGAATCCCACATGTTAATGAATCTAAATACTTAGGGCTTCCCAGGGAGGGGACTTTTTATGGATGACTTCTGCTCCACCTTCAAAAGGGGCCTGTCCAGTCATCTCCCTGACAGGTCCACACATTCACTTTCTGGACACTCTCCATAAATCTCCACTGGAAAAGTACTACTTCCCATAGAAAGGACTATCATTCCCTGGATCCACCTGAGTCTGGCGCTCTGGGCTTTGGTCTGATGGACATTGGCTGCCCCGTCTCCAAGGGGACAGGCTTCTATCTCATAAGTGACAGTGAATACAGGTCCTTAAATTAGAGTTTCCTTTTTAACCCTTTCATGGCAAGAACCATGGGCCTGCTGGTCTGTTTACTAACCGACATTAGATAAAGTACCTTTCCCCAAAGTAAATGACTAGGAGTGGTGATGGGAAATTAAACTATATGCTTTACTATTCAGATGTGCAAGAAAAACAAAATAACCTTTTTTTTCTTTATTTTGACCTAATTTTACCTACAAGCACCCATTTTTGCTATTGGGAGGTTTGGAGGATGGGCATAAACAGCAATTAAGTAGCTCATGCTCTTGTTTTAAAGTGGTCTCTTTTGGTAAATGCAGTGTTTTTTGTTAAGCTCAGTCATTCATATATTTGCTTCTGCTTTCTTTTACAAAACACATGTCAGGGCCAAGAAAGACAATCTGCTTTTCTCTATATTTTGCCTCTATTATGGCTTCCATAGACCTTGCATTTGGTTCTTTGGGGGTCTAATCCTACTCTCATAACTTAAATCACATTTTGTCTTATGATGACACGTCTCTATGTAACTTGCAGTTCACTAGGGCCTTCACTGAGGAATCCATGTCCATGGCTACCACTTCTAATGTGTCCTTAGGTAGTATAAACTTGAGTTCTGTTATCTTGGTATTGACATTGTGTAGGAATTACTTCTGGAAGGTGAATTTGGTCACCTCCACTCTTTGGCAAAGTCCTGTTTTGATTCCTTCCAGACTCTAGTTCAATCCCTTACATGAGAAGCTGACCTCAGATCTCTCTGCTAAAAGTAAATTCCCTACTAGTACTTTCACACCACTCAGGTAAGCTCACTCTATCTACATTTTGTCCTAAAATGGGAACTTCTATATCACTTCTCTGTTACTCAAGAGGCAAGGGGCAGCTGAGAGAACACCCAGCCCCACATACCTAGGTCTTTTCTCTGCCTTGAATACTCTATGGTTCCTCACAGTGTGAACTGGAGCACCAGATCAGTTGGTCTCATATTTATTCTCAACTTATTTTGAGTTTCTATCAGAAATTTTATAAACCTCTGGGTTGAGGCCCTCTGGGTTGAGGCCCTTTTCAGGTACCTGCAGCTTCCTTATCCTGGACTTGTCTCATCTGAATTTCATTCTTACTTCCTGAACCTCCCATCCCACCTCTCTCCCCCATCCTTCAGCATTCTCATCCCAATTGTCCATTTGAAACCAATAGGCAGATAGGATCTTCAGATTTTTATGTGTTATCCTGAATCTTCTCTGCTTATGCATTATAGGCAAAATTTATAGTCAGACCTTCAAGCTTGATATGCAAAGGCAGACTTTGGATTTTAGAACATTGTTTACTGTCTCTACAAAGCCTGACTTTCAAGTGTATTCTCTTGGTATAGACTCAAAAAATTTAAACTTTGAGCTTCAAAGAGAAACAATGATCTTTTTGTTCTAGGCTCTTATAACTTTTTTTTGTAGGACATTGAGACTTAGTGGTGGAAGAAATGACCTTTATTTTATTTTGTTTTATTTATTTATTTTCTTAAATACTTATTTCTTTTTTATTTATTTAATAAATGACCTTTGAAAGAACAAGAAAAATAGAATATTGCAAGAGAAAATACAATGTGAGTTACTTTAAAATGCTTTTATTTTCAACATTTTATTTATTTTCTAAAGCACAGAATAACCATGTTGAGAAAAGATATGCTCCACATTAGCAAGGCTCTGGGATACCCTTGATATCATACGTTTGTACTAATAAGCTGAGGAGATGGACAAAGTCACAGAAGAAGATCTGTTTGCAGTGGTCACTACTGCTGTGACATCAGAAATGATAAGGTCTGCATTGCATTGTTTTGCTTGTGAATCACATTCAGCTAGAAGATGTGGATAGGGGATAGTGGAGTATGGGTGTGTAGCTGATCCTTGTACTTGTTAAAATCATAGAATAAGTACAATTTTGGATTGGAATGTAAATAAAATTTAGTGATAATATAGTAACAAAAGTTTTTATTTGTATAGTACTTGACAAATATTTTCATTTTATTATGTTATATAGAATTTTCAAAACATTTCAGTTAGGAGTTATAATGTTGGGAATCACTCTCTCTGGTTTCAGGAGTTGTAATTGCCCTCCATGGATAAGGCTGAGTGAGTGACCTCTGGTCTGTGAGCCACTAAGGAGACAAAGCTTATCTCTGGCAGCAGCACTGCTTCTGCTTCATCCCCTGACCCCAATGCTTGGTCAGTTAGTCAGAGATGGGTAAGACCCCTCAGAGGCGGGGCAACCTAAGCCAGACACAATCACTTGGGAAGCCATCAAGGAAGGACTTGGGGGCTACAGCAAAGAGGGAGTGATGGACCCTCACCCGCCGGCTATTCTGACACAGCCTGAGTGCCCATTTTCATCTGGGAGAAGCACTTCCTGTCTCTAATCCACATAAGCCTAAACACCTATGACTGGGAAGGCAGTGCAACCCTTTGCCAGCTAGAGCAGGTCCTGGGGTGATCAGGCCTAAAAAAGAATATGTAAAATCCTGTGAAACCTGCTTTGTTTAGAATGCTCTCATTTAAATGATAAGGGTCCAAGCAAGAAGTCTGTTCCTCAAAGTTTTATGGCTCTTTAGCTATCTGACCCTGACTGAGAATAAGCCCTCCTAGTTCTTTGAATGCTATCTATTGTTTGATCCTTACCTATATTCTTGTGCAAAACAAACCCAATAAAAGCCCATTGAGGAAGGGGCTCTTGGTCTTTCTCCTGTGAGAGATTGACCACCTCTCCTACCCAAGCAGATAATGTCTTGGCAGTATTATTGTCATCTGTGGTGGATGGGGAGACTTGCTGGCAAAGTTGCCCCCACATTGTAAGTTCTAGTTCACAGATGAGAAAGAGAATCCAGGAGGTATTAAGATTCTTCCTCACATGTGTAGATTAAAAATGCCAACTAATGAATGGTGTTAATCCGTACATAGTTGTTGATATGTGTTGTAAACAACATAGTATAAATTTCTGCTAATGAATGACACAGTTAACAGCAATAGCTTTATCTCTTTTCTGCATGACAACTTTTCACCTATTTGAAGGTCTTTATTATGTTTCTGCATGTACTCTAGTTTCAAATCTATCCTCGTTTTTGATAAGAAAGAAAGGAAGTACAGAAAGCTGGTAGGGAGGGAATATCTAAAGTGGGTGAAAGTTATAACCAAGGGAAGAAATGTGCAAAACCAGGAAAGTGAGTCCAAAAGTCCCACTTTGAAGGCTCTTTAACTAAATTTAGAGTCATCTCTCCTGATTTTTCCCTCCACCAGATCAAGTGAAATATAATCTTAGACTCATAGAATCGGGAGTAAATTTATAAGGTCAAATTATTCAGTACTGGAATTCTATAACACCAGTAGTGTAATGATAAATGTTTAACCATCAAGTCTTAGGGGAAAACAAAGTCCATTCTTTTTATTGTTAACTTATTTTTGTGGTATAAATACTCCCATGATGGCCAGTTTCAACTTACTTAAATAACATTAGTGAACAAGTAGTTTGGAAGAGATGACAATAATTATATCTTGTGAGCTGGTGCAAGTCAGCTTTAACAAACCACTGCCAAGTGATTGTAACCCTAAAATGCTATCTACACTTAGCTTAAACAGTCCCAGCATCCAATCTTACCATTTACTGTTTGATAGTCCTAATTACTATTATTCTTTTCCTGAATGTTCTTCAAAAGTATTTTTGTTTCACTTTGACTAACTGGCTTTAGTTCTCCCTGTTTACTATCATTTTAAATCTTCCCTTTCTCGGTATTTGCATTCTTTGGTCATTAAATCAATACATATATAACATTTTTCAGGTGTCAAACTATTCTAATAACCCTGCTTTGGCAAAATTTTTTATTTTTAGTATTTTTTATAATTTGATGTTTATAATTAACCATACAATGTATATCAGTAAAACTCATCTCCCTTTAGATGAATATTATATTTCCAATATACACTAAATCTATAAGAATTTTTCTTTATTTTAAATTAATTAATTAAACTTTATTTTTAGCAGTCCCCTCACTGCTTGGTTACTTTTGAGCTCATGGTCAAGTACTGAAAATCCCCTTGGTCTTTTCCATAAATATGGCTTTTTTTCCCCCACATGTCTTCCTGTACTAATCAACCAAACCACAGAATGTTAGCACTAAATGACCCACTTGTAGATCATCTAGTCCAATCTCCTCATTTTAGAGATGAGGGAACTAGAGATCACAGAGGTTAATTTAAATAGGATTACACAACTTGTTGGTGATAGAGTCAGGTCTGGACTCAGATCTGTGGCTCCTAGTTATATACTTAGTTCTCTGTATTCTATTATTTCTTATTATTCTTGAACATTGTGAGATAGGAAGAACAAGATCTATTAACTTCATTTTACACATGATGGCACAATGTCAGGGATACCAAATTTTGGTGACTTATTTGGGTAACACTAAGTACAAGGCTGTTATACTTTTGTTGTGGCCCTTCAGATAGACTGAGATACTTTTAAATTTTGACTCTATAATCTAAGGTTTTTACTCTCCATCCCATCTTCTGTCATTTACAAGTATAATAAGCAGAAGTTTCTGTTAGCCAGGGTCCCAGCAGAAAACAGAAGCCAACTCAGGGGGTTCAAGAGACTTTAACAAAGGTACTGTATTAGTTTTCCAGGACTGCCATAACAAATTACTACAAACTCAGTGGCTTAAAGCAAAATAAATTTATTTTTGCATAGTTAAGGAGGCCAGAGTTGTCAGAGTTGGAGGCAAGGTGTTGGCAGAGTTGGTCCCTTCTGGATCACAGGTGGCAAATACAAGGCCCACAGGCAAAATCCAGCCCTCCATCTTGTTTTATCTGGCTGGGTACCTTGTTTCTACCAGCAGAAGTGCTGAGCTCCTTGCCCCTAGTTAAAGAGTAATTATATTTATACAGTCCTAAAATCATATATTATGTCTTTGAAGACAACCTCGAGTGTTGGCTAAAGTGCCTCTGGTGAAAATGAGTTTGACACCCCTAGAATCTAGAGGTTCTTAAGGAAAAAATTGTCCTTGCTTCTTTCCTAGCTTCTATAGTTTGCCAGCAATTCTTGGCATTCATTGTCTTGTAAAGTCATCCTCACATAATATTCTTCTTTGTGTAACTCTGTGTCTTCTTTTCTTACAAGGACATTCATCATTGGATTTAATGGTGAATCCAGGATGATTTTATATCAAGATCTTAAACTGATTATGCTTACAAAGATCCTATTTCTAAATAAGGTCATATTCTGATGTTCTGGGTGGAAATAATTTTTTAAGAAGATTTTATTTATTTTTAGAGAGGAGAAGGGAGGGAGAAAGAGAGGAAGAGAAACATCAATGTGTGATTGCCTGTTACACACCCCCCTACTGGGAACCTGGCCCACAAGTCAGGCATGTGCCCTAGACAGGTATTCAAACCGGTGACTCTTTGGTTGGCACTCAATCCACTGAGCCACACCAGCCAGGGCTAGACGTGAATTTTTGGGTGACACTGTTCAACCCACTAGAGATACCATTTCCAAAGCTGTGGGTAGAATAAGGAAATAAGCAAGAGGGAGAAATCTTTGCCAGCTCTAGCCTTGAAGGGGCAAGGAGGGGAAGTTGTGCCCTAGGATCCCAGTGAGCTGGGGTGGTAAAGGAGGGGCCCTAGGCAAGATTCTATTTGCAGAGAGATGCAGCCCCTGTGAGGGCTCTGGGCACAAAATAGGTAGAGTGCAGTAAGAAAACGCTTTCTCTCCTCAGTCTCCAATCTTCTTTCAATAATTCATATTAGCCAAATACAATCAAACCAGGTGTATTAATTTTTTATTACTGCTGTAAAAATGGCCACAACTTAGTAGCTTAAAACAATTCAAATTTATTATCTTATATTTTTGTCTTATAATATTATCTTATAGATTAGAATTCCTACAGAGGTTTTATTGGGTTAAAATCAAAGTGTTAGCAGGGCTTCTTCCTTTCTGGAGGCTCTAGGGGATAATCCAGTTCTTTGTCTTTACCAGCTTCTAGGTGTCATCCATATTTCTTAGCTTCCTCCTTCCCTCCATCTTTAGAGACAAAAATGGTAGACTGAGTCTTCTCTTGCTATTAATAACATTCAGAAGGATCCAGGAGTTAGGATGTGGACATTTGTATCATGGGCATTGTTCTGCTTGCCATATCAGTTTGCAATCTGAAGGAGTCAGCCTCCTAGGCAGGGTTGGATCCAGGTTATATGTGGATAAAGCTCACACAGAGCTTCTGTAGTTAAAGAATGAAGACAGTATCTAGGTAAAAGAATTAAAAATTATCTTTGGTGCCAGATTTGGAAGAAGCAACACGTGAAGGGCCCTGAAGCTGTAATTTGATTAGTTGCACTGTAAATGAGTCTCTACTCTAAGGCACAGAGCAGGACAAAGAAGCTCAGAAAATGACCTGGTGGGGGACTGAGGCAAAGAATGGGTAAGAATCAGAAGAGCATGGCTTATAAATTACTCCAAATAGCTGATTAAAATGTTGACTTGTTTGGAATTTGCTGGCATTTCACAAGTGCCTGTACTTTGGAGTGATATCAGTCTCCCTCAACCATAAATCACCTGATATTTAATCATCGTGTTCTTTTCTTTTTCTTTTTAAAAAAATTTTATTTAGTTACTTTTCAAGTACATTTTTTGCCTATTTCTCCCATCCCAGCCCCCCTGCCCTGTGCTCCCCACATCCCTCCCATTTCCTCCCCCCCTAGTCCTCATCCCTGTGTCTTTCATACTTGTTCCTCAAAATCCCTCCCCTTTTCCCCCCTTAAATTTTCTTCCCTCTCCCCTCTGGTAACTGCCCACTTGTTCTCTATTTCAGTGTCTTTGTTTTTATTCTGTTTACTTGTTTGTTTTGTTGTTTAGCTTCCTGTTAAAGGTGAGATCATATGGTATTTGTCTTTCAACACCTGGCCTATTTCACTCAGCATAAAGCTTTCCAGTTCCATCCATGTTGTTGCAAAGGATAGTAGCTCCTTCTTTCTCTCTGCAGCATAGAATTCCATTGTGTATATGTATCACAATTTTTTAATCCATTCATTTACTGATGGGCACCTAGGTTGCTTCCAGCTCTTGGCTATTGTAAATTGTGCTGCTATGAACATTGTGGTGCATAGGTTCTTTGAAACTGATGTTTTAGGATTCTTGGGATATAAGCCTAGCAGTGGAATTGCTGGGTCAAAAGGCAGGTCGATTTTTATTTTTCTGAGAAAATTTCATACTGTTTTCCATAATGGTGTACCAGTCTGCAATCCCACCAACAGTGAACTAAGGAACCCTTTTCCCCACAGCCTCTCCAACATTTGTTGTTTGTTGCTTTGTTTATGATAGCCATTCTGACTGGTGTAAAGTGGTATCTCATTGTGGTTTTAATTTGCATCTCTCTGATAGCTAATGATATTGATATTGCATCTCTTCATGTGTCTCTGGATCCTCTGTATGTCCTCCTTAGAGAAGTGTTTGTTCAAGTTCTTTTCCCATTTTTTAATTGGGTTGGGTGTCTTCTTAGAGTGGAGTCGTGTAAGTTCTTTATATATTTTGTAGATTAAACCTTTGTCTGAGGTATCATTGGCAAATATGTTTTCCCATACAGTTGGTTGTCTTTTTAATTTAATACTGTTTTCTTTAGCCATGCAGAAGATTTTTATTTTGATAAGATTCCATTTGTTTATTCTTTCCTTTATATTCCTTGCTCTAGGGGACATATTGGTAAAAATGTTTCTGCGTGGAATATCTGAGATTTTCTTGCCAATGTTCTCCTCTAGGACTTTAATGGTGTCACGGCTTATATTTAAGTCTTTTATCCACCTTGAATTTATTTTGGTGTATGGTGTAAGTTGGTGCTCAAGTTTTTTGTTTTTGCATGTAGCTGTCCAGTTCTCCCAACACCATTTGCTGAAGAGGCTATCTTTACTCCATTTTATGTTATTGCCCCCTTTGTCCAATATTAATTGACCTTAGAGAGTTGGGTTTATTTCTGGGCTCTCTGTTCTGTTCCATTGGTCTATGTGCCTGTTTTTATGCCAGTATCAGGCTGTTTTGATTACAGTGGCTTTGTAATACAGTTTGATATCAGGTATTGTAATCCCTCCTACTTTGTTTTTTTTTTTCTCAAGAGTGCAGCTGCTATTCAAGTTCATTTATGGTTCCATATATATTTTTGAAGTGTTTGTTCTATGTCCGTGAAACATGTCATTGGTACTTTAATAGGTATTGCATTGAATGTGTATATTGTTTTGGGTAGTATGGACATTTTGATGATGCTAATTCTTCCAATCCATGAACAAGGTATATGTTTCCATTTGTTTGTGTCTTCCCTGATTTCTTTCTTCAGGGCTGTGTAGTTTTCTGCATACAGGTCTTTTACCTCCTTGGTTAGGTTTATTCCCAGATATTTTATTTTTCTTTTTGCTATATCAAATGGGATTTTTTCCTTGATTTCTGCTTCTGCTGATTCATTGTTAATATACAAAAATGCCTTTGATTTCTGGATATTGACTTTGTATCCTGCTGTTTTGCCAAATTCATTAATTAGTTTGAGCAGTTTTTTGGTAGAGTCTATAGGATTTTCCATGTACACTATAATGTCATTGGCAAACAGTGACAGTTTTATTTCCTCCTTTCCTATTTGGATGCCTTTTTTTTCCTTTTTCTGCCTGATCGCTGTGGCCAAAACTTCCAAAACTATATTGAATAGAAGTGGTGAAAGTGGACATCCTTGTCTTGTTCCTGATCTTAGTGGAAAAGCTTTTAGTTTTTTCCCATTGAGTATGATATTGGCTGTAGGTCTCTCATATATGGCCTTTATTATATTGAGGAATGCTCCCTCGATTCCCACTTTGCTGAGTGTTTTTATCATAAATGGGTGTTGTACCTTATTAGCTTAGTGCTCATTTTTAATCATATTTAATCCTATTTTAGATAGCCCTTGAATGTAGAAAGTCAGTTATATAAAAATAAAAACTATTAAAATCACTTGAATTAGATATGAATGATATAAAATACAGGTTATATGAATTCATACTTGTATGGTTGACTTTTATTGTTTGAAGCATATTAATTTTGTGGTAAATAAATTAGAACAATATTTCATACTTTTTTAAGAATAAAAATAAATATTTAATTATATTTTGTCCACTTTATATTTTAATTTGAGAAAATACCAAAAATAAAAACAAGTACAACTATATCATTTGCTACAGTATGATGGACCCAGAGGGTACTATGCTAAGTGAAATAAATCACATAGAAAAAGGAAAACTATAATTTCATCTATATATGGAACCTAAAGAACAAAATGAATGAATACAGAAGACAGAAAGAGCCTCACTGATGCAGAGAACAAGCTGATGGTTGCCAGAGGAGTACGGGCTCAGGGGAGCAGTGGAAAAGATGAAGGGATTAAGAAGTGCAAATTCATAGTTATAAAATAGTCACAGGGATGTAAATACAGCATAGAAAACATAGTCAATGATATTCTAATAACTATGTGTGGTGTCAGGTGGGTACTTTAATCATCAGGGGGATCATTTTGTAAATTATATAATTGTCTAACCAGTATGCTATATACCTGAAACTAATATAAAATAATATTGGATGTAAACTCTAATTGAAAAATTTAAAAAATGGTCAAATATTGAAAACAAAGGTACAATTAAGCAAAGAGTAAAAGCCCTTTTCAATTCACAGAATTTTAATGAGGGTTTGTAAAATACTTTAAAATAGAATTTATATTGTTATTGTATGATAGTAGTATTATGTTTTATAGTTATATGCTATTGTTACCGAACAAGAGGTCCGAGGGAGGGGCAATACAATATTTGGCCCACCTAGGGGTGCCAAAAACTGCTACACAACAGGGGCCTCTCCCAAAAACAAGATACTAAAATCTACTGGGCTCTTCTGTCTGCCGCCAATTGGAAAGACATCTCTCAATGCCAGAGATTTGTGAAAAGGAAACGAAATGTTTATTTAATGCTATTCAGGCCTAATGCCTCCACTAAAATATCAAAGTCCTTTAGGGTATACACCTACACCCACACAGCACTCCCTTCTCCCACTGTCCCAACTCCGGGTACCGTAAATCAGGAAAAGAGGACACGTCTGTGTTGCAGGCCGCTGGCACTGTCAGCTGTGTCACTGTGCAGGATCTTGAGTTCATCCAAAGTACTGTGGTACCCTCTCGTGGTCCACTGGCAAGAGTCCTTTGCACTCAGTTCCAGTCAAAGTCTCTCTTGCTTTCCAGGCCATGCGGCCAAAGGGGGCACCCCAAAGCCACGTGGGCCTCTTCTACCAAAGCTGCAGGGGTTCTCACTCCACCAAAAGCATGTGGCTTTCTTCTTCACCTGGCTGCAGGGATCTCCATTCTGGCAAAGCTGCGTGGTTTTTCCCTTTCACCTGGGAAAGAGGGGGTCTGCACCCTGCCAAAACCACTTGGCTCCCTTTTTCACCTCACCAAGAGGGGGTCCTCACTCTGCTGAAACCGCGTGGCTCTCTCTTTCATTTGGCCAAGTGGGGACCCTTCATGTCTCGGAGGCAGTCTTTTCCAAGCTCCCACCCAGGCCTACTCACTCAGGAGCGCAGCCCCTCGTAACCATCCTGAGTCCCCACTACTCCCTTCTCCCTGGCTCCAAACTTGGCCACTGCTATTTAACATATCTATGAAACCAGTTAAAGGTTATAGATATGTTAAATAATCATTCCAGAGGTTACCTGCAAAACTATTGCTATGCAAAACAGTTCTCAATGGCCCTGCTCCATTGTCCCTTCCCCCTGGGGCAGGGGTGGTGAGGACATCTTATATGTCTCTCCAATATTCCTATACACTTTGAATTCTGGACACCATTCCAAATCCCTTTCTTGGGGGTCCCCCTGGCTGCACCCTGTATCACTATCACAAAAAAAAGAAGAAAGATATTTATTATTGCCTACTTTCAGCAAGGAGAACGCAAAACTGCATTAAATATTTTGATAGTTAGCTCAGAAGTTAATTTTTTTTTCTTTTGGGTGTCATTAAAACTTTCTTTACCATACCTTTCACTTTTGGAGGGATTTGTGTCAGAATTATTTATTTATTTATTTATCTATCTTTAGAAGGGAAGGGAAGGAGAGAAATAGAGAAATATCAATGTATGGTTGCTTCTGGTGCATCCCCTGCTGGGAACTGGCCTCTGGTGGGAACTGGCCTGCAACCCAATCATGTGCCCTGAGGGGGAATCGAACTGGGATCTTTTAGTTCACAGGCCCGTGATCAATCCACTGAGCTACACCAGCCAGGGCAAGAATTTTAAAGAAATAGAAAATAAATTGCTTGCACGGAATAATTAGGATGTAAATTTGTTCAATTCTGCTGGAGAAGTATTTAATTGCTTATATTACATCAGGCTAACAAGAAATGGGAATATATGCTTCAGTGGTCTGCTATTTCACACAATTAAATATTTTGACTTACTCACTTTCATATTTTTTCTTGTCCATAGTGCTCATTTAAAGTTACAGAGTTCTAGCTGGTATTTCTTATTGAAAATGAGAAATAAAGACATAGTTACTTAAAATATATTCTATAGATAGTAAGGTGGGCCAAAAATATCTTTTTGTAGAATTATATTGGAGAAGCTTGGTGAAAGATCTAGGATTAAATTTTTAAAATATTTTTCCTATTGGCTTGCTTATTACCTTTACACATTTATAGACTTTATATAATATTTCTTTGAGTTTATAGTCCAACTTGTGAAATTCAAATGGTAATGTTATTTATTTCTTAGAAGAATGTTATGAGACAAATGACAAAAATGGTAATGAGTGTGAGCCACACTCATTATTAGAAAGATAAATAAGAATGTAGAAAACAGGGGAGTATTTTTAATTGCATGTGGAAAAGCAAAGGATAAGGGAATACTGAAATAATTTAAATATTTGTATAATAAGGACTTTCTGAGATCTGCTATGGGTGACCTGAAATGAAGGTTGCTATTTCTAGAGAATATGCTTTAAAAATCTTTGAAAATAATCTCCAAGATATGAGCTGTTTATGAAAAATTTCCCCAAATTGTCTTCTGCTGAGATTGATACAGGGTGCAGTAAGGGGGGCCTCAAATAGGGATTTATGATAGGGTTCAGAACTCAGGGTGTCCAGGAAATATTAAAAATATATATATAGGATGTCCTTATCCCCACAAGTCTGAACTGGGGGATGGGACACATGGAGCAGGGCCATTGAGAGCTGTTTTGCATAGCAATAGTTTTGCAGCTAACCTCTGGTGTGGTCATTTAACATATCTATGCCTTTTAACTGGTTTCATGGGTAGGTTAAATAGCTGTGGCCAGGCTTTGAGTGGGGGGGATGGGAGTGACTTCAACCCATGATGTAACTGGGAGGTAACTCCCTCTGGTTATAGCACTTGTGTGAGAGCTTGGAGATGATTGGATCCACGCCATGGGGCCACACATGCTGGATTTGCTATGGCATCCCAGAAAAGCTGGAGAAATACAGGAATGCTGGCAGGTGTAGCTGACTGTGGGAGGAGTCTGAAATGGAGCTGCAGAGGAATATTTGTGTTGGCTTTGGGGTGCTCCCTTTTGCCACATGGCTTAGGAAGCAGGAGAGACCTTGCTGGGAAGAAAAGTGGTGAAAGGACTTGCTGGTGGGCCATGAAAGGGTACCATATGGTTTTTGGATTAACTGGAGATTGTGGCAGTGACACACTTGATGGTGCAGGGAACCATAGGAGGCTGGCTAGCAGAGAATGGATTACTGGGAACTGAGGGGCTACCTGAGCCACAGAATTCTATTTCTTTCCCTGAGTTATGGTACCCTGGACTGGGCAAAGGAGGAAGGAAGGAAGGATTGTGTGCATTTGTGGGTATTCAAAGGGACTTTGGTATCTCAAAGAAGACATTAAGTGATTACTCTTAAGTTTGTACAACTTTTCAATAAATAATTTATTTCCTTTTCAGAAATCTCTGGCATTGAGAGATGTAATTCATTGGTGGTTGGCAAGGCAAACTTCATACAGGGGGACTCCCCCCACTCCCTGGGAGAAGAGGGGGTCTATTCAGTAATAGTATATTATTCCCCTGCTCCACAGGTCTGTTCTGTAACAAGACTAGTACATTCTTCCCCAGATTAGAGTAGAATTCACACAGCTATTTTTCTAGTTAGAATAGGCTTCTTTTTTGAAAAAGCCCCTTCCATTCAGCTTCCTCAGAATTGCCAGGGCTCTCTGAACTACAGTGCACCTGACCAAAACCCTCAGATTATTAGGTTTTGTAAGATCACACAAATTGCTTGAAAATGCTGAAATACAAGAGATATCATATTTCCCCATTGGGGAAAATAAAACAAAATGTAGTTTCCCACTTACCAAATCTAGTATCAGTTATATTGTGGTTCCTTTTTTATTCTTTGGGTTATTCTCAGATGCTAGGATTTGCACAGTTCAGAGAAAACATTGTGGAGAATCTTTTAGTCTGCAGTGGTCCATCTGAAGGAACTTGATCTCAGTGTATTCTGAGATAGGACATTTTAGGGAATATGGTTAGGTAAGGACACAATTTAAAAACAGAACATGAACATAACGAAGTATAGGAAAGATCATATGGGACATGTCAGTGGCCTCCCATGAAATCAAAACTCTTGCTATGATTAGAAATCTCCCAATTATTTTAAGTTATCAATTTTAGTTAAATATATTTCAAAATGTAGCTTAGTTTTACATAGAAAAGAGGAGATGAAAAGACAGAACCAGTAAGGCCAACTTCAGTTAAGTCTTTCATAAGATCTAAAGTATATGTGGAGTAAAACCACTTTATCATTGGATGTGAAAAGGGCAAAATATATAAATGACCTTTTAGTCTAAAACCTTCATTTTGGAGATGAGGAGATGAAGATACCTTTTTTTATGTACAAAAAGAAACCATTGCCCCGATTCCACATCCTGTTTTGTTTTTTGTTTTTTCTATTGAACTGAGGACTACTAACATTGATGTGGAAGATGTCAGATTTGTGAGCTACATTCAGGAAATATAAAGTATGCCACTGACAAGTCAAATAGAAATTCTAGAGAATCACACTAGAGAGACAGCATCAAATACTTGTGACCCATTTCTATTACATGTGGCCAAACTGATTCAAGGCTGAGGATGAGTGTAGTTATGGGAAAGCCCACATGAAACTATATATTTCTCTGGTTTGTAATATCACATTTTTCTATCTTTTAAATGTCTTTGCTAATTATAAGTTGACTATAATCTTAGAGGTAGGACTGATAAAAAGTTTAAGTAATTTTTAAAATAGAGTGTTGTTCTTGAAATGTATCTGAAACCCATGATATATTTTTATAAGCAAATAATGAGTTTCAGAAATGACAATGTTTAATATTTAAATTTGTTTATGTAAATGTCCTCAAAGACCTGTCTTTGAATCTGCTTTAAGAGAATTTATTCTCTCCCTCCCTCTTGCAGTTTCAGTTTGTTCAAGGATAGGAGGTTCAAGTGCAGTGTATACAAAGATGTCCCCCTCTACTCCTAGATGGCTATTCCTTCAGGAAGTAACAAAAGCTATAGGGTTGGGACTAGGACAAGAAGAGGGAGTCACTTGACTCAGGTGTATGATTTAAGAGGACACCAAAAATCTCATAAATCAAGACAAATAATATTTTAATGTTTTTCAAAAACAAAATTTTAACAAAAAAATCAGCATAATGAACAAAGTATTAAAGGATCAGTTCACAACATGGTGCCAGGCCATATCAAAGCCTCAGGCAAAGGAAAAACGTCAGTAATACTGATCTAAGCGTTGGGGTGGGACAGGGAGTTTTATGTAACTGGCAAGCTAGATTTGAATTAGGCAACCAATTCTCAAGAAATGCTATAAAAAGATAGAAAGAGGTAGAATCATTTATTCAGTCATCCAATCTAATATTTCTGATATTTTAAGGCTCCTAATTAAATATGTGGTGTGAGGGTGGCCAGGTAGGATATGCGCTTATAAGATGCAGGTAAAATTAAATGATGAATTTTTAATGAGCTGGACATTTCTCTCTGGAAATGGTTTTCCAGGACTGTGAAGACATTTAAGTTGATAAAAAACAAAATATCATTGAGTTTATTACGACCATACTAAAGAATGAAACAAATCTTTGCATTAATCCTCTAAAGTAGAGACCCTGGCAGGCTTGCTATAAATTGAATGACACAGTGAGAAGTACAACATGGAAATATATCAACAGTATAGCAAGGAAGTGCCTTTTGCAAAGCACTTCTTTGGTATCTTAAATTATATATGTTTGACTATATGGTTCTGGTTGCTCACCTTCACCTGGCTAACTTTGAATACTTTAGTACTTAGTTCAAATATTAATTCTTTAAGGAAACTGTTTTTGATTTTCCATTTTAGATTAGATCTCCCATTATGCATGTTCATTGGACCATGTATTAGCATTAATCAAAATGATAGGTATATCACTAAGGGAAATGGTAATCATATTAAATATTTCAAGAAGAGTAAATTTCATAGGCAGAATTGGTTATACAAGTGGTGAAAGTGTTGATTCCACATTCTGGTTCTTTTCCTGTTAAACTGGAGCTTATTAAAATTCACATGGAAAATGTCAGATTTGTGAGCTACACTCAGGAAATATAAAAGCAAGGTAAGGTAACCTAGACTGGAAGTGTATTTGTGATTCCTTAGAGTGCCTAGCAGGGTGCCAGAACTGCCAAAGAGAAAAATTTGGCATGCCCTGGTACAGTTGTGAAATCGGCCAAAGATGGGACAGGATAGCAATAGCAAAGCAAAGCAAAGAGAGAGGAATAAGTACCCAAGAGAGAGGAAGACCCATAACTGCTCTCTTCCTACCACTTTCCAATACCACGTCAATGCCTCTCATGGGCCAAAACTACCTAGAAGACAGTTGTCAAAGGATTCTGGGAAATATAGTCAGTAGGGGTTTCTGTGATATAGCACAGGATATGGAAAAAAGGAACTGAGCTGAGGCAAATAATTAATTTAGTATAATAAATAATTACATATTAATTGAATCTATCATCTTGATAATACCCATCCCAGTCGGTCTATAATTTCCATAAGTCAGGAATGTATCTGTTTTATTCACTAACATATTCCCAGCACATTTCACAGCACTTGGCCTGTAGAAAATTTCAAATAAATTCAAGAATATGTGAATAAATTTTGTCATTTCCATTGTACTTTTATGAGTCTTAATCACCACTAAGAGTTATGTGCTCCTTCCAATGCTAGTGTGAACAGGAGCTTTGTTATATATCAAGAAATAACAAAGCCTCCACCTGAAGAAAGTGGAGAATAGACACAAGAGAGAAGGAAAGGAAGTGCATTAGTAAATGACATAATTTCAGAGCTTAGAAAATTTTCTTCTGCCTGAGTCTTAACTACTTTATCCATCTCACCCTCTCATGCCATAGGCTACTCCAGTACATATATTAACTTGGGAAGATTTTTGTATGAAGAATGTTCAGTGTAGTTCAAACACTCATAAGCTAAAGTCCAGTCCTTCTAATATGTGTTGCAGTGTGGGGGTGACTTTTCCCCCAAGTCCCTCCTTCCACTATGGATGAAAATGAAACTATCAAGACATGATCTGCTTGGGGAGGAGAGGTGGCCAGTTTCTCAGAGGACAAAGGCCTTGAGTCCCTTCCTCCAAGTGCTTTTATTGGGTTGTAATGTATAGGAATACAGGCCGGCAAGGATCAAACAGTAGATAACATTTCAAAGAAATCTGAGGGCTTAGTCTGAGTCAGAGCCTGTCAGGAAGGGAGTTTTGCAGAAACTTTAGGGTTTCCTACTTGTACCCTTAAGTTATGAATGAAAGCACTCTTATCAGAACAGGTTTCACAGGATTTTTAGGAATTCTTTGTGATGCCAGATTTTTCCCTGGGATCCGCTCTAGCAAGGCAAGGAGCTGCACCCCCTCCCCATCAGGTATTCAGGCTTAAGTGGATTAGAGCCAGGAAGTGCTTCTCCCAGAAGACATGGGGACTTGGGCTATGTCACATAGCCAGGGGGCAAGGGTCCATTGCTCCCTCTTTGTTGCTGCCCC
The DNA here is from genome assembly GCF_021234435.1 of Artibeus jamaicensis. Classification (NCBI taxonomy): domain Eukaryota; kingdom Metazoa; phylum Chordata; class Mammalia; order Chiroptera; family Phyllostomidae; genus Artibeus; species Artibeus jamaicensis. Next base: position 2,845,688 of record NW_026521717.1, read on the forward strand.
CTGAGTCCTTCCATGATATGGCCTCCCAAGTGATCATGTCTGGCTTAGGTTGCTCCTTTCTGTGAGGAGACTTACCCGTCATCAACACTGACCATGCTTTGGGGGCAGGGAGGAAACTGAGGCAGTGTTTGCTACCAGAGACAAGCTTTGTCTCCTGTGGCTCGCATTCTGGAGGTTGCTTGCTCATCCTTAGCCACGGGGGGGTAGTTACAATTCCTAAGACCAGGCAAAGTGGTCACCAACATTGCAAGACAATGTTAAAAGACTTTACCATTATATTAGGGCAAGATCATTGATTGTTCTGTCCATATGGTCTCATCTAATCCTCTGGTTAAAGGAATGTGCCACAGACACTGTATTTCAAAACCTAGGGACACTTTTCTGTTTTAGTTCTCCTTCTGTGACTCCAATTATGTGTATAATAGCTTATCTGAAGTTGTCTCACAACTCACTGATGTCCTCTTGATTATTTCAGACTTTTTCTATGAGTTTAATTTTGAATAGTTTCTACTGTTATGTCTTTAAATTCACTAATACAAGTGTCAAATCTACAGTTAATTTTATCTTGTTTATTTTTTCCTTCATTAAAATTTTAATTTTGTTTGCTAAAACAGTACAGGAACAGAGTTTATTTATTTATTTGTTCCTTTGTTTGTTTTTTATATCCTCAATTATCACTTTTCACTGCCAGTAAAGCAAATGATCAGAGCGAGAAATGCAGAACATAAAATAAGCATACAATTACAACTGTGATACCAAAGAAACAGAAGAAAACATATTATTACCATCATTGCTTATCAGTGCTGTTTGTCAAGTTTGGTAGTGTTTCCCATGGTTGCCAACTTTTTTAGTTCCTAGGCTAGAATTTATATTATCCAATGTCATTTTTATTTTAGACATTATATGTTCCATTTCTTTTTTAAAATATATTTTACTGTTATGCTATTACAGTTGTCCCATTCCCCCCATTTATCCTTCTCTGCCCCACACAACCCCTTCCACCCACTTCCCCCCCACTTCAGTTCATGTCCATGGGTCATACATATAAGTTCTTTGGCTTCTACATTTCCTATACAATTCTTAATCTCCTCCAGTTTTTTTTCTATTTACCATTTATGCTACTTATTCTCTGTACCTTTTTGCCCTCTCCCCCTCCACTCCTCCAGTGATAACCCTCCATGTGATCTCTATTTCTGTGGTTCTGTTCCTGTTCTAGTTGTTCGCTTAGCTTGTTTTTGTTTTAGGTGTGGTTGTTAATAACTCTGAGTTTATTGTCATTTTACTGTTCATATTTTTATCTTCTTTTTCTTAGATAAGTCCCTTTAATATTTCATATAATAAGGGCTTGGTGATGATGAACTCCTTGAACTTGACCTTATCTGGGAAGCACTTTATCTGCCCCTCCATTCTAAATAAAAGCTTTGCTGGATAGAGCAATCTTGGATGTAGGTCTTTGGATTTCACGACTTTGAATACTTCTTTGAGCCTCTTCTTTCCTGCAAGGTTACTTTTGAAAAATCAGCTGACAGTCTTATGGGAACTCCTTTGTAGGTAACTGTCTCTTTTTCTCTTGCTGCTTTTAAGATTCTCTTTATCTTTAATGTTGAGTAATGTAATTATGATGTGCCTTAGTGTGTTCCTCTTTGGGTCCAACTGATTTGGGACTCTGAGCTTCCTGGACTTCCTGGAAGTCTATTTCCTTTGCCAGATTGGGGAAGTTCACCTTCATTACTTTTTCAAATAAGTTTTCAATGTCTTGCTTTTCCTCTTCTCATTCTGGTACCCCTATGATTTGGATGTTGGAATGTTTAAAGGTGTCCTGGAAATTCCTAAGTGGCTCCTCATTTTTTTGAATTCTTGTTTCTTCATTCTGTTCTGGTTGAATGTTTCTTCCTTTTGGTCCATACCATTGATTTGAGACCTGGTTTTCTTCCTGTCAGTGTTGGTTCCCTGTACATTTTTCTTTATTTCACTTAGCATAGCCTTCATTTTTTTCATCTAATTTGTGACCATATTTAACCAATTTTGTGTGTATCCTGACTACAAGTGTAGTCAAGTGTTTTGAACTGTACATCTGATAGGTTGGCTATCTCTTCCTTGCTTAGTTGTATTTGTTCTGGAGCTTTGATCTGTTCTTTCATTTAGGCCATTTTTTTAAATCTCTGTGCCCTCTTATGTAGTAAGAGGCAGAGCCTTAGGTATTCTCCAGGGTGGGGCCACCCGCATTGCTGTGTTGTGAGGGGGAGGGGTCTGGGAGGGAACAATGGCATTTGTGCTGCACTTTGCTGGCTCTCAGTCACTTCCCCCACTACCCACAATCAGATTGGGCCCTCTGGTGCTGATTCCTGGGTGGGCATGCTTGTGTAAGTTCTAGGACACTTGGGTCTCTCCAATGAACTCTCCTGTGAGGCTGGGAGTTTCTTCCACTGCCACCTGGATCCCCACAGGTGTAATCAATCAGAAGTTTGAGGTTTTATTTCTCCGCACTGGAACCCTGGGTTGCATGGTCTTTCTTGTTCCCCAGTTGTTCCTCCCGAGTTTTCTGCACATGAACATCTCCCAGCTTATCTGTACCTGAATGTGGGACCACCCAGTCTGCAATCTGCCACTTCGCTGGGTCCACAAGCTGCCACCTGGCCTTCCTTGGTTCTCCAGCCACTGCCTTGCTGTGAGTCCTCTCTACCCGATTGCCTGTCTCCGCCCCTCCTACTGGTCTGGATGAATGTTTCTTCTTTAACTCCTTTGTTGTAAGTCTTCTATACAGTTCAATTTTCTGTCAGTTCTGATGGGGTTTTTTTGTTTGTTTTTAAATTGTTGTCCTTGGTTTGGTTGTGTGAGGAGGCACAGTGTGTCTACCTACACCTCCATCTTGGCCGGAAGTCAGGAAGTCTGAGTAGTTTTGACAAATTACCGAAGTGAGGGATCCACATGGACCCACATCATCACAGCAAGCACAAGCCAGCATGTCCACATCATGGTTCTGTCCCAGTTTTCAGAGGGTGCAGAGCAGGGTGGATGCAGCAAGCTCCATGGGAGCTTCGCAAATTGCCAGTCTCGAAGACTATATGTTCCATTTCTAGAATTTGAAATTAGGTTTTAAAAAGATCTTTTGTGTTTCTTCTTAATAGGCTATGCTTTCCTTTATCTTCTTGAACATATGAAGTATGGTTATAGCAGCTGTTTTAATGTGTTTTTCACTGTTGCTGTGCTTTTCACCTATGCCATTGTTGGCCACTTTTTATTGAATAACTTTTTCCACATCATTAGTCATATTGTTTCTACTTCTTTGCATGACTCACAATTTTTTATTGGATTCCCAGCATTGTGAGTGTTAATTTTTGTGGTAATTTTTAAAATAATTTTTGATCTTTGCTCTGGGGTGTAGTTAAATTACTTGGGAATATTTTGCCCCTTTCATAACTAGCTTTATTCTTTGACAGGTGGAATCAGAATAGTCTTTAGTCTAAGGCTAGCTTGGCTCCATTAGTTAGGCCTTCTGAGTACTCTTCTCGATGCATGCTCTGTATATCATAACATTTTTTACCTCTCTTTCTTGGGAACATAAACCTTTCCCAATTCTGCGTGATTTCTGAAATTATTTCTCCTGCTCCTTTTCAGTAGTTCATTGCCCAGCTAAAAGGTAGTTTGCTTATACACATGCTTTGATCAGAACTCTGTTGAAGATTCTAGGGGAACCCTCCTTGGATTTCAGGAGCAACTTTCCTTTATAGCTTTGTCTGCTCTGGTGCTCTGCCCTGCAAATCCTAACTGCCTTTGGTTCCAAAATGTTCCTTTCTGTCTCCTCAATTCAGAGAGAAATATGGGCTCTGTTTGGACTTCTTCTCTCTTTGCTGTGGTTTGGCAGCTCTTTCTAGGTGGTAAGCTGAAGCAATCATAGAACTTCCATAGTTTATTTCCCTTTTCTCAGTTGCTCTCTGTTGCCTGTTGTTCAATGTCTGAAAATCACTGTTTCATATACTTTGACTTTTTAGTTCTTTAAGGTATGAGTTAAGTCTGGTTCTTGTTCTTCTATCTTGGCTGGTACTGGAAGTCGCTGACTTTTTTTTTTTTACTGAAATAAAGCTTTTGCACACATTGTTCCTAAATAGCTTTTTAAAAAAAATTCAGAGGTTAAGCTTTGTACACTTGGAGAAATTTGAGCATTACCCTAGACTATCATGTGAAAAGGTTTGAAGACACATTTTTGAGAAAATGACCATGGTGACATCTCTCTGTATAAATTATTCTACTGTCTACATTGGAAATAATAAAAAATCTTCTAGGTTTTAACCTTTTTTGAAGTTCTAGGTGTTTATTGAATTAGCATGGATGTCTCAGTGGACAAAAGTTTTAACACCCAGTGAAACAAACCAATACAAATTTTATTATCTTATGAACCATTTAAGTTTGTCCACTTCATGTTATCTCACACCAGAGATACTCATTCATTCACTATTTCATCCATTAAAAACACATAATTGTATAAACTATGAAAATTTACACAATTACATAAAAATAAGTATAATTTTCCTATTGTATTAAAATATAATTTAATGAATCTTCATTCCTAAAAAAAAGCACTATTAGGATGGAGAAAAATTCATTGTAGAGTAAAAATTTCAAAAATAATATCAAATGAATGTTCACAGTAATATTAGAAAAAAGTTTGGTTTGAATATAACTAAGATTAATTAATTGACCTTTAAAACTTTCAGACTTTCTTATGTATATATTTATTTTCACATAGCATGGAGTATATGGAATGCTACATACAACCTGCTAAAAGTCTACTGCATTATTTTCAAAGTATATCAATTAAAATACTATGGTTTGAATAAAACTATGTTTAGAATTTATCATTTTTAAATCTCAAAAGTTAATTTTATATTATTAACTACACTGATTTATTTATTTTATTTATTTTTCTTCTAGATATTATTTGTTTTTTTTTTTTAATTTTTTTTTTTTAATTTTATTTAGTTATTTTTCAAGTACAGTTTTTTGTCTATTTTTCCCATCCCAGCCTCCCCTGCCCCTTACTCCCCACCTCCCTCCCATTTCCTCCCCCCCCCTTCGTTCTCGTCCCTGTGTCCTTCCTATTTGTTCCTCCAAATCCCTCCCCCCTTTTTCCCCCTTAACTTCCCTTCCTTCTCCCCTCTGGTCCCTAGTCCCCTTGTTCTCTATTTCAGTGTCTTTGTTTTTTGGGGTTTTTTTTTTTTTCTGCTTACTTGTTTGCTTTGTTGTTTAGCTTCCTGTTAAAGGTGAGATCATATGGTATTTGTCTTTCAGCACCTGGCCTATTTCACTCAGCATAATGCTTTCCAGTTCCATCCATGTTGTTGCAAAGGGTAGTAGCTCCTTCTTTCTCTCTGCAGCATAGAATTCCATTGTGTATATGTACCACAATTTTTGGATCCATTCATTTACTGATGGGCACCTAGGTTGCTTCCAACTCTTGGCTATTGTAAATTGTGCTGCTATGAACATTGTGGTGCATAGGTTCTTTGATATTGATGTTTTAGGATTCTTAGGATATAATCCTAGCAGTGGAATTGCTGGGTCAAAAGGCAGGTCGATTTTTTTTTTTCTGAGAAAAATCCATACTGTTTTCCATAATGGTTGTACCAGTCTGCACTCCCACCAACAGTGAACTAAGGACCCCATTTCCCCACAACCCCTCCAACATTTGTTGTTTGTTGCTTTGTTTATGATAGCCATCCTGACTGGTGTAAAGTGGTATCTCATTGTGGTTTTAATTTGCATCTCTCTGATAGCTAATGATATTGAGCATCTCTTCATGTGTCTCTGAATGTTCTGTATGTCCTCCTTGGAGAAGTGTTTGTTCAAGTCCTTTTCCCATTTTCTAATTGGGTTGGGTGTCTTCTTAGAGTGGAGTCGTGTAAGTTCTTTGTATATTTTAGAGATTAAACCTTTGTCTGAGGTATCATTGGCAAATATGTTTTCCCATACAGTTGGTTGTCTTGCTAATTTAATACTGTTTTCTTTAGCCATGCAGAAGCTTTTTATTTTGATGAGATCCCATTTGTTTATTCTTTCCTTTACATTCCTTGCTCTAGGGGACATATCAGTAAAGAAGTTGCTGCGTGAAATATCTGAGATTTTCTTGCCAATGTTCTCCTCTAGGACTTTAATGGTGTTATGACTTACATTTAAGTCTTTTATCCACCTTGAATTTATTTGGGTATATGGTGTAAGTTGGTGCTCAAGTTTCATTTTTTTCCACATAGCTGTCCAGTTCTCCCAACACCATTTGTTGAAGAGGCTATCTTTACTCCATTTTATGTTACTGCCCCCTTTGTCGAATATTAATTGACTGTAGAGAGTTGGGTTGATTTCTGGGCTCTCTGTTCTGTTCCATTGGTCTATGTGCCTGTTTTTATGCCAGTACCAGGCTGTTTTGATTACAGTGGCCTTGTAATACAGTTTGATATCAGGTATTGTGATCCCCCCCTACTTTGTTCTTCTTTCTCAAAAGAGCAGCTGCTATTCGAGCTCGTTTATGGTTCCATATAAATTTTCGAAGTGTTTGTTCTATGTCTGTGAAATATGCCATTGGTACTTTAATAGGTATTGCATTGAATCTGTATATTGCTTTGGGTAGTATGGACATTTTGATAATGTTAATTCTTCCAATCCATGAACAAGGTATATGTTTCCATTTGTTTGTGTCTTCCTTGATTTCGTTCTTCAGGGCTGTGTAGTTTTCTGCATACAGGTTTTTTACCTCCTTGGTTAGGTTTATTCCCAGATATTTTATTTTTCTTTTTGCTATATCAAATGGGATTTTTCTCTTTATTTCTGCTTCTGCTGATTCACTGTTGGTATACAAAAATGCCTTTGATTTCTGGATATTGACTTTATAACCAGCTGTTTTGCCAAACTCATCAATTAGTTTGAGGAGTTTTTGGGTAGAGTCTATAGGATTTTCCATGTACACTATCATGTCATCTGCAAACAGTGACAGTTTTGTTTCCTCCTTTCCTATTTGGATGCCTTTTATTTCCTTTTCTTGCCTGATCGCTGTGGCTAAAACTTCCAATACTATATTGAATAGAAGTGGTGAAAGTGGACAACCTTGTCTTGTTCCTGATCTTAGTGGAAAAGCTTTTAGTTTTTTCCCGTTGAGTATGATATTGGCTGTAGGTCTCTCATATATGGCCTTTATTATTTTGAGAAATGCTCCTTGTATTCCCACTTTGCTGAGTGTTTTTATCATAAATGGGTGTTGTACCTTATCGAAAGCTTTTTCTGCATCTATTGATATGATCATGTGATTTTTGTCTTTGCTTTTGTTTATATGATGTATTACATTTACTGATTTGCGAATATTGAACCATCCTTGCATTCCTGGGATGAATCCTACTTGATCATGGTGTATGATCTTTTTGATATATTGCTGGATGCGATTTGCCAATATTTTGTTGAGGATTTTAGCATCTATGTTCATCAGCGATATTGGCCTGAAGTTTTCTTTCTTTGTTGTGTCTCTATCTGGTTTTGGAATTAAGATGATGCTGGCTTCATAAAAAGAATTTGGGAGTTTTCCATTCTTCTGAATTTTTTGAAATAGTCTGTGGAGAATAGGGGTTAGCTCTTCCTTAAATGCTTTGTAGAATTCTCCTGTGAAACCATCTGGTCCGGGGCTTTTGTGTGATGGGAGTTTTTTGATTACTGCTTCAATTTCTTTTGCTGTTATCGGTGAATTTAGATTTTCTGCTTCTTTTTCACTGAGTTTTGGAAGATTGTATTTTTCTAGAAATGTGTCCATTTCCCCTAGGTTTTCAAATTTCTTGGCATACAGTTCTTCATAGTAATTTCTTACAATCTCTTCTATTTCTGTGGTATCAGTTGTAATCTCTCCTTTTTCATTTCTGATTGTGTTTATTTGTGTCCTCTCCCTTCTTTTCTTGATGAGCCTACTTAAAGGCTTGTCTATTTTGTTTATCTTCTCAAAGAACCAACTCCTGGATTCATTGATCCTTAAAATTGTGCTTTTAGTTTCTATGTCATTTAATTCTGCTCTAATCTTGGTTATTTCCTTCCTTCTGCTTGCTCTGGGCTGTCTTTGTTGTTGTTCCTCAAGTTCTTGCAGGCGTAGGGTTAGGTTGTTTGTTTGAAATGTTTCTATATTCTTTAGGTAGGCCTGTATTGCTATAAACTTCCCTCTCAGGACTGCCTTTGCTGTGTCCCATAAGTTTTGGGTTGTTGTGCGATCATTTTCATTTGTTTCCAGAAATGTTTTGATTTCTTCCCTAATTTCATTCTTGACCCATTCATTGTTTAATAGCATACCATTCAGTCTCCATGTTTTTGGGTGCTTTGGGTTTTTTTCTTTGGGGTTGGTTTCTAATTTCAGTGCCTTGTGGTCAGAGAAGATGCTTGGTATGATTTCAATTTTCTTGAATTTGTTGAGGCTCCCTTTTGTGTCCTATCATGTGGTCTATCTTTGAGAATGTTCCATGTACATTTGAAAAGAATGTGTATTTAGCTTCTTTGGGATGAAGGGCTCTATATATATCAGTTAAGTCCATTTCATCTAGGGTGTTGTTTAATGCCACAATATCTTTTTTGATAATTTGTTTGGAAGATCTGTCCATTTTTGATAGTGGGGTGTTCAAATCCCCTACTATGATTGTGTTGCTGTCAATATCTTTCTTGAAGTCCTCTAAGATTTTCTTGATATATTTGGGTGCCCCTATGTTTGGTGCATATATGTTTACAATGTTAATGTCTTCTTGGTGGATTCTTCCCTTGAGTATAATGAAATGACCTTCTGGGTCTCTCTTTATAGCCTTTTTTTTGAAGTCTATTTTGTCTGATATGAGAATTGCTACCCCAGCTTTTTTTTCTTGTCCGTTTGCTTGGAAAACTTGTTTCCAGCCTTTCACTTTTAGTCTGTGATGGTCTTTTGTCCTGAGGTGAGTCTCTTGTAGGCAGCATATGTGTGGGTCATGCTTTCTTATCCATTGAGCTATTCTGTGTCTTTTGATTGGAGAATTTAATCCATTTACGTTTAAGGTTATTATTGATAGGTACTTATTCATTGCCATTTTTGTACCTGTGTTCCTCTCAGTCTCCCTCTTATCCTTCCTTCCCTTAAAGCAGTCCTTTTAGTATTTCTTGTAGAGCTGGTTTGGTGGAGGCATATTCTTTTAGACTTCTTTTGTCTTGGAAGCTCTTTATTTGGCCTTCTATCTTGATTGAGAGCCTTGCTGGGTAAAGGAGCCTTGGTTGTAGGCCTCTGGTTCTCATTACTTGAAATATTTCTTGCCATTCTCTTCTTGCTTGAAGTGTTTCCATTGAGAAGTCGGTAGCTAACCTTATTGGGGCTCCCTTGTATGTTATTTCTTTTTTCTCCCTTGCTGCCTTTAAGATTCTCTCTTTGTCTTGGAATTTTGCCATTTTGATGATGATGTGTCTTGAGGTGGGCCTCCTTGGGTTCCTCTTGATTGGGACTCTCTGTGATTCCTGGATTTGTGAGACTTTTTCTCTTATCAAATTAGGAAAATTTTCTCTCATTACTCGTTCAAATACGTTTTCTATCCCTTGTTCTTCTTCTTCTCCTTCTGGTATTCCTATTATTCGTATATTATTACGTTTCATATTGTCTTGCATTTCTCTTAATCCCTCTTCATTCTTTCTGAGCCTCTTTTCATTTTCTTGCTCTTTCTGTGAGATGCTTTCTACCCTGTCCTCCAACTCACTAATCCTATCCTCCGCTTCATCTATCCTGCTTTGGAAACTTTCTACTGTGTACTTCAATTCGGAAATTGTATTCTTCATTTCCTCTTGTCTCTTGCTGATGGTTTCCATTTCCTTTTTGATGTTGCTGTAGTTTGCAGAGAGATCATTATAATTTCCCTGTAGTTTCTGGTAGCTCACTGTGAGCTCTTTGAGCTCTTTGAACTTCGTAATAACCAGTGCTTTGAATTCACTGTCTGATAGTTGATCAGCGTCTATTTCATCTAACATTCTTTCTGGAGTTTCTGCTTTTTCTTTCATTTGGGGATTGTTTCTTTGTCTTCCCATTGTTTGAGACTCTTCTTTTTAGTCTCTGCTTCCAAAATTGATCTGTTCTGAAACACTGGTTTTATGGTGTAAACTTCTGTGTTATGTTCCTTGTGAAGTTCAGTGGTACAGACTCCTTGAAGTTTCTTGATGTTCTTCGTCTCCACCTACACTCACGCTGGTCCTCACACTGGTCTCTGTGTTGGTCGCCTACCACTGCTGAATGTCCCGGCTCTAGTAGCCGCCTCCTCAAGCACCCAGGCCCGTTACTAGGGCAGTGGCACAGAGGCTGGGAATGTCCTGGCTCCCGTATCTGGCTCTCTCTGCCGCCCAGGGCCGTCACAGGGGCTTGGAGTGTCCTGGTTTCCGTACCTGACTCCCCGGCGTCTAGTCCTGTCTCTATGGCAGTGGCACAGAGGCTTAGAAAGTCCCAACTCCCGTACCTGATTCCCCAGTGTCCAATTCCCTTGCTATGGCAGCAGCACAGGGGTTGTGACCCTCCCAGTTCCCGTAGAGGGATCCTCTGCCACCCCGGGCTGTCTCAGGGGTTTGGAGTGTCCAGGCTTCCGTACCTGACTCCCCCGACGTCCAGTCCCGTCGCTATGGCAGCGGCACAGGATTTGAGAGCTTCCCCGGCTCCCGTAGCTGGCTCCTCAGCTGCGTCACAGGGGTTTGGAGAGTCCGGGCTTCCGTACCTGGCTCCCCGGCGTCCAGTCTCGTCGCTATGGCAGCGACACAGGATTTGAGATCTTCCCGGCTCCCGTAGCTGGCTCCTCAGGGTCCAGGCCTGCCTCTATGGCGGCGTCACAGGGGCCTTTGGTGTCCCAGCTCCTGCAACTGACCCTTCCGTTGCCCAGGCTAGTAGCTATGGCATCGGCACAAGGGTGTCCCCGCTCTGGTTCCTGACTCCTCTGTCTCCCAGGACCGTCACAGGGGCTTGGAGTGTCCGGCTTCCGTACCTGAGGCCCCGGCTCCCAGGCCTGTTGCTCTGGTGGCAGTACAGGGGCCGCGTGAGACCCAGCTCCGGTAGCTGACTCTGCCGCCGTCTGGTGTTTCAGCGTCGGTCACAATCTCTGGTCTTTTAATTTCATAAATGCTGGGTAACCGATGGTTTATTGTGCTGTTTCTCCATAGATCTGCCAGGAATTTCACCCATGAGTACAGGAGCTAGTATCCGCTCCATCTTACTCCGTCGCCATCTTCCCAGCATCCCCTAGATATTATTTGTAATTTAAATTATTTTATTGTTCAATTAGAGTTGTCTGTATTCCCCCCCCACCCTTCCTCCCCACCCCAGCTAAACGCACCTCCCTCCCTTGCTTCCACCCTCCCCATTGGTATTGTCCATGTGTCCTTTATAGTAGTTTCTGAAAACCCTTCTCCCCACTGTCCCTTTCCACCTCCCCTCTGGCTATTGTTACATTGTTCTTAATTTCAATGACTCTGGTTATATTTTCTTTGCTTTTTTTATTTTATTGATTATGTTCTAGTTAAAAGTGAGATTATATGGTATTTGTCCCTCACTGCCTGGCTTATTTCATTTAGCATAATGCTCTCTAGTTCCATCCATGCTGTCCCAAGGGTAGAAGCTCCTTCTCTCTTTCTGCTGTTTAGAATTTCATTGTGTAAATGTACCATAATTTTTTGATCCACTCATTTACTGATGGGTACTTAAGTTGCTTCCAGCACTTGACTATTGTAAATTGTGCTGTTATGAACATTGGGGTGCATAGGTTCTTTTGGACTAATTTCATTCAGGGCTCTTATGATATAATCCGAGCAGATGAATTGCTGGGTCAAAAGGCAGTTCCATTTTTAGTTTTCTGAGGAAATTCCAGACTGTTTTTCACAGTGGATGCATCAGTCTGCATTCCCACCAACAAAACACTGGAGTTCCCTTTTCTCCACATCCTCTCCAACATTTGTTTGTTGCTTTGTTTATGATGGCCATTCTGACTGGTGTGAAGTGGTACCTCATTGTGGTTTTCATTTGCACCTCTCTGATGGCTAGTGATGCTGAGCATCTTTTCATGTGTCTCTGGGCCCTCTGTATGTCCTCCTTGGAGAAATGTCTGTTGAAGTTCTTTGCCCATTTTTTAATTGGGTTGTTCGTCTTCCTGGAATAGAGTGATGTGAATCCTTTATATTTTTTGGAGATCAAACTCTTGTCTGAGGAATCATTGACAAATATGTTTTCCCAGATAGTTGTTTCTCTTTTCATTTTAGCGCTGTTTTTCTTTAGCCATGCAGAAGCTTTTTAATTTGATGAGGTCCCATTTGTTTATTCTTTCCTTTATGTCCCTTGCTTTAGGGGACATATCTGTGAAGATGTTGCTGGTGATATGTCTGAGATTTTTCTGCTAATGTTTTTCTCTAGGACTTTTATGATGTCATGACTTATATTTAAGTCTTTTATCCACCTTGAATTTATTTTTGTGTATGGTGTAAGTTGGCGATTGAGTTTCGATTTTTTGCATGTATCCCTCCAGCTCTCTGAACACCATTTGTTGAAGAGGCTATTTTTGCTTCATTTTATGCTGCTGTTTCCTTTGTCAAATATTAATTGACCAGAGAGACTTGGGTTTATTTCTGGGCTCTCTGTTCTGTTTCATTGGTCTATATATTTGTTCTTCTGCCAGTGCCAGGCTGTTTTGATTACAGTGGCCTTGTAATACCATTTGATATTAGGTATTGTGATCTCTCCTACTTTGTTCTTCTTTCTCAAAAGTGCTGCAGCTATTTGGGGTTGTTTATGGATCCATATAAATTTCCGAAATGTTTGTTCTATATCTGAAATATGTCATAGATATTTTAATAAGGATTGCATTGAATCTATAAATCACTTTGGGTAGTATGGCCATTTTGATGATGTTAATTCTTCCAATTCATGAACTTAATATATGCTTCCAATTGTTTGTGTCCTCCTTAATTTCTTCCTTCAGTGTTGTGTAGTTTTTTGAGTACAGGTCTTTTACTTGCTTGGATGGGTTTATTCCTAGGTACTTTATTTTTCTTATTGCTATTTCAGATGGGATTTTTTTCCTGATATTTCATTGTTGGTATACAAGCCTTTGATTTTTGAATATTGACTTTTTATATGGCTGTTTTTCCAAATTTGTTTATTAGGTTGAATAGTTTTTTGGTGGAGTCTATAGGATTTTCTATGTACATTATCTTGTCATCTACAAACAATGACAGTTTTGTTGTATACTTTTCCAATTTGGATGCTTTTTATTTCTTTTTCTTGTCTGATTGCTGTGGCTAGGACTTCCAGTACTATGTTGAACAGGAGTAGTGACAGTGGGCATCTGTGTCTTTTTCCTGATCTTAAGGGTAAAGTTCTAAGTTTCTGCCCATTGAGTGTGATATTGACTATAGGTCTCTCATATAAGGCCTTTATTATGTTGAGGAATGCTCTCTCTATTCCCACTTTACTGTTTTTATCATAAATGGGTGCTATACTTTATCAAAAGCTTTTTTTGCAAGATTGGTAGGATCATGTGATTTTTTTCCTTCATTTTGTTGGTGTGATGTATTACATTTATTGATTTGAGAATATTCTTGCATCCCTGGGATGAATCTCACTTGGTCATGGCTTATGATCTTTTTAACATATTGCTGGATGCAGGTTGCCAATATTTTGTGGAAGATTTTAGCTTCTATGTTCATCGGTGATAATTGGCCTGAAGTTTTCTTTCTTTGTTATGTCTTTATTTGGTTTTGGGTTTAGGATGATTCTGGCTTCATGAAAAAAGTGGGGAGTCTCCCATGTACTTGAATTTCTTGGAACAATCTGCATAGGATAGGGGTTAGCTCTCCCTTCAATGCTTTGTAAATTTCTCCTGTGAAACTGCCCGATCCACAGCTTTCATGTGTTTAGCATTTATTGATTACTGCTTCAATTTCATCTGCTGTTATGAGTCTGTTCAGGATTTCTGCATCTTCTTCATTCAGTTTTGCAAGGTTATATTTTCTAGAAATTTGTCTATTTCACCTGGGTTTCCAAATTTCTTGGCATATAGCTTTTTGTAGTAATTGTTTTACAGTTCTTTGTATTTCTGTGGTATCAGTTGTAATCTCTCCTCTTTCATTTCTGATTGTGTTCATTTGAATTCTCTCTCATTTTTTCTTAATGAGCCTGCTTAAAGGCTTGTTGATTTTGTTTATCTTTTCAAAGAACCAAGTCTTTGATTTATGGATCCTTAGAATTTTCTTTTAGTCTTTACGTCATTTAATTGTGTTCTTATCTTGGTTATTTCCTTCCTACTACTTGCTCTGGGTTGTCTTTGTTGTCATTCCTCAAGTTCTTGTAGGCGTAGGTGAGGTTGTTTGTTTGAAATATTTCTATGTATTTTAGGTAGGCCTGTATCACTATGAACTTCCATCTCAGGACTGCCTTCCCTGTGTCCCATAAGTTTTGGGTTTTTGTGAGTTCATTTTCATTTGTTTCCAGATACTTTTTGATTTCTTCCTAATCTCCTTCTTGACCCATTCAGTGTTTACCAGCATGCTATTCAATATCCATAAGTCATAAGTTTGAGTGTTTTGGGTTTTTTTTTTCCTTGAGGTTGGTTTCCAGTTTCAGTCTCTTGTGGTTGGAGAAAATGCTGAATATAATTTCAGTTTTCTTGCATTTGTTGAGGCTTGTTTTGTGTCCTGCCATGTGGTCTATCCTCGAAAATGTTCCATGTACATTTGAAAAGAATGTGCATTTTGCCTCTTTTGGATGAAAGGCTCTATATATATTAGTTAGGTCCATTTAGGATATTAATCTAGGGCATTGTTCAATGCCACAATATCTTTGTTGATATTTTGTTTGGAAGATCTGTCCAATTTTGACAGTGGGGTGTTAAAATATCTCACTATAATTGTGTTGCTGTGAATATCTTTCTTGAAGTCCTCCAAGATTTTCTTTATGTATTTGGGTCCTCCTATGTTGGGTACAAATATGTTTATACTGTTTGTGTCTTCTTGATGGATTCTTCCCTTGAGTATTTTGAAGTGGCCTCCTGGGTCTCTCTTTAGGGCTCTTTTTTTGAAGTCTATGTTGTCTGATATGAATATTGCTACTCTGGTTCTTTTTTTTTTGTCCATTTGCTTGGAATATTTGTTTCCAGCCCTTAACTTTTAGTCTGTGTAGGACTTTTGTTCTTAGATGGGTCTCTTGTAGGCAGCATATGTGTGGGTCATACTTTCTTATCCATTCAGCTATTCTATGTCTTTTGTTTGGGACATTTAATCCATTTACATTTAAGTCCATTATTAATAGGTACTTATGCATTGCCATTTTCATACCTATGTTCCTCTTTCTCTCACTGTTTTTCTTTTCTTAAAGCCGTTTCTATAGCATCTCTTGCAGACCTGGTTTGAAATAGGTATATTCTTTGAGGCTTCTTTTGTCTGGAACAGCAACTATTTAAAATAGTAATGTAGGAACACTCATATGACAGAATCTATGTGATCTGAAAGAAGAGTAGGAAGTATAGGACCTAGAGTGATGTGCTGTTGAAATACAAGTGAAGTGAAAGACAGAAATTTAAAAATACACTACGAACAAGAGAAAAAGGAAAACCAGTGAAACAATGCAATTTAACAAACCAGTGAAGAAGACTAAAGAAAAAGAATAAAAAATTTAAAAATCCCAATAAAACATAAGATGTAAAAATAATGAAAAAATAATCATACAAATATATAATATACAAGTTCTCTGGAATAGCAAAGTGAAATTTTCCTCACTGTCTCTGTTGTTGAGATGATCCCTTTTTGGTGTAACCATGGTCCTTTCTTAGCTCCATGTTTTATTGTCTCACTTGTGGAAATAAAAAAAAAAAGAGAAAGAAAGAAAGGAAGAAGGAAAAAAAAAAGCTTCCTGCTGGTTTTAAACCAGCCAAGTCAGTTTTGCTGGTCTTCCTGACTGCAGCAGGATGAGTGCGGATGGGTTTTGCTTTCTCCCTTCTTGTGGTTTCCCCTGGATGGAAGCCAGGTCCCAGCCAGACTCTTGTACTTTTCACAGTTGCCCAGCCTCCAGCCCAGTTCCTCAGTTCAATGTGGGCCCCTTTGTCCTGTGCCTGGCCTATGCCTTCAGTTCACCAGTTGTGCTGTCCTTGAGCTGCACCAATTAGGGGCAACTCACATCCCACCTTGCTCTTTGCTGTCCTAGATGATTGGGGCTCTCAGAATCTCTTCAGGGTAGCTTGGCTCCCCCATTGAGTTAAGTTTTTCTGGTGACTGCTGACACCCTGAGCACTACTGCTCTCTTGTGCTGGGGGTGCCTTCACCTTCCTCTTAGCCTGTTTGGGCCCACCCCCAGCAGGGCAGGGGCACTGCTGTGCAGCGGTAGCAGATGTGGCCTGTGCCTCCTCTGCTGCTGTGGGGGTGGGGTGGGGTCTGGTGTGTGGTGACTCTGGGCTGCAGGGACAAGTGTGCTCCGCTCCTGGGACTGTGGCCAGGAGTGTGCAGCCTCCACTGGTGGGACAGGATTGGCAGCTTCTGGGCCGCAAGTTCAGGCGCTACCTTCCCTGGGCTGCGGGTGTGAGTGTAGAGGGAGCACAGACATGGGGTGTAATAGACTGCTCTGCCTGATTTTAGGAATTGTATCTCTACCCCTTGTGGCTAAGGGCGAGAGATGACCTTTGGAATGCCAGCCGCAGGAGACAAAGCCTGTCTCTGGTAGCAAACACTGCCTCAGTTCCTCTCCCTGCCCCCAGAGCTTGGTTGGAAGTCAATGACAGGTAAGACCCCTCACAGCAGGGGGCAACCTAAGCCAAACTCGATCACCTGGGAGGCCTTCATGGAAGAACTCCGGGGGCTGCAAGAGAGAGCAATGGACTCTCACCCCCCAGCTTTGTCAAAGCCCAAGTCCCTGTTCTCTGGGAGAAGCGCTTCCTGGCTCTAATCCCCTTAAGCCTGAATACCTGATGGGGAGAGGTGCAGATCTTTGCCTGGCTAGAGTGTGCCCTGGGAAAAATCTGGTATCACAAAGACTTGCTGATAAACCTGTGAAATCTGCTCTGCTAAGAGTGCTTTCATTCATATGATAAAGGTCCAAGAGGAAACGAGTATGTCTCCCAAAGTTTCTGCAACTCTCTTCCTGACAGACACTCACTCAGACTGAAACCCTCAGACCTCTGAAATGTTATCTGCTGTTTGATCCTTGCCGCCCTGTATTCCTGTGTATTACAACCCAATAAAAGGCTATGGAAGAAGGCACTCAAGGCCTTTTTCTCCTTGGAGAAACTGGCCGCTGCTGGCCTCTTTCTCCCCAGAGAAACTGGCCACAGCCCACGCCTCCATCCCCAAACAGATCTCATCTTGTCTCGGCCGTATTTATTCACTCAGCCATGTTCGTGGCACTGGGGGGACCTCGAGAAAGTGTTCGCCCCACAATGGGGCAGTGGTGTGGGGCACATGCTGGCCTCTGCTGTTGCTGCAGTAGCCACAGGGGTGGGGTGAGGGGGTGGCTGGGTCCCTAGCATACCACTGGGGTCACAGGCGCAGTTGGGCACCCTCCACCGCTGGGCCAGGGGTAAGGTAGCGGTGCAGCCTTGGTCCTGGTGGCAGAGGCGGGCCCACAGAGAAGGCTGTGGAAGTTGCATGGGTACAGCTAGGGGAGGCAGAGGCGGCTGCTGAGGGAGAATTCCTTAAACAGCCACTGAGTGCTTCTTTTTTTCCTTTTTGAAATATTCTCCTATTCAAACCTGCTGCTCCAGACAAGCGCCCATCCTCTCACACAGCCCAACTGCCTAAGCAGACAGGGGACTATCGGGTCAGGGTCTGTACTGCCTAACTCTTCCCAGCCAGCGTCCACAGTCTCAGCAGGTGCACACTGCCCCTCTGTGTTTGCCACTTAGTCCTAATTCCCCACTGTGACTTCAAGCAACCAAGTCCATTCTGGTGCTGCTCAAACCTCCCATTTGTCAGGGGAGGCAGCCATTTGACCTGACTCTCTCCCCAGAATCCTGCGGCAAACCCCGTGGGCACCAGGCCTGGGGCTTCAGCTGCCCTGGTCCCTGCACTGGTGCCAAGGGCCTTATTGTCCCAAAGCAATCTCCTTACCCTCTGATTTTTCAATGTCCTCTACAGTTTTGGCCTCTAACCTTCATATAAGCTGGGATACGATTGGCTGTTCACCCTGTTCCTCAGATCAGCTCCATCAGCTGGGTGTTCCACCTGTGTGCAAGGGGGAAGTGGATTCTGGTCCCACGTCTCTTGCCACCATCTTAAATCTGAAAACTTTTTGTCTTCAATGTTATGTATTTTCATTATTATATGTCTAGTATGGATTTCTTTTTACTTATTCTAATTGAGATTTACTAAGGTTTCTAAATTTGAGGCTCTGTGGTTCTTATCATATCAGAAAAAAATCTCAACTAGTATTATCTCAAATATTCTACATCTTTTCTCTCATTCATTTCTGAAACTCAAGTTGGTAGGTATATTACAATCTTTCTATTTTCTATCTCTTATCTTTCATATTATCTGTTCTTTGGCTCTTCTGTGCTCCATTTTGGGTAGTTTATTTATACAGGTCCCAGAATTCACAAATTTCTGTTCACGTTTATCTAACCTGTTTTTTAATTTAACTTTGATTTCTTAATTCTAGATATTACATTTCTTCATTTTTAAAAATATCTCTGGTCAATTCCTATAATCTCATCTTTCTCCATTGTACTTGAAAATGCTTTGTTTTATTTAGATATAACAAGTAAACTCATTTTGTAGGCTTTCCTGATTAGAAAAGCAACCATTGTTCAGAATCTTATTTGGCAGTTTTTTGATTTAGTTCTTGACTCTCACTTCTGGTTGTTTGTATTTAGTGATATTTCACTGTGAGCCAATCTTGAAGCCTTAACTGTGAGACTTTTTTTGTGGCTTATGTTAAAGTGAGTTTTGTCTCACATTTTCAGAAACCTGTATTATTACCAACCCTGGATCATTTTAACCTACATAGCCAGACATGAGTATATATTTTAGACCATGCCAAAAGTATGAATTCTTGCCTTAGACACTTGAGAATGAAGTTTGTGGTTAAGAATGCAAGATCATTAAATTTCTTTCACCTCCACTCAGTGGTATAACTACAATAGGCAAGTATATCCATAGGCTTGGTAAGCAGGGAAATTTTTTTCAGTTACTGACTAAGCATCCTTTCTTTGGAGATTCTGGCTTTGGTGGGTATTTTTTGATCCATTCAAGTCCCTGATTTTGTCTCTTGTGCCCCAACTATGAGCCTATTAAATCTAGATCTCTAGTTTGTTAAGGGTTGGTAAATATTCCTGGGAAAACTCCTATTCTGGGCTGTATTTGTCCTTGTTAATTTGTAGGTTTTTATTGTTGTTTTTAGTAGTTAAAGAAATCCTTGGCTGTCTTCCCTTATTTAAAGAAACATTAAAATTATTTTTAACAATGCTATTTCACTGTATGAGGTATACAGTACTGGTAGGTTTTGTACTTATTTTTATGTCTTTCAAGGTTGCTAGAAATAGAATTCAAACCTATTATTTCCTGTTAGTGATTTACTTTTTTCTGTAACTTTAAATTTGTCTTTATTGGTGTTACTTTGAGTTTGAAAATGTAAAGGAAGTGATATTGTTCATTTTTATCATGTGCCATACTTGAATCTTAAAGTATTGCTTTTTGAGTTGTCATAAGATTTATGATATTTTAATTTTTAAGCAACCTGAGAGGTTTGCCTGCTCTACTATTACTTTGTTTTTATAGATGTCATGAGTATTTCTGAAACAATGTGATGGAGGAATGTAGGTCCATATGGATGTGGATTCAACCTGTCACCTTGACATAAATTAATCCAAAGTGACTTGATTTCCTGGAAGCATTTTTGTAATTGCTGGAAAAGTCCTGGGTTGCTTAACAAATTAAAATTTTACATAGTTTTGGCTTCTGAGTCTTGTTACTTGGCTGGAAATACTCTGGTTTCTAAGAATTGCCTGTAATTTGCTGAGTATCTGTTGGATGTGAGTCTAGCAGTTATGATTATCTATATGTGTGCAGAAAAGAAAGTGCCTCTTCAGTGTGATTTGGTGGTGCTGTCAGGCCCCTCTAGGCCAGATGACCCTTCTCTGTTTAGCTACGGCTCAGATGACTCCAACACAAGCAGGAGTCACTATTTTCAGGTGGCACAGGGGAAAGACAGGATTTACTGATAATAGCCTGCTCCCTTCTTACCATGGATTTGATTATAAGATAAGGTAAATGTCATTTTGGAAGGATGAGAACCCAGGGAAAGACATTTAGGACAGCTAAATTCCCAGGGAAAGAGAAGAATCATTTTTTAGTTGTTTGAAAATTTATTGTTGTGGAAAAATAAAAATCAAGAGTTTCCTAAGATCAGGGAGAAAAGGTGGGGTGATTCTTATTGTAATATAGTAATATTTGTATTTATTTTTATTTTTTTTTGCCATAGTAAGCCAGAATTGCATTTTTTTAGTAGCATTACAACCTGTGTTAGAGTTCTCAAGAAAAGCAGGATGTAGATAGGTAGATTAGTTATAGATATAAATAATAGTTATATAGATATTGAGAGAGAGAGAGAGAGAGAAAGAAAGAAAGAGGTAGGTTGTTTTTTTTAAGCAATTGGCTCACATCATTGAAAAGACTGGAAAGTCTGAAATCAGTAGTGTGTTCCAGCAGTCTGGAGATTCAGTTAAGAGTTGTTATTGTGATCTTGAGTTTGAACTCTGCAGGGCAGGAAAGCAGAAGGAAAACTCAGGCACAGTTCCTATATTATGATATTGAGGCAGAATTGCTTCTTCTTTAGGAAAACCGATCTTTTCTCTTCAAAGCTTCAACTGATAGATGAAGCCAATCTACATTATGGAGGAAATTTGCTTTACTTAAAGTCTACTGGTTTAATATGAATCACATCTAAAAAAAAATACCTTCATGGCAATATCTATAGTGGTGTTTAAACAAAGGCCTGAGCACGATGGCCTAGCCAACATGGCAGAAAAATTAGCCATTACACAATACTATAAAATTTCAGTGAATTGCTTGCCAATTTCATTTAATATGACTTCAGTTGCTAAGGCCTTTTTCATACCCAAATTTAGTAATCCAAATATCCAGATGAATGATATTCATGAAGTTTTTGTACTTAGATGCTTATCTTTTCTAGTACTAGAGTATTAATGAATCATGCAATGCTTACAAAATACTAGGTTTAGGAAGAATATCTCAGTCCTTCATCTCTAGTTTTGTCTGTGTCTCTTCTTTCTAACCCATAATTTTGTTCTAAACATTATAATTGGAGGCATTATTATATGTTTTTAGCGGGGGTAGAGACAGTTATGTTGGAGGAATGTGGAGGGTGGGTTTCCCCTCTTCTCCGACTCTTCCCAGATCCTATTTCAATACTCAAGATCCCATAGTTCATAATAAAAGCATCAATAACATACACAACAAGGAGTAATGTGCAGAATTCAGTTTGGCATGACATCTATTTATTTCTTGATTTAGACTTTAACAATTTCAGTTCATTAAACGTGTTCTCCATCTTCTTTCAGCTGGGAAATCCTAGACCAGCATTTTTCTCTTTTATGTAGCCCTGCATTGGTTATCATAAAGAGTAGACTTCACATTTTGAAGTTCTCATGATCAACAAAGAGTTGTCCTAAAATATTGTCACCTTTGGTAGGAATATCACTTGACTTCCAAGAGACTACATGTGGGAGTTTAACTAACTACTACAGCATCACATGACATGGAGAGTCAGTTCTGGATATTGAAAATTATTACCTTACATATCTACTCAGCTAACCTTGCATTTTCTCTGAAGGTCTGTTATGGCAACATACCTGTATTCATTAGGGAGACTGGTCTTTTGCAACAAAAGAAGTCATGATACAGAGGTACAAATGAGGTAAAAGTTTATTTCTCTCTCATATAAGTAGTCCAAAGTTAGGCAGGTGGTCTGTGGAAGAATAGTAGATTCTTTTCTTCTGTCAACCAGGTATATTGGTTGTTGTGTTGTCTCTGTTATTGCAAATGTGTTTCTTTTTATCTGGTCCAAGGCATTTGTTCCAATGGTTACCATATTCTAGCCAGCCAGGAAAGAGGCAAGTTCAAGATAGGCTTCTTATCTAAAGGAGATACCCATAAAGTTACATGCATCACTTCATTCACATCTTATTTTTTTTAAGTTCGACAACCAATGTTTTATATATTTTTAAATATATTTTATTGATTATGCTATTATGGTTTTTCTAGTTTCTCCCCTCTTATCCCCCCCTTCACCCTGCATGCCCCCACACTCCAGAACTCACTTCTCCCTTACTTCATGTATATGGATTGTACATATAAGTTCTTTGAGTTGTCTGTTTCCTATACCATTTTTGACCTCTCCCTGTCTATTTTCTGCCTACTAATTATGCTTCTTCTTCTCTGTGCCCTTTCCCCTCCTATTCTTCCCTCCTCCTCCCCACCAGAAACCTGCCATGTGATGTCCATTTCTCTGATTCTGTTCCTGTTCTATTGTTCGCTTAGTTGTTGTTTTCATTGTTTGTCTTTTCTTTTAGGTTCATTTGTTGATAGTTGTGAGTTTGTTGTCATTTTGCTGGTCATATTTCTGACCTTCTTTTTTTCAGATAAGTCCCTTGAACATTTTATATAATAGTGGCTTGGTCATAATGAGCTCCTTGAACTTGACCTTATCTGGGAAGCACTTTTTCGGCCCTTCCATTCTAAATGAAAGTTTTTCTGGATAGAGTAATCTTGGATGTAGGTCCTTGACTTTCATGACTTGGAATACTTCTTTCCATCCCCTTCTTGCCTGCAAGGTTTCTTTTGAGATATCAGCTGATAGCCTTTTGGGCATTTCTTTGTAGGTAACTGTCTCCTTTTTTCTTGCTGCTTTTAGGATTTCCTCTTCATCTTTAATCTTGGGTAACTTAATGATGATGTGCTTTGGTGTGTTCCTCTTTGGGTCCAACTTTTTGGGGACTCTCTGGACTTCCTCAGAGTCTACTTCCTTTGCCTGATTGGGGAAGTTCTCCTTTATTATTTGTTCAAATAAATTTTCAATTTCTTGCTCTTCCTTTTCTCCTTCTGGCACCCTTATAATTTAGATATTAGAATGTTTCAGGTTATCCCAGAGATTCTTCAGCCTCTCTTCATTTTTTTGGGATTCTTGTTTCTTCATTGTGTTCTAGTTTGATGTTTATTCCTTCCTTTTGTTTCAGATCATTGCTTTGAGTCCTGGTTTCCTTCCTGTCACTGTTGGTTCCTTGAATATTTGGCTTTATTTCACTTTGAGTATCTTTCATTTGTTTTTTTCATTTTTTGACCAAGTTCAGTCAGTTGTATGAGCATTTTGATTGCTAGGGCTTTAAATTCTCCATCAGATGGGTTGGCTATCTCCTCATCACTTAACTTTCTTTCTGAAGCTTTGCTCTGTTCTTTCATTTGGGCCCCATTTCTTTGTCTCAGTGAATCTATTAAGTTATAAGGGGTATAATCCCAGCAGTGGAATTGCTGGGTCAAAAGGCAGGTCAATTTTTATTTTTCTGAGAAAATTCCATACTGTTTTCCATAATGGTTGTGTACCCCAAGAATCCTAAAACATCAATTTCAAAGAACCTATGCACCACAATGTTCATAGCAGCACAATTTACAATAGCCAAGAGTTGGAAGCAACCTAGGTGCCCATCAGTAAATGAATGGATACAAAAATTGTGGTACATATACACCATGGAATTTTATGCAGCAGAGAGAAAGAAGGAGCTACTACCTTTTGCAACAACATGGATGGAACTGGAAAGCATTATGCTGAGTGAAATAGGCCAGGCATTGAAGGACAAATACCATATGATCTCACCTTTGACAGGAAGCTAAAGAATAAAACAAACAAGCAAACAGAATAAAAACAAAGACGCTGAAATAGAGAACAAGTGGGCAGCGACCAGAGGGGAGAGGGAAGGGAACTTAAGGGGGAAAAAGGGGGAGGGATTTTGAGGAACAAGTATGAAAGACACAGAGATGAGGACTGGGGGGGGGGGAACGGGAGGGAGGGGGGAGACCGGGCGGGGGGGGGAGAGGGAAAAAAAAATGTACTTGAAAAGTAACCAAATTAAAAAAAAAAATAAATAAAAGAAGATACGGCTCTTGACATACAGAATGGCTTTGCTGTTTCAAATGTGTCCAATTTCCTATTTGTCATATAATAGTTTTAATATTACATAACTTCTATACTATAAATGCAATATTTACTATTTAGAGATAATAATAAAATATAAATGATTCACTCAAATTAAAGTTAAATTAAAAAAAAAAAAAGTTATAAGGGGATGAGGCCTTAGGTATTCACCAGGGAAGGATAACCCTCTTTGCTGCACCGCAGTGCTGCCTGTGGCAGAGGGGCCCAAGAGGGAACAATGCAGCTTGCCTGCTTGGCTCTAGCCTATTTTCCAACAAACTCTCCTGTGAGACTGAGAGTATTTCCCACCACAGCAACCACTGTAGTCCACAGTCAGTTCTGAGTCTCAGTTTCCTGTTCAGCCAGCCCTTCTCACATGGTCCTCTGCCTCACCATGGGTTCTTACTATCTGGTGGTTCTGTTTGACTGTTTTTTTTTTTTATTCCTTGCTGTGAGAGCTTCCATGCAGTTTGATTTTTATAGCACTTCTGGTTGTTTATTGATTTTTAGATTGGTTGTTATCCTCCTTTTGGTTGTGCAAGGAAGCAAAGGGTTTCTATCTATGCCTCTATCTTGGCCAGAAACACCCATCTTATTAGACTGAACTTAGTCATATGGCTACAAAGAAACCTGAGAAGTTTAACCTTTAGCTTGAAAATCAAGTACCCAACTAAAAACCAAAAGCTTCTATAAAACAAAGCAGAGGTGAAGAAGAGATACTGAATGACAATCAGTTGGTTTGTGCTACATTTATATCTGCATTAAATTGTTTATTATTGATAGTTAAGAGTTTTTCAAGTATACTTTATTGATTATGCTTTACAGTTGTCCTATTTTTTTCTCCCCTTTATCTCTCTCTGCTTGTTATTCCCATTCCCTCCAGCATTGTCCCCCTTAGTTCATGTCCATGGGTTACACATATAACCAAAGAACATATAAGTTCTTTGGCTTTTCCATTTCTTATACTATTCTTAACCTTCCCCTGTCTATTTTTGTACCTACCAATTGTGTTTCTTATTCCCTGTACCTTTTCCTCCAATCTCTTCCTCCATCTTCCTTCTGATAACATCTATGTAATCTCCATTCCTGTGATTCTGTTCCTATTCTAGTTGTTTGCTTAGTTGTTTTTGTTTTTTAGGTTCAGTTGTTGATAGTTGTTAGTTTGTTATCATTTTAATGTTAATAGTGTTGATCTTATTTTTCTTAGGTAACTCCTTTTAACATTTAATACAATAAGGGCTTGGTGATGATGAACTTCTTTAACTTTACCTTATCTAGTGAGCAATTTACCTGTCCTCCCATTCTAAATGATAGTTTAGAGCAATCTTGCTCTTCACTAGTTAGAGCAATCTTGGATGGAGGTCTTTGCCTTTTATGACTTCAAATACTTCTTTCCAGCCCCTTCCTGTCTGCAAGTTTTCTTTTGAGAAATCAGCTGATAGTCTTATGGGAAGACCCTTGTAGGTAACTCCTTTTGTCTTGCTACTTTTAAGATTCTCTCCTCATCTTTAATTTTGAGTAATTTAATTATGGTGTGTCTTTGTATGTTCCTCTTTGGTTGCAACTTGTTTGGGACTCTCTGAGATTCCTAGACTTGTATGTCTGTTTCCTTTGCCAGATTAGGGAATTTTTCTTATGTTATTTTTTCAAATACATTTTCAGTTTCTTGTTTTTCCTCTTCTCCTTCTGTCACACTTATGATTCAGTTGTTGGAACTTTTAAAGTTGTGTCAGAGGCTTCTAAGCCTCTCCTTCTTTTTTTTTTTTTTTTTAATTCTTGTTTTTTTCATTCTGTTCTGGTTGAAAATTTATGTCTTCCTTTCCTCCCCCCTCCAAATCATTGATTCAAGTCCTGGTTTCCTTCCCTTCACTGTTGGTTCCATGTATATCTTACTTTGTTTCATTTTGTATAGATAGACTTCACTTCTTCCTTTATTTTGTGGCTCTACTCAGTCATTTTTGTGAGCATCCTGATCACCAGTGTTTTGAACTCTGCATCTGATAGGTTGGCTATCTCCTTGTTGCATAGTTCTTTTTCTGGAGTTTTGATCTGTTCTTCCATCTGGGTCATATTTCTTTTCTCTGCATACCTGTTATATTGTAAGGAGTGGAGCTTTAGGTATTTGCCAGGACAGATAAATCCATGTAGCTGTGTTGTGGTGCTGTATGTGGGGGAGGGGTCCAAGAGGGAACAATGCTACTTGCTTGGCTCTCCATGGCTTTCAGTCACTTCTCCTAATTCCCATAAATGAAATGACTCTTCCAGGTGCTTCCCTGGTGCTGATTCCTAGCTGAGTGAGCTTGTGTACATTTCATGACCATGTTGACCCCTCTGATGGTCTCTCCTTTGTGACTGGCAGTTTTCTCACCACCGTAAGCCCCATAGGTTTTACAACCAGAGGTTTTGAGGCTTTATTTTCCCATGCTGGAACCCTGGGTTGTACAGTATGTCTTTCTCCTGAGTTGTTCCTCCTGGTTTATGGGCACAGGAATGTGGGGCTACCCCATCTGCCAGTAGCCAGCTGCCTTGCCTACATGGTCCACCAGCTGCTGCCTTGCCATGTGTTCTCGCCCCAGCTTCCCATTTCTACCCTTCCTACCAGTCAAGATTAGTGTTTCTTCTTTAACTCCTTGCTTGTTGCACTTCTATACTGTTTTATTTTTTGGCTGTTCTGATTGTTTTTTGTTTTTAAATTGGATGTTATTCTTCCTTTGGTTGTACAGGGAAGTGAAACTTCTGTACCTATGCATCCATCTTGGCCAGAATCTTGGAGGGTTTTGGTTCTTTTTATAAATAAGAGAAATACATGTGAGGTGGACATAAATGAAAATAGAGAATTTATTATAAAGATACAGGGAACTTGGAGATTAGAATGCCTCTGGACCTCAGGAAGAGACTGGAAACAAGAACAGAAAATTGTCAGACCCCTTCTTCTGTCTGCATTTCTAGTTCTCTCTGCAGTTCAGACTCATTCTTTTTCCATTGCATGGCTTTCTGTGACCCTCAGGCCATGTAGGAAAAAGAGTATCTGTAGAGCCCCTGAGTTAACCTGCAACAATTCCAACTGCATGGAGAACACATTTGGCTTCTCTGAATCCCAGTCCAAATTGGTGAGTAGAGGAATGAGATTGGTCCAGTTCAGGTAAGGTTTCTGCCTCTGTTCTCTTAATTGTGGCAAAGTGCTGGGTCAGATAGTATAATTGTAGCTGGTAGGGCCCAATGATGTATAGGAATACATTCTGAAAAATATGAGGGGTTCCCTAAAATGTTTTCACTACCTCCAGCCTTATCAGTATATTTAGAAATCCATCACTTCAAATATGATCCTTTCCTTTTGTTTCCAGATCTTCTAGCTTAGTGCTAATGCAAACATTCCTAGAGACCAGCAGAATTCATAGGTAATTGTCGTTACCTATGAATGACAAAATTCTCCATTCACTCAGCATGGAGAATTCATTCTGAAGATTTACAATTTTTTATCTTCGAACAATGTTTTTATTACAGAAAATTGTTGAGAAAGAATAGCTGTGGCAACTGTCAGCTTGGAGCTGGCCTGACAGTGACAGCTAAGGCCTGGTGTTCTCCTGCTTATCCTAAACAACACCAGCATCTCTTGAGGTCACTCTCTGATCTTGACAAGACAAAAACAAAACATTGCAAACCTCAGAAATGACCAAGCAACATCCTCTTCTGGCTAATATGAGTGACTGCTACTTGTTTACAATTATAGCTTGAGACCCACTGCTTTTCCTAATTCCTGGAAAATTGATACCCAGCTACTGAGTCACACATACTTTCTGATGACATCCAGTGTAGAAGTAAGGCTGCTTCTTTGTATCCTCCCTCAAAATTACCGAATACAAGGCCCACTCCTATAACCAGCTCTCCATGCTGCCCTGGGACTGTGTTTGATACTTCCTCATGGGTATTTGTCTTTCTGGTTGTGGTAAGTAGTTAATCCAATTTTATTTGACTACAGTGGTGCTTCCATAGTCCTTGGATGATGGCTCTTTTCTAAGGTATGTGATTAAAAAAAGACCATACCAGCAAAGCAAAATACTCTAATCATATTCATACACACAGAGACACTCTCTATCCCTTTTTTCTTTTATCCAATTGTATGAAGCATGGTTTTAGTTTAATGAATTCATTTGTTTAGAAGATGATTAAAGATACTTATTCTAACTTGTAGAGATACTTATTATAACGTTTTGCTAGGAAACATTGTTACAGAAAGGCTTTCTTTTCTTTTACTTAGCTATTAAAATTATTTAAAAATTGAAAAAAATACCCATGAAAGTTTGTCTATTATTCATGACATTAACATAATGATGAAAAGACAACAGTTTGGACTACTCCAGCTCTTTTTCACAATTCCTAATATTTAAAATTACTCGAGCAATTTTAATTTGAAACTAGCAATTAGCCTTTAATTTTAATTTTTTTTGGATGGCATCCCGCCTGATTGATTTACCCCTCCTGCAAACTCATGGACAAGTCTTACAGCCCTCACTTATTTAAGATACATTATTAATTAAGATGTAATACATATACTTTTGTGTATGTACTTCTTTAATTTTATTAATTATCAATTTCCAGAGGGTGTTGGTTATGTAATAGAGTTTATCTCAAGTCTTTTACATGGCTTAGTATTTTATACAGAATAATTGTTTTATAAGTGGCTGGTATCTGTGACCTGGGGGAAATTTGGTGACAGCCCAAAATGGACATTAGATTGAAAGTCCCTTGTGGGCATAGATTATGTCCTATTCAACATTATGGCTTCAGTGGATAGCCTACTGTTGGCATGTCCTAGCTGCTCTATAAAATATTTGCTGAGTGACAGGAATACTGCAATATTATGGCCTCAAGAGTGTAGAGAGTTCAATGAAGGTCACAAATGGTAAGAGAGAAATTAAAAATTTTTTATCTGACTTATTATTTTGGCTCCAAGGTTGGGTCTGTGGACTACCATACTCCTTTAGGCAATATATTTAAAATACATATTGGCATTCATATGTTTTAAGACATTGTCACTATGTCATTGCATTAGTTTATATTGTACATATTTTATTTTGTTATTTATATTAGTGATATAATAGCTTGAACCTATGTTAAAATTGGCCTCAGCAGAAATTCAGGTTTTCATAGGGATCTACTATTATTCTAGGCTCCTTCATTGATGCTGAGATAGTGTCTTGGGACATAAAATATCTTCTTATAGTATAGAGTCACTAAATAGGTACATTAATTGAAATGTGTTATTCATTCTATGCTATAGTAAGCAGAAAATACATATTTTTTGTGAAGAAAATGTTAAATTATAGTTGATTTTCTTTCTGTCAAAGACAGACTTTTAAAAATTTGTCTCAGTTTTCACCACACTTTATTATCACATTGTTCTCTTTTTCTATATTTAACAACAAATCCTCAGGCCTTGTTCTTTATTGACACAATCCCAGATTTTTAAAATAGCCAATTAATGTATTTCTTCTTTGTAAATTTTTCCACTGATACCTTGACAGGTTAATCTGCTGTGACTATATTTCTAGAACATTCCTTCTATTGCCTCAGGTCTCAATGTGAACATTAAAAAGGCTCCACTTTGCTTTTTAAATGTATGGACCTGTTTCTCTTACCTTCTACAATTCAGTCTTCTGGATGTTATGTCCACTTTTGTCCAAATGTCCTTGGATGTTTGGCCAGCTGGCTTTTCTTGTCTTCTACTTATATGATGATCATTTTTATATTTGTGTCCTTTTATTTGATGATTTCTCAACTTGCCTTTTACCTCCCTGAATTTTCCCAGTTCCTTGAATCCTTTAAGACTTAGTTTATGTTCCCACTCCTCTATAAACAGTTCTTTTCCAGGATACCAATATGATCTTATGTGAACTACTGTCGTAATTCTGGCCATGATCTTATAGTTTATCACTAAATTGTGTTCTAGTTGTTTCTTATGGTTGGATTGACTTTCCTAACCTTTATTATAAACTAAATAAATTCAAGTCTCAGTGTCATTTTTGACATTACTGCCATTCTTGTAATTCTTAATAAATAACACTAAATAACTAAAGAGATGAAAAATGAGTTTTAATTAAAGAAAGCATGATCGACCATGAAGTGGCTATTGAATAGGGAGAGTTAGTTGAAAGGCTGTGGACCATTTAGGAGCTGTGAGAATGTCCCATTGTTCCCACACTATGCAGGGTGCAGTGCTGGGCAGTGAATGGAGGCTGTCAACTCTGCTTAGACTTGGCTGTTGTTCTAGGAAGCTTGGCTAGCTTGTAGGAGATAATTCATCAGAATGCTCATGTATATTTTTCTCTTGCTCTGGGCAGAAACACCTCTACTTCAGAAGGTGAACTTTTTACCTCTTGCTTTACCTGAGGCAGAGACAGGCTACCTGAGTGCTTCCATTTTGAGACACCTTGTAGGAATCCTCATTGATTGTTTCAGAACAGTAGATTCTCAGTCCTCTAGGCAGCAGTCTGCCACAGCAACCCCAGAGAGTATTATTTTTCAGTCAGAAGTAGAATAATCCTGTAACATGGGCTCACTCAGCTTTTTTTGGAGGGGGGGGGAAAGACAGCATTTTGCAAGCCTAATAATTGAACATCCCTGTGTTGCAATTATTGTATTTCAGTCTCTCATAGTCTTTGTTACAGAGGTTTTGTGTGAATTAGGTGGGGATGCTTTGGGTGACTATTCAAGCTTTTACTTTTTTTCTTTAACTTATCAAAGTTCAAGTTATACAAAGCTCCTGCTGTTACCAGAGTTTTTTGAACTATTTTGTGTAAATGCTATTCACCCTTTGAAATCAATACAATTAAAAGTTGTATTAAGAGTTCTCCTCTTCAAGGCTATGAACTTTTTCTCTAAGGATTTTGAACTTGTTTCAGGTCTTTGATTTCTTAAACACATGTCAGAAAAGAAGGTATACATGTTCTTTAATTGCTTCTTAAATTGGCAAAGTTATAGTCAGTCTCCTAGACAAAAATCTTTAAATGACTGCATCTCTCTGTAGATTAGTATCTTGTTAATTTTGAAGATGAAATGAGATCAGGAATAAAAATCATTTGACATGGTATTTCAGGAACTCACTTCAATTAAAAATAGTAGATTCAGATTCTAACAAGGCCACATCTGAGATCAGAGCTTCTGTATGACGTTCTAGGGACATCTAGTGGACAAAAGTCAGAATAGAACATAGAATGATATACCCAAGCAGAATTCTAACTTCCGATAACATTGTGCTTTTACAAAATTGGAAAATATTTCAATCCTGTAACAAGATCAGCATACTCTCTGTGAAGACAAAATGTCATGTATGTTTTAAGTCTTATTTCAGCTTTATTTCAAACTCATTGTGAATATTATGGCCTATCTTCTTTAATTAAACTCAGTACAATTTTTTGTGTGTGACAGTGCCAAGTTTTAATTTAATGTATCCTATATGTAAAGGGAGATATCTATCAGCCTTGGAAAAGTAGATTTACATAGAACAAATTAATGTTGTATTTAGCTAGTTATGTAATCTTGGGAAAACCTGTCTGAAGTTCTTTCCCATGTAAAGTACACAAATACATAAATGTTTCTTCTGAAATCCTATTTGTATAATATTATTTTCATTTTATATACTATTTGACACTCTTTAGGGTTTTTCACAACTATTAAGTTTATTATTAGTAAAAATGTCCTGTTATTTAAATTAAATTTTATAAATTGTTAAGAAGGTAATATGATTTGTATACTGAAGAGAGTCCAGTTTCATTGACAACTCAATTATAGGTTTTACTGTCGATGTGGTACAAGTAAATTTCTGAATGATTTTGACAATGCAGCTACTGTCAACAGCTAATTACTACCAGCTAGCATCAGCGATGACCTTGTCCTTTACATGCATCATTTTAAATCATCTTAATAACCTTGCAGAAAATGTTCATTAAACCCAATTTATAGTTATAAAAGTTAAGAGTCAAAGAAGTGAAATAACCTGCTCAAGCTCACCAGAGATTTTTCTGACAGGGCCTATGTTCATATTTAGGTCTCTGACTTTATCACAGAAGGTTGAAAAGTACCCCTTGAGCAAACAAGCTTTGTGCTATATATATTTACTTCCCTGGTAGTGAATAGGTTGGTAGGTGTTCACAAAGTCTCAGATTTGACCCATGAAGCATAAATACAACTTAGAATTAAATATCTTAGAAGATTTTTTAAAAATTATTTTAAAAGAAAAATTTAAACAACTTGGTGAGATTTTTATCTTGGGGGAAAAGATCATCAAGAAAATTGCTAGTTATTTTGAGATCTGTATTTATGAAGAAATAATGTTTAAGATATGACAAAGACACAACAGGACATGTAAGTTTAGTATTAAATTAACCAAAGACAAATTTATGGAAGAAACAATTTTAAGTAACAAAACTGATTCAATTTTGAGAAATATTACATAAAATAAACAATTTTTACAAATTCCAATTTTCCATTGCTGTTGGAACAGATAATACAATGAAAAATATTCATTAGAGCAATTTGGAAGAGAGAGAAAGGTAAGTTAATTACAGGTAGTGACTTAAAAGTTCACATAATTTATCTTGATAACAGTGATTTGTTCATTTTGATGGGTTAAAATATTTTTAATTGTCACTAAAATTAAATGTTGATCATATCATTAGGAACAATGCCTTTTTGGTATTTCACTTATTTTCATATAAATGTTCAGTTTTACAAATAAATTGGAAAACAATTTGGATAAATGGCATATTTATTTAAAACAGCAATGAAGAATCTATTGAATTTCTAAAACTTGAAAAGGAGTTAACATATAAAATCACTTAATATTAAAACTTCTATCAAGTTTGAAACCATACTATGATTCATTAATGGGAAATGTTTACATTATTATCTTTGACCTATTTAGGAGAAATCTGGTATGTTCAGTAACTACATTTGGACAGAATAAATCTTTCATGTTAAAGTTAGAATCTATTTATTAGTATATAATTACAGATTTCTCCTCATTCAGATCTATAATCTCAGACATGTTGTATTTGCAGCTATACCACTGGTTTGATGACATCTACAGTAATTTATTCAGTTGCTAGCATATTCCCATATTTGAATTTTATGTAACTCCAATTTATATACCTTTAAAACAATATTTTTATTATTACATTTTTGACCTTGTTTTCATTAATACAATTCAAAATATTACTACTTAAGATCATATCTATTAACAATGGCATTTTATTATGGTTCTTCTCACCCCTTTTTTCCTGCAGATTAAATGCACAACTTAAAATTGAATTCCTATACAATGCATACAATAATTTCAACATCCTCTCAGTGATATAGAGAAATATATAGAAAGGATTAATGTAATTGAACCAAAGAAAGTGTAGGGATATGCAAAATAAATAAGACATATACATACTAATAAGCTTTAAGTAAGGCCTTCTTATATTCAGTGTGATCAACTAATCAGATTTACAGGGAATCCTAAAACCTAATTCCTAAAGTGATTTTTTTTCACATTAGTTTTAGTGATCATGAACATTATGAAAGGTAATAAGTAAATAAACATTATTTTAGTTTAACTGGAAAGAGAATTAGAGATGCAAATTCTCCTTGTACTATATCTATAAGCCCTCATCTCTGTTTTTATGGTAATACCCTTTTAATGGTTAAGCCTATGAAGAAAAAACTCTGAAGATTTTTAACTAGCTGCTTTGTAGGGGGCAGAAAGGAGCAAAGAAGATTTAGTGGTGAAAAGAGCAAATAAATAGGTGCTTCAAGATTAAAAAGAGGGTAGAAGTGCATGCTGAGCTGTTGAAAGACCTCTCTGTGTTTAAAGGAAAATATTGTTTGGTGCTTTCAGCAGCACATGATCAAAATAAGAGGTACAAATTAGTTCATGGCTGCTGAAGCTACAAAACATCATGCAGAGCTCTGTCTTTGGGAACGTTTTAATGAGGAGGAGAGGTCATCAGACTGTGACATTGCTTTTCAGAATTCTTCAAGAACAACACAGACTTCCTGTTCCAAATGTGGCAGAGAATAAAACAACCTTAGTAGTAATCGTACAACTTTTGAACCATGTTCCTTGGAAATGCCGTGCAGTGCTCATTTTGTAGCTTTAGTTAGCCATCTCAAAGGAAACGCTTCCATATTTTCCATGTGCCCTTATTTCAAAAGTACAGTGAAACGGTGGAGCTTTAACATGGATTATATTTATAAAATAAAGTTTTATTCAAGCTTCTAAGAGATTTTAATGTTTTCATTGCTCCAGGTGAAATGGTGCATGTTGGCTCTGTTCATTAACATTTAGCATCACTGCAAAAAATCAAGGATTACCACATACAGCATAAAAGGAGGGATAGTATGACTTTGAAATGAAATTCACTACAATCTTAGTTTTGCCACATTTCAAAACGTGATTTTAAAATGTATAAGTTGTTAATGACATTCTAGGGCAAATGTTCATACTCTAAAATCAGTCTTACAGAGAGAGACTGGCATTATTCAAATGTGTAATGTATTTGAACAGGAGCTGAAGAGGTTTTCCTGATGCTTCATAAATATGACATTAGTTTTGGTTTTAAAGACCAGTGTTGTAATATTATTGAATACTTCAAGTATAGGTTGTTATATTTTTGCCACTCCATAATGAAGATAAACCATAGCTTTTGTTTTCCATTAATATGACCACATTTGTAAGATATATATAGATAGATAAAATATTTATGTCCATATATTTGATATTATGTCCATATATCAAAAATAAAAGACAAAAAACACAGAACTTCTAATCTTTCATATTGGTCATAATCTTATTAATCTCAAAAATTTCTCATAAAATTTTTTCTCCCAAATAAGGAATTTACAAATAATCATATTTCCTTTTATGTGTAAAATTAATTGTCAACTGCATGAAAATGTCAGAGATGTAAAGGGAAGATTTTGAGTTGGAGTTGGTATGGAAGACAGGTATTTTCTACACACTGTAATATTTTTGATTAACTTGGAAATAAGAAATGATTCAATTCATGTGCAATTAATTGATTTAGAGGTGGTATTTTTTCATTTCCCCTTTTGTATGTTATTTACTTTTTATTTTTAGCATAGAATAGAAACCAGGCATAGACTCTCTGCTTTAAGTATATTAAAGATGATAGCTGTCACTCTAGTTTTATAACACTTACTATTATGTAATCAAAAAGTTTCTGAACTCACATAGATCATTTACTTGATTCAGTCTATTATATTGGCTTTATTTCTTTTAATGTGTGCAGTTTTTGTTTCTAAATATTTTTATTTATAAACGAGACACACACATTTAAGTTGACATCCTTAGAATGTAGTTTTTCTACAAGGACCTAGTGAGGTAGTTATTTTTAGCTAAGCTTTTAGTCTGGTTTGTGTGGCCTGCTATCCTCTGGCTGGTGTGCAGGCTTTTCTTGTCAGTGATTATACATTAGGTGTTTGTGCCAAGCTTTAAAAAAATTTTTTTCTCTGTTGTTGTTTTGGATTATTGCCTTTTAGTACCTATTCTTCTCTTCTACCCTGTCTGTAAATTCAAAACTATTCTATGACATAAACATTGTTATTAAATCTTAAAGAACTGCTATTGATGAGGTTTTAGTTAATAGCTTAACCTTGAAATAAAAAGAAAATGAGAAACAGATAAAAGTAAAAATCTAAAAGTTTCTTTTAATTATTTCAAAGTAAAATTCAGTCAGAAAATAAAAGACTGAATTTTGGAGAAAATCAATAGGAGTGGTATAAAAAATTCTTACTTAAAATGATTACATTATATTATATGTTCCAGAAAAAAAATTTTAAGAAAGAAACTTTTCTAATTAATAAAATTATTTTTTTATTTGCTAAATAAATGTTTAGATTTTTTGTTACCAGGTCTTTGAACATAAAGCATTATAATTTAAACAAAAATAAATCACTTTGTTATGTTTATCACTATATAACTTCTGAAAATTGGCAAAACTTAAAAGATTATAGGCACTTAAAAAGTTTATGATAGATTTGCCCTGGCTGAGTGGCTCAGTTAATCGGACTATTGTCCTATGCACCAAAAGTTTGCAGGTTTGATTCCTGGTCAGGGCACATTACCTAGATTGTGGGTTTAATTCCTGGTCGGGGTGCATATGAGAGGCAGCTGATGGGTGTTTCTCTGTCTCTCTCTCTTTCTCTCCCCCATCTCCCCCTTTCTCTCTAAAATCAATAAAAATTATCTTCAGGTAAGGATTAAAATATTACAACAGTTTTTATTGCATAAATTTATTATTTTTCATCCCATTAAAAATATAAAAATAGCTATGCAAAACTAAAATTGGCAGTGTGTGAAAAAAGGAAAAATAAGAAGTGAGATAAAAGACAAAGCTAAACATGTTTTAAAACTGGTACATATTATTTGGTTAAATTTATGTAACTATTATAAAATATTCACAGTAGCATTTAAGGATATTTTGCCACTTTAAAACAGAATTTTTCATTTTTTCCATCTACTAAAATTCTATAGTTTATTTAAGTGTTGATTAAATGCTATAGTTCTCAAAGAATGATCCCCAGGGAGTCTACAAGATCCTTTCACAAGGCCCACAATGTCAAAATTATGTTTATATTAATTGCATGATGTTATTTATCATTCTCACAGTTTTCATATTTTCATTGATGGTGCAAATGCAATGGTGAGTAAAACTGCTGGTGTCCTTTCAAGAATATAGGCACGCACCAAACTGTGAGTGGTGACTGAGTCCTTCACTGTCATTCATCACTACTGTGTACTTATGGTTAAAGAAAAAATGTCAGTTATATTTAATAATTGCTCTTACTTCACAGACCCATGCTCAATCCACTGAGCTACACTAGCCAGGGCAAAAAGAAAAATAAAATACCTAGGAATAAACCTAACCAAGGATGTAAAAAACCTGTATGCAGGAAACTACACAACACTGAAGAAAGAAATCAAGGAAGACAGAAACAAATGGAAACATATACCATGTTCATGGATTGGAAGAATAAACATCTTCAAAATGTCCATACTACCCAAAGCAATTTACAGATTCAATGCAATACCTGTTAAAGTACCAATGACATACTTCACAGACATAGAACAAATACTTCAAAAATTTATATGAAACCATAAATGACCCCAAATAGCAGCTGCAATTTTGAGAAAGAAGAAGAAAGTAGGAGGTGTCACAATACCTGATACCAACCTGTATTACAAGGCCACTGTAATCAAAACAGCATGGTACTGGCATAAAAACAGGCACATACACCAATGCAACAGAACACAAAGCCCAGAAATAAACCCAAATCTCTATGGGCAATTAATATTCAACAAAGGGGGCAGTAACATAAAATGGGGTAAAAATAGCCTCTTCAACAAATGGTGTTTGGAGAACTGGACAGCTACTTGCAGAAAAATGAAACTTGAATACTAACTTATACCATACACCAAAATAAATTCAAGGTGGATAAAAGACCTAAATATAAGCCTTGGCACCATTAAAGTCCTAGAGGAGAACATTGGCAAGAAAATCTCAGATATTTCACGCAGCAACTTTTTTACTGATATGTCCCCCAGAGCAAGAGACATAAAGGAAAAAATAAACAAATGGGATCTCATCAAAATTAAAAGCTTCTGTGTGGCTAAAGAAAACAGTATTAAAATAAAAAAAGGTCCACTGTATGGGAAAACATATTTGCCAATGATACCTCAGACAAAGGTATAATCTCCAAAATATACAAAGAATTTACATGACTCCACTCTAAGAAGACAAGCAACCCAGTTAAAAAGTGGGCAAAGGACTTGAACAGACACTTTTTGAAGGAGGACATACAGAAGATCCAGGGACACATGAAAAGATGCTCAATATTGTTAGCTATCAGAGAGATGCAAATTAAAACCACAATGAGATACCACTTTACACAGGTCAGAATGGCCATCATAAACAAAGCAACAAGCAACAAGTGTTGGAGAGGGTGTGGAGAAGAGGGGTCCCTAATCCATTGTTGGTGGGATTGGAGACTGGTACAACCACAGTGGAAAACAGTTTGGAATTTTCTAAAAAAACTAAAAATGGACCTGCTTTTTGATCCAGCAATTCCACTGTTGGGATTGTATCCTAAGACCCCTAAAACATCAATCCAAAAGAACCTATGCACCCCAATGTTCATAGCAGCACAATTTACAATAGCCAAGAGTTGGAAGTAACCTAGGTGCCCGTCAGTAAATGAATGGATCAAAAAATTGTGGTACATATACACAATGGAATTCTATGCAGCAGAAAGAAAGAAGGAGCTCCTACCCTTTACAACAGCTTGGATGGAACTGGAAAGTATTATGCTTAGTGAAATAAGCCAGGTGTTTAAAGACAAATACCATATGATCTCACCTTTAACAGGAAGTTAAACAACAAAACAAACAAGCAAGCAAAATAAAAACAAAGATACTGAAATAGAGAACAAGGGGACAGTGACCAGAGGGGACAGGGGAGGAAATCTCAGGGGAAAAAGGAGAAGGATTTACAGGAACTAGTATAAAGGACACATGGACTACAACTAAGGGGGGTGGAAATGGAAGGGATGTGGGGAGCACTGGGGGGAGCACTGAGCTGGGATGGGAGTAAAAAACAGAAAACTGTACTTGAACAATAATTAAATAAATTTAAAAAAGAATTGCTCTTGATGAAGCAGTAAAAATTATTTACTTTTGAAAATCTTGACCAACCAGTGAGCAAATTCAGATTTTCGTGAGCTGAGCTTAATTGGTGATATTCCAGCTCCTGTATATGGAACATTAATCTTTTTTGGTGTTTGTATTTTTTATTTAGTATAGGCCTAAATATCAAGTACTTCATTGCTGTCCAATCCCAAAGCAGCAGGGATTTGTTCAAATACTGAAGAAATTTAAGAAATGGTATTTTTGAATACTGTGGTATAAATAACACCAAAGTACACAGCTTACAGTTGTTGAAGCTATTTCCATGAGTAATTTTGGTGATGTACGTCTTTTTGACTCATGAGTCAACTTTTTAAAAAAATATTTTATTTATTTATTTTTAGAGAGAGTGGAAAGAAGGGAGGAAGAGAGGGAGAGAAACATCAATATGTGTTGTTTCTGGAGTGCCTCCCTACTGAGGATCTGGCCCACAACACAGGCATATGCCCTGACTGGGAATCGAACCTGGTTCACAGGCTGGAACTCAGTCCACTGAGCCACACCATCCAGGGCTGAAGAGTCAACTTGTGTCAGTAGCTCCTAAAAACAACGCTGCCAGTTGCTCTGCACTTCACCTCTCATCAGCTGTGCATTTCATGATGAAACACCATCTATATCTAGTCAACAGCACTACTTTCTAATAAAAACAAAACAAAATAAAACATTCTGACCTCTGCATCAAATGCTCTCCAGAGAATTTTGAAACATAAAGTGAAACATAATGAGCTAGTGTGATGACAGACTGTAAGCAAAAATAAAACTTCAAAGAAAAAATTTTAGAAGTACAAAACTGGCAACAATGATTAAGTATCTGGATTCTACCACTTGTGCCATGTAGCAAAAGCTCTGCTCAAGCCACTTCATATTTAACAGGTGTTAATATTTCAAGGGTACTAAATACTGTAATAATCATCACTTGCAACAGGCAATTTTAGGGCAGAGGGTCATCCTAATTTAATCATTGCTTGACAAACTCTTTTTAAAGCAGATTTTATTTATTTATTTTTAGAGAGAGGGGAAGAAAGGAAGAAAGAGAGGGAGAGAAACATCCATGTGTGGTTGCCTCTCCTATGCCCCTTACCTGGGATCTGGCCTGCAACCCAGGCATGTGACCTGACTGGAAATTGAACTTGCAACACTTTGGTTCACAGGCCTGTGACACTCAGTCCACTGAGTCACAACAGTGAGGACATTGCTTGGCAAACTCTTTATGAGTAGTGGAAGATAATTTAAAACACAGAGGAAATACTTAAGGAAATATTTTTTCAAGTACTCTCTTGTTCTTTTAGAAAGTGTGTTTAAATATAAATGCTAAACATTGCTAATTAAAATAATTCATTTTTTCTACTTACTTTTGAGAACTCTTTTTATGAGGCAGTATTTTGTCTGCAATTATACAGTATTTGCTACATGTAGAGTATTATTTATAAGTAATACTATAAATGAGATTATGGTATGTGTCCCTATGTGATGGGTATAATTTTATATAAATACATGTTAATATAAACTCTATTAAAGTAAAAGGAAAGTTCAATTATATGATATCATTATAAAGTTAATTTAGTGTACATACTACATTTTGGGAAAGTTTGATCTAGGCAGAGTCTTGGCAAAGGTTATGATGATGAAGGGGTACAACTTTGGAAAATCATGTATGTAACTTCTTCAAAAAACTAAAAATGGAGCTACCTTTGACCTGACAATTCCACTGCTGGGATTATACCCTAAGAATCCTGAAATACCAATTCAAAAGAACCTATGCACCTCAATGTTCATAGCAGCACAATTTACAATATCCAAATGCTGGAAACAACCTAATTGCCCATCACTTAATGAGTGGATCAAAAAACTGGTACATTTACACAATGGCATACTATGCAGCAGAAAGATAGAAGGAGCTCTTACCCTTTGAGACAACATGGATGGAACTGGAAAGCATTATGCTAAGTGAAATAAGCCAGGTGGTAAAAGACAAATACCATATGATCTCACCTATCTGGAACCTAATCAACAAAACAAAGAAGGAAGCAAGATATTACCAAACAAATGGAATAAAGAACAAACTGTCAGTGACCAGAGGGAGGGGAATAACAGGAGAGAAAAGGGGAAGGGTCATCAAGAGACATGTGTAAAGGGCCCATGGACAAAGACAACTGAGGGAGGGGTAGGATTGACTATGGGAGGTAAGGGTGGGTGGGACAGGGGAGAGTGGTGAGGGAAAAATGGACACAATTGTACTTGAACAACAATAAAAAACAAAATAAAATGACAGGTTTTATAAAAAATATGATCTTAGGGAGTCAGAATTGTCACTTGCATAAACATTATGTAATATATTTTTCTTCATTTGATCTTCACCACAAACCTATGACTCAGTTACCATTCCCATTTGCTCATTGATTTATGTAACAAATATTAAGTGCCTAAATATGCTAATAACTTTTAAATGCTGTGATGCAACAATTACAAAAATATTCAACAATTACCAAAATATGCAAAAACCCTTGCCTTATTGAAAGTTAGATTCTGGAATGAGGAAAAATGCTGTTTAAAGAAAAATTAAGCTAAGCTAGTAAGTGGTAGAGTCCAATTTTAAACCCAGGTTTTCTTGTGTGTACTCTCAGGAACAAGCCTGCTGTTTTTCCTTCCCCTTCTTCTTCTCTCCAGGTGCATTACCTTCGTTTTTCTCTCTCTCAAGCTCCCAGGCCCTTCTGTCTCTGTACCTTGTTTCCTAAACCTATGCAGCTCATGTCTACTACCTTTGTAACTTTCTAAATAAACTTTCTCTTATTAAAAATATTTTATTATTGTTACATCTCAATTCTTTGATTTTTTTTTCTAAATAGGAGTCAATAGATATGATGTTGCAGTGCTGGCAGGGGAGGGAGAGATGCCCAGTCATGACCGTTTTCAAGCATTTTGTAGAAGTCTTTTATTGTATAAAACATGATATAGAAAACTTCTAAAGCCTCATTCAATGTAGAAATACTAGATAAATGACATAGATATTTATGATTCTGTCCTGGAGTTTAAATAAATGCTTCTGAATTGCTTTCAAATTTATGAGGTTTGTCTATAAGTTAAAATATTGACTTATATAGACTTTTTATAACAAAGATTTTTACAATTTCTCTATCTGCTTTTATCTTCTAAAAGTTTGGTAAAAACTATATCGACTAATATTTCCTGTCCTAGTTTTCTGTCTTTAGGGTTTATTTCTTTTCAATTTCTCTTTCATCATTTGATATCTAAGAGAAGTACGTAAATAATAATGTGTTATATTTTTGGAATTTTTATCTGGAAGTTAACATATCTTTTAAACTCAGAATTTTGAACACTTCTCCCTTATTAGTCTTTTTACTGGAGTTTAATCAAACTTTAATTGTATAGTTTTAATTTTTTGTTTGGTTATCATATTTTCATTTTCATTTTCTTCTCTCTGTATTTGATACAATTTTTCCATTTGCTATTATGTTTGCTTATGTATTTGTTGTGCTGTTCTAGACTGGCAAGAGTGAAAAAGACAGATTAGTTGTCAGCTTTCATGAAATTCATAGCATAGCTAATGAACGGGTATGAAAACAAACTGTTAGCACTTTATGATAAGGCATGTCTTAATTAAATTATAGGGAATTTATTTAAAAAACCCAGCATGCCTTAGCTATACTTGGTTAGAGAAAATTTCTTATAGAGAAGCTTCAAATTTGTAAGTGGGCAGAAAGAAGTTTGCCAAGCAAATTGTATGTGTGTGTGCACATGTATGTGTTCTTGAATGTGTGGTGGTAGGACTATTATGATATAGAAAATAATGCATAAAATGCTGACTCATTAACATTATAATATGTGGGCAGGCATGAAGAGGACTTGAAATTGAAGATGGTATGGAACTACCACAAAGACGGGGAAAAACATCAGGGAAGTGCATCTAAAGTAGTAATAACCTCTTCTTCAGAATTTGGCTAAGAACTAACTTTAGAAATTATAAAAATGTGAGAATATTGGGAACCACAGAGGTAACAAGAAAAATAACATGCAAAGAAATTCTGTTCTAGATTTGCTGTTTCACTACTTTATTGTTGACTCTTGGGAGTCAATTTATATTATCTTTAATACACAAATGATGCTCAGTCTTCTCTATATGCTTATTAAAATATAGTGAGCCAATGTAAAAGCAACATAAGAGAAATAAAATATAAATCTGTGCTTGTTCCCTTTATATCTCTGAGTAACAACTCTTCCCTCACATTGTATGCACATATCATGTTATAGCTCATCTTCGTTGCCTTCTCTAGCCCAGGCACACCCACACACCACTTTTATATTCTTTACCCACTTGCTTTTAAACAACTGCTTTTTTCCAAATTACTCTTCTTTACTTAAATGGAAATTTGTATAGTGCTTGGGTTTGTGAAGCTTTTTCTGAGTAAAGTCAAAGCCAGAAACCACAAGAAAAGATTTGTAGATGAACTGCTAGAAAATAGGCAACTCAAAAGCTGTAACTTTTCTAAAGCACACTAAACATGCTCTGAATTAAAATGCAAAATAGTCAATAAGAAAAATGGAGTATCTCAAAAGTGATGAGAATTAGAATAATGAAGAACTCATCAGCAACAACAGAGGCCAGAAGAGACTGGAGTAGTAGAGGGAAAATAACTATCAAGCTAAACTTTTATGCCTAACTAAATTACTACCCTAGGGTTAGAGACAAAGAAATCTATTTTTAGGAATACAATTAGTAGAGATTATTTATCAAGAATAAAACTGGTGTCAAAGAAAATGTGGGTTTTACAAATGACAATGATGAGCACAGAAGTCATAAAACATTTGAATATATCTAACTATTGGCTGTATAAAATAATTTTATTCTTGTAACTCAAGGGTACTAAAACTCTATTCCAGTGCTACGCAAGGAATTCTCACCAAATATGTGCTTGTACATGAATTACTTGTTGATCTGGAGAAAGTATAGGCATTGAGAGTAATTCTTTGAAACTTTTTTTAGACACTAGACTACCTTAATGTTATTGATTGGGAAAATTATCTTCACCTACTAAAATCAGGGATTATTACATTACATAAAAAACCCAAAGGCCAAATATATATTGTTTTCGAAAGCTCCATCCCAAACTAAATTACTTAGGAAGGTTGATATTAAAATAATAATAAGCTAGAAATCTAAATAAAGAAATGTGAAAGCAATATTTAAATTAGATAAAATTCTCCATCTGAACTGTTCTGAACTCCTAAAACTACTATTTCTCTACATAGAAACACTTCTTGTTTGCCCCTCATCTCCTAGTAATTTTTAGGACTCCTTCTTTCTTTTGCTCCACTCTGGACTGGTTGTTGATGTGTAGACCTGGGCAATCCTTTAGATGTACTTTGTTTTCTCCTCTGTTGAATTCCCAGCATTTATTGTTCAAATCCCACCTTCCTCTTTTTTTTGTTTACTCCTACCATTGACCAAAGTACATTATCTGTAGTAGAACAGAAGAATATGGAAGGGAAATAAAATGCCAAAATCTTACATGTCTATGAGATTTTTGCCCTACCCTACACTTGCCTAATACATAGTTTGGTAAAGAATTCTAGACCAGAAGTCATTTTCCCTCTGATTTTGAAGGCTTATGCCTATTTTTTTCTAGCTTTGTGACTTACAGACAAAAATTTCATC
Source organism: Artibeus jamaicensis (assembly GCF_021234435.1). Lineage (NCBI taxonomy): Eukaryota > Metazoa > Chordata > Mammalia > Chiroptera > Phyllostomidae > Artibeus > Artibeus jamaicensis. Next base: position 2,890,286 of record NW_026521717.1, read on the forward strand.
TGGAGTTCTGATCCTATATCCCTTTTTTCACTAAAATTTCTTGATAGTGTGACATGTCTTTTTTTTGGCTAGGAGTTGATGGCTTTTTTACCTAGTGTAAATTATAAATTGTTGAGCTTAAGTTCTAGAAAATTTTATTTGTAGATTTATTATTTTATTATCCACATTTTTCTTTCTGAAACTTTCAACAGTTTACTTAATATTGCATTTCCTATTTTTCTATCCTTTCTTTTTTTAATTTTTACCTGTTTTTAATTTCTGCATTTTGGGATAGTCCCTTTTTTGGTGGAGGGATAGTCCCTTATATATACTTATAAATAGTAAAACAGATTTTTAATAATTTTAGAGCATCCTAATTTTATTATTTTATTAAATAGATTCTCTACTCATTTTGAGCTAATAAGTTCAAGCATTATTATTATTATTGTTATTATTATTATTATTATTATTATTTTACCTCTATACACAGTTTCATTTCCTCTAAATTTCTTTTGTATGCCATTCTTATTGAGCAACTTTTTGGTTTACTTTTTCTAAAGTATTTATCTCCCACCTCCACGTTGGAGGAGGACTACCTGGAGGGCAGGGACATGGGGTACTAACTGCTCATAGTCACTTTTTCTTACAGTCTCCCTATTCTTTTACTGGGCCTCTCTGATACCAAATTGGCTCTTGTTGTTGCCCTTTTACACACTCTAATATTTCAGTTTGCTCAGTTATTTTGCACTCACTCTAGATCACTTCCAAATCAACAACTTTAGCTGTGATCTTAATTGTCATACACTGCAGTTTTCAGCTGAATATTTCCTTCAGAAAGACACATCAGACTGCAGGTATGTCAGTAAAGTCAGCAACTCCCCATTGTTACTGACCTTACTTTTTTTTTGTTTTTAGTTTGTCTAATCATTTGAGCTCATTCTCTAGATTACCCTTTGTATTTAATCTAATTAAGCATGTCTCAGTCAATTTTATCTCTGTGGAATCTGTTGGACTGTCTCTTCCATTTTGTCTTGGTAACTTTGTACATACTACTAATTTTTCTTCTGGTCTAAACTAATGGATTATAGTTTCTTAATGAATTCCCTATGCCTCCATATTCAAGACTGTTGTATTCATTGCTATTTGATTAATTGTCTTAAAGCACAACTGCCACTCAGCTGCTCAAAAATTTTAATGACTCCTTTGCCAGATGAGAGCCAAATTTCTTCATCTGAAACTGAATGTCTTCCATTGTTTAAGTAGAACCTAGATTTCGAATATAATTTCCCATTGTTTCATGTAACATGTTCTATACATCTTAATTAATGAAATAAATTAATATTCCATCTTCATCCTAGATATACTAACTCTGTGCCTTTGCACATGATAAAATTTCTCTGCATGAAATTCTTTCTTTAATATTCTTTAGCTCTGCATATTTAAAACATATCTGTACTTCAAGATGAATCACAAATTCCACCATTCTATCAAGCAGTCTTTTGGTCCTATTGAATGTACCCTTCAATACACTTCTTATCAGCACACTACTTTCCGGGGTTATTTGAGTAATCAATTCACTTTTTAAAAAAAAGATTTCTTTTAATTTATTTATCTTTACAAGAGAAGGAGAGAGGGAGAGAAACATCAGTGTATGGTTGCCTCTCATGCATCCCCTGCTGGGAAATGGCCTGCAACCCAGGCATGTTCCCTGACTAGAAATTGAACCCTCTGGTTCTCAGGCCTGTGCTCAATCCACTGAGCTACACCAGCCAAGGCAACCAATTCACTTTGTATTCACAAAGTGCCTAGCATAGTATCTTGCCAATGGTGGACATTTAATATTTCTGAAGGTGTGAAAGTATAGACTATCTGCATAATATGTGTAGTTACCAATAAAGTTACCATGGTATTATTTGCTATTTATTAAATATATATAGGACACATCCCAGTAAGATTCTTGAGGACAGGGATTCTAGCATTGATATTCTATGTTTTCCTCCATAGTATCTTGAAAAATGCCTTGCATATGTATTACTCCTTGTGGTAAAATAGAAATATATATAGCATATAAGTATCTGTCCTACTATGATGTCATTAAAAATATCAATTTGAGGAATTGGGGGAGAAATTTACATAGGAGAAGCATATATATTTTTTCTTTCTTTTCTCAAGATAGAATCATCTGCTTTCCCTTAAAATAGTCTAATTATTTTATGGAGGCCTAGTTATAAAACTACTTGCAGTTGCTCTAGAAATAGAATCCTGGTGCTGCTTAATGAGATTATTCAACTTCACATTACTTATTCTGCAGACTTCTTCATTTGAGTAAATTACTTAATATTTTATTTGTTTTATTATTCACATTTTAGGGGTGAAATATTTCCATTAACACTTGAAGTTGGTTGAATAGCATGCCAGAGTTTGAATGCAGAGAATTTTCTCTTGATCTTATTATTTCCAAGTGTGCAGCTGCCTACCATGTCTGTAATTCACATCCCTGGAGTGGGTTTTCTGCTGCCGTCCAAGAAGAAAAACTTTGTTCTACCTTAGAGTGCAAGTTAACACTTCCTTATTTGCTTAATAACAATTTCTTTCCCCCTGTGTTTCCTTTTTTTAAAACTGAGAAGCAAGCTTCTCTCACTGACTGCACTCAAAGCAATTATATTCCACTGCAAACGTTTATGATTAAACTCTACTGTATATTTTGGAATATGTTTAAATGTATCCTGGCATTTTGAGGGATACTTCTCTATTTAATTTGTCATTGCTATTTTACACAATAAAGGTAGATAGAATTAATATTTTCTATTCATAGAATATAATTTCAATAATCCTTCCCACTGTTGTCTCCCTCTTTTTCCCTTGTACCCCAGGCCAGACCACTAAATGCCCTTTAATTGCAAGATTCTTCTCTATCCCATTCTAAATTAGTCATTTATTTATTGTACTTTCATGTTATATTTAATACCATGCTTATATTTGTGGAAAATACAGATGTACTGAAACCATGGAACATTTTTTGCAGACATAAAATATATAAAACACCTGGAAGATAGCTAAATAGTAAACTTGGTAGTAATAACCATGACTGTAAGAGGTTAGAGAAGAAAGAAGTGAGCTTGGCAGGAGAAGTAGAGGAGAACTAATGGAAAAGGTAGAATTTGAGTTGGGTCAGAATACTCGGAACTGGGTAAAAACAGTGGATTTGTTTGAGATTTGGGTGTGCTAGGTGACAGTGAGGAAAGTAGCCTAATGGGCAGGCAATTAATTGTGCTAAGTGGACCGTGGGGTTATGTAGGTAAAGCCAGGCTGATTAAAGGTAACAGCAGGATTCACTTAAGCATTCAACTTTTTAATAGGATAGTATGACAAAATGATATTTAAAGAAACTGACTTCAGGTATGTCTATAGGGGCTTATGGTATATAATAAAAGAAGAGGACATCAAAATGTGACAAAGTAGATAGCTAATTGTAAAGATTAAGATAACACAGTAACTGCAAATGAATGTTCTTGTGACAATTTAGAATTATAAAGTAAGAGAAACCAACTGCAGAATAAAAGGAAAATGGGAGGTTAGATTCCAAGGGACAAAAGGAGAAGTATCAGTGTTTCCTTACATTCTTGTAACAAACCTCAGTATTTTTTTTATTTTAATGCACATTATTCAAGTGAAATAATCTTGCTTGGACCACTAGGTGGTAGCCTTTGTTAGTTGGTAGCTTGTGATTCTTTAAAGACAGGAGTTCAGCAATTTCAAGAAAACCCATGTTTTTGTTTCATACAAGTCCTGATGCATTCATACCTATGGACATACATTCATGCATGTTTTCCATTTTTCTTCATGATCTTTGGTCTATGCTCTCAGGTAAGATAAGGAAGATTGGGAGAAAAGAAATATTTAGATCTCCATTAGCATGCTTGTTTGGCTTAAACACTATTCCTTGAAAATTTCCATCCAGGTTCCTGCCATAGAGAAGAGTGAGCCAGGAAAAGATGTATTTTATTTTTCTGCCCTTTATGGTATTGTTTCCAAGGGGATTTCTACCTGAAAGCCAGTGTTGGCCACAAGGAGAAGTATTGGAAAGAGGGTCATAGGTGGCTAGGCTAACGTGTAGTTCCCATGTCATCATCTTGTTTTACTGCTCCCCAACCTCCATTATGTATACTTGCCCTAAAGCTTATCTCCTGCCTTTGTAGAGACCCCACCATAATGGAATTTATAAGCTAAGCCACAGGGACTTACTCCAAGTTGAAGAAACCTGGCTACCTGGCAAGTGGAAACAGAGATGACTTGACGAAGGGCCTTGCACATAGCAGGCACTGGTGATGCTTATTGAGAGTGATCCAATGATGAATGAATAAATGAACATTAGTAATACATGGAGGGAAGAGATGGTCTATATCCCAGAATGTCAAATGAGTATTTCCATGGAATCTTTTTTACATGTGTGTTCTTTAATACCATTGATGCAGATATATATGGATAACCAGTTCCTTTGTATGCTGCTAACAGAGCCCAACCAGTATGGCTGACAATGTTCTGTTGGGGAATGCTTTCTGAATTCTAAACATTCAACACACTTAAGAACTTTTGTTAACCTATAACTTTATAAGAAGTTCTTATTAAATTAAATAATAGCACAGTGCATAAAAGTCACCTTTGAAGTGCTTAGTCACAGCAACATGTGATTAACAGTACAGACTTAAAGTGCAAAAGGGGGGGTCTTATCTATCCAAACACTTTTAATGTCATGCTTCCATATAATCTTAATAAATCCTTGCAATTGTAACAACAATTAAAACTTTAGTGGCTTCAGTACGTCTGAAAAGTCCTAAATTTATTTCCAACTTTTCCTTGGAGAGAAGAAATTCTGGGCACCTAGCTATAGTGATACAATTATTACCTGTTGTGAAAATTAGGTTGTCAATTTTCTTTTTAGTACAAGAAAGATGGTTATTTTTCTTCTCTCTCAATAGCAAAATTTTAATGATTTTTAAAAATTTTACTGATTTACTCTTGACTGCTTTTTCCTTTCCATTTGACCTTTTGGGCCAATCAGAACTTTTAGCCAAGGATCAAAGAAATCTGAGTCCTGGCTTAGGCAAATCCCAGACTCATTTATTTTCCCTTATTTCCCTGCTTTATCTGTGTTAGGCAGAGGTAATCATCACATAACATTAAGCATTTGGAACACTGATGCCTGAAATAATGAATCTATAACATAAAATTGCTTTGATAGAGGTCAATATATCTAAATGGTGTACATTTAAAAAAAGTAATTTACTTTTATTTTTGAAGTGAAATTCATATAACATAACACTCAACATTTTAGCCATTTTAAAGTGTACAATTCAGCGATTTCTAGTACATTCACAATGATATCCAAACATCACCACTAGCTAATTCTAAAACATTTTAATCACCCTAAAATGAAACTCCATAGTGCCATTAAGTAGGCATTCCATACTACTTTCTCCCTTCCTTCAGTCCCTGACAATTACTAATCTCTTTCTCTCTATGGATTTGCCTATGCTAGAGATTTCATATAAATGCGATCATGCAATATGTGTCTTTTTGTATCTTTCTTGTTTTACTTATTCAAGGTTTATCCTTGTTGTAACACATATCAGTACTTACTAATTTTTATGGCTGAATAGTATTCCAGTATGTTTATATAACACATTTTACTTATCCATTCATCTGCTGATGGGCATTTGAGTTGCTTCCATGTTTTAACCATTATGAATAATGCTACTATAAATATTTATGTCCAAGTTTTTCTTGAGATACCTGTTTTCAATTCTTTTTAGTATATACTATAACTATTTTGGGAACCTAGTTTTATGTTATACATGTTAAATATTGGTTAGTCTTCAGGAAATTGTTAAGTGGGATTCATTATGCAACCATAAATATTATTTATATATGATATGTTGGGCTGTAATATAAATTTGTTAGCTTCTGTCTCCATATTAAAATAGTAAGTCTACAAAGACACAGTAATTTAGACAGTTTAAGGAAATTAAATTGTATTTATTTAGCCAAAATTATTGAGGCATTCCTTTCCCCATGATGTACTTTCACTCAACAAACATTTATTGGGTTACAAGTGTGCATCAAGAACAATTTTAAGAACTAGAAAAAGAGGCAAAAGTACAAAAATATTTTTGTCCTGATGGAACTACATGTAAGCAGGGAGAAACTATATTAAAATGATGCAGGAAATCAGCATAAGTTTCCATCACAGACTATAAAATCAGGGCTTCTTAAATTTCAGTGTGCATGAGAGTCATCTGTGGATGTTGTTAAACTAAAGATTTACATTTGGTAGGTCTTGGGTGTAGTGTGAGATTCTGTCTTCCCAACCAATTTACAGGTGATGACCATGCTGCTTTTTGTAGCAGAAAAGGCCTTACTATTTAGTAAGTGAGTTTTCAGCAGGGACAGGAATGTGGAATATGCATCAGGAACCAACCAAGTCAAAATCTGGGGAGGGAAAGGTCCAGGGAGAGAAAAGAACTTTTCCCAAAGCTTCTTGGAGGGAATAGCCTTGATGTATCGGAAAAAAAATGATATGGAGTAACAATTCCATCTTCTTTTCTGACACATAGAGGTAATATAAACAGAACAAGCCAGAATCCCTTGAACCCCTATTATATCTCACAATCCAGCAGCAAATAAATGAATCATTCCTAAACCCAAATGCACCTTTGCATCATTTTCCTTTATCTTGTCCAATACATCTTTGCAAAAATATCTCTTCTGTCATACCATTTATTACAGGTTTAATTTCTTTCTAGCCTTTAGTTTCTTTAAAAAATTTTTTTGGTATCTTGCTTTCTTTGCTTAACATTGTTAGCATTTTCAATGTAATAAAGTATTCTGAAACATGATTTTTTTCATGGTTATAGAAAAGTATATTTAAAAGTTGCTGGATTTATTAGGTTTCCATTGTTTTAATTCTTTGGGAATGTCTATTATAAACAGGACTATGATAAATTTCATTGTATATACATCTAATGGTACATCTCTGATTAGTTCTTTTAAAAACAAATATAATCAGAATTTTGATAACAAAGCTTAATTACTCTCCAGAAAAAAATGTTCTAATTTATGGGGCTTTCAAGATGGCGATGGACTAGGATGCAGTGGATACCAGTTCCTAGTACAAAAGGGAGAGAAACCTGTCTGATCAGAGGAGGTGAAACCAGCAAGCCAGCAGTTGCCAAGCATATATGAAAATAAGAGACCAGAAACCTCATCAGTCATGGAGGAACCAGACGGTAGGGAGACAGCAGCGGTACAGTAGTCTCTGGGACGGAGCAAAGAGAAACAGCCAGTGCAGGGTAGGGGAACCAGCGCCCAGTGGTGAGAGCCCAACGGCTCCTGGGACAGCCTTCAGCACCCAGACAGCTCCCTCCCTAGGATTTTTGGGCCGGGGGCCTGCCAAGTGGCCCAACCAGAGGGGAGCAGAGGTGATTTTAGCCTGTGCATAGTTCAGAGGTCCTGCGCCTGGTGGGAACTATGGGAGAGTACATAATGGTGCCTGGGACAGCTTTCAGTGCCCAGACGGCTCCCTCCCTGGGATTTTTCCACTGGGCAGGCCAAGTGGCCCAGGCAAAGAGGTGTAGAAGAAATTTCAGCCTGCCTGCAATTTGGGGAACTAGTCGCCAGACACGCAGTGTATCTGGGCGAGTGCCTGAGGGCGCCTAGGACAACGTTCAGCACCCAGAAAGCTTCCTCCCTAGGATTTTTGGGCCCGGACCTGCCAAGAGACCCAACCAGAGGGGAGCAGAGATTTCAGCCTGCACACAGTTCTGGGCCCAGCCCCTGGCGTGGTGCTGCTCCATTCCTAGGGTTTTTTGGCAGAGGTTGACCAGGGGACCCAGACAAACACAGGAGCAGAAGGGATACACACCATGCAGTGTGCCATGATGTGTGCACAGAGTTTCTAGGTTGGCACCCAGTCCTCAGATCGGCTCCCAGCTTCCAGTCCACCCCCCTCAGACTATCTGGAAGCCCCGGGCGCTGAGGGGTCCTGAGAAAAGAGCTGAGAACCCTCAACCCCCTCCCTTTCTGGCCAAGCAAGGTGGGGGGCCAGGAGAGACTTGTTTGATAAAGTTTGTGGAGAGTGTGTGGAGGACAAAGGGCCCCAACCAAGGGCTCTGTGGTTGCCAGCCCAGGAGAACTGAGAGGTACAGTGTGGGGCTCTGAATCCAATAGACACAACAGCCTGGTGTGCTTCACACCCAGCTTGGCAGGGAACCCAAGATTGGGCAGAGGGCCCAGAGCTTCCTCACAGAATGGGGGCAGGTCTGTGCTTAATCCCGAGGGAATCAGGCAACTAGGCCGGTGCAGGTGCCCGCAAACACAGCAAACCAGCCCATGGCAATAACCCCTGGGAGGGGAGCGCTGTGAGGAAGTCCTAGTTCCCCATCGTAGGGAGCTGGGGAGAGGCGCCAGTGTCTGGATCCTGAGAGGGGCTGGCTGAAAAAAATCACAGCAATCCACCCTCAGCCAACTGCAACCAGAAAAACCGGTTCGGCTAGTTTGAAGCCAACAAGTGACATTTCCTTTTCTGATGTTTTTTTGGAGGGATTATTTTTGTTTGTGTGTTTTTTGTTTCTTGTTTTTTTTACTTTACTTTCTTTTATTTTTATTCTTTTTTCTTTTTTTTTACTTTTCTTCCTTCTCTATTCCTTTTCTTTATCTTTTTGCTTTCTTAAAGTAATCTGTTATTTCTTTTAAATTTTATTACTGTTTCATCTTTCGATACATTGGTCCTCTTTTCCCGGATTTTCTGTTTTATTTCTTTTTCTTTTCTTTCTAAACTTATTGCTCTTTCTTCCATTCCCCTACCATTTTTTTCTTTCTTCCTTTTATTTCCTTCCTTGTCATTTCTTTCTTTTACCCACAAGAGTCACAATCAACTTGAAAATACAAAAAGACCAGAGCTGGACCCATAGAAGAGGCCTCCCAATACTAGAGTCAGAGAGACAAATTGCACTTTGCTGTAGGAGAGAAGCCAAAAGTTGCTGCATATTTGAGTAGGTGAAAGCAGAGAAGGACAGGATAACCAAAAGAGACTGCACCACTGAAATTCACAGGCATTCCACCACAAAAGTTCACACCATAAACCCAGGGTGTCAAAACAGATTAATCTAAGAAGCTGAGGCTAACAAGAAGAGTCTCACAAACAATGGGAAGACAAAGAAACAATCCCCAAATGAAAGGAAAGGAGGAATCCTCAGAAACAATGTTAGATGAAATAGAGGCAAGTCAACTATCAGATACTGAATTCAAAGCACTGGTTATCAGGGAGTTCAAAGAGCTCACAATCAGCTACTGGAAACTACAGGGGATCTATAATGTTCTCACCGTGAACTATATCAACATGAAAAAGGAAATGGAAATTATTAGCAAGGGCCAAGAGGAAATGAAGAATACAATTTCTGAATTAAAAAACACAGTAGAAAGCATTAAAAATAGGGTAGATGAAACAGAAGATTGGATTAGTGAATTGGGGGACAAAGTAGAAAGAATCTCACAGAAAGAACAGGAAAGGGGAAAGAGGCCCAGAAAGAATGAAGAGGGATTAAGAGGAATGCAAGACAATATGAAACGTAATAATATCTGAATAATAGGAATACCAGAAGGAGAAGAAGAAGAACAAGGGATAGAAAACATATTTGAACAAGTAATGAGAGAAAATTTCCCTAATTTGATAAAAGAAAAATTCACACAAATCCAGGAATCCCAGAGTCCCATTCAAGAGGACCCAAGGAGGCCCACTTTAAGACACATCATTATAAAAATGGCAAAATTCCAAGACAAAGAAAGAATCTTAAAGGCACCAAGGGAGAAAAAAGAAATAACATACAAGGGAGCCCCAATAAGGTTAGCCACTGACTTCTCAATGGAAACACTTCAAGCAAGAAGAGAATGGCAAGAAATATTCCAAGTAATGAGAAACAGAGGCTTACAACCAAGGCTACTTTACCCAGCAAGGCTCTCAATCAAGATAGAAGGCCAAATAAAGAGCTTCCAAGACAAAAGAAGTCTAAAAGAATTTGCTGCCACCAAGCCAGCTCTCCAAGAAATACTAAAAGGTCTGCTTTAAGGAAAGGAAGGAAAAGAGAGAGGCAGAGAGGAACACAGGTACAGAAATGGCAATGAATAAGAACCTATCAATAATAACCTTAAATGTAAATGGATTAAATGCTCCAATCAAAAGACACAGAATAGCGTCATGGATAAGAAAGTATGACCCACACATATGCTGCCTACAAGAGACCCACCTCAGGACAAAAGACCATCACAGACTAAAAGTGAAAGGCTGGAAACAAATTTTCCAAGCAAATGGACAAGAAAAAGAAGCTGGGTTAGCAATTCTCATATCAGACAAAATAGACTTTAAAAAAAGAGCCATAAAGAGTGACCCATAAGGTTACTTCATAATACTCAAGGGAAGAATCCACCAAGAAGACATTAACATCATAAATATATATGCACCCAACATTGGAGCACCAAAATATATAAAGAAAATCTTAGAGGAATTCAAGAAAGACATAGATAGCAACACAATTATAGTGGGGGATTTTAACACCCCACTGTCAAAAATGGACAGATCTTCCAAACAAAATATCAATAAAGACATTGCGGCATTAAACAACACCCTTGATGAAATGGACCTAAGTGATATATACAGAGCTCTTCACCCCAAAGAAGATAAATACACATTCTTTTCAAATGCACATGGAACATTCTCAAAGATAGACCACATGATAGGACACAAAACAAGCCTCAACAAATTCAAGAATATTGAAATCATACCAAGCATTTTCTCTGACCACAAGGGACTGAAATTAGAAACTGACCCTAAAGGAAAAAACCCAAAGCACCCAAAATCATGGAGACTGAATGGTATGTTATTAAACAATGAATGGGTCAAGAACAAAATTAGGGAAGAAATCAAAACGTTTCTGGAAACAAATGAAAATGAACTCACAACAACCCAAAACTTATGGGACACAGCAAAGGCAGTCCTGAGAGGGAAGTTTATAGCAATACAGGCCTACCTAAAGAAGATAGAAACATTTCAAACAAACAACTTTACTCTATGCCTGCAAGAACTCGAGGAACAACAACAAAAACAGCCCAGAGCAAGTAGAAGGAAGGAAATAACCAAGATCAGAGCAGAACTAAACGACAGAGAGACTAAAGGCACAATTCTGAAGATGAATGAATCCAGGAGTTGGTTCTTAGAAAAGATAAACAAAATAGACAAGCCTTTAAGTAGGCTCATCAAGAAAAGAAGGGAACAGACACAAATAAACATAATCAGAAATGAAAGAGGAGAGATTACGACTGATACCACAGAAATAGAAAGGATTGTAAGAAATTACTATGAAGAACTGTATGCCAAGAAATTTGAAAACCTAGGGGAAATGGACACATTTCTAGAAAAATATAATCTCCCAAAACTCAATAAAAAAGAAGTAGAAAACCTGAATACACCAATAACAGCAAAAGAAATTGAAGCAGTAATCAAAAAACTCCAATCACACAAAAGCCCTGGACCAGATGGGTTCACAGGAGAATTCTACAGAGCATTCAAGGAAGAGATAACCCCTATTCTCCACAGACTATTCCAAAAAATCCAGAAGGATGGAAAACTCCCAAACTCCTTTTATGAAGCCAGCATCATCCTAATTCCAAAACCAGATAGAGATACAACAAAGAAAGAAAACTTCAAGCCAATATCACTGATGAACATAGACGCTAAAATCCTCAACAAAATAATGGCAAATCACATCCAACAATATATTCAAAAGATTATACACCATGACCAAGTGGGATTCATCCTAGGGATGCAAGGATGGTTCAACATTTGCAAATCAGTAAATGTAATTCATCACATAAACAAAAGCAAAGACAAAAACCACATGATCATACCAATAGACGCGGAAAAAGCTTTTGATAAGGTACAGCACCCATTTATGATAAAAACACTCAGCAAAGTGGGAATAGAGGGAGCATTCCTCAATATAATAAAGGCCATTTATGAGAGACCTACAGCCAATATCATACTCAATGGGCAAAAACTAAAAGCTTTTCCACTAAGATCAAGAACAAGACAAGGATGTCCACTTTCACCACTTCTATTCAATATAGTTTTGGAACTTATGGCCACAGCAATTAGGCAAGAAAAGGAAATAAAAGAATCCAAATAGGTAAGGAGGAATCAAAACTGTCACTGTTTGCAGATGACATGATAGTGTACATGGAAAATCCTATCCAAAAAACTGCTCGAACTAATTAATGAATTTGGCAAAACAGCAGGATACAAAGTCAATATCCAGAAATCAAAGGCTTTTTGTATACTAACAATGAATCAGCAGAAGCAGAAATCAAGAAAAACATCCCATTCGATATAGCAAAAAGAAAAATAAAATATCTGGGAATAATCCTAACCAAGGAGGTAAAAGACCTGTATGCAGAAAACTACACAGCACTGAAGAAAGAAATCAGGGAAGACACAAACAAATGGAAACACATACCTTGTTCATGGATTGGAAGAATTAACATCATCAAAATGTCCATACTACCCAAAGCAATATACACATTCAATGCAATACCTATTAAAGTACCAATGGCATATTTCACAGACATACAACAAACACTTCAAAAATTTATATGGAATCATAAACAAGCCCAAACAGCAGCTGCTCTTTTGAGAAAGAAGAACAAAGTAGGAGGGATCAGAATACCTGATATCAAACTGTATTACAAAGCCACTGTAATCAAAACAGCCTGGTACTGGCATAAAAACAGGCACATAGACCAATGGAACAGAATAGAGAGCTCAGAAATCAACCCAACCCTCCACAGTCAATTAATATTTGACAAAATGGGCAGTAACATAAAATGGAGTAAAGATAGCCTCTTTAACAAATGGTGCTGGAAGAACTGCACAGCTACATGTAAAAAAATGAAACTTGAGCACCAACTTACATCATACACCAAAATAAATTCAAGGTGGATAAAAGACTTAAATGTAAGCCGTAACACCATTAAAGTCCTAGAGGAGAACATTGGCAAGAAAATTTCAGATATTCCACGCAGCAACATTTTTACCAATATGTCCCCCAGAGCAAGGAATATAAAGGAAAGAATAAACAAATGGGATCTCATCAAAATAAAAAGCTTCTGCATGGCTAAAGAAAACAGTATTAAATTAGCAAGACAACCAACTGTATGGGAAAACATATTTGCCAATGAGACCTCAGACAAAGGTTTAATCTTCAAAATATACAAATAACTTACACAACTCCACTCTAGGAAGACATCTAACCCAATTAAAAAATGGGAAAAGGACTTGAACAGACACTTCTCCAAAGAGGACATACAGAATATCCAGAGACACATGAAGAGATGCTCAATATCGTTAGCTATCAGAGAGATGCAAATTAAAACCACAATGGGATACCACTTTACACCAACCAGGATGGCTATCATAAACAAAGCAACAAACAACAAATGTTGGAGAGGGTGTGGGGAAAAGGGGTCCTTAGTTCACTGTTGGTGTGATTGCAGACTGGTACAACCATTATGGAAAACAGTATGGAATTTTCTCAGAAAAATAAAAATTGACCTGCCTTTTGACCCAGCAATTCCACTGCTAGGATTATATCCCAAGAATCCTAAAACATCAATTTCAAAGAACCTATGCACCACAATGTTCATAGCAGCACAATTTACAATAGCCAAGAGTTGGAAGCAACCTAGGTGCCCATCAGTAAATGAATGGATCAAAAATTATGGTACATATACAATGGAATTCTATGCAGCAGAGAGAAAGAAGGAGCAACTACCCTTTGCAACAACATGGATGGAACTCAAAGCATTCTGCTGAGTGAAATAGGCCGGGCATTGAAAGACAAATACCATATGATCTCACCTTTAACAGGAAACTAAACAACAAAATAAACAAGCAAACAGAATAAAAACAAAGACACTGGAATAGAGAACAAGTGGGCAGCGACCAGAGGGGAGAGGGAAGGGAATTTAAGGGGAAAAATGGGGAGGGATTTTGAGGAACAAGTATGAAAGACACAGGGATGAGGACTGGGGGGGAGGGAATGGGAGTGAGGTGGGGAGACGGGGAAGAGGGGGCTGGGATGGGAGAAATAGACAAAAAACTGTACTTGAAAAATAACTAAATAAAATTAAAAAAATAAGAAATAGGATATAAATGTACTTTTCACTGGATACATTTTAAATTGTATACAATTAATGTACACATGCCATTAAACACACATACATGATTGTTAAATGATTAATGTTATAGCAGTTGTTATTGAACAAATTAACTTTTTTTAAAAAATGAAGTTTTATAATTTCTCAAAAAAAGTTCTAATTTACACTCAAACTGTAAGTGAATAGTCTTCATTTCACTTCCTTTCCCCCCCATATCAACTGGTAATATACTCTTTTTTCTTAATTTTTTAATTCAGATATAATCTGTATACCATAAAAGTCATTCTTTTACAGTGATTGAATGGTTTTTAAAAGTATATTCATTAATATACTTTAATGAACAAACTCATTAGTTTGTTCGTGTAATTTAAAAAAATTTGTGTTTAATTTATAATTTTTGTTTTGTCATTTCTCTTAGATTTTTATATGTTGTTATTCACATCATTTACAAGTATTTATGCATTCTTTTATTGGTTTTAACTAATTTCTCTTTACTTATCTACTGCATTATCTGGATTCATGTTTTTCTCAATTATTGCTCAGACTATTTTACTACATAATAAAGATGTTTAGAAGCATGCATTTTGAAGTCAGACTGATCTAGGTGTAATATTCCACTTAGTGAAGATGTAGCATGGGGCAAATTACTTGTACTGGTTGAGTTTCAGTTTCTCCGTTTAATAACAATAACAAGTGTTATCCAATAGGCTTACTGGAAATGGTGAAGGAAGGGAGAGGGGAGGGAATTTCAAGGGAAAAGGGGAAAGGTTTACAAGAACTAGTATAAAGGACACATGCACAAAAACTAAGGGGGGTGGAAATGGGAGGGAGGTGGAGAGCACAGAGGGGGGTGTGGCCTGGGATGGGAGTAAAAGACAGAAAACTGTACCTGAACAACAATGAAAATAATTAAAAAAATAAAAAATAAAATGGTGAAGGAGATAACAGATATAAAGTGCATAGCAAAGTGTTTAATGTATAGTAATACTGATTTTTTAAAAATGAAATATTAAAGATAAATACTGCCTAGGAAATAAAACTATGATAACATGATGAATAATGTAAGACATGCTACTATTAAATTGTGTTCATATAAATATAACTTTTGTTGAATAGTTTCTTCTATACATTCTTGAGCCTGACTATATCTGCCTTTTCTTCAGGAATAGTTATCTTATTCTGCTGTCTACCTGTAAGACAGGATCCTATTAAGCCAGCTCAGAAATATAGCTGTTTATGTCATTAAAAACTTCCAGAGAATCTGTACTCTCTCTTGAATAACTCACAGAGGTACCTCACAGCCTTTACATCCATAAATCCTTAATCTCTAAATTAGATACCTCCTACTGTACTTTTGGACTTTTCTCTTTGGTATTGTAATCTTTCATAATATGTAAGTATTGAGTTTGTTTTTGTTAGAAAAAAAACTGACTATACTAATCATGTCTAAATCTTTTAAATATACTTCATTTATTGCAATGAAAATAATGGAATAACTCAGAACAATTTTGCATAGGTGCATACTTTATCAAGGAGGTAAAAGAGGTACCAGACTGTCTTAAAATTAATTTCCCTATTAGGAAAAATGCCAGGAGGCAGTCAATTGATAAAAAGAAAACTCTATAACTTTTTGTGATGCATACACAATCAACTGGTTAATTATATATCGAAGCAAATATTTTAGTGAGACCTGAATAACTGTAGATTATTTTAGAATTACAACACTTTATACTGTTATGAATGTATTTGAAATGGAGGAAATAATTGAATAGAAAGTTTTAGTGTTTTTTAAATACTGAACAAATTTTTTTCTTTGTTTGACTGGCCATCAATAGTGGTATAAAACAATGATTCAGAGACCAGGTGAGTGAGATGTCTATTCTTGTCCCAAGTCAAGGCATTCACTGAAAATTGCTTCAGGCCATAACTTTGGCATACCATAGGTTAAAAAAGGTCAACTCTAAGTGAAAAATAAAAATCGGTTGATCTTTTGGTGTTAAAGGGGCAAAACAGTTATCATTTTAGATGCTTTTAGTGCTCTTATAATTCAAGGATTTTGGATCTCCTTTTTCCTCAACTGAGAATTTTCAGGTCAGTGGTGCCCATAATGAATACAAGTGCCTTG
Source organism: Artibeus jamaicensis (assembly GCF_021234435.1). NCBI lineage: Eukaryota > Metazoa > Chordata > Mammalia > Chiroptera > Phyllostomidae > Artibeus > Artibeus jamaicensis. The sequence continues at coordinate 2,906,652 of NW_026521717.1, forward strand.
GGGCATTTTTAAGGGGAAGAGAAAAAAACTTACCATATTTTAAAAAATATTCTCACCTATACAGGCGAGATATTTAATAATTCAGTGTTGTAGCTAGCCCTCAGAGGCTGAGAGTGCTTTTTATATTTAAATTAATCAATAGTCATTTGGAACACAGGTATCTAGGGAATAAAGTTCTAACCCCATCTTTCACTCACTATTCTGTAAAGATATTTAAATACGAACTTGTAATTACTTTTTAATATTTCTTCTAAATTATTTGTTTTTGTTAGGGAGGTGGTTAAAGGTTGTGGAGGCAGTTTATCAGTCAATAGGAGCTCAAGAGCTCCATGACCCTCTGGGTTTTAATCTTGGCCTCATCACATTCTTTACACAACTCTTGCCTGACAGGGTGTGGAAAGGATTGCCTCTGATGGTTCACATGATGATCATTATGTAGTAAGATCTTATTAAAGGTCAACTCTAGTTAGGGTTATTATCATTCCTGCTCTGCATCTTCAGCAGGGAAAATACTGTAAGTAGCAAAAATTAAATAAAGAGCTATCTAATTATCTGCTTAATTCTGACACACACTAACAGCTGTGCAATAAATACCATTGGACACTGTGATGAAGAGTCATATGGTGATATCCATACTAGGCACATCCTGCTCAGTGATTGGAGACTTTCTTGAATTACTAGTGCAATTTAGGTAATTTTCCAAGAGCAATTTTTTATAGTAGAGAGGGAGGTAGATAGCCTTTTAATAGTTCCCAGAATAAATCAGACTAAATAGAATTCTACATTAATTTGTTCATAGGTCCAAAATTAGGTGAAGCTTCTGCATATCTTTGCTGGAGACAATGAAAAAGCATACACTATAAAGGGTTATTTAGCCTGTGCTTGAACATTCCAACCAACAAACTGACCACTTACAAAACTTTGAGACAGATATTTTTATTGATGGATCACAATGACTATAAATTTGTGTGTGTGTGTGAACTAGATTTTATCACCATACAATTTCCAACATTAGGTTTTAGTGTAGTTTTATGGGGTAACATTAAAATAAATCTACATTCCCTTTCACATGAAAGTTTATTACATATTTTAAGACAGCTAATATGTCCCCATAATTATTTTCTTCTCCAAATTAAGCCACCATTTCTTAGATAATACAGTGTCCAGTTCCCTAAATATTCTTATTCCCTTTCCCCTAGTTTTTATAAGTTTTGATCAATGTTTCTAACATATTTATTTGTTTTATCATATACCATGTCAAGGAATGCATTTTGAATAGTAACTGTAACAACTGTAACTGTACTGAACTGTAACTGTAACAACTATCATATATATTATTTTATTTAATCCCCACACCAACCATATAAAATAGATTTTTTCTAATAAAGCACCTAATAGGCATGATTTAGATTTCTAATGTCTCTAAATAACCACCAAACACTGTGATAAAATTATGCTTGCGTGACTCAGTTTTCTCATTAGTAAAATGGAGACTATAATGACCCCTACCTTATAAGGCATTCATAAATATTAAATGAATTATTATAGGTAAAGCACTTAGAAAAGCATCTGGCCAGTAAAAATCATTATAACAGTCTATGAAGCAATCAAAGTTAGTTTATGCTTTCACTTTGTACCATAATCCCTCTCTACACTGTTTCTTTTGAAGTGAGTTTGGTATGCTGAATAAAGGTCCCTCCAAATACGTCTACATCCTAATCCTGGAACCTGTGAATATTAGCTCATATGGCAAAAGGGACCTTGCAGACATGATTAAGTTAAAGATCTTAAAATGGGGAGATTATCCTGGCCCAATGTAATTGCATTTATGTTTAGAGAGGGACAGAGTCAGGGGGAAAGACATATAACCCTGGAAGCAGAGATTGTGACACACTTAGAAGATGGAGAAAGAAGCCAACAAGCCAATATAGGTAACATCTAGAATCCAAATACAGCAAGGAAATAGCTTCTCTCCTAGAGCCTCCAGAAGGAATCAGTCCTGTGGACACCTTGACTTTAGCCCAGAGAAACTGATTTCATACATTTTTCATATATGAGAGAAAATTATACAGTTTTTAAGGCACCAAATTTTTGGTGATTACTTTTATAGCATCCACAGGACACTAATACAGTGGATATACAGAACTGTCTGAAACCTTGTATTGGAAAAGAACTCAGCCACCCCTCCACCCCCAGTGGGCTGGGATGGGAGTAAAGACAGAAAACTACTTGAACAATATAAAAAATACAATACAATACAATACAATACAATACAATACAATACAATACAATACAATACAATACAATAAAATAGAAAAAAAGAACTCAAGTATAAAAAAACCCTGAGTTACTTCTATGATGAATATGGCAGGTGCTGTGTCCTAGTCAACATATAGGAAAATACATTCTATATTCAGAAGGTTGCCAGTTGCATGTGATATTCCTAACAGCCTTGGGAAAGAGGTCTCATTAACAAAAAAATCCCACACTTAACAGTGTTGAATCTGCCCTCCCCTTGCCTCCCTTTTTGGGGTATCACCAGTGCCTAATGACAATCAATGTGGGGGAAATTCTCTGTTTGTGCCTTTGCTTTCATCCTCTGTCAAATTTCCTTCCTTCTCATTTATCTTTGGGGTCTCCTTTAGATCTTTGTGAGTGAAAATGCTCCAATATCTCATCCTATCTGGTGGTGTATTCCTTGTAGTTCCTCAAATGTTTGTGGCTATTTTTTGCACTTCAGTCGGCACTGAGGGAGTCTCTAACATTTATTACTGTTCTTTCATTTCTTGGATGCTGCTTTTGTGAAGGTTCAGTTGTTTTTAGAAGGCAAAAGAAATGCCTGTCACCTAGATTTATTTCTCCTGGTACAGATTTGTGTGCCTTGGGGTCAATATCCCTTTTTAAAAATTTTTAAAAAATTTATTTAATTGTTTAAGTACAGTTTTCTGTCTTTTACTCCCATCCCAGCCAACCCCCCAGTCCTTCCCACCTCCCTCCCATTTCCAACCCCCTTAGTTGCTGTCCATATGTCCTTTATACTAGTTCCTGTAAATCCTTCCCCCTTTTCCCCTGAAATTCCCTCCCCTCTATATCCTTTCATCTCTCTGAATTTTGGATGGGAATGTGCAGTGAGCTCTCCATCTATTTTTGAACTTCGTTTAATTCCCTCCACCATGTAGACCACTGTCAAATGTAAAGAAAGAATTATTGCTTTTGGAAAACCAAACCTATTACCTTTCTTCTCCACAAATTATTACAGGCTCACACATACCTATTAATTCATCTTGAGTTCTTACCTTTGTTGTTTGTTTTGTTTATATTACCAAGACCATGCAAACACTGTTTGGACAGCAGAAGTCACCAAATCTATTTCATAGGAACTGATGATGAACCTGGATATTTTCTATCTTATACCTATTTAAATTTTGAACTCAAAGGATATATTGTGTATTTCCCATTTAAGTGGGTTTGAACAATTATTGTATGCTCTCACACTATTAATAATAAGAAATTTATTGAGACTCAATTAAATTGTCAAGAACTGTTAGGTGTTTACAGTGTAAAGTTGTTATTAATAATTACTAAATAATATTTAAATAGTAATTATAAAGATACTATTAATTTTTCAAATGCTGACTTTGACCTTTAGTGCATGTTATTTCTCCCAACTTAGTTTTTTCCCCATATTTGAGTAGCATCAATTCTATGTATTTCTGAAAGTCCTTTTATTTTTTTGTATTTATTTATTTTAAAAATAATTTTATTTAATTATTTTTCAAGTACGTTTTTTTGTCTATTTCTCCCATCCCAGCACCGCCCCCCACCCTGTGCTCCCACCTCCCTCCCATTTCCACCCCCCTTAGTTCTCGTCCCTGTGTCCTTCATATTTGTTCCTCCAAATCCCTCCCCTTCTGTCCCCCTTAAATTCCCTTCCCTCTTCCCTCTGGTCACTGTCCCCTTGTCCTCTATTTCAGTGTCTTTGGGTTTTTTTTCTGCTTGCTTGCTTGTTTTGTTGTTTAGCTTCCTGTTAAACGTGAGATCATATGGTATTTGTTTTTCAGCACCTGGCCTATTTCACTCAGCATAATGCTTTCCAGTTCCATCCATGTTGTTGCAAAGGGTAGTTGCTCCTTCTTTCTCTCTGCTGCATAGAATTCCATTGTGTATATGTACCACAATTTTTTGATCCATTCATTTACTGATGGGCACCTAGGTTACTTCCAACTCTTGGCTATTGTAAATTGTGCTGCTATGAACATTGTGGTGCATAGGTTCTTTGAAATTGATGTTTTAGGATTCTTGGGATAATCCTAGCAGTGGAATTGCTGGGTCAAAAGGCAGGTCGATTTTTATTTTTCTGAGAAAATTCCATACTGTTTTCCATAATGGTTGTACCAGTCTGCAATCCCACCAACAGTGAACTAAGGACCCCTTTTCCCCACACCCTCTCCAACATTTGTTGTTTGTTGCTTTGTTTATGATAGCCATCCTGACTGGTGTAAAGTGGTATCTCATTGTGGTTTTAATTGACATCTCTCTGATAGCTAACGATATTGAGCATCTCTTCGTGTGTCTCTGGATGTTCTGTATGTCCTCTTTGGAGAAGTGTCTGTTCAAGTCCTTTTCCCATTTTTTCATTGGGTTGGGTGACTTCTTAGAGTGGAGTCATGTAAGTTATTTGTATATTTTGAAGATTAAACCTTTGTCTGAGGTCTCATTGGCAAATATGTTTTCCCATACAGTTGGTTGTCTTGCTAATTTAATACTGTTCTCTTTAGCCATGCAGAAGCTTTTTATTTTGATGAGATCCCATTTGTTTATTCTCTCCTTTATATTCCTTGCTCTGGGGGACATATTGGTAAAAATGTTGCTGCGTGGAATATCTGAAATTTTCTTGCCTATGTTCTCCTCTAGGACTTTAATGGTGTCACGGCTTACATTTAAGTCTTTTATCCACCTTGAATTTATTTTGGTGTATGGTGTAAGTTGGTGCTCAAGTTTCATTTTTTTGCACGTAGCTGTCCAGTTCTCCCAGCACCATTTGTTAAAGAGGCTATCTTTACTCCATTTTATGTTACTGCCCATTTTGTCAAATATTAATTGACTGTGGAGGGTTGGGTTGATTTCTGAGCTCTCTGTTCTGTTCCATTGGTCTATGTGCCTGTTTTTATGCCAGTACCAGGCTGTTTTGATTACAGTAGCCTTGTAATACAGTTTGTTATCAGGTATTGTGATCCCTCCTACTTTGTTCTTCTTTCTCAAAAGTGCAACTGCTATTCAGGGTCGTTTATGGTTCCATATAAATTTTTGAAGTGTTTGTTGTATGTCTGTGAAATATGCCATTGGTACTTTAATAGGTATTGCATTGAATGTGTATATTTCTTTGGGTAGTATGGACATTTTGATGATGTTAATTCTTCCAATCCATGAACAAGGTATGTGTTTCCATTTGTTTGTGTCTTCCCTGATTTCTTTCTTCAGTGCTGTGTAGTTTTCTGCATACAGGTCTTTTACCTCCTTGGTTAGGATTATTCCCAGATATTTTATTTTTCTTTTTGCTACATTGAATGGGATTTTTTTTATTTCTGCTTCTGCTGATTCATTGTTAGTATACAAAAATGCCTTTGATTTCTGGATATTGACTTTGTATTCTGCTGTTTTGCCAAATTCATTAATTAGTTCGAGCAGTTTTTTGGTATAGGATTTTCCATGTACACTATCATGTCATCTGCAAACAGTGACAGTTTTGTTTTCTCCTTTCCTATTTGGATGCCTTTTATTTCCTTTTCTTGCCTGATCGCTGTGGCCATAAGTTCCAAAACTATATTGAATAGAAGTGGTGAAAGTGGACATCCTTGTCTTGTTCCTGATCTTAGTGGAAAAGCTTTTAGTTTTTGCCCATTGAGTATGATATTGACTGTAGGTCTCTCATATATGGCCTTTATTACATTGAGGAATGCTCCCTCTATTCCCACTTTGCTAAGTGTTTTTATCATAAATGGGTGTTGTACCTTATCAAAAGCTTTTTCCGCATCTATTGGTATGATCATGTGGTTTTTGTCTTTGCTTTTGTTTATGTGATGGTTTCACAGGAGAATTCTACAAAGCATTTAAGGAAGAGCTAACCCCTATTCTTCACAGACTATTCCAAAAAATCCAGAAGGATGTAAAACTCCCAAATTCTTTTTATGAAGCCAGCATCATCCTAATTCCAAAACCAGACAGAGACACAACAAAGAAAGAGAACTTCAGGCTAATATCGCTGATAACATAGACACTAAAATCCTCAACACAATATTGGCAAATCGCATCCAACAATATATCAAAAAGATCATACACCATGACCACGTGGGATTCATCCCAGGAATGCAAGGATGGTTCAACATTCTTAAAGTCCTTTTATGTATGATAAAACAGCAATAAGTGAATTAAAGGTTTTGTGTCCACCAATGAAAATGGTACTTAAGGTGTTTCCCAAACTCCTGTTTGTGTCCAAAGGCCCCTAACATATAGACATCCCAGGCCTAAAAGATATTTTCTATAAACCAAGAAGTGAAAACTTTTGGAAAAATTAGGTTTATGTTGAATTATTAATTTGCTGTCTGTTGGAATGATACATTTAAAAACTTTGAACCTATTAATAAAAATTGAACTCACATTGGTTTATTTTTTCAGTGAAAACATTATGAGATACTTTGAGAAATGCTTTGCTGAAACTAAGAATTATGATCCTCCTGACAATCACCTTAGGAAGATACATCACAACCTACATTTTATAGAACAGTTTATTAGTTTTCTATAGCTTTGATAACAAATTACCACAAACTGGATGGCTTGAAACAACAGAAATTTATTCTCTCATAGTTCCGGAGGTCAGAAATCAAAAATCAAGGTGTTGGCAGAAATGGTTCCTTTTTGGAGGCTCAGAGAGAGATTTCCATGCTTCTGTCCTGGTACAACTCCAATCTCTGACTCCCTCAACATATGGTGTTCTTCCTTGTGTCTCTTCTCCCTCTGCCCATAAAGACACTAGACATATGAACTGAAGACTTACCCTACTCCAATATGATTACATCTTAACTTGATATTAAATTATATCTGCAAAAACTCTATTTACAAACAGGGTCATATTTACAGGTACAAGGGGTTAAGAATCCAATATATTTTGCAGAGGTTGGAAAACATAATTCAGTCCACAACAAATAGAGAAAAGAAAAAAATTAGTGAAGTGACTGGTGCATATACACAGTCCATGGACCCATGACTTTTGTCTTTGTACAATATTCTTTTGACTCCAGCTCTCTTTCTCCTATGGAATTTTTTTATTTTTCATGACTTTGTAGATCAGCTATTTAATAGTCTGCTGGAAAATTTAATGGGAGCTAAAAATCAAGCTCACTATTTCTTGGTTTCCAAATCTATTATTTCCCATTTTATTAAGTTGTCCTTATCATTAACATTAGTTCCTCAAACACATTTTTTGTTTGTTTCCAAGCTCATGTAATTCCTCTGGGTCTGGAAATTTTAATTTGATTTGCTGATCCCGTATTAATTTTGCTTTTATATTGGACTTTAATTTTATTGTAATGATTGTTCTATGTATTCTAGTCTAAAGCATAATTCAGAATTGAGCAGTTCTTTTATGGGTATATCCATTTTCATGGACTACAGTTTGTGACAGAAATTGTTGGTCTTTTTCTAGATCCTCTTTGCCTTTACAGTTCTGATGTCTTCCAGTAAGGAATTGGCAGTTCAAAGTGTGGCACAAATTGTCAACTGTACAACTATATTTAATTAGTTAAATAACCAACCAATTCATAATTATTGAATTCTTGCTATGTGCCAAGAGCTGTATGAAATGGGGGTTCTAACAATGTAAGAAACAACACATAAGAAATTTTGCCCTAAGGAGCTTGCCTTCTATTATGGGGGGCACAATAGAGGAAACAGATAGTTGCAATAGTGTATGGTAACTGCTGTGAAAATAGTTGAACAAAGGTACTGCAAGTATACCAGAGGAGTTCCTTACCCAGCTTTGAAATAATTGTTATTACCACACTTTTGTAATTAGTTATATTCTCTTAAATATTGTTCCTTTATAATTCTAGATTATTATCTACTTTTTGAAGACACAGGCTGTTTTTACATATCTTGCTATGCTTAGGACTAGCGCTTCCCAGTCCCAATGTGTGTTTTTGCTTTACAATAGTGTGCAACATACTAATCAAACTAGAACAATATTACAGTTGAGCAACATTAACCCCTTTTTTCTTTCCTTGAGATTTATATCAATGATATAGTTCTCTAGAGAAAAATCAGAAAGCAAAGGTTGGAATCCTATCTTATGAAAGCTTAAACTGGAATTTTTTGAAGTGAGATTATTTAAAGATGTAAATTAGAGCACTAATTCTAGATTCCTTGGAGTGCATTTGTTTAATTTAGCTACTTTACATTGTTAAGATGTCTTATGTGGTTGGAGAAAATAAAGAAAAATGTTTTCTCAGATACATTGAACAATAATATGGGTGAGCATTAGCTACACATTTAGTTCCTCTAACAGCTTTCTTCTTTTACTTCCACGGCTTTTAGGAGGTTACTTCTAGGACAGCACTGCTCTTCAGTCTGCGACAGCACAAGTGAGAATCAGAGTGGAAGGAATACAGTGTCTATTGTGGTCTGTTTTTCTGTGTGACAGTTGTTCCTATTTTGTGTTTGTTTCTCCTTTAATGAGGAGACAACTTTCATCCAGGAGATGTATGGGTCACTTGTTAGTGCACTTAACTTAAATACACTAAGGCACTCCATTAGCTGGAAATGGTGACTTGCAGTTGAATTATTTTTGCACTGTGAATGGTTCCTTTTGACATATTTTAATATGCTTGCACACTGAGAGTGAGAGTGGGCGAACAGAAAACAGAGTGTTTTATTAACCCAGCGGTCACCTTTGAGGTTTGTACATGTCCACTTTTTTTTTTCTTGCCTTTGTACATAATCCCAAGAGACAGGTACTTGGCTTTGCTCAGAATAACAAAGTCAGACACAAATCTCCAAACACAATTGTTAGCTGAATGCCAACTGTTTCTTCTCATCTTTTTTTTTTTAACTTGAACATTAAGAATTGTGTCTTTATGGGTGAACTATACCATTAAAGAATGGGTTTGTTTTTCTTTCAGATGCTCCCCCTGTGATTTACTAGATTTATTTTACAATATTTAATATCAAGTGATAAAAGAAAATAATTTTTGCATTTTTTCTTTGCAGCACATCTTTTTTTACAAATCTATTAATAGAAGAACAGAAGAGAAATGTGTTACAAGCTTTAACTAGACTCCAATTTCAAAAGAAAGAATAATTAAGAGAAAGGGAGGAGACTTCAACTCAGCCAGGAAGCCAGGGCTCGATATACACAGTTCCACATGCAATTTTTATACACACCAATATTTCCAAGACTTTTCCCAGTAAGACCAGAAATTTCTTTAAGTCAATTATTAGCTTTTCCCAATGTATATATCTATATATATAGGTATAATTTCTAAGTAAATGTAATAGGTGAAATCACTTCTGAAAATCTATACATTTTAATTGTGTTCAAAGTTGAAGAAAAAAAAGAATAAACATCTAGAGCCTTCTCCCAGTTTCCAGTAAGTTTTTAAAATTCCTAGTAAGTTGCTTATCAAAAAGCATGTAAATATTAGAGCAAGAAGGCATCCAAAATATATAATTTTATCTTCCCTATCATTGTCATGATCAGGGTAATAATACTACTTGATACTTGAGAACATTTTTATTTTACAAAAAGTTTCATATCACCTTGTTTGGCTATTTAAACCACTCTCTGAGGTGTGCCATGTAAGTAGAAAGATTAAGAGTGATAAGCTTTCTGAAAGCATCCCAAGACTCCCAAAACCTGTAATGCAATGTGTAGAAAGGATGCTATCTTTGAACAAGAATTCTAGGTTTGCATTGCTATATCTATAATATTGGGCCTTTTAAAGCATTGCTTTGTTCAGTGGCTCAATGTAAGAGATAATAATTATGTCAAAAGTTGTTGGGAAGTTTGTTTGGAAACTATTTTTTGTAGAGGATCTACTCAGTGTGTATAGATACCAAATGTATTATAGATGGCAATTCTGCACCATGGTAGGAGGTTAGGGTACATAACTTTGAAGGGCAGCACAATGAATATATGACCCTAAGGCTAATAACTTTTTGGATGGAACATACCCAGCAAGTAGTGGAGAAAAGGTTAGAATCAATTTCTTCTGACTTTCAGTACACTTCTGTAAGTCACTTTAATTTATTTTTAAATTTAAATGCTATATTTTGAATAGCAACTTTTGAGCAAGTTTTTGAGCTGTAAATTATAGGGTGCAAGTATGAAAAAGGAGGAACTTGTTATGAAGGGCTTTTTAGTGTAGAAGGTAAATAATTACAATGAAAGAAAGACTATTTACCATAGGAGTGGCCCACAGCAATTTTACATGTTTTGATGATGTCACAAAATTTTATTATTGTGGAGGCATTTGAATTGGCTCTAAAGTATTGCTACATCCATTGTCAGAATATCTCTATTAATCATATTTGCTCTAACTTTCATATTAAACCTATTCTTAAAAATACTATTTGATTACAGTGTAGTAAACTTTCAACTCTAAATGCTTATTTATTATAAATTAAGCTTTAAAATTATTTTGTAAGGTAATGGATATATTTTGCTGAGTTCTACAAGTTTTGTCCTTTTAGTATCATCATCATCATTTTCACTTATCAGAACAGTAAATTTTTAGGACTTAGTGAGCAGGTGCTATGGGAGAGTCATCATGCTAATAATGTAAGAATACATACATTATTCTTACTTTTTCAATGAACCAGTAGAGTGGCTGTAAGTCCTATTTTGCAAACAACGAACTGAGGCTCACAGATTTTAAGAAATTGGCCCCAAAGCATACAATTAGCAAGAATGCATTGTTGTATGACCATGACAATACTGAAAGTTACTATTGTTCACCTCCTTGGGGGTTACACTTCCTCACTAGCTTTATTAGTGAGTACTCAGGTTATTTCCAGTAAGAACAACCCAGCTAAAAGTAGATTAAGACACACACAAAAAAACTTGGTTCCTGTTACTAGATAGGTTAGCTAATATCAGGGGCAATTGGAGCCAGAATTTCAAATATTGTTAAGAACATGTCTATTTTTCATCCACATATTTTTTTTGTTCTGAAGCCAGATTCCCCTTGCAGCAAACTGTAGGCTTCATTCCTTCCTCTATGTCCACATCCTCACAACTTGCCATCTAGGAAAAAAAATGGGGTTTATATTACTCAGGCCCAGGGTGAAAAATTCCAGGTAAAGATGTGCTAAAATCACAATTTCATCCCTTGGCCTGGTCATTAAGGTGGTGGTGAGTACTATGCTCAGTTTTCATTGGTCAGGAGTTCACTTTTATGGCTGTAGGGAGTGATGAAAGAAATAGTATGTTATTAGAACTGGGATGGGGTGTTCTATAGACATGATCTCTAAGAAATTAGTATAAGCCAGGTAGTCATCTAATTTGTGTCTATTAACTCAGGACATTACAATACCTTTTCTCATTGCCTTAGTTAATTCTTCACCAGTTGATTCCTTGATTATAATTATTAAAACATATCTTCAGGATGGAGAAGCTTTACCTAATTTTGTTCATTAAACTAAAGTCTGTCAAGTTTGTTTTAATACATTTGCAGTAGGTTTGACCCAGATATATTTTCCAGATACATTTTCTAGATCTTTGTTATTTTTCTAATGTAGACAATTCCATTTCTAATTGGGAACAGAATCAGTCTCTAAATTTAAAATAAATAAAAATTAGCACATGATTGATAGTTTTCAGTCTGTAGGAGTGTTATATGGACAGACTTGCCTTATACAATGGGTCTATTTGGCTAACTCTATCTTTGGTTTATCACATGCCAGAATCTCAGAGCCTAATCAATACTATATGATATGATAAAAATTAAATTTCTGAGTTTATAAAGCTGAGGACTAGATCCTTTTTCCTTTATAATTAAACTATTATTGTGTGTTCACCACCCCAAGTCTCCACCCATGACCATTTATCCCCCATACCCTCTTCTACCTCCACTAGGCAACTAACATACTTTTGTCCATGCCCATGAGTTTTTTTCTCTATCCCTCCACCCCACTACCCAGCTCCCTACCCCAAATAGCTATCAGCCTGCTGTCTATCTATGAGTCTGTCACTACTTCACTTGTTAGTTCATTTTGTTCATTCAGTTCCACATATGAGTGAAATCATATGGTACTTGTCATTCTCCGACTAACTTACCGTATTTCATTTAGCTTGGCACAGCCATTGTGGAAAGTTGTATGGAGTTACCCGAGAAACTTAAAAATGGAACTGCTTTATGATACCACTTATGATACCTAGTGATATCACTTTTGGGAATTTATCCAAAGAAACTTGAAACACAAATTCTAAAGAATATATGTGTCCCTATATTCATTACAGGTTTTTTTTATAATAGGATTTGAAAGCAGCCCAAGTGCTATCAGTAGAAAATTGGATAAAAAAGCCATGACACATTTACACAATAGAATGCTACTCATCCTTAAAAAAGAAGGAAATATTAGCTTTTGGAACAACATGGATGGACCTGGAGAGAGCCATACTCTTGCCTGACTTTATGAAGGACTGTCCACTTTGAAGGTCAGTTTGAAGTCATTAGACAGCTCACACTTTTGACTTATAAAATGTTGATGCACACTACTGTAAGAAAAATTCCAAGCTTTAGAGACTCATATTGTGATAAACACATTTTAAATACTATAAAAATTCTTGATAATACATTGTGATGTAAGTTTCAAAAAATTATTTATTTAGAAAATGAAATTTAACTTTTTTCAAGTATGTAAAACAATGAACTTATTTAATCAATGGAACACTATTTCTTTCAAAGCAGTATCATGAGCCAGCCTGGGTTGAATGTGAATGAAGAGAGACTATATGGGAAACTCTAGCCTCTTGGAGTGCCTAATTTCATGTTGCTGAAAATGTGTCAAAGGATAAAATTGTAAGAAAAGTGTGTCTCTTCCTTTTCTGTAATGATTTCAAACATTTTTCAAGTTCACCTCTGCCCTCCCAATACTCATATCTTACTGGGGGTGAGGGTAATAAGAGATGAGGGAGGAGGAAATGGCTAATTGGAAAAAGAATAATGGAATAAAAATTTAACTTTCTAGTGAAAGGTGTTTTGAAGCCTTTCAATTTAAAGTGGTTGCTTTCATATTGAATTTTCTCTTTTTGGTAAACACTGTCTTTCATGGGTGTGAGGTGAAGCTTATATGTCCACATTCTCCTCACCTAGATGACTTCCTCTGTGATGCTCCTTGTTTGGCCTCACGATCAGGCTTCCTGTTGGCTTCAGCTGCTGATTCTGAGGCTAATGAGATCATGGCCTTTTCTTTTGGCAGAAGCAGCATCAGCCATCAGTGCTAGTGGGCCATGGCCCTCAGTCACAAAGTCCAAGTTAAATTTACCTTATGCCACCCATCATGCACTGGGTTCTGCAAGAATATTTGTCAAGTCACCATCTCTGACATGATGAGGTCACTCAACACTCTCTGTGTTTTAAGGGGGGAGCAGAGCAAAAGCTCCTCATGTTGATGTTTCCTTCTCTCTCTCTATTGGTTTCTGTTCTTTTAGAAACTATCCACTGCATACACACTAAAGGTTTTGTCTGGCATGTCTGTTGTCCTGTCTCCCTTTGCTCTCTTTCTATATATATTTTTGGTGGAAACATATTACTTGTGTTAGTTTGCTAAAAACTTCCTATATCTTCTTCTTCCAGTACTAGCATGTACTTTTCTCTGGGGTCAAAGGGCAGGAGAGCTGCAAGTAAAGGATCTGGGATACAGAAAAGGAAAAATCCAGGAGAGATGTATGTCAAGGATATTTACTGTGATACAGAAGTAAAACTTAAGAAGAGAAGACAGTAAAAAAATTGCAATTACAGATCAGGTGCTAGATCTTCTAGGGTAAGATCCTATTTCTGGTTGTGATTTGGGTGTTCTAAATTTGTTAAATAACCTGTAGGATTTTATCATTTCCTCCAGATATAAATCTCCTTTACATTTATGCTGAACAAGCATTGAAGTTGTCAATTTGTAAGACCTCTTAAAATCATGGCTTTTAAATTAATTTCGGACTAATAACAAAAAAATTATGTCAAGGGGCCTATGTCAGGCATTATACCTTACACATTTTAAAAGTTCCTCTGACTCTAGTGTTGATAAAGGGATGGGAATTACAGAAGTCATAGAGCTGAAAAACATAAAGTGACAGCTATGCATTGCATATAAAAACTTAAAAATAAAAACCAAAATGAAGGCATTTCTTTACCCTAAAAAATATCCTTTTGTTGTAAATCTGAGGAATGCATTATTTGGACCTACGCAAATATAGCTACTACAATTGGATTATGAGCAATGGGTAGATTGAAATGGTGGCCATGGTTTATGCTGTTTACCTAAATTATGATTAATTTCATAATCATGAGACCTAAAGAAGATGCCTAATCCTCCTTGTGTTGTCTGAATAACACATTGTATATCTGAGATTCAGAGCATCTCCTACCCTGTGAACTAGTTTTGTAGCACAAGAGCTTACTAATGGAGGAAACTGGCTCACTGAAGCTGAAGAGGAAGGAGTGGGAATCACTTGTTCCCTTAGAGTACTCAAGCATAAGACAGTCTGGCACTGTGATTCTTATTAATCAGTACCTGCTCCTCAGGGTCTGCTTTATTTTAGGTGATGAAGCTGAGAGAATTTTCCAATCTTTTGGGTAATAAATTGCAACATCCAGAGTAGTTAAAATATTAATGTTATTCACAATGATTGGTCTATAATTTTGGCCTAATTTCCTTTTACTTATCTTGAAACAGAAAACTGATAACGTTTAACTTTGTAATGTTCCTGCATAAATGCGAGAGCTGGTTTTTTTCAACTTTTCTTTGTCTCTTCTTTGAACCTTTAATGAATTATTCTGACCAATACTTACCTCTTCAAATTTCTCATAGCTATTTGAAAATGTGCATTATGAAATTGACCAAAATATATTTTATTAGAATTTTAAGATAATATGCCCTCATAATATCTTCAGGTACATATGCTATAGCTTTATTCTCTTGTAGTTTAAAAAGATAGTTTAATTATCTTAAATTTACACAAAACATTATTAATTGTGGTAGTTGTTAATGACTAAAATAAAATAGCAATCTGTAAATTAATGTAACATTATTAAATATATTCACATCATCACCATTATGATTTAAAAAGGCCACTACTAGCATTACATAACAATATATGTGCATAACATTTGCCACAACAACTTTTGTAAGTTTGACATTTGCAGACCAGGTAATTTTTTTTTTTTTTTGCCTTTTGGGTAATACTTTCTTTTTTTTTTTATTTTAAATTTTATTTAGTTATTTTTTAAGTACAGTTTTTTGTCTATTTTTCCCATCCCAGCCTCCCCTGCCCCTTGCTCCCCACCTCCCTCCCATTTCCTCCCCCCTTAGTTCTCGTCCCTGTGTCCTTCCTATTTGTTCCTCCAAATCCCTCCCCCTTTTTCCCCTTAACTTCCCTTCCTTCTCCCCTCTGGTCACTATCCCCTTGTTCTCTATTTCAGTGTCTTTGTTTTTTTGGGTTCTTTTTTTTTGCAGACCAGGTAATTTTGTGAAAAAATTAATGTTGTATCAACTGAGACAAAATTAAGTAGGGTCACATTCTTTATACCTTATTTTTAAAGAAATAATGTTTTACTTTTTCTTAGTTGAAGTTAGTAATTAGGTTTATAAACCATACAACTGTGTTTACTGGTTGCAGTGGCACCAAAGATAGAGGCAACAGATAGAAATTTTAAGCTGGAAAGAAATCACAAATAACTACATTTTCAAAGTCTCTTGTAATTATTTAGAATATAAAAAATTGTTCTATTTGTCTTATTCTGCTACTAGCCTTTTAGATATGTCTTTTACACACTGTATTGTTTAATTCTTCATTAAAATTGGTATAAGCAGAAAAAGATAGTAGGTACTTAACATACAACTTTGTTGTGCTAATTTTCAGTGGCAACAATGTTATTTTCATTTTCAATTATTTTTAAATATGTGAGTCTATATATATAGATGCTAATTATTTCTAGTAGCTTTCACTAGACGAATAATGTCTATGTGTGCTAACTGACCATTTAGGTAAAATTTCAAATCTGATTAATTGAGAAAATAGGAATAGTATACATTTTCATTATAAGTTACATTATTTATTTTAAAAAATATATTTTATTGATTATGCCATTACAATTGTTCTATTTCCCCCCTTCATTCCCCTCTACCCTGCTCCCCCTCTCCCACCATTCCCCCTTTTAGTTTATGACCACATGTCTCAAGTTCTTTAGATTCTATATTTCCCCTACTATTCTTGACCTCTCCTCTATCTATTTTCTACCTACCATCTATGCTACTTATTTTCTGTACCTTCTCTCCCCTTCTCCTTCTCCCACTCCCCTGTTGCTAACCCTCCATGTGATCTACATTTCTATGGTTCTGCTCCTGATCTAGCTGTCCTCTTAGTTTGCTTTTGCTTTAGGTGTGGTTGTTAATAACTGTGAGTTTGCTGTCCTTTCACTGTTTATCTTTTTTATCTTCTTTTTCTTAGGTAAATCCCCTTAACGCTTCATATAATAAGAGCTTGGTGATGATGAACTCCTTGAATTTGATGTTATCTGAGAAGCAATTTATCTGCCCTTCCATTCTAAATGAAAGCTTTCCTGGATAACATCCGAATTATAGGGGTGCCAGAAGGGGAATAGGAACAGCCCAAAGTGGAAAACTTATTTGAACAAATAATAAAGGAGAACTTCCCTAATCTGGCAAAGGAAATAGACTTCCAGGAAATCCAGGAAGCTCAGAGAGTCCCAAAGAAATTGGACCCAAAAACGAACATACCAAGGCACATCATAATTATATTAGCCAGTATTAAAATGAAGGAGAGAATCCTAGAAGCAGCAAGAGATAAGGGGACAGTCACCTACAAAGGAGTTCCCATCAGACTGTCAGTTGATTTCTCAAAAGAGACCTTACAGACAAGAAGGGGCTGGAAAGAAGTATTCATTATAAGTTACATTATTTAATATTAACATATAACTATATAAGTTAAGAAATTCAGTGAAAGGTTTAAGAAAATGTCTTGCCTTGGTGTATTAATTGTTTTATCTCACTAGATTCAACAGTCCCCAACCCCTATGCTTTCCTTTTCATTTCCTAGAGTTTAGGTTCAAAGCATTATTTTTTTTGAGACTTGTACAGTCTGATTGCAAGCAGCAGTTCTGGCAGAAGCACTTTTCATTTTCTGGTAGCTGTATCAGAGAAAAAAACTAACTTCTAATATCCTGCCTCTTTGTTGGAGTTACAAAAGTTTCCCTTTGTCTGTCAGAGTGCCTATTCCCCACTCTGCTTTGTTGGGGTTAGAGATCATACCTTCTGCTTTTTTTCCCCTTGAACAACAGAAATTTACAATCTCACAGTTTTGGAGTCTGGAAATTTTACATGTAACCTCAAGATTGGTTTACCCCAAAGCTTCTCTCTATTGGTTGTAGATGGCCATCTTATCGCTGTGTTCTCCTTTTGTGCCAGTGTGTGTCTAAATTTCCTCTATTTATTTCAAGGTTCATAAAGGAGTGTGTGTGTGTATAAGTTTCAGAAGTATAATATTATAATTCAACACCTATAAACACTATAGTGATCACTCTCCCACTGCAAACCTACTGAGTATCCAACACCTTATAATTTAACCCTTTCATCTGATTCCCAACTCCCTTCTTCTCTGGAAACCACTCATTTATATGTCTTTTATGAGTTTGTTTATTTTTCTAATATATTTTTTTGCTCTTTGTTTGTGTCGTTTTTAACTTTTTTTATTGATTATGCCATTACATTTGTTCTATTTCCCCTTCTCTGTTCCCCTCCACCCTGCACACCCCTCCCCCACCCTTCTCCCCCCTTTAGTTCATGAACACGTGTCTCAAGTTCTTTACATTCTATATTTCCCATACTATTCTTACCCTCCCCCTATCTATTTTCTATCTACTGTCTATGCTACTTATTTTCTGTACATTCTCCCCCTTTCTCCTTCTCCCACTCCCCTGTTGCTAACCCTCCATGTGATCTTCATTTCTATGATTCTGCTCTGAATCTAGCTGTTCTCTTAATTTGCTTTTGTTTTAGGTGTGGTTGTTAATAACTGTGAGTTTGCTGTCCTTTCACTGTTCATCCTTTTATCTTCTTTTTCTTAGGTAAGTCCCTTTAACATTTCATATAGTAAGGGCTTGGTGATGATGAGCTCCTTGAATTTGATTTTATCTGAGAAGCACTTTATCTGTCCTTCTATTCTAAATGAAAACTTTGCTGGATAGAGCAATCTTTGTTGTAGGTCTTTGGTTTTCATGACTTGGAATACTTCTTTCCAGCCCCTTCTTGCCTGTAAGGTCTCTTTTGAGAAATCAGCTGACAGTCTGATGGGAAGTCCTTTGTAGGTGACTGTCCCCTTATCTCTTACTGCTTCTAGAACTCTCTCTTTCATTTTAATCTTGGCTAATGTAATTATGATGTGCCTTGGTGTGTTCCTTCTTGGGTCCAACTTCTTTGGGACTCTCTGAGCTTCCTGGATTTCCTGGAAGTCTATTTACTTTGTCAGATTGGGGAAATTCTCCTTTATTATTTGTTCAAATAAGTTTTCCACTCGTGGGTGTTCCTCTTCCCCTTCTGGTACCCCTATAATTCGTATGTTGGAACGTTTAAAGATGTCCTGGAGGTTCCTAAGCCTCTCCTCATTTTTTTGAATTCTTGTTTCTTCATCCTTTTCTGTTTGGTCATTTTTTTTCCTCCTTCTGGTCCACTCCTTTGATTTGAGTTCCAGTTTCCTTTCCATTACTATTGGTTTCCTGTGTATTTCCATTCATTTCAATTAGTTTAGCCTTCATATATTCCTCTAATTTGTGACTGTAATCAACCAGTTCTGTGAGCATCCTGATCACCGATGTTTTGAACTGTGCATCTGAAAGTTTGGCTATTTCTTCATTGCTTAGATTTATCGGCTCTCGGGCTCTGAGTTGTTCTTGAGCCATGTTTTGATCTGTTTGTGCCTGTTACATAGGAGGAGAGGCACCTTGGTGTTTACCGACGAAGCCACCCAGGTCGCAGGTTTGTGATGCTGTATGTGGGGGCGGGGTTAGAGAGGGAGCAATGGCAGTTTTCTCCACTTGCCCTGCCTGCTTATCTGAGTGCAAATGCGGAGTCTGCCGACCTGTACCAGTAGCTGGGGCCTGCAAGATCTTTCTCAATGCTTGCCTCTTCACAGGTTTATCTGCATGCAAATGTGCGACCGACTGAAGACAGCCAGCAGCGCCTCTTCCCCCATAACTAGCCTGCACCTGGGATCCACGCCCCTGGCTGCCTGTGCACCGCCCAGAACTTTTTTGCCCGACTGGCCCCGCTGCTGGTTCTGCCCCTCTCACTGGTTTAGCTGAGTGGTCCTTTATTTCTGGACTCCATATTTGATTTTCTGTGTGGTTTGGTTGCGTTTATTGTTGTTAAAACTTTATTTTTTTTAGATTTGGTTGTGTGAGGACAAAAAGTGTTCCCACCTATGCCTCCATCTTGGCGGAAGTTTGTGTCTTTTTTAAGATTTCACATATGAGTGAAATCACAGTGTTTATCTTTCTTCATCTGATTTATTTAACTTAGCCTAATACCCTCCAAATCTATTCATGTTTTTGCAAATAGCAAGATTTCATTCTTTTATTAAAGCTGAGTAGTATATACACCTATACCACATCTTCTTTATTTATCCAACCGCTGATGGACAGTTAGGTTTTTTTTTTTTTTGAGAGATAATTATACCTTTTATTTTAAACCATGGGCTGCATAATAATTCAGTATAATTCTTTTTTAATTTTATTTAGTTATTTTTCAAGTACAGTTTTTTGTCTATTTTTCCCATCCCAACCTCCCCCGCCCATTGCTCCCCACCTCCCTCCCATTTCCACCCCCCTTAGTTCTCGTCCGACAGTTAGGTTTTTTCCATATCTTGGCATCCTAAATAATGCTCCAATGAACATAGAGGTACACATTTATTTTTGAATTAATGTTTCTGTGTTCTTTGGATAAATGTCCAGCTGTGCGATAACTGAATCATAAGGGAGATCTAGTCTTAACTTTTTAAAGTGATCTCCATACTACTTTTTTCCTATTGTTTATGCTATTACAGTTGTTCCCATTTTTCTCCATTTTCCCACCTCCAACCAGTCTCACCCTCTGTCCTCCCTCAGTCAGTCCCCATATCATTATCTGTGTCCATGGGTAATGCATAAACATTCTTAGGTTAATCCCTTCACCAATCTTTCATTCAGTTCCCCTCCTCTTCTCCCCTCTGATAGCTATTAGTCTGTTCCATGTATCTATGATTCTATTTCTATTTTCTTGTTAGTTTATTGTGTTCATCAGATTCCTCATGTAAGTGAGATCATGTAATATTTGGCTTTCACTAACTGGCTTATTTCACTTGACATAATAGTCTCCAGGTCTATCCATGCTGTCAAAAAAACTAGGAGTTTCTTTTTTTTTCACTGCTGCATAGTATTTTATTGTGTAAATGTACACAGCTTTTTTATTCACTCATTTACTGAAGGGCACTTAAGCTGTTTTCAAATTTGGCAATTGTAAATAGCACTGCTATGAACATAAATAAATATATATTTGTGTGTGTATATATGTATATATAATTGGTGTTTTCAGATTCTTATGATATATTCACAGAAGTGGGATCACTGGGTCAAAAGGAATTTCCAGTTTTAATCTCTTGAGAATACTCCACATTGTTTTCCACAGTAGCTGCACCAGACTGCACCGCCACTGACAGTGCTCTAGGTTTCCCTTTTCTCCACATCCTAGCCAGCACCGTTGTTTATTTATTGATGATAGCCCTTCTGACAGGTGTGAGGTGATATCTTACTGTAGTTTTAATTTGCTTTTTTCTGATGGCCAGTGATGTTAAGCATTATTTAACATTTCTATGGGCCATCTGTATGTCCTCTTTAGACAAGTGTCTATTCAGGTCCTTTGCCATTTTTAAATTGGATTGTTTGTCTTCCTGGTATTGAGTTGTCTTAGATCTTTGTATATTTTGGAGATTAAATTCTTATCAGATCATTGGTGAATATCTTCTCCTCAACAGTGGGTTTATTTTCATATTGCCTCTGGTTTCTTTAGCTGTGCAGAAACTTTTTAATTTAATGTAGTTTCATTTGTTCTCCTTTGTTTCCAGTTCCCTAGGGGATATATGTACAATAATATTGCTATGTGAGATATATGAGATTACACTGCCTATGTTTTCTTCCAGGATTTTTATGGTTTCATGACTTACATTTAAGTCTTTTATCCATTTTGAGTTTTTCTTGTGTATAGTATAAATTGGTGATCTAGTTTCACTTTTTTTTTTTTTTGCATGTACCAATCCAGTTTTCCCAACAACATTTATTGAAGAGACTTTCTTTGCTCTATTGTATGCTCTTGTCATCTTTGTCAAATATCAGTTGGGTTTATAGTTGGGTTAAAGCCTGGGTTTATTTTTGAGCTCTCTGTTCTATTCTATTGACCTATGTGTTTATTCTAATGCCAGTGTCAGGCTGTTTTGATTACAGTGGCCTTATAGAATAGTTCTTCTTTGTTCTTTTTTTCTCAAGATTGCTGAGGCTATTCAGTGTCTCTTTTTTGGTTCCATATGAGTTTTTGGTTGTTTTAGTTCTGTGAAATATGCACTTACTTTAATAGGAATTGCATTGAATGTATAGATTGCATTGGATAGTATGGACATTTTAATGATGGTGATTCTTCTAATCCATGAGCACTATATATGCTTCCATTTTTTGTATCTTTCTCAACTACTTTCTTCAGTGTTTGACATCCATACTTCTTTTAATAGTTTTTGTACCAATCTGTATTCCCACATGCAGTATATAAGGGTTCCCTTTTCTTCACATTGTCTCCCAACACTTATTTCTTGTCTTTTAAATAATAGACTTTTTAATATTTATGAGGTGATATCTCATGTGGTTTTGATTGGCATTTCCCTAATCATTAGGGGGATTGAACATCATGTCATGTGCCCTCCTACTTTCTCTGGCCTGCTTCACCTTCTCACCCCTCCCTTAAAGTATACCACCCATTCCAAGCACTTGGTATCACTGTTTATTTTCTATATACCTCTTGAAAGTATTTGAAAATACATAGTCTATCATGCTGGGGTTTTTGTTGTTGTTTACTTGTTTATTGGCTAATTGGCTCAACAATTGAAAATGTAAGCTGTATGGGAGAATGAACCTAATTTGTCTTATAGTTGCCACTCTGGGGACTAGAGCACAGTAGGTGCTTATGAAATATTTGTTCAATAGTTTTCCTTAAAATTCTGTTTTGGGGATTCTTTTGACTTTTTTTCCAGGCAAAAGTCAGAAGAGTTTCTCCTGACTATCCTCAAGCAAATTTCTCCACTTTAATGACTTCAATAAATGTAAATCTGATAACCTATAAGTAATTGTTTTCTATTTATAACCTCATCTAACTAATATACAAATATCCAACTGCCTCTATCTATATACCTCTTCAAACTCAATACAGCTCAAACTATATTTGTAATCTAGTGACTCCCAGTGCCTCCACAAATAAAACAAACACCCTGACTATCTTCAGTGTTTTATACTTCAAAACCAGAACACTTGTCCATGCACTTGTACAAGACTTGAAACAGAGATTATCTTTTCATTTTTCTTTCTGTCATTGCTTTTATTGCAAACTCCTATTGCGTCTCCCTGATACTTAGAGTCTCCCTCAGAAATAGGTCTCAGATATGTCCACTTTCCCTTATTGCTGTTGCCACTACACTGGTTGAGGTGATTGCCTTTTCTCATCTGTATTACTATAATGCTCCATATTTAGTGTTCTTGTTTTCTGTCCTTTTCCCATTGTCTCTCTCCACGATGTATCTCTAGGGATCTTTTACTATGTAAATGACTTGGTATCCTTATCCCAAACAAGCAAACATACCAACAATAGGGGTTTCCTATATCCTTTAAGATAAAATTCAAAGTCTTTAAGCTGCCTGGTGCTGCCTGGTATATATCTTTACTCCACTAACCTTTGTTGCTTTGAGTACTTAGAAGAATTAATGATTGAATCTTAGGTAATTTTTTCTATATTATACTTTTTTCAGTGGAACTAAAGCTATAAAAATTTTAGATTATATTCCCCAGTAAGGACTTTATTGCATTTTTTCATATTAACAATTGAGGATAGATTATTAAACTTTGAAAACAGAGGAACATGGTAAGATTACACTTTAGTATATACTATATGCTAAAGATATATTCCTTAAAATGAAAATAACTACAAAGAGATACTAGCAAGCAAAGCTTAGAATTTTCTTTAAGAGTCATCTTTGGATATTGTTCCCATACGTGAACACACAGTTTTCAGACAGTATTGAAAGGCCAAATAACTTTTTTGTTTAGAAAATTTTCAAAGCACTTATTGTGTCCAATTATAGCTATAAAAGTATGTCAATAATACCCTCAAGCATATTCTTATTTTGATATCACTTAATGCCTTTTAATAAGTGACATATATTCATATTGTCTTCCAACCGACCCCCAGTTTTTTTCTGCAATGATTTTTTGTTTGTTTCGTTTTGTTTTAAAGTAAAAGTGCATTAGCTGGTTCTCATAAACAAAAACAATCCTTTTCTTTCCCTACCCAATTATTTGGATAGTCAATCAGGTCTGCTGTTTGAGAAAATAGTTTAAATGTTTGCAAAACTTTAATCCTTGTATTGTATAAAGTGTGAATCCTACATATATCTTAAACTTATTTAAATTTAAATAGTTGCCTTCATCTTCTTCTTTTACATTTGGAGCATATTGCAATTGCCTTCTTTTCTTCACTATTATTAACTTTGCCCCTTTTATCAGAAAAAAGATCTTGCTTTCTTTGATTCTCTTACTGATATTTTAAAAGAACTTTTTTCACTCTCTTGCTGTCTCTCTCAGGCAAGTCACATCTCAATTGTACTTTGTCACTCATTGTCAGTCTTTGTGTCCATTCTCTTATTTCAGCCTGATTTTTTCCTTTTTCTCTTTTTGCCAGGAGGGTTGACACTGGTGTTGGGAGTTTTAGATCAGTTTCAGACCTTAAGCAAAATGCATTTATTTCAAATGGAAATTGCAGTTTGAATAAAAAAGGCAAGGTTTCTTTGTTTCAATAAAATGGAGTCTTATGCAACACATATTCATCTAAAGAAATTTCAGTGTAGCACTTCTAAATAAATAATAATTGAAAAAGTTCTTATTGTGGGTTTTAGTTACTGAAGATAAGGAAAGGCATCTGCTTCGATACCCCCATCTGGCTTTTGCACAGGCATTTAAAACTCAGTATCCTCTTGCTCTTTCTTTTATCTGTGCCCATCTGCTTTATGCTGTGTTCTTACCCTAACATATTTTCAGACCCTTGCCATAGGGCAGAAGTGCCAAGCAATTATTTGTTGAGATAGAGAGTCCACATAATACTGTAAGTGACATCTGTTCTGTAAGAAATCCCTCCCTTGTGGTGGGAGCATCATATTAGCAGCTCATAGGAATATTGGAATTGACATACGGGAACAATTGAATGTTTTATCTTATCCTGAATTCTCACTCAGAGAGCATCTAATACCAGATGTTATAGAGAGTTGTGTAAACCCTTGACTCTTTCTCTTGTTCTCTTTACATCTGTGATAATTGGCAACACTATACTATAGGGAAAATTTCTTCCTGACCCAGCTGGTAGCCAAATTATGCCCTAAAGCATAGAGATTGACATATTTTAAAGTTTGCTGTAGTTAAGATTTTTCAAAATGGGATGTCTTTTATACTAATGTGCTTACTAGATTGTTTGATCTAAATGATAGCTTGAATAATAATTTCCACAAATTGTTCTTAATACTGTATTATTTGGCAAAATTAAAATGACAGATGAACATTTAATCTTTTAAAAATGGTGATCCCCATATTTGACAGTTGGTTCTTTAAAAGACTTCAAACAGATGATAAGAAAAATAGATCATAGTACATAATGATTCAAGTCTTGAATGTTTGTATAAAGACGTATTTGGTGAAACATTAACTGTTTATGGGTAAACTCTGAAGTTACTGATTTTCACCATTTGATGTTAAGAAGGCAGAAAGAATTTGGAAACAAAATTATTATTGGCAAACTTAAAATATAATATGAAAGGTAGGTTCCAAATAAATTCACACTTAATTCAAATTTCTAAATCATCTACATTTATTCTGTTAATGAAATTGGTCTTGGGACACCAAGACCTACTTCAGATTCAAAATAGTTAGAATGGTATAATTATTGAAGGTTTTAAAAATTAGAATTGAGATGGTACTCAACTATATAATTCAACCCATTTACTTAAGTCAAATGAAGATTTAAATATTTAGTGATATTAAGCTGTATACTTATGCTTTGTTGCAATGCCTACTACTATGAAAATTAGTGACCTAATATAACAACTATTTTACTTCTTTATGATATGGGCTGGAGTCATTCTAGTGGTTCTTTTGCTGCTCATTCTAAATATGATGATGACTGTCCTGGGGATTGATGGTCTAAAATAGCATCATTCAGTAGCCTGATTTGTTTTGGCTACCTGCTAGACAATTTGACTTTAATAGGATAATTCAGCTTCTTCATATGTAGCAAGGATCTAAAAGCAGAAAGAAGAGGGACCAGCCTTAATGTGGAAATTACTTTAAATTTCTGCCTGTAAAATGTACCATTGGTCAAGCCAAACTGACAAAGCCCAGAGGCAATGTAGGAAAAGACTATGTAATGGATGAATGCAGAGAAGTATGATATTTTTGGCTGTGCTAACTGTAATAATTTATTGCATTTTGCTACCAGGATTATTCATTGGCAGAGCCTTATCTTCCAGAATACCCATCACTAGAATTTTGGCCTACATTCTATGAATCTACAAGAGAAAAAAATAACATAAAAATCAAACTAATTTCTTTGACTCTCCCTCTTTTAAAATATTTTAGACACAAGTCCATTTATGTATGTGGTTTGCAAATACTTTCTGCAAACCTATAGTTCATTATGTTATCCTTTTTTCAAGTTTTAAAAATATATTTATTGATATGCTGTTATAATTGTCCCATATTTTTCTTCACTTCATTCCCCTCCATCATGCACCACCTCTCCCACCAGCATTCCCCACTCTGCTTCATTCAAGTCCATGGGTTGTACATGTAAGTTCTCTGGCTTCTCCATTTCCTATACTATTCTTGACCTTCACCTGTCTATTTTGTTTTTTTAATTTAATTATTTTTAACTACAGTTTTCTGTCTTTTACTCCCATCCCAGCCCACCCCCCATGCACCCCATCTCCTTCCCATTTCCACCCACCTTAGTTGTTGTCCATGTGTCCTTTACACTAGTTCCTGTAAATCCTTCCCCTTTTTCCCCTGAAATTCCCTCCCCTCTCCCCTCTGGTCCCTGTCAGCCTGTTCTGTATTTCAGTGTCATTGTTTTTATTTTGCTCACATGTTTGTTTTGTTGTTTAGCTTCCTGTTAAAGGTGAGATCATATGGTATTTGTCTTTCATCGTCTGGTTTATTTCACTCAGCATAATGCTTTCCAGTTCTGTCCAAGCTGTTGCAAGGGGTATGAGCTCCTTCTTTCTTTCTGCTCCATAGAATTCCATTGTGTATATGTACCATAATTTTTTGATCCATTCATTTACTGATGGGCACCTAGGTTGCTTCCAGCTTTTGGCTATTGTAAATTGTGCTGCTATGAACAGTGGGGTGCATAGGTTCTTTTGGATTGGTGTTTTAGGGTTCTTAGGATATAGTCCCAGCAATAGAATTGCTGGGTCATAAGGCAGGTTCATTTTAAGTTTTCTTAGAAAATTCCATATGTTTTCCAAAATGGTTGTACCAGTCTGCATTCCCACCAACAGTGAATTAGGGACCCCTTTTCCCCACAACCTCTCCAACATTTGTTATTTGTTGCTTTGTTTAGGATAGCCATTCTGACTGGTGTAAGGTGGTATCTCATTGTGGTTTTAATTTGTATCTCTCTGACAGCTAGCGATATGGAACCATAAACAAGCCGGAATAGCAGCTGCTATTTTGAGAAGAAGAACAAAGTAGGAGGAATCACAATACTTGATATCAAATTGTATTACAAAGCCACTGTAATCAAAACAGCATGGTACTGGCATAAAAACAGGCACATAGACCAATGAAATAGAATGGAGAGCCCAGAAGTCAACCCAACTCTCTACACTCAATTAATATTTGACAAAGGGGACAGTAACATAAAATGGACTAAAAATAGCCTCTTCAACAAATGGTGTTGGGAGAACTGGACAGCTATGTGCAAAAAAGTGAAACTTGAGAACCAACTTACGTCATACACCAAAATAAATTCAAGGTGGATAAAAGACTTAAATATAAGCCATGACACCATTAAAGTTCTAGGGGAGACTATTGGCAGGAAAATCTCAGATATTTCACACAGCAACTTTTTTATTGATATGTCCCCTAGAGCAAGGGACATAAAAGAAAGAATAAACAAATGGGATCTCATCAAAATTAAAAGCTTCTGCATGGATAAAGAAAATAGTATTAAAATAAAAAGACAACCAACTGTATGGGAAAACATAATTGCCAATGATACCTCAGACAAGGGTTTAATCTCCAAAATATACAAAGAACTAACATGACTCCACTCTAAGAAGACAAATAACCCAATTAAAAAATGGGAAAAGGACTTGAACAGACACCTCTCCAAGGTGAGAGATCCAGAGACACATGAAAAGATGCTGAATACCTTTATGTTATCCTTTTAATAAGATACTTCACAGGATAAAACTTTTTAATTTTAATAAAATTCAATATGATTATTATATGTTTTTTAAAATGATCGTTCAAGCAGTTTTCTATCTTTTACTCCCATCCCAGCCAACCCCTCCAGTGCTCCCCACCTCCCTCCTGTTCCACCCCCCTGCCTTAGTTTTTGTCGATGTGTCCTTTATACTTGTTCCTGTGAATACTTCCCCTTTTTCCCTAAAATTCTCTCCCCTCTCCCCTCTGGTCCCTGTCAGCCTGTTCTGTATTTCAGTGTCTTTGGTCATATTTTGCTTGCTTGTTTGTTTTGTTGTTTAGGTTCCTGTTAAAGGTGAGATCATATGGTATTTGTCTTTCAACACCTGGCTTATTTCACTCAGCATAATCCTTTCTAGTTCCATCCATGCTGTTGCAAAGGGTAGGAGCTCCTTCTTTCTGCTGCATAGAATTCCATTGTGTATATGTACCATAATTTTTTGATCCATTCATTTACCGATGGGCATCTAGGTTGCTTCCAACTCTTGGCTATTAGAAAATTGTGCTACTATGAACATTGGTATGCATAGGATTTTTTTTTGATTGGTGTTTCAGGGTTCTCAGGATATACTCCTAACAGTCGAATTGCTGGGACCAAAGGCATATTCATTTTTAGTTTTCCTAGAAAATTTCATACTGTTTCCATAATGATTGTACCAGTCTGCAATCCCACCAACAGTGAACTAGGGCCCCTTTTCCTCACAACCTCTCCAACACTTGTTGTTTGTTGCTTTGTTTATGATGGACTTTCTGACTGGTATAAAGTGGTATCTCATTGTGGTTTTAATTTGTATCTCTCTGATAGCTAGTGATATTCAGCATCTTTTCGTCTGTCTCTGGATCCTCTGTATGTCCTCCTTGAACAGAAGTGTCTGTTCAAGTTCTTTGCCCACTTTTTAATTGGGTTGCTTGTCTTCTTAGAGTGGAGTTGTGTGAGTTCTTTGTATATTTTGGAAATTACACCTTTCCTGAAGTGTCATTGGCAAATATGTTGTCCCATAAAGTTGGTTCTTTTTTTTACTTTAATGCTATTTTCTTTATCCATGCAGAAGCTTTTAATTTTGATGAGATCCCATTTGTTTATTCTTTCCTTTATGTCTTTTGCTCTGGGGGACATATCAGCAAAAATGTTGCTGCGTGAAATATCTGACATTTTCCTGCCAATGTTCTCCTCTAGGATTTTAATGGTGTCATGGCTTATATTTATATCTTTTATCCACCTTGAATTTATTTTGGTGTATGGTGTAAGTTAGTGCTCAAGTTTCATTTTTTTTGCACGTACCTGTCCAGTTCTCACAAAACCATTTGTTGAAGAGGGTGTTTTTGCTCCATTTTAGGTTACTGCCCCTTTATTGAATATTAGTTGCCCATAGAGACTTGGGTTTATTTATGGGCTCTCTGTTCTGTTCCATTGGTCTATGTGCCTGTTTTTATGCCAGTACCAGGCTGTTTTGATTACAGTGGCCTTATTATACAGTTTGGGGTATTGTGATTCCTCCTACCTTATTTTTCTTTCTAAAAATTAAAGCTTCTATTCAGGGTCATTTATGGTTCCATATAAATATTTGAAGTGTTTGTTCTATGTGAAATATGCCATTGGTAATTTAATAGGTATTGCATTGAATCTGTAAATTCAATGCAATACCTATTGCATTGGGTAGTATGGACATTTTGATGATGTTAATTATTCCAATCCATGAACACCATATATGTTTCCATTTGTTTGTGTCTTCCTTGATTTCTTTCTTCAATGTTGTGTAGTTTTCTGTATACAGGTCTTTTACCTCCTTGGTTAGGTTTATTCCCAGATTTTTTTTTGTTGTTTTTGCTATATTGAATGGGATATTTTTCTTGATTTCAGCTTCTGCTACTTCATTGTTAGTATACAGAAATGCCTTTAATTTCTGGATATTGACCTTGTAACATGCTGTTTTGCCAAATGCATTTATTAGGTTGAGCTGTTTTGGGGCAGAGTCTATAGGATTTTTCACGTACAGTGTCACGTCATCTGCGAACCATGACAGTTTTGTTTCCTCCTTCCGGATTTGGATGCCTTTTGTTTCCTCTTCTTGTCTAATCACTGTGGCTAAAACTTCCAATACTATATTGGATAGAAGTGGTGAAAGTGGACAACCTTCTCTTGTTCCTGATCTTAGTGGAAAGGATTTTAGTTTTTGCCCATTGAGTATAATGTTGGCTGTAGGTCTCTCATATATGGCCTTTATTATATTGAGGAATGCTCCCTCTATTCCCACTTTGCTGAATGTTTTTATCATGAATGGGTGTTGTACCTTATCAAAATCTTTTTCCGCATCTATTGATATAATCATGTGATTTTCGTCTTTGCTTTTGTTTATATAATACATTATATTTATTGATTTGCAAATATTGAACTATCCTTGCATCTCTGGGATGAATTCTCCTTGGTCATGGTGTATGATATTTTTAATGTATTGTTGTATGTGATTGGCTGATATTTTGTTGAGGATTTAATTGTCTATATTTATCAGCATTATTGGCCTGAAGTTTTCTTTCTTTGTTCTATCTTTATCTGGTTTTGGAATTAGGATGATGCTGGCTTAATAAAAAGAGCTTGGGAGTCTTCCATCATTTTGCATTTTTGGAATAGTCTGTGAAGAATAGGGGTTAGGTCTTCCTTAAATGCTTAGTAGAATTCTCCTGTAAAACCATCTGGTCCAGGGCTTTTGCGTGATGGGAGTTTTTTTGATTACTGCTTCAATTTCATCTGCTGTTACTGATTGGTTCAGGCTTTCTGCTTCTTTTTCATTGAGTTTTGGAATATTATATTTTTCTAGAAATTTGTCCATTTCACCTAGGTTTTCAAATTTCTTGGCATACAGTTCTTCATAGTAATTTCTTACTATCCCTTCTATTTCTGTGGTGTAGTTGTAATCCCTCCTCTTTCATTTCTGATTGTGGTTATTTGGGTCCTCTCTTTTCTTTTCTTGATGAGCCTACTTAAAGGCTTGTTGATTTTGTTTATCTTTTCAACAAACCAGCTCTTGGATTCATTGATCCTTAGAATTGTGCTTTTAGTCTCTATTTCATTTAATTCTGCTCTGATCTTGATTATTTCCTTCCCTCTACTTGCTCTGGGCTGTCTTTGTTGTGGTTCCTTGAGTTCTTGTAGGTGTAGGGTTAGGTTGTTTGTTTGAAATGTTTGTATCTTTTTTAGATAGGCCTGTATTGTTATGAACTTCACTCTTAAGACTGCCTTTGTTGTGTCCCATAATTTTTGGGTTGTCATGAGTTCATTTTCATTTGTTTTCAGAAACTTTCTGATTTCTTCCCTAATTTCATTCTTGACCCATTCATTGTTTAATAGCATGCAATTCAATCTCCATGATTTTGGGTGTTTTGGGTTTTTTCCTTTGGGGTTGGTTTTCAGTTTCTGTCCCTTGTGGTCAGAGAAAATGCTTGGTATGATTTCAATTTTCTTGAATTTGCTGAGGCTTGTTTTATGTCCTATCATGTGTTCTGTCTTTGAAAATGTTCTATTTGTATTTGAAAAGAATGTGAATTTAGCTACTTTGGGATGAAGGGCTTTATATATATCAGGTAAATTTATTTCATCTAGGGTGTTGTTCAGTGCCACAATATCTTTGTTGATATTTTGTTTGGAAAATCTATCCATTTTTGACAGTGGGGTGTTGAAATACCCTACTATAATTGTGTTGCTGTCAATATCTTTCTTGAAGTCCTCTAAGATTTTCTTTATGTATTTCAGTGCTCCTACGTTGGATGCATATATATTTACGATGTTTATGTCTTCTTGGTGAATTCTTTTATTGAGTATTATGAAGTGACCTTGTGGGTCTCTCTTTATGGACCTTTCTTTGAAGTCCATTTTGTCTAATATGAGCATTGCTACCCCGGCTTTTTTTTTTTTTGTCTGTTTGCTTGGAAACTTTGTTCTCAGTCCTTCTCTTTTAGTCTTTGTAGATCCTTTGTCCTGAAATGGTTCTACTGTAGGCAGCATATGTGTGGGTCATGCTTCCTTATCTATTCAGCTCTTCTGTGTCTTTTGTTTGGAGCATTTAGTCCATTTACATTTAAGGTTATTATTGAAAGGTACTCATTTATTGCAATTTTTGTACCTGTTTTCCTCTCTGTCTCTCTCTTTGCCTTCCTTTCCTTAAAGCAGTCCTTTTAGCATCTCTTGCAGAGCTGGTTTGGTGGAGGCATATTCTTTTAGACTTCTTTTGTCTTGGAAGCTCTTTATTTCACCTTCTATCTTGATTGAGAGCCTTGCTGGGTAAAGTAGCCTTGGTTGCAGGCCGCTGGTTCTCATTACTTGGAATATTTCTTGGCATTCTCTTCTTGTTTGGACTGTTTCCATTGAGAAGTCAGTAGGTGACCTTATTGGGTCACCCTTGTATGTTACTTCCTTTTTCTCCATTGTTGCCTTTAAGATTCTCTCTTTATCTTGGAGTTTTGCCATTTTAATGATGATATGTAGGCGTCTTTGGATTCCTTTTGATTGGGACTCTCTGTGATTCCTGGATTTGTGTGACTTTTTCTTTCATCAAATTAGGGAAATTTTCCCTCATGACTTTTTCAAATAAGTTTTCTATCTCTTGATTTTCTTTTTCTTCTTCTGGTATCCCTATTATTTGGATATTATTATGTTTCATATTGTCTTGCATTTCTTTTAAGCTCTCTTCATTCTTTCTGAGCTTCTTTTCCTTTTCTTGCTCTTTGTGGGAGTTTTTTCCTACTTTGTCCTCCAACTCAATGATCTGATCTTCTGCTTCATTAATCCTGCTTTTGATTCCTTCTACTGTGTTCTTCAGTTCAGAAATTGTATTCTTCATTTCCTCTTGGCCCTTGCTGTTAGTTTCTATTTCATTGTTCATGTTGATATAGTTTGCAGTGAGTTTATTTTAGCTCCCCTATAGTTTGTGGTGGCTCATTTTGAGCTCTTTGAACTTCCTGATAACCAGTGCTTTGAATTCAATATCTGATAGTTCACTTGCCTCTCTTTCATGTAACATTCTTTCTGAGGCTTCCTTCTTTCTTTTCATTGGGGAATTGTTTCTTTGTCTTCCGATTGTTTGTGAGACTCTTCTTGTTAGCCTCAGGTTGTTAAATTGATCTGTTCTGACTCCTTGGGTTTATGGTGTGAACTTCTGTGATAGAATACCTGTGAAATTCAATGATGCCATCTACTTCAGGTGTCTTGATATTTTCTACTTTCACCTACTTCTTTTTTGTGTGTGTGATCAGTTGGAGGAGGAGGGAAAATGATATGACAGCAGGAGAATATTTTATGATATTTACAGTCACAGCTAGTAGAGAAGAGTAGAAGATCTTTAGGCTATATACAGTGTTATCCATAATCTTCAATACAACTGCCACTTTTAAGAAATAATGGACAAATGATAAGTGTCTCATTGGGGAAGGAAGGCTTGTGAGTTGGATCTAGAAAGCAGTGAGGTTTTGGGTTGTCACATTCTGAGGCAACATGAGAGTAAAGGATAGTAATTAGGTATAGTGTGTGCGCAAATAGAGTTAATCACTACAGTAATAGAATTCCAGAAACTGTTAAGTGGACTAAGATCCAAGAGATGTGTTGTGAAGTATTTACAGTTTATAGAACAGCTATTATTTACAATAATATTAGAGCATCAATGATATGACAGACTCTATGTGATCTGGATAACATGAATGGGGGTTAGAACTTTGGATAGTGTGCTAAACAAAACAAGTGGCATGAATTATAGAAAATTAGCAATCACTGTAGAGAAAAAAAACAGGGGAAGCCTGTCAAATGCTACAATATAACCAGTCAAGGCCAAGAAGCCTATACAGAAACAGGAGGAATACAGAGATGCTATTAAAATATAAAAGAAGTGAGAATAATGAAAAAAATTATACAAATATGGAGCAACATTTGGCTTCTCTGTTATAGCAAAGTGAAATTTGTCTCTCTGTCTCTACTGTTGGGATGCTCCCTCTTTGGGTCCAACTATGGTTTTTTTGTGGTTACAAGTTTTTTGTGTCCCTTGTAGGCAAAAGAAAAGAAAAACAAACAAACAAACAAGCGAAAAAGGCAGGAGAAGGGAGGAAAAAGCAATAAGTTTGGATAGAAAGGAAGAAGGAATAAAACAGGAAAGTAGAAAAGAGAGGGAAAAGTATTGAAACATAAAACAATAATAAAATTAAAAAATACATTCTAATAAAAATATTACTAAAAAAACCCCACCAAAATTATCTCTTGTTGGTTTTAAACTTGCCAAACTGATTTTTGTGGCTGCTGCAGGCTTAGGGTTGATTGGTGTGTTCTTTCTACGTGTGCTCTCCCAAGAGCTGGCCCAGAGCCTCTCCCCAGCATCCCATGAAGGCAATCTAGTTTCTTCTCAGGGCACTTTCCCTGGGTGTCGTCTCTGTGGGATGGGGTGCAGGCATGCATGCTGGCCAGTGGGGCTGCCTAGGACCTGTGGGATCTGTCACCAACCTTCCCAGTTCTGTGGGGGAACATAAGGCTTCTGCCCAATCTCTGGATCCCTGCGTGGCTGGGTGGGGAGCAGGCCAAGCTGCTGTTGCAGGAGAATCCTTCACTTTACTTTTCAAAAAAATTTCTTCAGAAAGCCTGCCTCTCAGCCCAGCCTAATCCCCCATCCAGACGGGTGACTATTGAAGTCAGAGCCCCACACTGCGCCTCTCAATTCTTGTGAGCAGGGGACCACAGGGTCAGTGGTTGAACATGGCCCTTTGTCCTTATTACCCTCTCTGTAAACTCAAGCAAACAGGTCTCTCCTTGGCGTTGCCCAACCTTGCTTGGCTGGGGAGGGAGGGAGCTGATGTCCTAGCTCTCCCCCAAGGACCCTGCAGTGGGCTGAGGCTCCCGAAGAATCCATGGCAGACACCCCTGGTGCTGGACATCAGCTGAGGCTGCTGGGTGCTGGGGCTCCTGTGGCAGATGCACTGGGTGCTGGTCATTGGCTGAGGCTGCTGGTCCCCAACTGAGGCCACTAGGTGCTGGTCAATGCTGCAGCTGCTCTTGTCTTGGCTCAGGTCCCCAAGACCCCACTGACCTGCAGCTGTCTCCTTACTGTCTGGCCCTTCAGAATCCATCACAATCTCTGGTCTCTTATTTTCATAAATGCTGGGAAACTGTTGGCTGTTTGTGCTGTTCCTCCGCAGATCTGCCAGGATTTTCTTTCTTGTGTGTGGGACATGGAATCTACTCCATTCTACTTCATCGCCATCTTCCTTTCTCCCTCTGGTCTTTCTTTTAAGAAGTCACCTGCTAGCCTTATTGGAGTTCCCTTGTGTGTTACTATCTGTTTCTCTCTTGTTGCTTTAATACTCTCTCATTGTCTTTAAAATTTGGCATTTTAATTATGATGTGTCTTGGATAGACCTCTTTGGATTCCTCTTGATTGGGACCCTCTGTGCTTCCGGAATTTGCATGGTTTTTCCCCTCTCCAGGTTAGAGAAGTTTTCTGCCATTTTTTCAAACAGGTTTTCTATCCCTTGCTCCTTTCTTCTCCTTCTGGTATTCCTGTGATTCTGTTATTATGTTTTATGTTGTTTTGAAATTTTGATAAGCTATCCTCATACTTTTCGATACTTTTTTCATGCTGTTGCTCTACCTGGGTATTTCTTTCTAGCTTGTCTTTTGGCTCACTAATGCAGTCCTCTGCTTCATCCAGCCTGATTTTAATTCCCTGTAGTGTATTTTTTATTTCAAATATTGTATTCTTCATTTCTTCCTGGCTCTTGTTTATGGTTTTTATTTTCTCTTTTATGCTGTTGTAGTTCCCACTCAGTTCTTTGTGGTTGTTACAGAGTTCCTTGAGCATTCTTATAAACATATTTTTGCATTCTGTATCTGATAGGTTGCTTTCCTCAATTTCGTTTAGCTCTTTTACTGGGGATTCTTCCATTCTTTTTGATTGTAGATTCTTTCTTAGTTGCCCTATTTTAGCTACCTCTTTTTTTTTTTCCTGCATCTCAGGCTACTCTGCTTTGCCTGCCTTTTTTTGTGGGTTTTGTGAATTTTTATGGAAGGAGTCCTATAGGACTCAGTGTTGCAATCTCTTTGATCTTTTTGTCTGGATGTTCTAGGGTTGCCTTTTCTCCCATTTTTGTGGGCTGTCTTGTTTGTACTTTGTGTTTACTTGTTAGTGGCATATTTATTAGTGGGTTCTTCCCTCCAGCAGGCTTATTGGTAGTCACAACTCCCACCTTGCCTTCTATGCACCCATTTTGAGGTATCCTCTGTACACTTTGGCTTCCAAACTTCATATCACCCAAGATTCTGTTGGCTGTTTATTTTGTTTTTTGGAAGATAATCTAAGTGTCCCAGTTGGAGGTATGAGCAAATTGGCTCAGCTCCCACCTACTTGGCTGCCATCTTCTCTCCTCCAAGTATTCCTTTTACTCTCCATGTTTTCCTTTACTTCCATTTCTTTAGACATATATATTTTCTAGAATGCACTTTGGAGTTTATGTGGATGTCACATCCTGCCTTCTTCTAGAAAGTTTTCTCTTGAGGACAAGGTCAAGTCTATATCTCTCTTTGAAACTTCATTGTGTTCAGTCTGCTGACATGCTAACTCATTAGATACTCAGTAAATGTTAACTGGTTGAATGAATGAGCCAATTAAAGCAATGCAATTTTTTGTCTTTTTAAAGAATTGTTAATGTATTATTTCTCTGGACTGGTTTTAATTGTTTTCAGGGCATTTGTTGGAGCCGTTTGTGTATTTAGTTGCTTTCTGTCATAGAGTCTGTGGAAGGTGGCTGGTTTTCTGGTAATGACCATACTTAATTAAATCTGGCAATTACTTTGTGACTCTTGAAGGGACCTACATTTTTTACATTAAAAAATATATGGATAAAGAAAGCAGTAGTGATCATCATGGAAATTTGCCTTGTTTACTTGGTAGATTTTACCTAATTCAAGTAATTAAATGTATTAATGTGGTATTTGCTTTAGCCATGGCCTTGAAGTTAAGTTGGAAGAATATTACCAAGAAAGTGTGTATGTTGAATCTAACTTTAATTCATACACACAGACACACATTACACATACCTATCACTCTTTCTTTTTTAACTTTAGGTTTTAAAATTTCACCACAATGAGAAGTCATACTTTAGTTAAAATGTACAGTGCTTCAACTATCTGATTATGCTTATTTTACCTCAGATAACACATTTATTTTTAATTAATGGGTGCATGAAAGATGTATTTGCTAAGTTTTGTCTATTTAAATCTGCAGTTCCAAGGCAGTGTTTTAATCCTATTAAAACTAATTGAATGGAGTCTGTAGGTTTTGTAAGTTAGGCAAAGTTTGATTTATAACTAGTATTAAAGGAAATAAAATTTAAGAACCAAACAGTAACATCTAACTTGTAATTTTTTTCTTTCCACTTGGATCTTAGGGTGAGGTGAAAGACTACTTTCAGAATTCATGGGAAATTCACTGGAGACATTGGGATGAGCTCTTCTTATCTTTGAAAGAAAAATTAACAAGTAAAAAGGTCCCTGTGGTGTTGAGATGTTTACATTATGTCTTTATGAGGCATCTCCTAACTTTATTGGACAAAAGTTCCAACAATGTTTCCATTAAGACACTTTTTACAGACTAAACAATGTCAGTGTAAAAATTTGCTCTGGGCTAATGTTGGCATCAAGATTCTAGGCTTGAAGCTATTTTGTTATAGAAAATCAGCTGTACCAGTTTAGCTTATTAAAGAGGATAAATATATGTGTCCAATTGCTTTTTACTTTTTCTGTTAGTTAAGAATTTTAAAAAATATATTTATTTATTTATTTATCTTCAGAAGGGAAGGGAAGGAGAGAGGGAGAGAAACATCAATGTATGGTTGCCTCTCATGTGTCCCCTGCTGGGAACTGGCCTGCAGGGAACTGGCTTGCAACCCAGGCATGTGCCCTGACTGGGAATTGAACCACGATCCTCTGGTTCACAGGCCTGTCCTCAATCCACTGAGCTACACCAGCCAGGGCTTGTTAGTTAAGAATTTTTTAATGGCTTTTGCAAATGTACAATTTTTCCTATACAACAAACAGACACATGTTTATAAAAAGAACATTTTGGGCTGAGGCACATTTTCAGTCTTGCTAAAGACTGAAAGACTTTGTAAATTGAGTTAAGGATTAGAGTTCTTGCTTATTTTTATATAAAAAAATCATGTTGGAGATGTTTCTTCACTAGAGTTCAAACCAATCAATTTTGACATCTATTTGGAAGCCAAATATTTGTTGTAGGGTCTTGCATCTTTTTGCAAGATATTGTTAACAAAACAGATATTGATATTGTTAACAAAAAATGTTGATTATCTAATGGCAGGGACACTATAAATGTTAATGAATTGTTTATATAAAGGCTCTTCTGTTAACGATGAGTTAAATGGAAGAAAAACAGATGGAGGAAACTATAATCCTAAACTTTTGTGTGAATGGCAGTCCCCAAATCTTATTTTAACATTTGCCCACTATTTGCTTTTATTAAGAACATTATATCATTTTATACATTTTGTAAAAAATAAAGCTCTGTGTATTCTAACCTGTGAGATTTTAGAAATAAAACCATTCTCGATCTTAAGGCTCTCTCCTACTATATCCAGTGTTCTTCACACAATTCTCATCTATAAAATAAGATTTTCTAGAGAATTTTTTATGCATAAGTGATTGGAAGAAAGAGTATTTTCTGTGTATTCTCTTTTAAATCTCCAGTTCAGATCTCTAGAATGCCCAATCTTTGCAAATGTATGTTTTATGACATTTTAAAATTTATACTCATAATTTGATCTTATCTGAGAAGCACTTTACCTGCCCTTCCATTCTAAATAAAAGCTTTGCTGGATAGAGCAATCTTGGTTGTAGGTCTTTGGTTTTCATGACTTGGAATACTTCTTTCCAGCCCCTTCTTGCCTGTAAGGTCTCTTTTGAGAAATCCACTGACAGTCTGATGGGCACTCCTTTGTAGGTGACTGTCCCCTTATCTCTTGCTGCTTCTAGGATTCTCTCCTTCATTTTAATCTTGGCTAATATAATGATGCTGTACCTTGGTGTGTTCCTACTTGGGTCCAACTTTTTTGGGACTCTCTGAGCTTCCTGGATTTCCTGGAAGTCTATTGCCTTTGCCAGATTGGGGAAGTTCTCCTTTATTATTTGTTCCAATAAGTTTTCCACTTGTGGCTGTTCCTCTTCCCCTTCTGGTACCCCTATAATTCGTATGTTGGAGCATTTAAAGATGTCCTGGAGGTTCCTAAGCCTCTCCTCATTTTTTTGAATTCTTGTTTCTTCATATTTTCCTGTTTGGTCATTTTTTCCTTCCTTCTGGTTCACTCCCTTGATTTGAGTCCCAGTTTCCTTTCCTTTTAATATTTCTTTTTTTAAATCATCATTTGAATTTCTATTTTGAGTGGTCATAGATGCTTTATATCAGTTTTTAAATACACACATACATATATTTCTGAAACGTATGTTTGTTTTTTAGTTTATAAGGCTAATATATATTTCATCAGTATATCTCTAACAATGTTAATGGTTGTCATTTGTACCTGAGAGTTATTCAATAAACATTTTTGACCAATCTCTTGCTCAGGCTAACACAAAGACTATTAACTGATCTCCTTGCTTAAGAGTCAAACGCTTATCATCATTTTTCATATTCTGACACATTATGTTCCTGAAGTAGATCTCTATTTGTATCATTCTTCCACTGAGAAACATTCATTAGTTAGTCTTCCAATTAAGTGTACACTGTTCATCTTTGTATTCAAGGCCTTAAATAATCTAACCCATCTTCCACCTTTCCAATGTTCTTTCTTTACTGTGTTTTATGTACTACATTTTCAGGTCTCAGTATGATATCCACCATTTCTCAGATATGTTCCATGCTCCTCTGTGAAAATGTTATGAGCAAGTATAGGTTCAAAGGATAAAGATATTTTTGCTATAGATTTAAATAAATATATGACAAAGGTATTGTAAAATATTAATCTGGTGAAGAGGTGCTATGATGAATTTATAGTTAACTGAATATCCATACACAGGGAGATTAATAGTAGAAAAGAGTAAGCAACTTTTCCAAGTTTGTAAAATCAGGGGGTACAAGGAACTGAGATTTAGACACAAGGTTGACTTTGTCCAAAATTCTTAATTGATTAATAAATTTCACTTTCTATCTGCTCCTTTTTATCCCTTCCTTTCCATGCTGATCTCTCTGTCAATGTTTCTCTCTGTGTGTATATATATATTATTTTTGAGAAAAAATATAGTAGTAAAATAGTATTTTCTAGTTTCACCTCAGTGAAGAGACTTCACACACACATACTTAAATATATACAACATACACTATATGTATATAATTTATATATGTGTGTCACTTATTCATATCTTAGGTGAAAATATTAAAGATATTCACATATGTCATCTGGAATAACTAAAATGAAAAGTAACAAATATAAATGTTAAGCTCTTCGTTTATATTTTAAAAATTAACACTCTAAATAGAAAAATGTATGGACATAGTTTATTTTTTTGTTTGTTTTTTAACTTTTTTTTATTGATTATGCCATTACATTTGTTCTATTTCCCCTCCTCCATTCCCCTCCACCCTTCACACCCCTCCCCCACCATCCTTCCCCCTTTAGTTCATGAACACGTGTCTCAAGTTCTTTAGATTCTATATTTCCCCTACTATTCTTACCCTCCCCCCTATCTATTTTCTAGGGGGGACTTCCGCCAAGATGGAGGTGTAGGTGAAAGCATTGTGCCTTCTCGTACAACTAAGTTTTAAAACAACAAAAATTTTAGCAACAAAAATGCAGCCAAACCACAGAAAATTGAACTACATGGAAGTCTGACAACGACGAACACTTCAGCCAAACTGGTAAGAGGGGCAGAGCCAGTAGCAGAGTGGGTCGGGCAGGAAAGATCAATCAGACTGACCTGGACATGCAACCCAGGTGCGCCAGCAGCCGTGGGTGGATCCCAGGTGTGGAGAAGCAGGTGGACCCACTGAGGGCGCAAGGCGGTGGACCCATTGAAGACTGATTGTGGTCATACATTCACACGCAGATAAACTGGTGAAGGAGCTAGCAGTGAGATGGGCCTCACAGGCCCCAGTGGCAGGAAGCAGCAGAAGGACCACCATTGTCCCTCTCTGACCCCGCCCCCACATACTGCGTCACAAACCAGCGACCTGGGTAGCCCCTCTCTGACCATGCCTCCACATACAGTGTCACAAAACAGCAACCTGGGTGGCCCCGCCCTGGTGAACAACTAAGGCTCCGCTCCTCGTATGTAACAGGCACAAACACAGCAAAACATGGCTCAAGAACAACTCAGATTCCCAGAGCTAATAAATCTAAGCAATGAAGAAATAGCCAAACTTTCAGATGCACAGTTCAAAACATTGGTGATCAGGATGCTCACAGAACTGGTTGATTTTAGTCACAAATTAGAGGAACATATGAGGCTAAACTAATTGAAATGAATGGAAATACACAGGGAACCAATAGTAATGGAAAGGAAACTGGGACTCAAATCAAAGGAGTGGACCAGAAGGAGGAAAAAAATGACCAAACAGAAAAGGATGAAGAAACAAAAATTCAAAAAAAAAATGAGGAGAGGCTTAGGAACCTTCAGGACATCTTTAAACATTCCAACATACAAATTGTAGGGGTACCAGAAGGGGAAGAGGAACAGCCACAAGTGGAAAACTTATTGGAACAAATAATAAGCGAGAATTTGCCCAACATGGCAAAGGCAATAGACTTCTAGGAAATCCAGGAAGCTCAGAGAGTCCCAAAAAAGTTGGACCCAAGTAGGAACACACCAAGGTACAGCATCATTATATTAGCCAAGATTAAAATGAAGGAGAGAATCCTAGAAGCAGCAAGAGAAAAGGGGACAGTCACCTACAAAGAAGTGCCCATCAGACTGTCAGCAGATTTTTCAAAAGAGACCTTACAGGCAAGAAGGGGCTGGAAAGAAGTATTCCAAGTCATGAAAACCAAAGACCTACAACCAAGATTGCTCTATCCAGCAAAGCTTTCATTTAGAATGGAAGGGCAGGTAAAGTGCTTCTCAGATAAGATCAAATTCAAGAAGTTCATCATCACCAAGCCCTTATTATATGAAATGTTAAAGGGACTTATCTAAGAAAAAGAAGATAAAAAAGATGAACAGTGAAAGGACAGCAAACTCACAGTTATCAACAACCACACCTAAAACAAAAGCAAAGGACAGCAAGATCAGGAGCAGAGCCATACAAATGAAGATCACATGGAGGGTTAGCAACAGGGGAGTGGGAGGAAGAGAAGGGGGGAGAAGGTACAGAAAATAAGTAGCATAGATAGTAGGTAGAAAATAGATAGGGGGAGGGCAAGAATAGTATGGGAAATATAGAATCTAAAGAACTTGAGACATGTGGTCATAAACTAAAGGGGGGGAATAGTGGGGGAGGGGGTGTAAAGGGTGGAGGGGAATAAAGGGGGGAAATAGAAGAACTGTAATGGCATAATTAATAAAATATATTAAAAATTATCTTATATAAAAACAAGAGATATTTTAGTTGACCATAAAATATAATAACCAAGGTTTTTCAAAACTATATATTAGGAACTTTTCTTAGATTTTTATATATGTTGATTCAATTACAGTATGCCATAACCACAAGAAGTTTATATTGTTCTCATTTCTATTTTATATACAACTGAAGGACATGGTTCTTCATCATGCTGCCTTATTCTTAGGTTTTCCAAGTATTTCACAAATATTTATATGCCTTCTATCATGTGCTCAGTTTTGGAAATATTTCAATGGTTAAGGTAGTTCCTGTCATCAGTGAGTTGGCAGTGTAATTGAAAAGACAGAATAAAAGAAGAGAATTACAATACACTATGAAAAATTACATGGTTTTTCAGCACACAATTCTATAGCAACACTTAAGGTAAAGGTAGAAGTGGTTGTCTAATGCATTCTTTTAGAACCTTAGAAAAAGTTTTCCAAAGAAATTTGCCTCTATTTAAGATCTGGTGAATGAGAATCATTCTGGAGCAGTAAGGGGCCCAGAAATAGTGCTTCAGGCAAAGGAACAGTAGGTTTAAGAACTGAGGTGAAAGAGATCCTGAAAAGCTTGACAAGAAAGTCATATAAATAATAAAAAAGGAATAAGTACATACTTACATCAGAAATTGGGTTTAAGAAAAGTGTAATAGCAAATGTTTTTCTTTTTGAAGGACTGCTATATAGAGAAAATAATCTTATTTTATGTTATTCCAGAAGGAAGAATGACTAACAGAAATGAACATTAACATGTTAGACTATAGTTGTTTACAGTTTAATATTAAAAATGAACACTTAGGCTCTTAGATTGGTACAACGATAGAATGGTTTTTGAGATTTGTGTTACTGGAGGCACTTAATTACAGGCTGGAAGACATTCCTTTTTCATGAACACTGGCAGATTATTTTTTCTTTCCCTCATTGGAAAGGAACTTTTGTTTGCAGATACCTTTCAACTCACCTATCCCTGAAACAATTACTAGATTGCAAAGGATGATTTTAAGAAAAGATGAGAAGTGATTATGTAGCATTCTAATTTGCTGAAAATAGGATTTGTAGAGAAGCAGATATATCTGATAACATATGAAGTTCAGTTTGCAAGGGATTTTAAAATCATTTTTTATTGTTATTTTATTACAGTTGTCTCAGGTTTTCCTCCTTTGCCCTCCTCTGACTATCCCACCCCCTGTTTCCACAGTCAATTC
This sequence comes from Artibeus jamaicensis, assembly GCF_021234435.1. NCBI lineage: Eukaryota > Metazoa > Chordata > Mammalia > Chiroptera > Phyllostomidae > Artibeus > Artibeus jamaicensis. The sequence goes on from NW_026521717.1 coordinate 2,950,475, forward strand.
CCACATGAAGGAGAGTGGGAACATGAAGTAGAGTGAATTTTATAGTTCATGGGCCAAAACTGCATGAACTTTAGAGAAATAGTGAGGAATATAAAATTATGGTCTTTGTCATAGCTACTTTCAGTTTAGATATGAAGAGTAAGACAAAACACAGGCAATAATGATCTATACTTCTTAGTATCCTAGACATTCTATTTTTGTAAGATACATGTTTTAGAGGCCCTAAACATTATTGAATAATTTTTATTTTTAAACTTTACCTGAAAAAAATCTCTTAAAAGAGAAATACTTCTATTGGGTATATAAGTTTTTAGTAAAATATTTAACACAATTTTTAATATAGTTTATTCTAAATAAATGTAATTTAAGCACAGTTTCATTGGGATAAAATTATGAAAAGCAGTTGGTGGCATCTAGGGTTAGTTGGAAGTTTTTAACATTGACTGAAATATCTTCTCTTCCCTGATCTTTAACTGATTGTAAATCATGTACCAATTTTACCATAAAATTCCCAGTAATGGTCCAAATAGTGGTAGATTGAGCCAGAGGGTTAATAAATTCACCAATGAAAAAATAACTCTATTATTGGTATGGCTGCTCTAAGGACATCACTTCACTTCTTTTACAATATTTTGCAGATTCAGAATTATTTCACCTAGAGATCCAGAAAGCAATCTGTAGCAGAAAGTACAAAATTATATAATTTCCATTCTATTTCAGTGTAAGCAGCTTACCAGTAGTTTACAAAGAGAGGATAGGAGTTTAAAATCATGACTTGGCTAAACATTCCACTTTCTTTTCTGTTGAATGCTGAGTTACCATTCTTCTGGAATTTGACCCCTAGAGGTAAGGTTCAAATCGCTCAAAGTATTGATATTGTCACTTTGCATTTGCTAGGAATTCATTAGGATGTAGACAGTGTCCTGTAACATTACAACTTAAGAGTGGGAAACATAATAATAAAGAAACAATCAAAGTATTTAAAAGTGATGATAATAACAATTGAATCATAATTTGGAATTGGACTTCTCAGAGTTCCTGGTCCTAAATATAGCATTATTTTGGGAAAGTACCTATTACATGACCAACCAGAAATAGAGAGAGGAATACATATTTTGATAAACTGGGCCTGAAGAGATGAAGAGGATTGGAATGAAGCAATAAGTCCTTTGAATTCAGGGTGTTAGGGGCTAACCTCAGTCTAGAGCACCCCCTTTACTTTAACCACTTTGTGTTTAGAGAGAAGAATCATTAGAACAAAACTATTTTTATAATGATCATTTATCTTTTATTTATATTAAGAATAGCTTAATATCTTCCTAAATCATATGTGAGAAAAGTTAAATTTAGAAGAGAATAATTGGCATTCTCAAAATAAGAAATAGATAAACCACAGGTCTGAAAGATGTATTTTTGCAGATGTTGTATACGAGTTAATTAATTCATAAACCTATTTTTGCAATTCTAATATTAAATTAGGGAATCTTTAAAAGAGAGGTTAAAGGATACATTTAATACCTTTGGAATCACAGTTTGTTATTTTTGTGCTGGCTTTATCAAAAAGTCAAAATGAAAAGTTCTGTTATTGACGATCCTATAAACTAAACAAATGCATTTAATATACAGTTCTAGCTAAAGGTGATATCTATCTAACTTTGAATGAATGGTTCAGCTTCACTAGAGCTAATAATTTTATTTTAGCTTTATGTTGGACTTATTTTATTCTTGTACCATTTAATGAACTCTGTAAACAAACTTTAAAAATCTTATTAAACAATTATATAATTTGGGATTTTAAACATATTTTTATTTAAGACAAAAGATCATTAGCCTGTTCTTCTGACACAGCTGTTGGTAGAGTATGGGGTTTTATCATGCACCTAATGGTTATTAACAAGTACAATTCATGTGGTCAAACTAGTTCTATAAATTAAACTTTAAAAAAATTTTATGCCTATGTGCAAATAACACCCTCTTCCATAGAACTAATTAGAAGATTTATGGAATTTCTACTTAAAAACTTATCCCTGGCTTCTTTTCTTAAATTTAAAAGCTATTTCATATATTCTTTTTAGCAGTACAAAATCAGTCATATAACATGTCTTGTTCTTTAAATAAAATATAACTTCTTATCACTATCTAAATGTCCTGCATAATCTGGTTCTTATCTATCTTTCTAATTTAGTCCCAACAGTTACTTTCTCTCACTATATTGCAAACAACCTTAATTCAGTTTCTCAAACTCAGCTTGCTTACTTATATTTTGTATCTTACTATTTTTTCTAATTTTTAATTTGTTTAAATTACAGTTTACATTCAGTATTATTTTGTATTAGTTTCAGGTGTACAGCACAGTGGTTAGAGAATCACACACTTCAAAAAGTGTTTCCCCTGATATTTCTAGTACTCAACTGACACCATACATAATTATTACAATATTACTGACTATATCCCCTGTTGTACTTTATATCCCCATGACTATTTTGTAGCTTCCAATCTGTACCTCTCAATTCCTTCATGTTTGCACCCAGAACCCCCAACTCCCTCTCCTCTGGCAACTATCAGTCTGTTCTCTGTGGGATTGCCTCTGTTTTGTTTGTTTACATTGTTCTTTAGAATCCACATATAAATGAAATTATACAGTATTTGACTAACTTATTCCACTTAGGATAATACCCTCTAGGTCCATCCATGCTATTGCAAGTGGTAAGATTTCCTTATTTTTTATGACTGAATAATATTCCATTATATATATATAAAACCATTAGTTCTTTAGCCAATCATCTATTGATAGGCACTTGTGTTGCTTCTATAATTTAGCTATTGTAAATAATGCTGCAATGAACATAGGGGTGCATATATTCTTTCAAATTAGTGTTCTGGGTTTCTTCAGATATATATTGAGAAGTACAATCATTGGGTCATAATGTTACAGAACATACCTAAGGGGGGTGTGCAATATACTATTACTGAAAGGACCCCTCTTTTTATCCCTGTGGGTTCCACTCCCCACTAGGTTTGCTATGCCCACCACCAGAGGAAAGACATTTCTCAATGCCAGAGACTTGTGCAAAGGAAAGGAATTATTTATTTAAAAGCTATACAGACTTAGAGTCATGACTTAATGTCTTCGTTAAAATACTAAAGTCCTTTAGAATACCCACAGATGCAAACAGTCCTTCCTTCTCCCTCTGCCCTGGTCTGGGCTCCCAGTGCCATCCACTATGTCACCGCCACAATCTCCAGTTAATCCAAAGCCATGTGGCACCTCCTTGTGGCCTACCAGCAAGAGTCCTTTTACCCCTTTTCTTCCAGGCAAAGTGTTTTTTGCTTCCTAAGGCATGTGGCAAAAGGGAGCACCCCAAAGCTGTAGGGTCCGCACTGCCAAAGCTACATGGTTCTCCTTGGTATGGCAGCCACACCCGGGTTTTAAATCCCCACACCAATCTTCCTTCGCAGCCCCATTTCTGACTCCTCCAATAATCAGTTACAACTGCCAGCATTCCTGTATTCTTCTAGCTTTTCTGGGATGCCATAGTAATTCTGGGCAGCTGTGGCCCCATGGCATGGAGCCAGTCATCCCCAAGCTCTCTCACAGGTGCTGTGTTCAGGTGAGTTGCCTCCCAGTTACATCTTGGATGGAAGTCACTCCCATCCCCTGGCTCAAAGCATGGCCACAGCTATTTAACATATCTATGAAACCAGTGAAAGGTTATAGATATGTTAAATGACTATGCCAGAGATTAGCTGCTAAGCTGTTGCTGTACAAAACACCTCTGGATAGCCCTGCTGCATGTGTCCCATCCCTCAGCTCAGACTTGTGGGGGTTTGTGTGGGTATCATATATTTTTTTCTAATATTTACTAATATTGAGTTCTGGACCCCATTACAAATCTCTATTTGGGGGCCCCCTCTTGGCTGCACCCTGTTACAATAAAGCAGTGTCATTTTAATTTTTTAAGTATCCTCCATTCTGCTTCCCCCAGTGGTTGTGCTGATCTGCCTTCCCACCAACAGTGCACAAGGGTTCCCCATTCTCAATATCCTCACCAACATTTGTTTGTTGATTTATTGATGGTGGCCATTCTGACATGTTGAAGTAATATTTCATTGTGGTTTTAATTTGCATTTCTATGATGATTATTGATCACTTTTTATATGTCTATTGGCCATTTGTTTGCCCTCCTTGAAGAAATATCTATTCAGTCCTTTGCCCGTTTTTTAATTGGAATGTTTGTGTTTGGGGGTTGAAATTTAAAAGTTCTTTATAAATTTTGGATATTAACCCCATACTGGTGAATATGTTCTCCCATTCAGAAAGTTTGCCTTTTCATTTTGTTTCCTTTGCTGTGCAAAAAGTTTTTAGTCTGATGTAGTCTCATTTGTTTCTTTTGTTTTCCCTTGCCCAATAAGGTATATCTGAAAACAATATAACTAAGAGAAATGTGAGGTATGTTATTGCCTGCATTTTCTCCTAGGATTTTGATGGTATCAAGTCTTACATTTAATCTTTAATTCATTTTGAGTTTATTCTTGTATATGGTATAAGAAGGTAGTATGGTTCCTTTCTTTTCACTCTCTCTCTCTACCTTTCTTTCTTTTTCTTTATTTCTTTCTTCTCCTCTCCTCCTCTTCTTGTCTCTTCTTTCATTTTTTGCATGTATCTGTCTGTTGGGAACCGCTCTGCCTGGTTTCAGGAGTTGTAACTTCCCCCTATGGCTAAGGCTGAGTGAGCAACCTCTGGAATGCAAGCAACTAAGGAGACAAAGCTTGTCCTTTGCTCCCAATGCTTGGTCAGTTAGTCTGTGACAGGTACAACCCCTCAGAGGGGTGGGCAACCTAAGCCAGACATGATCACTTGGGAGGCCATCATGGAAGGACTCAGGGGGCTGCAACAAGCAGGGAGTTATGGACCCTCATCCCCTGGCTATTCTGACACAGCCTGAGTGCCCATTTCCATCTGGGAGAAGCACTTCCTGTCTCTAATCCACATAAGCCTAAACACCTATGACTGGGAAGGCAGTGCAACCCTTTGCCAGCTAGAGCAGGTCCTGGGGTGATCAGGCCTAAAAAAAGAATATGTAAAATCCTGTGAAACCTGCTTTGTTTAGAATGCTCTCATTTAAATGATAAGGGTCCAAGCAAGAAGTCTGTTCCTCAAAGTTTTATGGCTCTTTAGCTATCTGACCCTGACTGAGAATAAGCGCTCCTAGTTCTTTAAATGCTATCTATTGTTTGATCCTTACCTGTATTCTTGTGCAAAATGAACCCAATAAAAGCCCCTTGAGGAAGGGGATCTTGGCCCTTCTCCTTTGAGAGATCGGCTACCTTTCCTCCCCAAGCAGATCCTGTCTTGGTAGTTTCACTTTCATCTCTGGTGGACAGGGGGACTTTGTGGGCAAAGTTGCCCCCACACCTGTCCAATTTTCCCAGCACTGTTTATTGAATAGACTGTCTACCCCATTGTTTGTTCTTGCCTCTTTTGTTAAATATTAATTGACCCATGGACAGGACAATAGTGAGGGGATTGACTGTGAAAATGGGGCAGTGGGATAGATTGAAGGGGGTGAGGGGGGAAATTGGGACAGTGTTATAACAAAAATAATAAAATATTTAAATGGAGAAAATTTAATGGGCCTCCTTCTTCTTCAGTTAGCATTTAACTTTTTTTATTTTTTGACAACCATATTAGTCTAAAGTTCTGTGAAAACAGAGACTCTGGTTTATTCATCCTTCATCCACAGCAGTTAGCAAATGCTTGATATGTAGTAACTTCAATAATTTCCTAATCAATGAAAATACCACTGCAGTAACAATAAAGTACTTAATTTGTGCATAGCTCTGAAATAGATGACTTCAAACAATTACCAGATACTTGTAAAAAAACTGAATCTTCTTAGTTCCAATCTTTGCTAAGAAATGTTCAAAAAGTAATCTTAATTAGAATAGGCTGTGACTCAGTGTAGGACAGCAGAATGAATGACTTAATATTGCTAAATGTTCAGCAATTGGTTAGATAAGATATTTTTATTTATTATAAATAATGTATTTATAACATAATTGTCATAGAAAAATAGAATTGTATCATTAGAAGTTTAGGAAAGATTAAATCATGATATAAGTTTTAACCAAATCTTAAACTTGCATGGTTTATTCTGTAGGTTACCCTGGGAAATGATTTTAGGTAAACCTTAAAAAATGCTAGAAGGCCAAGCAAAAAATGTCAAGAAGTGGGTTAATTGGCATAATACAAAGTGGTTGGGCACAGTTGGGGAAAGTGTCAGAGTAAGGAGAATCCTTACTAAGAAAGATGGTTTGTGCAATTAGTTCTCTGAACTTTAACCCTTCCAGAATAATTAATGACTAACAGAGGGGATCAAGACAAAGACACAAAGTAATATGTTGGGTACTAGTATATAATACATCAGAGAATGCCCATAATTGGCCCTGTGGCTTTCATTCTTTACTTATTTCTTTCAATTCATTGATTCAAAATAATGGGTTCAGGTTCATTATCAACAGGTTTTTAACTGTAAGAATACAATGTGACAACAAAGTTTGGATTGTGGCAGTGTTGATAGCTGAGCAAAAAGTTGTAGCTGATAACTACTCTTTGTGGAAGGAAAATAGATTTCTTCTGAGTGAACCAACAGCTTTTATATACATATTCAGAATCTTGAAAGCTTTATATTATTCAACTCTACAATGCTGGAATATGGTTGGTGTGGACAGGTATGTATATTTCCATTTCAATGAGGTTGGAAGTTGTGGTGAAAGATTTACACTTCAGATGTTATTTTAAATGACTGAATTACTGCCATATGACACCAAGAGTTTTATCACTCCAAGCACGGAACTGTAAATTATCTCTTATATATTTTTTAATTATATAGTTTTTTAGATGTTTTTATTCCTTTTGATTACTTACTTTAGTTCATACTGGAAGAAAACATGGAAAGTATTCTGATAAATTTGAAGATAATTTTTCTTAATTCTTTTAATTTAGTAAGCTAAATTTGTTTTATAAATGGAAGTTTTCATAGCAACTGGTACACAAAATATGCAAATGTTTTCAAGTTTCATGCTTTTCTTTTTAATTTTCTGGGGTCATTATGTAAGACAGTATAAATTTTCTTTCTGCACATAGATACCTGAACACTATCTCTATTTTTATTAATTACTCTAAAGTCTTTAGAAGATAGAATTCAGTTATTCATCTACATTTTTATACTAGTACAGGTAATTCAATTTTAGGAATTACATATAATAATGCAATTGTAAACATAAGTACAAAAATAATTAAAGCACCTGTTTAACATTTAAAATTTCAAATATTTTCATAGAACATAATGAGTTATTATTTATTTAATTAAAAACTTAGCTGTATATTTTAAACTAGCATTTTATTGAAAGCTTCTATATTTTTGGTTATATTTTGTTTTTCAAAAGCATACTGTATATTTGTAAATAAGCTATATATTTTTTTAATGTTTCATTCAAATTTCTCTCAAACTTTAGAGGCAAATAGGAATCAAATACAAAGTATGAAATTAATTGAGTTAGACATTTAGTTTTGGGATTCTCACTAAACAGCTATTAAAATGTATTGAAGATGATTAATGGAGATGAGACTAATTTGAAACATACATGCACACACATGTATTTTAGGATGTATTTGCTGACAATATAATTTGCCAACAAAAAATAAAATTTTTGATATCCTAATTTATGTAAGCATACTGTTGAAAAATCATTACAGTTCAATATAAATACATGAATCTGCAAATTTAGCTTTTATATTTATTGGTAGCTTTTATATTTATTGGTTTAACTTAGCATATTTTATTTTATTTTAGATTATAATGGTGCCTTAAATTTTAAATAAATAAACTTTTTTCTCTTCTTTATATGTAATGAAAAGCACCTTTTAATTTTGGTTAATAAATAATTTGTCAATACATAATATTGATCAAATATTTCTCATGGTGAGTTAAAAATATTTTGGACTTAAAATTTTTAAGTTTAAAAATTTTTAGAGGACATCTTTTGACTTTAGTTCATTAAGTTAATCTAGTAAAAAGTCCTCTAGCTCTACTATGCTATGTTAAATCTGGGTGAAGTAGAAAAATTTAGCAGTAGAGTTTTTGAAGGATGTGTTTCCTCAGTGTTAAAGTTTTCACTCATTCTGAAGTAAATGCATATGTATACACATTTATTGCTCCTGTATATATTCCTTGCTTTAATAAGTATTAACTAAGTATTTTCTAATATAACAAGGGTTTTAATAGATGGACTAGAAAATCAAAGATGAATAAAAGTATCATTACTAAGCTCAAAGTCTATTTGTGTATAAACAAGTAATATCATTATAATGATGACCAATACTATAATGAAGATATGAATAAAATTCTTCCCAAGTGGGAGAAATGAGTCATGAAATATTCCTGAAGGGAATCCTAAAAGACTTCAAAAAGGTCCTGAGAGAAACAATCAGGCAGTTAAGGTAAAAGATGCAAGGGATGTATTAGACTAGGTTATGGAGGCATAAAGAGTATATTGTGTTAGAAAAAAAAGCAAGCTAAGTTGCTTAAAACACTACCTTGAGTACTGAGTTCATTGGAAGTTGCAGGGATATTAGGCTAATTTATTGTGTAGGGTCAGGTTGAAAAGTACCTTGTATCTATGCTAAATATTTGAACTTAATTATGGGAGTTATTGGGGAACTTTAAAACATCTTTAAAAGTGTGCACATTAGGAAGATAAGAGAGTAGGCAGTGAATAAGCTGATATGAAGAGAGCAGTGAATGGTGGCTTGCTGCAAGAACTTCTGGGAAGTTGTGATTATTTAGACAATAAACTGTCACCTGCTCAACAAGGCAGGGGCAGTGGACATGGAGCAGAGTACAGCTTATTTTAAGAAGACAACTGTGAGAGAGTCCATGGGATTTGATATTGCCAGTAAAGAATTTGCTATAGTGGAGGAGAGCCCCAAGATTTACATTTTTGGTGTTTGGGACATTGAAGGTGTAATATATCTTTGTAGGAAGATAATAGGAAGCACATTTTAAAAATAGCATCATTGAGATATAACTCACATACCAATCAGTCCACTCACAAGGTGAAATTTAATGTTTTTTAAACATATTCACAGTTGTGTAAATATCAAAATTTAACTTTAAAATGTTTTAATCATCTGTCCCCCAAAACACCATACCCATTAGCAATCATTCCCTGTTACCCCCATTTTCCCCAATTCTGGGCAACCAACGTTATGCTTTCCATTTTACCTATTCTGAGCATTTCATATAAATAAAATAAGTAGTCTTATGTGACTAAATTCTTTGATCCAGCATAATGTTTTCAAAGTTCATCCATGTTGTAGCATGTATCAGAACTTCATTCCTCTTTATTGATAAGTAATGTTTCATTGTATAGTCATATTATATTTTCTTCACCCATTAATGGGTTAATAGATATTTTGGGCTCTTCTATTTTTTTAATAATTGTGAATAATGCTGCTATAATATACATGCATAAATTTTGTGTGGAAGAATGTTTTATTTCATTTGGAGATATGTACAAGTTCTGTCTGGAAAAGGTCTAGCCATTGTTAATATAGTGAGAATGGTTTGGGTGGCATCAATATAACCTGGCAGTCCAGGGGAGTACTGGTGTGTGCATGCATGAATAATTATTACTTCACTGCACTAGTCAGTGAGTGCAGTAGATGCTATTGATTGAGCATGTGTACTCTGTGGTCATCGCATTCAGAATGACTAAGTGAGTAGATCAAAGGATTTGCCTCCAATTTTGTGTTAAGCTTGAACATTCTTTGGCAAAAACTATTCAGATGATTCATAAGGCTTTCAGGGATGATACAATGAGTGCAGCACAAATAATAGTGTAGTACAAATACTTCAAAGATGGTCAAGAATATGTTGAAAGAGATATATGTTCTGGAACGTCTGCAACAAGCAGAACACCTGAGAATGTCAAATGTGTACAGCCTGCAATCAACAAAGATCAGCAATCCTGGTGACTAAGCCACCCTATCACCCAGAGTTGGTGCCCTGTGGCTTCTGGCTTTTCCCAAAACTAAAATCACCTTTGAAAGGGAAGAGATTTCAAATTGCTGATGAGATTCAGGAAAGTAGGACAGTCATCTGATGGCAATTCCAACAAAGGATTTTGCAGTGTTCTGAACAGTGAAAGAGACACTGGGAGAACTGTGTGAGGTCCCAAGATTCCTACTTTGAAGGGGACTGAGGCATCAATGTTCTATGTACAGTGTTTTTTGTATCTTATATCTTCTTCAATAAATGTGTCTATTTTTCCTAGTACATGGCTGGATATTTTCTGTATAGATCATGTATGTATTATATATAGAGAATATCATTATGTCATAGCTGCTGTGATAAGCTTGAATTTCATAGAATCTCTCAACTTTAATAGTAACATTTGAAGCTTTGTATTGGGAGTATTTTTAGTTTCATTAGGTGTCTTATTTTAGCATCACCTAAATATAGTAAAAGTGTTAATTTGTTGATCAGCAAAGTGTTTTATTTTACAAATTCCCTTTCTTATATAGTAATCATATAAAATAATTTTAATATGTGTTTATATATTTTGTTACTTTTTTCATTCTTCATTGTGTGTCAAGAATATAGACTGTTTGTATAGCTTAGAGGAATATTTTAAGTCAGTTTCATTGTGCATAACTTGAGAGAGTAAGTGTGTATCTATGTGTTACTTTGGGGTTTGTGCTTGTTTTGTTGTCTTGCTTTAGAGGATTGTTTTTTCAGCATGGCTAGTCACATTGTTAAGTTTGATTTTAACTACATGATTAAGATATATCAAGTGTTCCATAGTTTATTATAAGAAAATTTTATTACTTAAAAACTAAACACTGTCATTGAAACTTAAATTTAAATTTAACAGATAATAGTATTTATTGTGATATATATTAAAAGATGATATTTTAATCAACTACCAAGTAGGATGTGCATATTGAATGTGTTTTCCTTTTATTCCCACTGTGTTTACATTTGTTTTCTTCAGTTATATCTCCTAACACAGTGATACTAATTTCCAAAAGTATAACTCTATATTCTTAACTGTCAAAATATTAAAATGCCTAATACTATAATTTTATATTAGGTGATCTGAGAGAATTTATTAGTTCAATGTTCCCTCATAAATATTAAATTTAAACATCATTTTTTCAAATAAATACATGTTAAAGTATTTTTTACAAATAAATAAAATTGATTCATTTGTTTGCTTTAGGGATCAATTTGATCTCTTGCTTTATCTGATGACAAAGAAGTGATATTGGATTGTATAGGTTTTATGAAGCACTAACAAGGTCAAAATTGATCTTTTTTGAAAATTTTGAAATGGCTATATATTCTAGACTAATAATCCGAGAATTTCTACAAATATTTTTAAGTTGATATGTAGGAAGATTAATTGTGATTGAAAAAAACCATTAGGAAGCTTTTACAATTTTTCAGACAAGAAATCATGAGCCCATCAACTAAGTCAGTGGCAATGAGAAGGAGAAAAGTAAAAAATTTTAAACCACTGATTAATACATTAGTGATTTAAGATTAACCATTAATTATGGCTTCTTTGGAAGAGGAAGCAATGCTTACTAAAAGCCTGCATGAATAAATCATATTAATCTAAAATTATAGTTAAGAATCATGATTACTGACTATTATGTTGTTGATTAATAATGTTCTATCAATTTGGAAGTAAGGCTCTAGCAGTATTTCAGAGAATATAGTCTAATCTCTTCCTCTTCCATGCTTTTGTCATCAGCATGAAGTAGAAAAATGAATTAAGTATGTAATTTTACCCAAGCTCTTCACTTCTCATCAAGTCAATTCTGTCAAGACATGTATTTTAAGAATTTGTAAGTTTGTTTTCCAAATTGAAGCCTATAGGTATTGACAATGTTCCATACCTTTTAAAATCTCTTCTTTATGGGTGATTGCATCCATTTTTATATTCATTCTATTGTTTAGGTCTTCTCTATTTTTTTAATCAATTTTGCCAGAGATTTATTTGTTTTGTTACACTTTTTCTTCAACTTCAGCTTCATTGATCTCCTCTAGAGTACTTCTTGTTTATGTTTCAATGAATCTGAAAATTAATCATTTTTTTTTCTACAAATGAGAGCTCAGCATGTTAGCCAAGAATCAAGCATGGAGAAATCCAATATTTATAAATCCCAAATCCACAAATCTTAACAAATTACATTTATATATTCTTCCTATTTTCTAAAAATTGTCTTATTATTTCTCTTATTTCTTAGTGTTTAGTTGGTATTTACTTTTATTATTTTGCTCTATTCAAGTTCAGTATATTGTATTTTTGGAAATATCCTTGGAAAATATAAATGTTATTTTAAAAATGAGAAAGTTGATCTTTGTTAAAAAGCCTGCTGATAAGTTAATGAACTAGATATAATAAATAGCATTTCTGCTTTTTTAAGTGACTTATTGCTCATTAGGTTAGAAATGAGACTAGAGCTCCTCCCTTTCCTTATTTTCTCAGAAAATTTATTTATCAAAAGAGCAGTTTGACAGCAAATATATGTTACTGCAGGTTAATGGTCAAGAATTAGTAAGTGGAGGAGAAAAATAGACTAAGTAGAAGAAAATTTCCAATGGTCAATTTTGAGTAAAGATGGATTATGTAACAGTGAGTTTGAAAATAGTAACTATATACCACATAATAGATCTTAAAATATATTTCTAAATTAATGAGTAAATGCATGATGAGTGTAGAGCAGTAATTGAGATGGGACAATGCTATTACTTAATGTGTACAACACAGAGAATTGCCCTGTGAACCTGATCTACACAATACAAAATGAATATGTCAAGCTAAATGCTCATAGTTGTGCTTATAACCAATTTTTTGTCTAGTGCCAACAGTTTCTCTATATTTCTCTTGTCCTTTTTATTAATTTCACATTCTGTTCTATAATCCACAGTTAAAGTTGGTCAATCTCACACTGCAGTCATTGCATTTTTGCTGAAATCAGAGACATTGCAGATATTTGCAAATTAACACTGGAAAAATGATTGATTGATCTCTGCCATACACTTGAAAATACCTATGATAATTATGTCTTGTATAATCATCTTAAATGAATAAAACAAAATGTGTAAAATGTGGTAATCTTGATTAATATAAGCTATGAAAACTAAAGAGGCTTTTTCAGGCCCTGTCTGTGTTTTATGGCCTTGCCCTTTGGAGCTAGAGCAGTTGTTCCAAGGATTCTTTTAATTCTTACCTTCAAGAAACTCAATATGCAATAGTTAAAATCTTAAGAAATGTTAGCAGACAAATAAGATTTTTTCTTTTTTTAAATTAATTTTATTTAGTTATTTTTCAAGTACAGTTTTCTTGTCTATTTCTCCCATCCCAGCCTCCCCTGCCCCTTGCTCACCACCTCCCTCCCATTTCCACCCCCCTTAGTTCTCGTCCCTGTGTCCTTCCTATTTGTTCCTCCAAATCCCTCCCCCTTTTTCCCCTTGACTTCCCTTCCCTCTCCCCTCTGGTCACTGACCCCTTGTTCTCTATTTCAGTGTCTTTGGTTTTTGTTTTTTGTTTTTCTGCTTGCTTGTTTGTTTTGTTCTTTAGCTTCCTGTTAAAGGTGAGATCATATGGTATTTGTCTTTCAGCACCTGGCCTATTTCACTCAGCATAATGCTTTCCAGTTCCATCCATGTTGTTGCAAAAGGTAGTAGCTCCTTCTTTCTCTCTGCTGCATAGAATTCCATTGTGTATATGTACCACAATTTTTTGATCCATTCATTTACTGATGGGCACCTAGGTTGCTTCCAACTCTTGGCTATTGTAAATTGTGCTGCTATGAACATTGTGGTGCATAGGTTCTTTGAAATTGATGTTTTAGGATTCTTGGGATATAATCCTAGCAGTGGAATTGCTGGGTCAAAAGGCAGGTCGATTTTTATTTTTCTGAGAAAATTCCATACTATTTTCCATAATGGTTGTACCAGTCTGCAATCCCACCAACAGTGAACTAAGGACCCCTTTTCCCCACACCCTCTCCAATATTTGTTGTTTGTTGCTTTGTTTATGATAGCCATCCTGACTGGTGTAAAGTGGTATCTCATTGTGGTTTTAATTTGCATCTCTCTGAAAGCTAACGATATTGAGCATCTCTTCATGTGTCTCTGAATGTTCTATTTGTCCTCCTTGGAGAAGTGCCTGTTCAAGTCCTTTTCCTATTTTTTAATTGGTTTGGGTGTCTTCTTAGAGTGGAGTGATGTAAGTTCTATGTATATTTTGGAGATTGAACCTTTGTCTGAGGTATCATTGGCAAATATGTTTTCCCATACAGTTGGTTGTCTTTTTAATTTAATACTGTTTTCTTTAGCCATGCAGAAGCTTTTTATTTTGATGAGATCCCATTTGTTTATTCTTTCCTTTATATTCCTTGCTCTAGGGGACATATCCGTAAAAATGTTGCTGCGTGGAATATCTGAGATTTTCTTGCCAATGTTCTCCTCTAGGACTTTAATGGTGTCATGGCTTATATTTAAGTCTTTTATCCACCTTGAATTTATTTTGGTATATGGTGTAAGTTGGTGCTCAAGTTTCATTTTTTTGCACGTAGCTGTCCAGTTCTCCCAACACCATTTGCTGAAGAATTTCGTCTTTTTTAAAGAAATTTGATATTCTCCGATACAAAGAAGTTGCTCTTTATGTCTGGTTTATAGCAGTCCTATGGGATCTCATTCCTATCACCCTGGGGACTTTCATGTTGTCCCTTGTGTTCTTACACCACATCATCCTTTCAGGTGTAATTTCTTATATTACATATTAAACAAGTTGAATTCTGTTATGTCTACAAATAATTCTCACTTGGAAATAATTTTTTCTCAGAATTTATTTGAGTCAATTCTAGTTTCAGTTATGAAACTCTTTCTTCTTTCTTAAGAAGAAAGAGGCCATTTTAATACTTGATCTCTTATACATGTTATTTTTCTTTACCCCTCCTCTCTGGAAAGTTGTAAGATCTTATTTTAGTCCCATTATTGACAGTTGGGGTGGGTATATCTTAATACATTGTCATCAGTGGACCAATTTAATGTTCAAATTCATGTCCTTAAATTCTTGTAAATATCCATGAATTATTTTTTGGTTCTTTTTTTTGACCTCAGTCTGCACTTATTTTCCCTTTTATTGGAATAGTGATTTCCTGAACTGATTCTCTAATTAAAAAAATCTGTCTTTCCTATTTTATATTTCTCAACCCCCCAATTGAGATAATTGGGGGATTATCTCAATTCTATATTCTAAAACTTTCATGATTTTTTTTGCTTCTAATTTCTCTTTTTAATCACCAATAATGTTATATATTTTTAATATATTTAATCACCAAGAATGATTTATATGTAATATAATTATAACTTTAATTTCTAATTTGCTTTCTGTTCTATGCAATATTCCTTTAATAGAAATCCTTTTTTAGTTTTGTGCTTGTAATATATTCTCATTTTCCTCTGAAGTTGTTAATAATAGTTTTCTTGAAATCTCCATTCTGTTTTCTTAATGTTATTTGTGTGTGTGTGTGTGTAAGTTTGTTTTATTCTCTCCTAGGGGCTTCCCTAAGGTTTTTATGTTCATATTTAGTCCTGGATTTTGTGCTCATATTTAAGAACAAGAGGCTCAAAAGATGATTGGAAACCAGAGTGAGTGTATGGGGCTTGTTGATTGTTAACTTCATTGTAGGATGATCAGATTGAACCGTTTCATTCTTTTATCTTTAGGTTTTTCCTCTTGTCCCTGTCTGATTTCCCAGAAAGACCATTTAAGTCTCCTACCTGGATAGAAGAGGCCAGGCTGTGAGGGTTCTGGGTAGTCTAGAAAAATGACCTGGTGGGCACATGTTCACTTCATCCCTCTGTTTTCAGTGGAATAGTTCACTCTTATCTGAGTGCAGTATATAGGATATGTTTTGTTTTCTTCAGGGGATTAATCTCCAGTCTCTTCTATTGTGGTAGTGGAATATACTAGGATCTAACAAATTTCTAAATAATTTTTAACCAACCTTTCTATTAGCACTTCCTGTCTCATTTTATTTTCAAATGTAACTGGGCCAGCAATTTCTGAAGCTTGTTTTAAAGCCAAAAACTTATTATTTTTTGCTTTGTTTTGATGCTTGCTTAAAATTCAGATTTCTCAATATTTTATAAGTTGCTTTTTTTTTGTTAGCTGCTTTCTGGTTTCCTAAACTTGTTTTTCCTCTTTACTTTTTTTCCTGTTCTTGTGACTTTACATTGTTTTTCTTTATTGAGGTATAATTGATATAAAATATGCTACATAAAAAGAATGCATTCTGCATATTAAAGTTCAGCCATTGTTAATATAATGAAAATGGTTTCTGTGACATCGATGTAACCTGGCAGCCAAGGAGAGTGGACTGGAATGCATATGTATGAACAATGATGACTTCACTGTGCTAGTTGTGGAGGTGGTAGACACCCGTTGAGTGAACATGTGTACTATGTGGCCATCACATTAAAAATGACTGAGCTAAGTAAGAGAGCAATGAATCTGCCTCAAATTTTGCCTGAAGCTGGAACATTCCTCAGTGGAAACTATTTGGATGATAGAGGAGTCCACAGCTATGGACATCTGGTGACTGCCAGCTTCATCACAATAACACACTTGTTTATGCATCACATTCCATACAGAGTTTTTGGTGAAACATCAAATCTGTCAGGTGACTCAGCCCCACTATAGCCCAGATTTGCTGCTCTATGACTCTGGCTTTTCCCCAAACTAAAATTACCTTTGAAAGGGAAGAGATTTAAGACCATCAATGAGATTCAGAAAAATACAATGGTGTAGCTGATGGTGATTGGGAAAACTGTGAGGTCCCAAGGTGCTTACTTTGAGGGGGACTGAGAAGCCATTGTCCTATGTACAATGTTTCTTGTATCTTTTTCAATAAATGTCTCTATTTTTCATATTACATATCTGGGTGCCTTCTGGAAACAATATAGATATTGTGTGTGTGTGTGTGTGTGTGTGTGTGTGTGTGTGTGTGTGTGTAACCTATGACACTAAAGCCACAACCCAGATAATGAATATAATTTCCCAAAAGATTTCTCTTGTTTCTTCATAAACATGTCTTCATGACTCTTTCCACTTTCCTCTACTGCCATTTGAAGAAAATCTCTGATCTGATTTCTATCACTATGTATTAGCTTGCATTTTCTAGAATTTTATGTAAATGGAATTCAACAGTATGAGCTTTCTTTTTCTGTTTTAGAAAAACTTCTTCAGTATCATTTTGAGATCCTTCCATATTGAAGCATGTACTAATAGTACATTCCTGTTTTATTGCTGAGTAGCATTTCCTTATATAAATAAATCTATTGATGGACATTTGTTTGCACTGTTTCCAACTTTAGGTTTCTAGAAATAAAGATATTATGAATATTGTTGTATACATCTTTGTATGAACATATGCTTTCATTGCACCAGAATAAATTCCTAGAAATGAATGGCTCTCTCATATAGTTGATGAATGATTGATTACCCTTTTATAAACTCTGACAAACACTTTTTATAGTGGTTGTACAATTTTATAATCTGTTAACACAGTATGGTCTGTCTTTTACATTTCAGCCATTCTAACATGGGCATAGTGGTAGATGCATAGCGGTATCTCATTGTGGTTTTAAATTACATTTTCCTTAAATACTATTGATATTGAACATTCTTTTTTGGCTGGTTGGAGTATCTGTTTACATGGTTTTTATTGTTCTGATTATCATGACTTTACAAGTTTTGAAGTAAATTAGTGTTATTATTCTAAATTTTATCATTTTGTTATTTTGGTAATTTTGTATCTTTTCTATTTTCATATGAATCTTAGAATTAACCTGGCAATTTCTACAAATACCCTGAGTGGAGTTTAATTAATATTGTACTGAAGCTATGAAAAACTTTGGGACTTTTTGACATATTAAATATTGAGTCTTTTACTTCATGATTCCAATGTACCTTATTAATCATTTAGGTCTTTAACTTTTCTAAATAATTTTTATAGTATTAATGTACTGGTAGTTCACATATTTTGTCAGATTATTCCTAAATATTAAAAAAATATTTTTTTAATTTAATTGTTGTTTAAGTAGAGTTTTGGGGTTTTTACTCCCATCCTGGCCCAACACCTCAGTGCTCTCCAACTCCCTCCCATTTCCACCCCCCTTAGAAGTTGTTCATGTGTTCTTTACACTAGTTTCTGCAAATCATTCTCCTTTCCCCCTGGAATTCCCTCCCCTCTCCCCTCTGGTCACTATCAAACTATTCTCTATTTAGGTATCTTTGATTATACGTTGCTTGCTTGAATGTTTTGTTGTTTAGGTTCCTGTTAAAGGTGAGATCACATGGTATTTGTCTTTCACCATCTGGCTTATTTTGCTTAGCATAATGCTTTCTGGTTCCATCCATGCTGTTGCAAAAGGTAGGAGCTCCTTCTTTCTTTCTGCTGCATAGAATTCAGTTGTGTAAATGTAGCATAGTTTTGGGATTCATTCAATTAATGATGGGCACCTAGGTTAATTCCAACTCTTGGCTATTGTAAATTGTGCTGCTATGAACATTGGGGTGCATAGGTTCTTTTGGATTGGTGTTTCAGGATTCTTAGGATATAATCCTAGCAGCATAACTGCATGGTCATAAGGCAGATTCATTTTTAGTTTTCTTAGAAAATTCCATACTGCTTTCCATAGTGGTTATACCAGTCTGCAATCCCACCAACAGTGAATTAGGGTCCCCTTTTCCCCACAACCTCTCCAATATTTGTTGTTTGTTGCTTTGTTTATGATAGCCATTCTGACCAGTGTAAAGTGGTATCTCATGGTGGTTTTCAATTGCATCTCTCTGATAGCTAGTGATATTGAGCATCTTTTCATGTGTCTCTGGATACTCTGTATATACTCCTTAGAGAAGTATCAGTTTAAGTCTTTTGCCCATTTTTTAATTGGTTTGCTTGACTTCTTAGAGCGGAGTTGTGTGAGTTCTTTGTATATTTTGGAGATTACACCTTTTTCTGAGGTATCATTGGCAAATATGTTTTCCGAAGCAGCTGGTTCCTTTTTATTTTAATACTGTTTTTTTTTTTAGCTGTGCAAAAGCTTTTAATTTTGATGAGGTCCCATTTGTTTATTCTTTCCTTTATGTCCCTTGCTCTAGGGGACATATCAGTAAAAATGTTGCTGTGTGAAATATCTGAGATTTTCCTGCCAATGTTCTCCTCTAGGACATTAATGGTGTCACGGCTTATATTTAAGTTCTTTACCCTCCTTGAATTTATTTTGGTGTATGGTGTAAGTTGGAGCTAGAGTTTCATTTTTTTGCATGTAGCTTTCTAGTTCTCCCAACACCATTTGTTGAAGAGGCTATATTTAGGCCATTTTATGTTACTGCCCTCTTTGTCAAATATTAATTGACTGTACTCTTTGTCAAATATTAATTGACTGTAGAGAGTTGGGTTTATTTCTGGGTTCTCTGTTATGTTGCATTAATCTATATGCCTGTTTTTATGCCAGTACCAGGATGTTTTGATTACAGTGGCCTTGTAATATAGTTTGGTATTGGGTATTGTGATCCCTCCTACTTTGTTCTTCTTTCTCAAAAATGCAGCTGCTATTCAGGGTCATTTATGGTTGCATATAAATTTTTGAAGTGTTTGTTCTATGTCTGTGAAGTATGCCATTGGTACTTTAACAGGTATTGCATTGAATCTGTAAATTGCTTTGGGTAGTATGGACATTTTGATGATGTTAATTATTCCAATACATGAACACCATATATGTTTGCATTTGTTTGTGTCTTCCTTGATTTCTTTCTTCAGGGCTGTGTAGTTTTCTGCATACAGATCTTTTACCTCCTTGATTAGGTTTATTCCCAGATATTTTATTTTTGTTTTTGCTATATCCAATGGGATTTTTTTTCTTAATTTTTGCCTCTGCTGTTTCATTGTTAGTATACAAAAATGCCTTTGATCTCTGGATATTGACTTTGTATCCCACTGTTTTGCAAAATTCATTTATTAGGTCAAGCAGTTCTTGGGTAGTCTTTTTTTAAAATTAATTTTACTTAGTTATTTTTCAAGTATAGTTTTCTTGTCTATTTCTCCCATCTCAGCCTCCCCTGCCCCTTGTTCCCCACCTCCCTCCCATTTCCATCCCCCTTAGTTCTTGTCCTTGTGTCCTTCCTATTTGTTCCTGCAAATCCCTCTCCCTTTTTCCCCTTAACTTCCCTTCCCTCTCAGCAGTTCTTGGGTATTCTTTAGAAGTTTCCATGTACTCTTCTGTTCTTGATGAACCTATTTAAAGGCTTGTCAACTTTGTTTATCTTTTCAAAGAACCAGATCCTGGATCCATTGATCCTTAGAATTGTGCTTTTAGTCTCTATGTCATTTAATTCTGCTCTGATCTTGATTATTTCCTTCCTTCTACTTGCTCTGGGCTGTCTTTGTTGTTGTTCCTCGAGTTCTTGTAGGTGTAGTATTAGGTTGTTTGTTTGAAATGTTTCTATCTTTTTTAGGTAGATCTGTATTGCTATGAAATTCCCTCTCAGGACTGCCTTCGCTGTGTCCCATAACTTTTGGGTTGTCATGAGTTTATTTTTATTTGTTTCCAGTAACTTTCTGATTTCTTTCCTAATTTCATTCTTGACCCTTTTGTTGTTTAATAGCCTGCTATTCAATCTGTATGATTGGGGTGTTTTGGGTTTTTCTTTTGGGGTTGGTTTCCAATTTCAGTCCCTTGTTGTCAGAGAAAATGCTTGGTATGATTTCAATTTTCTTCAATTTTTTGAGGCTTGTTTTGTTTCCTATCATGTGGTCTATCTTTGAAAATGTTCCATGTGCATTTGAAAAGAATGTGTATTTAGCTTCTTTGGGAAGAAGGGCTCTATATGTATCAGTTAAGTCCATTTTATCTAGGGTGTTGTTCAGTTCCACAGTATCTTTGTTGATATTTTGTTTGGAAGAACTGTCCATTTTTGACAGTGGGGTGTTAAAATCCTCTATTATAATTGTGTTGCTGTCAATATCTTTCTTGAAGTCCTGTAATATTTTCTTTACATATTTGGGTGCTCCTATGTTGGGTGCATATATATTTATAATGTTAATGTGTTCTTGGTGGATTCTTCCCTTGAGTATTATGAAGTGACCTTCTGGGTCTCTCTTTATGGCCCTTTTTTTTTGAAGTCTATTTTTTCTGATATGAGTATTGCTACCCTGGCTTATTTTTCCTGTCTGTCTGCTTGGAAAACTTGTTTGCAACCCTTCACTTTTAGTCTATGTACGTCTTTTGCCTTGAGGTGTCTTTCTTGTAAGCAGTATATGTGTGGGTCATGCTTTCTTATCCACTCAGCTATTCTATGTCTTTTGATTGGAGCATTCAATTCATTTACATTTAAGGTTATTATTGAGAGATACTTATTCATTGCCATTTTTTTACCTGTGTTCCTCTCTGCCTCTCTCTTTTCCTTCCTTTCCTTAAAGCAGTCCTTTTAGCATCTCCTGCAGAGCTGGTTTGGTGGAGGCATATTTTTTTAGACTTCTTTGTCTTGGAAGTTCTTTATTTGGCTTTCTATCTTGATTGAGAGACTTGCTGGGTAAAGTAGCCTTGGTTGCAGGCCTCTGTTTCTCATTACTTGGAATATTTCTTGCCATTCTCTTCTTGTTTGGACTGTTTCCATTGAATAGTCAGCAGCTAACCTTATTGGGGCTCCCTTTTATGTTACTTCCTTTTTCTCCCTTGCTGCCTTTAAGATTCTCTGTTTATATTGGCATTTTGCCGTTTTAATGATGCTGTGTCTTGAAGTGGGCCTCTTTGGGTTCCTCTTGATTGGGACTCTGTGTGATTCCTGGATTTGTGTGACTTTTTCTCTCATCCAATTGGGGAAGTTTTTCCTTATTACTTTTTCAAACAGGTTTTCTGTCCCTTGTTCTTTGTCTTCTCCTTCTGGTATCCCTTTATTTGGATACTATTGCATTTCATATTGTCTTGCATTTCTCTAAATTTCTTTTCATTCTTTCTGAGTTTCTTTTCCTTTTCTTGCTCTTTCTGGGAGTTTTTTCTACTTTGTCCTCCAACTCTCTCATCTGATCTTTGCTTCATTGATCCTGCTTTTGATTCCTTCTACTGTGTTCTTCAGTTCAGAAATTGTATTCTTCATTTCCTCTTGGCCCTTGCCGATACTTTCTATTTCGTTTTTCATGTTGATATAGTTTGCAGTGAGTTCATTGTAGTTCCCCTACAGTTTCTGGTGGCTCTTTGTGAGCTCTTTGAACTTCCTGATAAGCAGTGCTTTGAATTCAATATCTGATAGCTGCCTTGCTTCTATTTCATCTAGTATTTTTTTCTGAGGCTCCCTACTTTCATTTGGGGATTGTTTTTTTTTCTTTCCATAGTTTTTGAGATTCTTCTCATTAGGTTCAGCTTCTTAAATAGATTTGTTCTGGCTTCTTGGGTTCATGGTGTAAACTTTTGTGGTATCACACCTGTGAGCTTTGGTGGTGTAGTCTCCTTGATCTTCCAAGCTAACTTGTGTTGGGCTGTCATTTAAGTTGGCTCTGTGTTTGTCTTTGGCTTTTGGTTGTTTTGGGGTCTTTTTGGTGTGGTCCTTCCCACAAGCTTGTTAACTGATGGTCCCTCTGTCCACCACCTGTTTTAATTTTTTGTACTGTTGAGGGCAGGTTGTATTTAAGCTAGTTCTTCTGTGTGTACAAGGTTTTTGAGAATTCTTTTTTCCTCTTGTTCAGTTGTTTGTACTAGGTAGGCTTCTCCACTATTTAGTTGTATTTGCAGATAGGTTTTGGATTGAGGTTTGTGTGGTTTCCACCCTCTCCTTCACCTTCTTCTGTTAGTGGTTCCTTTGCTGTTTGGTTTTTCTCTTCCAGTGGGTATCCTGGAGTTCACTGTTTCTACCTACTTTTTTGTGTGTGATCAGTTGGAGGGGGAGGCAAAATGGTTTATGAAAGCAGGAGAGTATGTTATGATAATTACAGTCACAGCTAGTAGAGAAGAGATAGAAGACCTTTAGGCTATATATAGTGTTAACCACAATCTTCAACCCATCTTGCCACTTTTCAGAAAGGATGGACAAAAGATAAGTTTCTTGTTAGGGAGGGAAGGCTTGTGAGTTGGACCTAGAAAACAGTGAGGTTTTGGGAGGTCAGATTCTGAGGTAAGGTGAGAGTAAAGTATAGTAAATAGGTGTAGTGTGTGAGCAAATAGAGTTAACCACTACAGTAATAAAGTTCAGGAGACTGTGAAGTGGGCTAAGATCTTGGAGGTGTGTTGTGAAGTATTTACAGTTTTATAGAACAGCTATTATTTTTTTTATTTATTTTTTATTTAGTTACTTTTCAAGTACATTTTTTTTCCCTTCCCCCCCCCGGCCCGGTCTCCCCCCCTCCCTCCTATTCCCCCCACCCCCAGTCCTCAACTCTGTGTCTTTCATACTTGTTCCTCAAAATCCCTCCCCCCTTTTTCCCCTCAAGTTCCCTTCCCTCTCCCCTCTGGTCGCTGCCCACTTGTTCTCTATTTCAGCGTCTTTGTTTTTATTCTGTTTGCTTGTTTGTTTTATTCTTTAGCTTCCTGTCAAAGGTGAGATCATATGGTATTTGTCCTTCAATGCCTGGCCTATTTCACTCAGCATAATGCTTTCCAGTTCCATCCATGTTGTTGCAAAAGGTAGTAGCTCCTTCTTTCTCTCTGCTGCATAAAATTCCATGGTGTATATGTACCACAATTTTTGGATCCATTCGTTTACTGATGGGCACCTAGGTTGCTTCCAACTCTTGGCTATTGTAAATTGTGCTGCTATGAACATTGTGGTGCATAGGTTCTTTGAAATTGATGTTTTAGGATTCTTGGGGTATAATCCTAGCAGTGGAATTGCTGGGTCAAAAGGCAGGTCAATTTTTATTTTTCTGAGAAAATTCCATACTGTTTTCCATAATGGTTGTACCAGTCTACAATCCCACCAACAGTGAACTAAGGACCCCTTTTCCCCACAACCTCTCCAACATTTGTTGTTTGTTGCTTTGTTTATGATAGCCATCCTGACTGGTGTAAAGTGGTATCTCATTGTGGTTTTAATTTGCATCTCTCTGATAGCTAACGATATTGAGCATCTCTTCATGTGTCTCTGAATGTTCTGTATGTCCTCCTTGGAGAAGTGTTTGTTCAAGTCCTTTTCCCATTTTTTAATTGGGTTGGGTGTCTTCTTAGAGTGGAGTCGTGTAAGTTCTTTGTATATTTTGGAGATTGAACCTTTGTCTGAGGTATCATTGGCAAATATGTTTTCCCATACAGTTGGTTGTCTTTTTAATTTAATACTGTTTTCTTTAGCCATGCAGAAACTTTTTATTTTGATGAGATCCCATTTGTTTATTCTTTCCTTTATATTCCTTGCTCTAGGGGACATATCAGTAAAAATGTTGCTGCGTGGAATATCTGAGATTTTCTTGCCAATGTTCTCCTCTAGGACTTTAATGGTGTCATGGCTTATATTTAAGTCTTTTATCCACCTTGAATTTATTTTGGTGTATGGTGTAAGTTGGTGCTCAAGTTTCATTTTTTTGCACGTAGCTGTCCAGTTCTCCCAACACCATTTGCTGAAGAGGCTATCTTTACTCCATTTTATGTTACTGCCCCCTTTGTCGAATATTAATTGACTGTAGAGGGTTGGGTTGATTTCTGGGCTCTCTGTTCTGTTCCATTGGTCTATGTGCCTGTTTTTATGCCAGTACCAGGCTGTTTTGATTACAGTGGCCTTGTAATACAGTTTGATATCAGGTATTGTGATCCCTCCTACTTTGTTCTTCTTTCTCAAAAGAGCAGCTGCTATTCGGGCTCGTTTATGATTCCATATAAATTTTTGAAGTGTTTGTTCTATGTCTGTGAAATACGCCATTGGTACTTTAATAGGTATTGCATTGAATCTGTATATTGCTTTGGGTAGTATGGACATTTTGATGATGTTAATTCTTCCAATCCATGAACAAGGTATATGTTTCCATTTGTTTGTGTCTTCCTTGATTTCTTTCTTCAGTGCTGTGTAGTTTTCTGCATACAGGTCTTTTACCTCTTTGGTTAGGTTTATTCCCAGATATTTTATTTTTCTTTTTGCTATATCGAATGGGATTTTTTTCCTCGATTTCCGCTTCTGCTGATTCATTGCTTGTATACAAAAATGCCTTTGATTTCTGGATATTGACTTTGTATCCTGCTGTTTTGCCAAACTCATTAATTAGTTTGAGCAGTTTTTGGGTAGAGTCTATAGGATTTTCCATGTACACTATCATGTCATCTGCAAACAGTGACAATTTTGTTTCCTCCTTTCCTATTTGGATGCCTTTTATTTCCTTTTCTTGCCTGATCGCTGTGGCCAAAACTTCTAATACTATATTGAATAGGAGTGGTGAAAGTGGACATCCTTGTCTTGTTCCTGATCTTAGTGGAAAAGCTTTTAGTTTTTGTCCATTGAGTATGATATTGGCTGTAGGTTTCTCATAAATGGCCTTTATTATATTGAGGAATGTTCCCTCTATTCCCATTTTGCTGAGTGTTTTTATCATAAATGGGTGTTGTACCTTATCGAAAGCTTTTTCTGCGTCTATTGATATGATCATGTGGTTTTTGTCTTTGCTTTTGTTTATGTGATGAATTACATTTACTGTTTTGCGAATGTTGAACCATCCTTGCATCCCTGGGATGAATCCCACTTGGTCAGGGTGTATAATCTTTTGGATATATTGTTGGATGCGATTTGCTAATATTTTGTTGAGGATTTTAGCGTCTATGTTCATCAGCGATATTGGCCTGTAGTTTTCTTTCTTTGTTGTATCTCTATCTGGTTTTGGAATTAGGATGATGCTGGCTTCATAAAAGGAGTTAGGGAGTTTTCCATCCTTTTGTATTTTTTGGAATAGTCTGTGAAGAATGGGGGTTAGGTCTTCCTTAAATGCTTTGTAGAATTCTCCTGTGAATCCATCTGGTCCAGGGCTTTTGTGTGATGGGAGTTTTTTGATTACTGCTTCAATTTCTTTTGCTGTTATTGGTCTATTCAGGTGTTCTACTTCTTTTTCATTGAGTTTTGGGAGATTATATTTTTCTAGAAATGTGTCCATTTCCCCTAGGTTCTCAAATTTCTTGGCATACAGTTCTTCATAGTAATTTCTTACAATCCTCTCTATTTCTGTGGTATCAGTTGTAATCTCTCCTCTTTCATTTCTGATTGTGTTTATTTGTGTCCGTTCCCTTCTTTTCTTGATGAGCCTACTTAAAGGCTTGTCTATTTTGTTTATTTTTTCAAAGAACCAACTCCTGGATTCATTGATCTTTAGAATTGTACTTTTAGTCTCTATGTCATTTAGTTCTGCTCTGATCTTAGTTATTTCCTTCCTTCTACTTGCTTTGGGCTGTTTTTGTTGTTGTTCCTCGAGTTCTTGCAGGCGTAGAGTAAGTTCATTTGTTTGAAATGTTTCTGTTTTCTTAAGGTAGGCCTGTATTGCTATAAACTTCCCTCTCAGGACTGCCTTGGCTGTATCCCATAAGTTTTGGGTTGTTGTGAGATCATTTTCATTTGTTTCCAGAAACTTTTTGATTTCTTCCCTAATTTCATTCTTGACCCATTCATTGTTTAATAGCATACTGTTCAGTCTCCATGATTTTGGGTGTTTTGGGTTTTTTCCTTTGGGGTTGGTTTCCAGTTTCAGTCCCTTATGGTCAGAGAAAATGCTTGGTATGATTTCAATATTCTTGAATTTGTTGAGGCTTGTTTTGTGCCCTATCATGTGATCTATCTTTGAGAATGTTCCATGTGCATTTGAAAAGAATGTGTATTTAGCTTCTTTGGGGTGAAGAGCTCTGTATATATCAGTTAGGTCCATTTCATCAAGGGTGTTGTTTAATGCCACAATGTCTTTGTTGATATTTTGTTTGGAAGATCTAGAACAGCTATTATTTACACTAATATTAGAGCAACAATCATATGAGAGACTCTATGTGATCAGGATAACATGAATAGGGGTATAGAATTTTGGGTAGTATACTAAACAAAAACAAGTGGCGTGAAGTATAGAAAATTAGCAATACACTGTGGAAGAGAGAACATGGGAAGCCTGTCAGATGATACAATATAACCAGCCAAGGCAAAGAAGCCTATACAGAAAGAGGAGGAATAAAAAGATACTATTAAAATATAAAAAATGTGAGAATAATAAAAAAAATAATACACGAGTATGCAGCAATATGTGGCTTTTATTCTATAGCAAAGTGAAATTTGTCTCTCTGTCTCTACTGTTGGGATGCCCCCTCTTGGGTTCCACCTCTTGTCTTTTTGCAGTTGTAAGTTGTTTATGTCACCTTTTTTTAAAGAAAAAAAAAGTCAGGAGAAGGGGGGAAGAAGAGATAAGTTTGGAAAGAAAGGTAGAAGGAATAAAACAGGAAAGAAGAAAAGAGAGGAAAAAGGTACTGAAAGATAAAACAATAATACAATTAAAAAGATAAAAGATTAGTTTTAATAAAACAGAAAAAAAACAAAAAACATCTCTTGTTGGTTTCAAACTGGCCAAACTGGTTTTTCTGGTCTTGATGGCTGCAGCAGGCTGAGGGACAATTCATGTGATCTTTCTGTGAGTATTCTCCCAAGAGCCAACCTGGAGCCTCTCCCCAGTTTTCTCACAAAGGTGATCTAGGTCTTCTTCAGAGCACTGTCCTTGGGGAATCATAGCTGTGGGCTGAGTTGCGGGTGCTTGCCAGCCAGGATGCCTGGGTCCCGAGGTTTTGAGTGCAGACCCTTCCTAGTTCTGTGGGGAGACTCTGGGTCTTCTGCCCAACCTCCGTGATTGCTGCTAGGCTGGGTGGGGAGCAGGCCAAGTGGCTGTCACAGGAGAATCCTTCAGTTTACTTTCCAAAACATTTCTCCTTAAGAAGCCTGATATTCAGCCCAGCCCAATCCCCCAGCCAGACAGGTGACTATCAGAGTCACAGCTCAACACCTGTGCCTCTCAATTCTCCCAAGCTGGCAACCACAGACTCCGTGGTTGATCACGGCCCTTTGTCCTTATCACCTTCTCTGCAATCTCAAGCAAAGAGGTCTCTCCCTGTCATTTTTCCCAGCTTTGCTTGGCTGGGGTGGGAGGGAGCTGATGACCTGGCTCTCTCCCAAAGACCCTGCAGCAGGCCTGGGGCTCCCGTAGAGCCCAAGTAGACCTGCAGGGTGCCAAGCATGGGTGGAGACTGCCACAGCTACTATCTCCGCTCTGGTCCCTGAGACCCTAATGTCCTGCAGCCGTCTCCTTACTGTCTGGTTTTTCAGTGTCCGTTACAATTTCTAGTCTCTTATTTTCATATATGCTGGGGAACTGTTGGCTGTTTGCTCTGTTCCTCTGTAGATTGGCCAGGATTTTCTCCCATATGTATGGGGGAAATGTAATCTGCTACCTCCTATTCTGTCACCATCTTCGGAACCTCTAAATATTAAAATTTGTTGAGATTTAAATAGTATTGTTTTTAATTTAAATTTTCAATAGTTTATTCCTAATTATAAAGTTATCATTGATTTTATATTGATTATTTATATTGATGTATGCTGCAATCTTGATAAAAATCTCATATGATTTCAATAGTTTTTTAACATGTATGTTTTAATATTGTTCTGTTACAATAATCCCCATTACCCCCACTCCCATTGCTCTCCCCTGCCTGACCAATGCCATCTCCCAAAGACAATCCCCACCTCATTGTCTTGTCTATGGGTCCTTTGTACACGTTCCCCTTCTTTCCCCCTTAATCCCCCTCCTTCATCCCCTCTGGTCACTGTCTGTTTGTTCTTTATTTCCATGTCTTTGGTTGTTTTTTTCTCACTTGTTTTGTTGATTAGATTCCACTTATAGGAAAGATCATATGGTATTTGTCTTTCACTGCCTGGCTTATTTCACTTAGTGTAATGTTGTCCAGTTCCATCCATGTGGTCACAAAGGTTAGGCATCCCCTTCATTCTTTTTTCTGTATAGTATTCCACTGTGTAAATGTACCACTGTTTTTGATCACTCATTTACTGATGGACATTCAGGCTGTTTCCAGCACTTGGCTATTATAAATAACATGCTATGGACATAGGGGTGCACAGGTCCTTTTGATTTGCTGTTTCAGGATTGTTAGAATATAATTCCAGTGGTGGAATCACTGGATCAAAAAGTAGTTACAGTGTTAGTTTTTGAGGAAATTCCATACTGTTTTCTACAGAGGCTGCACCAATCTGCACTCTCAACAATAATGTGCTAGGGTTCCCTTTTCTCCACAACCTCACCAGCATTTGTCGTTTGTTGATTTGTTAGTGATGGCCAATCTGACTGGTGTAAAGTGGTAGCTCATTGGAGTTTTAATTTGCATCTCTCTGATGGCTAATGATGTTGAACATCCTTTCATATGCCTAGGGGCCCTCTGTATGTCCTCCTTAGAGAAGTAGGTGTTAGGTCCTTTGCCTATATTTTAATCAGTTTATTTGTCTTCTTGGTGTGGAATTTTGTGAGTTCTTTAAATATTTTTGAGATAAAACCCTTGTCTGAGGTATCATTTTCAAATATGTTTCCCTATATGGTTGGCCCTCTTTTCATTTTGGTGATGATTTCTTTAGCTGTAAGAAGGTTTTTAGTTTGATATAGCCCCATTTGTTTATTTTTTCCTTTATGTCCCTTGCCCTAGGGTACATATTGTTTAAACTATTGCTGGATGGGATATTGGCAGCTTTCCTGCTTCTGTTCTCCTCTAGGACTTTTATGAAGTCATGATTTATATTTAAGTTCTTTATTCATCTGGAGTTTATTTTTATGTATGGTGAAAGTAGGTGGTCTAGTTTAATTTTTTTTTTACACGTAGCTATCTGGATCTACCAATACCATTTATTGGAGAAGCTGTTTTTATTTCATTTTATGCTTCTGACCCCCTTGTTGAATATTAATTGACCATAGAGACTTGGGTTTATTTCTGAGCTGTCTGTTTGGTTCCACTAATACATGTGTCTGTTCTTATGGCAGTACCAGACTGTTTTGACTACTGTGGCCTTGTAATATAGTTTGATGTCATGTATGGCAATCTGTCCTTCTCTGTTCTTTTTTCTCAAAATTGCTGCAGCTATTCCAAGTTATTTATGGTTCCATATAAATTTTTGAAACATTTGTTCTATATCTGTGGAATATGTCATTGGTATTTTAATAGGGATTGAGTTGAATCTATAAATTTCTTTTTGGTAATATGAAAATTTTAATGGTGTTAATTCTTTCAACCCAAGAACATGGTATATGCTCCATCTATTTGTATTTTCCTTAATTTATTTTTTAAACTCATTTTTTATTTCTTAAATATTTTTAATTGATTATGCTATTAAAGTTTTCCCAATTTCCTTCCTTTATCCTCTTTCCACCCTGCCTCCTCAACCCTGGAGCATTCCCTGCTTTAGTCATATCCATGGGTTATACATATAAGTTCTTTGAGTCTTTTGTTTCCTATACCATTTTTGTCTCTCCCCATCTATTTTATGGCTACTAATTATGCTTCTTCTTTCCTGTTCCTTTCCCCAACCTACTGAAATCCCTCTGTGTGATGTCCATTCCTCTGATTCTGTTCCTGTTCTGTCATTTGCTTAGTTTTTGTTTTCATTGTTTTTCTTTTCTTTTGGGTTCATTTGTTGATAGCTGTGAGTTTGTTGTCATTTTACTGATCATATTTTTTATCTTCTTGTTCTTAGATAAGTCCCTTTAACATTTCATGTAATAATGGCTTGATGATGATGAACTCCTTTAACTTGACCTTATCTGGAAAACACTTTATCTGCCTTTCCATTCTAAATGAAAGTGTTAATGGATAGAGTAACCTTGAATGTAGGTCCTTGCCTTTCATGACTTCAAATACTTCTTTCCAGCCTTTTCTTGCTTGCCAGGTTTCTTTGGAGAAATCAGCTGATAGTGTAATGAGAACTCCTTTGTAGGTAACTCCCTCCTTTCCTCTTGCTTCTTTTAGGATTATCTCTTTATATCTAATATTGGATAACTTAAAGATGATGTGCCTTCATATGTTCCTCTTTGGGTCCAACTTCTTTGGGACTCTTTTGGCTTCCTGGACTTCCTCAAAGTCTATTTCTTTTGCCTGATTGGGGAAGTTTTCCTTCATTATTTGTTCAAATTAGTTTTTAATTTCTTGCTGTTGTTCTCCTTCTGGCACCCCTATAATTCAAATATTGGAACATTTAAGGTTGTCCCCTAAGTTTGTAAGATTCTCTTCACTTTTTTGAATGCTTACTTCTTGTTTTTTTTTTTTTTTTTTTCTGAATGGATGTTTATTTTTTCCTTTTGTTCCAAATCGTCCTTGCTTTGAGTCCTGGTTTCCTTCCTGTTGGTTCTTCCTTTTTTCCTTTCATTGTTGGTTCCCTGAATATTTTGCTTTATTTCACTTTGGGTATCATTCTTTTTTTTTTTTTTTTTGACCAAGCTCAGTCAGATCTGTGAACATTTAGATTAGCAGTACTTTAAATTCTCTATCAGAGAGGTTAGCTATCTCCTCATCACTTAGTTTTCTTTCTGAGGTTTTTCTCTGTTCTTTCATTTGGGCCATATTTCTTTATCTTGGCATACCTGATAAGTTGTAAGTGGGTGGGGCCTTAGGAATTCAGCCAGACAGGGCAAACCTCTTTGCCGCGCTGCTGTGCTGCCTGTGCGGGAGGGACCAGAGAGGGAACAATGCAGCTCGCCTACTGGGCTCTGGCCCATTTTTTAACAAACTCTCCTGTGAGACTGGGCATTTCTCCCACTGCAGCAACAACCATAGTCCACAGTCAAATCTGAGTCTCAGTTTTGCCTTCAACCAACCCTGCCTCCTCAGTCTGCCACCTCACAGTGGTTTTTTTGATTCCACCCACATAGTCTGCCACCTTACCAGTGTGGTTGTTCTGGTTCCATTTTTCTTTAATTCCTTGGTTGTTGGAGTTCCATGCAGTTTGATTTTCTGGTGCTTTTGGTTGTTTATTGAATTTAGATTGGTTTCTATCCTCCTTTTGGTTTCATGAGGAAGTGCAGGATTTCTACCTACATCTCCATCTTGGCTAGAACTCTCTTGTATCTTCCTTAATTTTGTTCTTTAGTGTTGTGTATTTTATTTAGTATAGGTCTCTTACCTCCTTGGTTAAGTTTATTCCTGTGCTAATTTTTTGTTTTTGCTATAGTAAACAGGATTTCCCCCTAATTTCTATTTCATTGTTGGTGCACAGAAATGCCTTTCATTTCTAAATGTTGATGTTGCATCTGGTTATTTTTCCAAATTCACTTATTAGGTTGAGTAGTTTTTTGGTGGAAACTATAGGGTTTTCTATGGACATCTCCACACAATGATAGTTTTACTTCCTTCTTTCCAATATGAATGTTTTTTTAATTTATTTTTATTGTCTCATTGCTGTGGCTTGAACCTCCAATAGTAAGTTGAATACATGTGGTGAAACGGACCTCCTTGTCTTGTTCTTGATCTCAGAGGGAAAGATTTTAGTATTTGTCCATTGAGTATGATGTTGGCTGTAGGCTTCTCATATGTGGCCTTTATTATGTTGAAAATATTCTCCCTGTACTACCACTTTGCTGAGTGTTTTTATCATAAGCAGGCTCTGTACCTTATCAATGTTTTTCCACATCTATTGATGTGGTCATGTGATTTTTGTTTTTCCTTTTGTCTATGTGATGTATTATGTTTATTGATTTGTGAATATTGTACTGTCCTTGCACCTGAGATAAATCCCACTTGATCATGGTGTACAATCTTCTTAATGCATTGCTAGATATGGTTTGTTACTATTATGTTGAGGATTTTAACATCTATACTTATCAGCAATAATGGCCTATAGTTTTCTTTCTTCATTGTGTCTTTAACTGGTTTTGTGATTAGGATGATGCTGGTCTCATAAAAAGAGTTTGGGGGGAGGAGGGAAGATGGTGGTGGAGTAGGATAAAGGATTTCACTCCCCCGCCACGCACCAGAGAAACACCGGGCTTATCTGCAGAGGAGTGCAGCAAATAGCCCACAGGGACCCAGCATATAGGAAGGTAGGACTTCAGAAATTGTAGCAGACACTGAATGGCTAGACAGTGAGGAGAGAAGATGACTGCAGGTCAACAAGGTCTGAGGGAACAGCACAGAGGCCACAGGCCCTCCTCAGGGCCTCGCCAGGGCCCGGGCGATCCACCTTGGTCTCTGGGAGCCTAGGGCTGGCAGCAAGGACCTTGGGAGAGAGCCAGTCATCAGCTCCCTCCCTACCCAACCGAGCACAGATTGAAAAATGCCAGGAGAGATCTGTTTGCTTGGAGAGTCGGATAGAGGAGTGGGCATCAGGAAGCAAACCAGAGAGCTCTGATCACCTGTGTGGAGTCAGTCTGTGCTGACCAGCTTAGGAGAATTGAGAGATGCCCATGCCTTCCCCATTGCACTGGGCCTGGGCCGAGTCTGCAGGCTCTATCTTGGATGCAGGGAGCCGAGGGCTGGCCACAAGGTCCTCGGGAGAGAGCCAGTCATCAGCTCCCTCCCTACCTGGTCGCTGCAGACTGAAAAATACCAGGAGAGATCAGTTTGCTTGGAGTGTCAGAGAGAGGAGTGGCCATTAGGAAGCACACCACAGAACTCTGATCACCCATGAAATCAATCTGTGGTTGCCAGGGGAGAATTGAGAGTCGTCCGTGCGCTCCACTGTAGCACAGGGAAAGGCTTGTACCCAAGCCTGCGAGACCAGGGAAACCTGGCCTGTAGTGTACGCGACCGCACCCTAGGCCAGGACTGTAAATCCTGGGGAAAATCTGCTATCAGTGGGGTGTGGGGGAGAAGCACCAGTCTGGATCTTGGGAAGGAACTGGTGAGACTGGCTGAGTTCACTGAGAAGGGAGGAAGGCCACGCTAATCGCCCCTCAGAATGCTGCAGCTAGTGTGACCAGAAGAAAAGGTTTTACCAGCTAGAAACCAACAAGAGGTTTTTTTTTAAACAATCTTTTATTCCTTTACCTTTATTATGGTTTTAGCTTTCAATACTATTCCCCTTTCTCTTTTTCTTTCTTGTTTTATTCCTTCTTCCTTTCTTTCCAAACCTACTGCTATTTTCTCCCATCTGCTGCCTTTTTTTACTTTCTTTTTGCCCCCTCCCCCCACGTGAGACAAAAAACTAGGAAAGGCAAAAAGACCAGAGTTGGACTCAAAGAGGGGGCATCCCAACAGTAGAGACTGAGAAATAAAATTCACTTTGCTATAACAGAAAAACAACAAGTTACGTCATATTTGTATTTTCTTCATTATTTTGTCATTATTCTTACATCATTTATTTTCGTAGTATCTCTATATTCCTTCTCTTTCTTTATAGTCTTCTTTACCCTGGCTGGATATATTGTATCACTTGACAGGTTTCCCCTGTCCCCTCAATCATAGTATACTGCTAATTTACTGTCCTTTACTTCCCCTTGCCCAGTTAGCACACTATTAAAGGACCAATCCTTCCCAATCTTGGTATATCATAGATTCTGTCATATGATTGTTGCTCTAATATTATTGTAAATAATATTTATTGCATACTATTGTAAATACTACACAACACCCTCCCCCCGAACTTAGCCCACTTCATTGTTGCATGAAGTATAATATGGTAGTGGTTAACTCTATTTTCTCACACTACACCTATTTACCATCCTTTATTCTCATCTTACTTCAGAATCTGACCTCCCTCAACCTCACTCCTTTCTAGATTCAAATCACAAACCTTCCCTCCCCAATAAGAGCATTATCTTCCATCCTTTCTAAAAAGTGGTTAGTTGTGTTGAAGATTACAGTTAACACTATACATAGTCAGGGGATTGCCTATCTCTTCTCTACTGGCTAGTACTGTAAATATCATAGAATACTGTCCTGCTGTCATAAACCAGTTTGCCTTCTCATCCAAATTGATCACAAAAAAAGAGTAGGTGGAAAGATTAACACCAGGATACCCAAAGGAAGAGGAAACCCAACAACAAAGAATCCACTAACAAATAACAAGAGAAGAAGGTGAAGGAGGGTGTAGAAACCACGCAAACCTCAACCCAAGACCTATCTGGAAATAAAACTAAACAGCAGAGAAACTACCCAGGGCAAACAACTGAACAAGAATAAAAGAGAATCCTCAAAACCTTGTACATGTGCAGGATAACTAATTTTGGCGCAACCCGCCCTCAACAGCACAGGAAAATAAAATGGGTAGTGGAGAGAGGGACCCAAGTTCACCAGCCAGTGGGAAGGACCCACAAAAGAAAAAAAGACCCAGAAACAACAAAAACCCAAAGACAAACTCAGAGCAAATGTAAAGAACAGCCCAAGACCAGGGATTTGGGGAGATCAAGGAGACTACACCACTGAATCTCACAGGTATTATACCACAGAAGTTCACACCATAAATCCAGGAAGTCAGAACAAATCAATTTAAGAAGCTGAAGCTAACAAGAAGAGTTTCACAAACAATGGGAAGACAAAGTAACAACCTCCCAATGAAAGTCACAGAGAGAATGCTAGATGAAATAGAGGCGAGTTAACTATCAGATATTGAATTCAAAGCACTGCTTATCAGGAAGTTCAAAGAGCTCACAATGAGCTACCAGAAACTACAGGGGAGCTACAATGAACTCACTGCAGATTATACCAACGAGAAAAAGGAAATAGAAACTATCAGCAAGGGCCAAGAGAAAATGAAGAATACAATTTCATAGCTGAAGAACACAGTGGAAGGAATCAAAAGCAGAATTTATGAGGCAGAAGATTGGATCAGTGAGTTGGAGGACAAAGTAGAAAAAAACTCCCAGAAAGAGCAAGGAAAGGAAAAGAGGTTCAGAAAGAATGAAGAGGAATTAAGAGAAATGCAAGACAATATGAAATGTAATAATATCTGAATAATAGGAATACCAGAAGGAGAAGAAGAGCAAGGGAAAGAAAATCTATTTGAAAAAGCAATGAGGGAAAAATTCCCTAATTGATATGATAAAAAGTCACACAAATCCAGGAATCACAGAGAGTCCCAATCAAGAGGAACCCAAAAAGGCCCACTTCAGGACACAGCATCATTAAAACGGCAAAATGCCAAGATAAACAGAGAATCTTAAAGGCAGCAAGGGAGAAAAAAGAAGTAACATACAAGGGAGCCCCAATAAGGTTAGATGCTGACTTAATGAAAACATTCCAAGCAAGAAGAGTATGGCAAGAAATATTTCAAGTAATGAGTATCAGAGGCCTGCAAACAATGTTACTTTATCCAGCAAGGCTCTCAATCAAGATAGAAGGCCAAATAAAGAGCTTCCAAGACAAAAGAAGTCTAAAAGAATACAACTCCCCCAAAATAGCTCTGCAAGAAATACTAAAAGGTCTGCTTTAAGGAAAGGAAGGAAAAGAGAGAGATAATGAGAAGCACAGGTACAAAAATGAAAATGAATAAATACCTATCAATAATAACCTTAAACATAAATGTATTGAATGCTCCAATCAAAAGACATAGAATAGGTGAATAGATAAGAGCAGGACCCACACATTTGCTGCCTAGAAGAGACCCACCTAAGGACAAAAGACCTACACAAACTAAAAATGAGGGGCTGGAAACAAATTTTTCAAGCTAAAAGCCAGGAAAAAAAAAGCTGGAGTAGCAATACCCATATCAGACAAAATAGACTTTTATGACCCAAAAGGGCCATAATAAGAGACCCAGAAGGTCACTTCATAATACTCAAGGGAAGAATCTACCAAGAAGACATAAACATCGTAAATATATATGCACCCAACATAGGAACACCCAAATATGTAAAGAAAATCTTAGAGGAATTCAAGAAAGATATTGATGGCAACATAATTATAGTTGGAAATTTTAACACCCCACTGTCAAAAATGAGCAGATCTTCCAAACAAAATATCAACAAAGGTACTGTGGAATTGAACAACATCCGAGATGAAATGGACTTAACTGATTATATATATCCCTTTATCCCTATATCCCTATAAAGAAGCTAAATACACATTCTTTTCAAATGCATATGGAACATTTTAAAAGATAAACCACAATATAGGAAACAAAACAAGCCTCAACAAATTTACGAAAATTGAAATCATCCTGAGCATTTTCTCCAATCACAAGGAACTAAAACTGGAAATTAACCCCAAGAGAAAAGACCCCAAACATTCAAAATCATGGAGATTGAATAGCATTCTAATAAACAACGAATGGGTCAAGAATGAAATTAGGGGAGAAATCAAAAATTTTCTGGAAACAAATGAAAATTAACTCATGAAAACCCAAAACTTATGGGATACAGTGAAGGCAGTCCTGAGAGGGAAGTTCATAGCAATACAGGTCTACCTAAAAAAGATAGAAATATTTCCAACAAACAACCTAACACTACACCTGCAAGAACTCAAGGAACAATAACAAAGACAGCCCAGAGCAAGTAGAAGGAAGGAAATAACCAAGATCAGAGCAGAATTAAATGACATAAAGACTAAAAGCACAATACTAAGGATCGATGAATTCAGGAGATGGTTTTTTGAAAAGATAAACAAAATAGACAAGCCTTTAAGCAGGCTCATCAACAAAAAGAGAGAAAAAATCCAATAAACACAATGAGAAATGAAAGAGGCGAGATTACAACTGACCCCACAGAAATAGAAAGGATTGTAAGAAATTACTATGAAGAACTGTAGGCCAAGAAATTTGAAAACCTAGGGGAAATGCACACATTTCTAGAAAAATACAATATTCCAAAATTCAGTGAAGAAGAAGCAGAAAGCCTGAACAGACCAATAACAGCAGATGAAATTGAAGGAAGTAATAAAAAATCTCCTGAAGCACAAAAGCCCCAGACCAGATGGTTTCACAGGAGAATTCTACAAATCATTTAATGAGGAGCTAACCCCTATTCTTCACAGGCTATTCCCCAAAATCCAAAATGATGGAAGACTCCCAAACTCTTTTTATGAAGCCAGCATCATCCTAATTCCAAAACCAGATAAAGATACAACAAAGAAAGAAAACTTCAGGCCAATATTGCTGATGAACATAGACACTAAAATCCTCAACAAAATATTGCAAACTGCATCCAAGAATACATTAAAAGCTCATTTACCATGACCAACTGGGATTCATCCCAGGTATGCAAGGATGGTTCAGTATTCGCAAATCAATAAATGTAATATATCATATAAACAAAAGCAAAGACAAAAACCACATGATCATATCAATAGATGCAGAAAAAGCTTTTGATAAGGTACAACACCCATTTATGATAAAAACACTCAGCAAAGTGGGAATAGAGTGAGTATTCCTCAATATAATAAAGGCCATATATGAGAGACCTACAGCCAGCGTGATACTTAATGGGAAAAAACTAAAAGCTTTTCCACTAAGATCAGGAACAAGACAAGGATGTCCACTTTCACCACTTCGATTCAATATGGTTTTGGAAGTTTTAGCCACAGCGATTAGGCAAGAAAAGGAAATAAAAGGCATCCAAATAGGAAAGGAGGAAACAAAACTGTCACTGTTTGCTGATGACATGATAGTGTACATAAAAAATCCTATAGACTCTACTAAAAGAGTGCTTGAACTAATTAATATATTTGGCAAAACAGTGGGTTACAAAATCAATATCTAGAAATCAAAGGCATCTTTGTATACCAACAATGAATCAGTAGAAGCAGAAATCAAGGAAAAAATCCCATTTGATATAGCAAAAACAAAAATAAAATATCTGGGAATAAACCTAACTAAGGAGGTAAAAGACCTGTATGCAGAAAACTACACAGCACTGAAGAAAGAAATCAAGAAAGACACACAAAAAAGGAAACATATATGGTGCACATGGATTGGAAGAATTAACACCATCAAGATGTCAATACTACCCAAAGCAATTTATAGATTCATTGCAATACCCATTAAAGTACCAATGGCATATTTCACAGACATAGAACAAACACTTCAAAAATTTATATGGAACCATAAACAACCGTGAATAGTAGCTACAATTTTGAGAAATAAGAACAAAGTAGGATGGATCACAATACCTGATATCAAACTGTATTACAAGGCCACTGTAATCAAAACAGCCTGGTTCTGGCATAAAAACAGGCACATAGACCAATGGAACAAAACAGAGAGCCCAGAAATCAACCCAACTCTGTACAGTCAATTAATATTTGACAAAGGGGGCAGTAACATAAAATGGAGTAAAGATAGCCTCTTCAACAAATGGTGTTGGGAGAATTGGATAGCTACATGCAAAAAAAAAAAAAAAAAAGAAACTTGAGCACAGGCTTACACCATACACCAAAATAAACTCAAGGTGGATAAAAGACTTAAATATAAGCTGTGACACCATTAAAGTCCTAGAGGAGAACATTGGCTGGAAAATCTCAGATATTTCATGCAGCAACGTTTTTACTGGTATGTCCCCTAGATCAAGGAATATAAGGAAAGAATAAACAAATGGGGTCCCATCAAAATAAAAAGCTTCTGCATGGCTAAAAAAAACAGTATTAAATTAAAAAGACAACCAAGTGTATGGAAGAACATATTTGGCAATGATACCTCAAAGGTTTAATCTCCAAAATATACAAAGAGCTTATGGGACTCCACTCTAGGAAGACAACTAACCCAATTAAAAAATGGGAAAAGGACTTGAACAGACACTTCTCCAAAGAGGACATACAGAATATCCAGAGACACATGAAGAGATGCTCAATATCGTTAGCTATCAGAGAGATGCAAATTAAAACCACAATGAGATACCACTTTACACTGGTCAGGATGGCTATCATAAACAAAGCAACAAACAACAAATGTTGGAGAGGTCGTGGGGAAAAGGGGACCTTAGTTCACTGTTGGTGTGATTGCAGACTGGTACAACAATTACGGAAAACAGTATGAAATTTTTTCAGAAAAACAAAAATTGACCTGCCCTTTGAATGAGCAATTCTACTGCTAGCATTATGTCCTAAGAATCCTAAAACATCAATATCAAAGAACCTATGCACCCCAATGTTCATAGCAGCACAATTTACAATAGCAAAGAATTGGAAGCAATCTAGGTGCCCGTCAGTAAATGAATGGATCAAAAAATTGTGGTACATATACAAAATGGAATTCTATGCAGCAGAGAGAAAAAAGGAGCTCCTACCCTTTGGAACAGCATGGGTGGAACTGGAAAGCATTATGCTGAGTGAAATGAGCCAGGTGTTGAAAGACAAATACCATATGATCTCACCTTTAACAGGAAGCTAAACAACAAAACAAGCAAGCAAGCAAAATAAAAACAAAGACACTGGAATAGAGAACAAGGGGACAGAGACCAGAGGGGAGAAGGGAGGGCATTTAAAGGGAAAAATAGGTGAGGGATTTGGAGGAACAAGTGTAAAGGACACAGGGACGAGAACTAAGGGGGGTGGAAATGGGAGGGAGGTGGGGAGCACCGTGCAGGGTGGGCTGAGATGGGAGAAATAGAGTTCTTTCTCTGCAGCCCTCCCCCATCCCTTTGTCCCCAGAATACTGCATTGCGAACTTTAGCCACATTGGTCTCTTGGTAACTCATATCAGCTTTCTCCACTCTCAGAGTGTGCCAGTTTCTGCCTGGGTTTACTTTCTTTGTACCACAACTTGGAAACTCTCTTGACAATAAGCTGGGGAAATAATTGAGCTAATTTTCTCTTTGAATGTTTCTTGTCTCTCAGGAATCATTTTCTTTGATTGATATCCAGTCTCTTCAAAGCTTGTGTTTCAAATATATTCTCTGTGTTTCAAATATATTGAAATATATTGAAATATATTGTTTGTGTTACAAGATAAATGGTCCTTTTTACTCTGTCTTGGTCAGCTATGGTAACATTCAGTTTGTGCTTTCTTAACAATATTTTTACTACTGTTTTAGTGAGATTCCAACTATGTACATGCAATAATTACACATTCAAATTTATAGCTATTAATTATAGTATCTATAATAACATAAATGAAATGCTTAAATAAGTACTATGTAGGAGCATCTGAGGATGTAAGTTATTATAGTAAAAAATTAAAGAAACAGTAATAGAAATATCTGATCTTTGAGTTAAATTTATTATTTGTTAGTTTGTCAGGATTTTAGCTTTCTGTTAATACTTGATTTTCTTACTTGCAAAAAAGAGTATTATAGTTATATTATTATCTTCACAGAATTATAAAATTATTAGGATAATGTCTGTAAAATTACTTTGAAAAATAAACATTTTATGTAAATATAAGATCTCTTTAAAAGTTTTGAATTTCACTTTTATATAACATTTATTACAAATATTTTTGCATTATATAATGAATATATATTTCCTATATTACTTATGTTTTGCAGAAAATATGCATAATATCAAATCACTAAAAATCCTAATACACTATAAACTAGCATATAAAAAGTATTTAAAATATTTGTATGTTTAATTTTTTTGGAATTATTTAGATTTCTATTCTTTTTATACACATATCTTCCTGTATCTTTTGAATTTTATTGACATAACTGAATAAAAATTTAAATTAATAATGAAATAGCTTAACATGGCATTGAAAAAAGAAAAA
This sequence comes from Artibeus jamaicensis, assembly GCF_021234435.1. Lineage (NCBI taxonomy): Eukaryota > Metazoa > Chordata > Mammalia > Chiroptera > Phyllostomidae > Artibeus > Artibeus jamaicensis. Next base: position 2,992,178 of record NW_026521717.1, read on the forward strand.
AGCCACATTTAAATAAATGATATTACTATACCATTGATTCCAAACTGTGAGGCCTCTTGCTTGTAAAAGCATAACTTCAACCACAATGCTAAATTTGTTTTAAATATAACTATAGAATTACTGAGAGGAATCTTTTTCAATTTATGTCAGAGATATAAGCTCATTTGTGATAATGCGTAGCTATTTTCCTTATATCATAACTGGCTTTACTTGCTAGGCTAAATTAACAAAAGAGATAATTGGGGAACTGGGCCATTGAAATCTTATTGTACATATAACTGGTGATAAAAATTTGAATATGAAGTTTATGTTTTTGAAATACATTTGGTTTTATAAAGTACCATATATGTTTATGTATTCATATAAATAGAATATCTTAAGATCATGGAATGCATTTACTCTCATTTAGTAAAGTAGGAGTATAATATTTACTTGGTAAGATTTACTCATTACTTTATTTGCTTAAATTAATACTAGTGATAAAGTATATCAAGTTTAGGAAATCAGTCTGTGAGTAAAACAAATCTAAATTCAGATGCTGTATCAATTAGTAGGTTTGCCAGATAAAACATAAGATGCCTAACTGCATTTGCACTTTAGATGAACACACATAATATCTTTGGTTTACATATGTATCATATAATATTTGAAACGTACTAAAAATTCAGTTTTTATTTGAAATTTTAATGTATCTTGGGATCCTATATTTTTATTTTTTTAATTGGGCAAGTCTATTCATCAGTCACCATCTCAGTGTTAATCCCCTTTATTCTCTACATTTAGCCCCTGGACCCATGTAATTCTTTCTACAACCGGTTCTATCTTGGTGATTTCAATACCTCTGCAGATGATATCTCCACTAGTTTGGTCTCTTAATTTCTTGATCTTTTTTCCTCCAGGGTTATTGGACACTACTACATTAATCATACTTTCATGTGGTTATATTATAGACCCACTGCAAATATGGTCACATCATTCATTATATTAAATTTTAATAATTCCACTCTATAACTAACACTATGTATTTTTATTTTGCATCATCAAAGATCCCCAAATCTAGAATTTGTTCTTTTTCCTCCACTAGGATCTACAGTCCACTGATCCTTCGACTGTTTCATTACCTTTACTTTCAAGCTCTTAATTCTCTCAGAATATATCAGAATCAATGGACTATTCAACAGATTGTACATTCCTCATAAAAATATAGAACTATTATGGCAGGGAGCCAGAATACCTGGAGTTAAATCCTGCCTTCCCTATTTACTAGCTATAGTCTTTGATAATTTACTTAATCTTTCTGCCTCAGTTACCTGATTTAGAAAATGGCAATAATAAAACACATTCACATCAGGTTATTGTGAATAAAAACAGTTTATATAAAGTGCTTAGAACCTTCTTTAGAACCTTAGCTCCTACTGGTACATAGCATGCAATAAGATTAGCTTTTGTTATCATTGTCACCATCATTAACATTATCACCATTGGCAATATCATAATGCTCTTATTCACACTCTCAAATCCTTTGTCCTTCTCTTTCTTCACCTTTCTTGTTTGGCAAAACCTCAACATTATTTAAATTAAACTGCATTCTGCACATGCACATAGAAAGTAGATAGACAAAAATAAAAATAAATAGGCTGTCTAGTTTCACTTTAAATTAGTTACTGTGAACTTTGGGCCATGGTTGCTCTCCAGAAATCCAATTACATGTTCAAGACTCATTCCATCCCTGTCTTACACCTCTCCTTTCTCACTAACCTGGAATTCCTCTTCTTACTCTTAAATTTTACTTCACTAAGGAAATCTGAGCCATCAGGAGAGAATGTTCAAAAACTCAAAAACTCTTCACAGCCATATTTCCCAGGCTTTCTAAGTCTGTCTGCATACTTTGGATTTCCTCCTTTCACTGTACTCTCAGTGCCACTGGCTATGAGCAAGCGCCCCCATTTGTGCACTGCATCTCCTACCCTCCTGTTTATTTGCATCTGGATATATAATAGGCACCACAAAATTAACATGTATGCACTGCTAATTTCTCCAACAGATTATCCTATCACAGAAAACAGCAGTTCCAACCTTACAGTTTCTTAGCACAAATCACTTGGCTCCTCCCTTCCTCTCATACCAGACATCCTTTGCATGGGTTCCAAAGATTGCCTGATGTTTCAAAAAATTAATTTCCCAATTTTTAGTTTTATAATCTGGAAAAAGTAGAGGATAACAAATAGTAGCACCTGTCAAAAAATGAGGGAGAATTAAACCAATAATGCATGAAAAATGCTGAACACAGTGTGTAGTAAATGGTCAATAAGTGTTTTCAGCTATTTTTACTATTATTAATACTGCTCCATTTTGTATTTCTCCTCCTCTAGGTATTATTAATGTAGATAACTACACACACACATTCACCTGAATATAAAACACCATGGGCCGACTTGTCATCAGCTACATATTAATACAAAATATGCTATTTGCCCAAGTTCTTAAAATAACAATTCCTTTGAACGGCTTATATAGGTTTAGCTTGAGAGGTATCCCCCAAAACCTCATTACTAGAAGTTATGTTGTGTAATCTTAAGAATTCAGCTTGATTCAGATTTTTGAGCTTGAATTTTGCCTCTAGTATTACTCTGGTTACTGACTAGAACTTTATTTTTTATTTTATGTTATACTCCCCATCTTTAGTATGGGGAGTATAACAATACCTCCTCGTAAGCTTTTTAAATTTCTTCTTACTTGTGTAGTACTTAGTGCAGTTATCAATACATAAGTGAGAGTTTTCACCACTTTTGTTTTCATTGCAATAAAGTGGTCTTTCACCACTTTTGTTTTTATTGCAATAAAGTGGTCTTTTTGTTTTTATTGCAATAAACTTGTAAGAAATTTCTGAGGCATAAATTTGAAGAATTGTATTATTGTTTATTTCCTTTACAGATGTGAAAGTCTATGCATATGACAATAGTTTTTCACAACCTCCAAAATATAAATCACAGCAAGATTTTGTCCTAGATTCTTTAATTTTTTTGTATATATATCTTTCTGGAACAAAAATGGACAACTTTAGCTGTACTTAAAGTATGAGGAACATAATCAGTATCAAATGTCTGTCAATTTCATCCATTCAATGGAGAGCTATTAAGCACTAATTAAATGTTATGCACAAAGTTTGTAATGGGGTACAATGGTGATTAAGCTGAAAAGTTTCTGCCCTCTTTGAACTTATGAAATCAGAGATAATTTTCACTTAAATTACCATAAGCACGATGATTTCTCCTCTTTTTGATATGTGTGTTGGATTAAGGGTTCAACCAACTTTGCATCATCATAGGGTGCCAGTTTATAGGCAATACTGAAGCAACACTGGGATATGTTGGAACTGGGTTGCTAGCTTGCTCAGGTTTCTCCCACTCAATTCCTTACAAATTGGTAGGATCTAATTTGGTCTACCCTCCACTGAAGTAAACAGTGCCACCCAGCAGAAATACATTTGGAAAACAAAAACCTCTTCACAGTTTCTGGTCTGTCCCAGTTGAGTATTTTGCATTTCATATAGGCAGGTTCCAGGTGGAACTATACAGATTATGCCTCTAAGCCTAAAACCAGACAGCTGTCAGATGCCTGAAAACAGTATGTGAAGCAGTGAAAATGCTCAAGGAGGGAATGATGCTCAGCATCCAGCTGTTTACTGGTTCCTAAGTTGAATCACTGGTTCAACTTATCACTTAATCTTTAAGCCTTAAATATGTTTCCAAAATATTGTTGCAAAAAACAAAAAACAAAAAATGAGAGGACACAAAACCACTTAAGAAGTTGAAAGATATTTTGCTGATATAGTAGCCAAAAGACCATATACTTACATTTGCATGTTTTTTATTACATAATAAGTGTAAGTTAGTCACATTTATTGTTGATGACTGTGAAAGAAAATAATATTCCAAGTATTTTAAATTTTATGTTCAGAGCATGAAATCAGTATATTATTTTGACTAAAAAAAGTTATACTATTAATACTAATTAAGAGTAAATCCTACTCTTGTTAAATAGATTTTTTTTCTGTGAATACCTTAAAATATCAGTCAGAAGGATTTCACATATTATTAGCCTGCATGGTAGCACATAAGACTTTCTATGGCTGTGACAAAAAATGTATACAGGAGAACTTTAGAATATTTAATGAATTCTATTTCTGTCTGCTTTGTGGCAAGTCACTCTTTTGTTTTATTTTCACAGGCCCAAGTTCACAACTCCTGTGTAAAACTTTTACATCATTCACATTGGATGGCAGATTCTAATAGTGCCATAAATTTAAATGATATAATTTTAGAGATTGTAGAGTACCTCTTTATTTTTGAGAAAATAAGCATTATGTGTTAGCTGAACATCCCCAAAATGGAATACTAGTGGCTTTGTAGACCCATTTACAGGACAGGCCTTTATAGAACCCAGAAGAGTCTTCCTTTACAGCATTACCATTCCCACCCATGCATTCTACTTCATTACCCAAAGAGCTCAATAATGATTGAGTTATAAAATAATCCCTAAGGAGACTGACTATGCATAAGAAGTTAACCTTGCATTTGCCAGTATATGAGAGAATTCCTTGGTAACCTCCCATGATATTTCTTATTAGTAGTGTCTGAAATGGTCACACTATGTTAAATATTAAGATACAAATTTTCATTATGTTCCCTTCCCTTTTACCTACTATTTGCAGGTAAGATTATATTTCAGTACATTTTTAAGAACAATAAGTGGTTTATTTTTAACACATTTTGATAACTGTGAATAGATATCTCAAATTTGTATTTTTTACATTTATTTATGCACATTCATTTTCTTATATTCATTTTCTCTCTGTTGTGTAGTTTGCATTTATTTTCTTTTTTCTCCTTTTTTTGTTTTTTGTTGTTCAAGTACAGTTGTCTCCATTTCCCCCCACTTTCTGCCCCCAGCCATACCCATGTCCCACCCTTGATTCTACCCCCTTTGCTTTTGTCCATGCGTCCTTTATACTTGTTCCTTGGTAACCCTTCCCCTTCTCCCCCCCCCCCCCCCGTTATCCCTTCCCACCTCTCCTCTGGTTACTGTCAGTTTGTTCCTAATTTCAATGTCTTCGATTATATTTTGCTTGCTTGTTTGTTTTGTTGATTAGGTTCCTCTTAAAGGTGAGAGCATATGGTATTTGCCTTTCATGGCCTGGCTTAATTCACTTAAGCATAATTCTCTCCAGATCCATGCATGCTTTTGCAAATAGTAGGTGCTCCTTCTTTCTTTCTTCTTTGTAGTATTCCATTGTGTAAGTAAACCATAGTGTTTTGATCTCTTCATTTACTGATGGGCAATTAGGTTGCTTCCAGCACTTGGCTATTGTAAATGGTGCTTCTATGAATATTGAGGTGCATAAGTTCTTTTGAATTGGTGTTTCAGTGTTCTTAGGGTATAATCCCAGCAGTAGAATTGCTGGGTCAAAAGGCAGTTCCATTTTTAGTTTCTTGAGGAAATTCCATACTGTTTTCCACTGTGGCTACACCAGTCTGCATTCCTACCAACAGTGCACCAGGGTTCCCTTTTCTCCACAACCTCTTCAACACTTGTTTGTTGCTTTGTTTATGATAGCCATTCATAAACACAGCAACTGTTGTGAAGTGGTATCTCATTGTGGTTCTAATTTGCATCTCTCTGATGGCTAGTGATGCTGAGCATCCTTTCATATGTCTCTGGGCCTTTTGTATTTTCTTCCTGGAGAAGTGTCTGTTCAGGTGCTTTGCCCATTTTTTAATTGGATTGTTTGTTTTCCTGGAGTGGAGTCATGTGAGTTCTTTATATATTTTGGGTATTAAACCCTTGTCTGAGCGTTTTGGCAATATGTTTTCCTATATGCTTGGTTCTCTTTTCATTTTAATGCTGTTTCCTTTAGCAGTTCAGCACTTTTAATTTTGATGAGATCCCATTTGTTTATTCTCTTCTTTATGTCCCTTCCTCTAGGAGACATATCATGAAACTATTGGTGAATGGAATATCTAAGATTTTCCTGCCTATGTTCTCCTGAAGGACTTTCATGGTCTCATGATTTACATTTAAGTCTTTCATCCACCTTGAATTTATTTTTGTGTATGGTGTAAGCCGGTGATTGAGTTTTTCTTTTTTCTTTTTGCATATAGCTGTTTTGATCTCCCAAAACCATTTGTTGAAGAAGCTATTTTTACTCAATTTTGTGCTTCTGCCCCCTTTTGATTATAGCTTGCCTATCAAGATTTGTTAAACAAGAGCTCTCTGTTTTTACTTAAACCCTTATGTGCTATGACTCATTCATGTTTTATCCCCACCATTTTTTCATAGGAATTTGATGAGGGATGTTGTAAATGACTTTTTTTTTCATTTATAAGTTTATTTCTCTTTGTATAACCTTCACCTACACTGCATATCGCTTTTCAAATATTTTGGTTCTCTGTTTGTAGTGTGTAATACATCAATTATTAATGAAATATTGTTTTTTTCTGAATTGTCTTGAAATAATGATGTTCTTATACTCAGAAAAAGTCTTTTAGAATGGGGTATTCTTATAAAAATTATTATATCCACTTATATTTGTAAGATGCTGTGTTAAACTTAGTAGTTCCATCACATGTAAGCTTCATATATTGTTATTTAATGCATTCTCTCTCTACTTTGATAAAAGTCTTAAGATGTTGCCACTAGTTCTTTAATGATTTTCTCAGATGATATTGTACCTTTATTTATTTCTCCAAAAAATCTGTTTTGCATAAGCATGAGAAGTCAAGGCAGTGTGTTAACAAATAAAAAGATTCAAATTTTAGTAACAAAGTAGTTATCAATGTCATCAATTCTGTCATACATTATAGTGTTCTCTCTAATTATAAGTTTATTTTTAATTTCTGAAAAATATGAATTGTTAACTTTAAAAGAAGCCAAAATATGTTATTCAAGTTATCCTTTTGAGGTTTATACAGCTACTTCTTCATTGGATGGAATGGGGAAGGAATTCCCCATCAATGAAGTTTGGAGGGAGAAGAGTCATTGCATAGATATTGATTTGTTCTTATTCACTTTCTTCATCATCACTGCTTGACTTCTGAATGAGTCTTGCATTCTTTTAAATTCATGTGTGTATGTGTGTATGCACACACACACATATATGCCTCCAAATGATTTTGTGTCAATTATATTTAATAAAAAGCCATTGTAGATTACTTATATCCAGACTCAAGTTTAATATTCCTATAGGGGTGAACTATTAGCAGATTAATAATGAAGTTAAGTTCTGTTTTCAACTAGACTACAGTTAATAATATGGTATCATGTACTTGAAATCTACTGAAACTAGATCATGTGTCATCACCATAAAAAAGAAAGTTAATTTTGTGACATGATAAAGTGTTAATTGTTTTTATTGTGATAATCATTTTACAATGTATATGTCTACTGAATCATTATGTTGTCCACTAAAAAATACAATTATATATTTCAGTTATTCCTCAATAAACCTGAAAAACAAAATAAAAACCCTTAACATTCAGAGTTAAATTATATTAGTCATAAAACTCCAAACTTACTTGTGATATGAAATAGTGACTATTGCATATTACCTCTCTTTTTGTCAATAACTGGACAAACTTGTCTATACTGTGAATGTTTCCCTGAGCCCATGTAACCCATTTAGTTGTTTGTTCTTCATAAGCAATGCTATGTTATCTATATTCTGTGAATTGATAACATGTACCTCGGAAATCTCACTGCAGTTTCAGACACTTCACCCTGTATTTTTTTGTCTTTAAAATTAAGATTACTATGTACCACTATCCCTATTGTTCCTTGCTTGTCACACCTGTTATATTTCACCAATAATATATGAGCTTGCCAGTGGGTGATGAGTTGTAGGTGTACATATTGCACGAGAGATGCATCTCTTGCCTCTTCTTTCAGAAACTGGCTGATCAAGAAGCTCTGCCTAGGGGAGTCAGATTCACCAACATACATATATATGTGTGCATGCATGCCTGTGTGTCTAAGTTTGCTTCAGAATTGTCATCCTGAACAGGGAGACTATAACAGAAAACATAAAGCCTGTGAGATTTTGGACTTTTAAAAGAAGATTTTATTTATTTATTTTTAAAGAGTGGGGAGGGAGAGAGAGAGAGAAAGAAGGAAACATTGGCATGTGAGGGAAATATCAATTGATTGCCTCTGATATGAGCCCCATGCAGGCATGTGCTCTGACCAGGAATCAAACTGTGGACATTTTGCTTTGTGGGATGATGCTCAACCAACTGAACCACACTGATCAGAGCAGATTTTGGGGTTTTTCAAAGCTCAGCTCTTCCTGCTTTCAGTTGCAACAAGACAGTTTTCTACATGGTTAGCAAGATCTACACATAGGAGAAAATAATCATCACTTCTGAGCACATCATTCCTTGTCATAAATTTTCAGGTATTCCAACTTGATCACTGCCATTTACCAGCTTCCTGTTTTTTTATTAAACATAAAAAGGTTTTAAGGGGTTTAATTTTACAATCTTCTAACTTTATATTTATTTTTAAAAAATCACTGCATTCCATTATGTATGCAAGTGAACACATGTACACTCCTGGCATACAATACACAGGCTCTAAATTATCTAAATTCTAGATCTGATATGTGACTAGAGTTGTGTTTGTATTTTATAATAGTTGGCTACCTCTAGCATGTAACTGGATATCTTTTCAATTAAATTTTTTTTTCTTTTTCCTCATTAGTTGATAGCACAATGAAAGAAACCATTGTGTGGGACATGTAATACTTACAAATGTTATATTAAAAATAAGAAAACTTACACCCATGTAATTAGTATGTTTACATGCTAGTGTAGATATACCCAGTTATTTATATTTTCAGAAATATTTCAGTAGTAAATACAACAGATTCTTCTCATTTAAGTGTCATGACAGGAGACAGATATTCAAGCAACATAACCTAAGTATTCTGGGAAATTAAATATTAACATTTCCTTGGAGGAAACCTCTATCTACGAGGAATGTATTCCATTGTAAATTTACTAAGCCATGATAGTGTATTGGGTGGAAATCTCTGCCTATAGAGTCATCCATCTGCCACGGATGAGAATAAGTCTACCAAGACATGATCTGCTTGGGGAGGAGAGGTGGCCAATCTCTCAAAGGAGAAGAGCCTTGAGCCTGTTCTTCAATGGGCTTTCATTGGGTTTAATTTGCATAGGAATACAGGGCATATACATAAGGCTCAATCATTGTCGGGCAGTAATGATCAAACAATAAATAACAATCAAAGAATTATGATGGCTTATTCTTAGTCAGGGTCTGATAGCCAAAGCTCCATAAAACTTTGGGAAGCAAACTCATTTTATGCTTGGACCCTTATAATTTAAACTGGCTGTATTAGCAAAGCAGGTTTCACAGGAGTTTTTGCATTCTTTTTTAGGCCTGATAGCCCAGGGAACCCCTTATTTCCAGCATAGGGCTATACCCACCTCCAGCATTGTTTCAGGCTTAAGTCAGGTGGGGAATGCCAGCTGCCAAGATATTAGAAGACTTCTTACAGGTAGAATGAAGAATCAGGGTATGTCAAAGCTGAGGGGTGAGGGTCCATTACCCCCTTTTTCTATAGTCCCCAAGTCCTTCCCTTATGGCCTTTTCATGACCATGCCTGTCTTAGGTCATCCCTCCCTTGAGAAATCTGACCTGTCGTTGGCTAACCAGTCATCTGCTCAGGGCCAAGCAAGGTGAAATAAGGGGGGCAGAGGTGGTGTTCCTGACAGGAAGATAAGCTTTGTATCTTTAGTGGCTTATTGTCCCAAGGTCTTTTTTTTTTAGATTTTATTTATTTATCTTTAGAGGGGAAGGGAAGGAGAGAGGGAGAGAAACATCAATGTATGGTTGCCTTTCATGCGTCCCCTACTGGGAATTGGTCTGCAAGGAACTGGTCTGCAACCCAGGCATGTGCCCTGACTGGGAATCGAACCGCGATTGTTTGGTTCGCAGGCCCATGCTCAATCCACTGAGCTACACCAGCCAGGGCCCAAGGTCTTTTTACTCAGCCTTAGCCATGGGGAGTTATAGCTTCTGATACTAGGTAGGGCGGTTCCCAACAGTGTATCTAACTTATGTTGTTATTTAAACTCTGTCAAAATAAAATGAAATATCCCAGTGTTAATTCCTTACCATTTGGTATAAAAATCAGAATTCTCCCAAATGCAGAGGCCACTCATGGAGTATAGTATATCTGGGTTAAATCATATCAGGTTAGTTTCAATGGCAAAAAAAGCGGTTGCAAAGGTTTAGAAAGTGCAGGAAAGTTTTTATTTGTCTTCTATTATTTTTATTGCAGTTTAAATACAGTTGTCTTTATTTTCCCACCACCACTTTCCCCCACCCTACCCATGCCCACCTCCCACACTAAATCCCACCCCACCTTGGCTCCATCCATGAGTACCTCATACACGTTCATTTATGTTCCTTTCCTTTCTTTCCCGTAATATTTCCCTTTTCCCTATCCTCTGATTACTGTCAATTTGTTTTCTATTTTAATGTCTTTGGTTATATTTTGCTTGCTTGTTTGTTTTGTTGATTAGGTTCTACTTAAAGGTGAGATCATAGGGTATTTGTCCCTCACTTAGCCTGGCTTATTTCACTTAGCATAATGCTCTCCAGTTCCATCTATGCCATCCCAAAGGGTAGAAGCTTCTTCTTTCTTTCTGCTGTGTAGTATTCCACTGTGCAAATGTACCATAGTTTTTGATTCACTCATTTACCAATGGGCACCTAGGCGGCTTCCAGCAGTTGGCTATTATAAATTGTGCTTCTTTGAACATTGGGATGCATAAGTTCTTTTGAATTAGTGTTTCGGGATTCTTCAGATATAAACCCAGCAGTGGAATTACTGGGTCAAAAGGCAGTTCCATTTTTAGTTTTTTGAGGAAATTCCATACTGTTTTCCACAGTGGTTGCATCAGTCTGCATTCCCACCAACAGTGCACTAAAGTTCCCTTTTCTCCACAACCCTGCCAACACTTATTGTCTGTTGATTTGTTTATGATGGCTAGACCTCACCAGTGTGAAGTGGTATCTCACTGTGGTTCTAATTTGCATCTCTCTGATGGCTAGTGATGCTGAGCATCCTTTCATATGTCTCTGGACCTTTTGTATGTCCTCCTTAGTGAAATGTCTGTTCAGACCTTTTTTTCCACTGTTTAGTCTCATCGTTTGTCTTCCTGGGGTGGAGTCCTATTAGTTCTTTACATTGGAGATCAAACCCTTGTTTTAGGTATCATTGGTAAATGCGTTTTCGCATACAGTAGATTCTCCTTTCCATTTTGTTGATGTTTTCTTAAAGCAGTTCCTTTAGCACATCTTGCAGTGCTGTTTGTTGGAGATGTATTCTTTGGGCCTTCTTTTGTTTGGGAAGATCCTTATTTGTCCTTCCATTTTAATTGAGAGCCCTGCTGGATAGAGTAGTCTGGGTTGCAGGCCTTTGTTTTTCATTACTTGGAATATTTCTTGCCATTCCCTTCTAGCTTGCAGCATTTCTGTTGAAATGCTGCAAGCTAGCTGGTAGCCTTATTGGGGATCCCTTTTATGTTGCTTCCTGTTTCTCCTTTGTTGCTGTTAAGATTCTCTGTCTTGAAATTTTGCCTAAAATTAAAATATTATGATGTGTCTTGGAGTGGGACTCTTTGTGTTTCTCTTAACTGGGACCCTGCCTGCTTCCTGGACTTTGTGGCTTGTTCTCTCATCAAATTAGGGAAGTTTTCATCATTACTTTTTCAAATGGGTTTTCTATCTCTTGCTCTTCTTCTTCTCCTTCTGGTATCCCTATTATACAGATATTCTGTTTCATGTTATCCTGCATTTCCCTTAACCACTGTCCATTCTTTTTCAATCTTTTTTCTTTTTCTTGCTCTTTTTGGGGAGGTTTTTCTCTACTTTGCCCTCCAGCTTGCTGATTGATCCTCTGCTTCATATAGCCTGCTTTTGATTCCTTCTAGTGTATTTTTCAATTCAGAAATTATATTCTTCAATTCTTTGTGGCCCTTGTTGATTGTTTCTATGTCATTTTTTATGCTGATATAGTTTGCAGTAAGTTCCTTGTAATTTCATGTAGTTTTTGGTAGTTCACACTGACTTCATTGTGCTTCCTTATAATCATTGTTTTGAACTCAATATCTGATATTTGACTTGCCTCTATTTCATTTACAATTTTTTTTCTGAGGATTTCACCTTTCCTTTAGATTGGGGTGGTTTCTTTGTCTTCCCATTGTTTGTGGGACTCTTTTTGTTTGCTTCTGTTTTTTAAATTGATCTGTTTTGACTTTCTGACTCTGTATTGTGAACTTCTATGGTGGGAGGCCTGTGAGATACAGTGGTACACTCTCCTTGATCACCTGAACTTGGTGTTCTTGGGATGTCCTTTATGCCTTTTATGCTGTTTTTCTGCATGTAATTGGGTTTTGATTGTTGTTGGGCCATTCTTTTGAGTGTCCTTCTCTGCCACTATTTGACTGAGGGTCACTTTGCCCATCTAGTCTTGTGTGCTGTTGTGCAGGCGCTGCCTGAACAAAACAACAGAGCCCAAGACACAAACCCATACCCACAAGTATAACTCCCTTCCACAATACCACTATTAATAGCAAATGAACCAGTGTTAATAAGCACATAATGAGATTAAGACTATTATAAGTAGAGAAAGTAGATACAAGGCAACCTACTGAAAGAGAAATGATTTTGAGATGGTAGAGGGGAGGAGCAGTAATAAGAGTTGGGAGTTGGAGCAATGGAAGAAGAGAAGGTAAAGTTTACCTCATGAATAAACAAAGGAAATGAAGAGTGTGGAAATGGAGGATGAGAAGGGAAGCATATAATATTAGATTTAATCAGAAATTGAAATAGTATAAAATAAAATGAGAGAGAGAAAGTAAAAGATAGGAAAATATTAAATAACTAATATTGGTAAACTGCATCGAGCAATAAATTTAAAAGATCATAAACCATGACCAAGTGGGATTCATCCCAGGGATAAAAGGATGGTAAAATGTTCACAAATCAATAAATATAATATATCACATAAGCAAAAGCAGAGACATAAATAACGTGATCATATCAATAAATGCTTCAAAAGCATTTGATAAGGTACAGAACCTATTTATGATAAAAGCACTCAGTAAAGTGGGAATAGAGGGAGAATTCCTCAATATAATAAAGACCACATATGAGAGACCTATGGCCAACATCATACTCAATGAGCAAAAACTAAAAGCTTTTCCACTAAGATCAGGAACAAAACAAGGTTGTCCACTTTCACCACTTCTATTCAATATCGTATTAAAAGTTTTAGCCACAGCGATCAGACAAGAAAAGAAAACAAAAAGCATCCAAATCAGAAAGGAGGAAATAAAACTGTCATTGTTTGCAGATGACATGATAGTGTACAACATAGAAAATGCTATAGACTCTATCAAACAACTTTTTGACCTAACAGATGAATTTGGCAAAACAGCAGGAAACAAAGTCAATATTCAGAAATCAGAGGCATTTTTGTGTACTAACAATGAAATATGAGAAACAGAAATCAGGAAAAAATCCCATTTGATAGAGCAACAAAAAAAATACCTCAGAACAAACCTAACACAGGAGGTAAATGACCTATATGCAGAAAACTATACAACACTGAAAAAAGAAATTTAGGAAGACACAAACAAATGGAAACATATATCATATTTATGTACCAGAATAACTAACATCATCAAAATGTCCGTACTACCCAAAACAATTTATACATTCAATGCAAAATACCTATTAAAATACCAATGGTGTATTCCACATATAGAGAACAAACACTTCAAAAATTTATATGGAACCATAAACAACACGAAATAGCTGCATCAATTTTGAGAAAGAAGAACCAAGTAGGAGGAATCACAATACCTGATATCAAACTGTATTACAAGGCCACTGTTCAAAACAACCTGGTACTGGCATTAAGAACAGACACATAAACAAATGGAACAGAATAGAGAGCCCAGAAATACACCAAGTCTTTACAATTGATTATTATTTGACAAAGTGGCAGCAGCATAAAATGTAGCAAAAATAGCCTCTTCAACAAATGGTGTTGGGAGATCTGGACAGCTACATGCAAAAAAATTAAACTTGACTACCAACTTACATCATACACAAAAATAAATTCAAGGTGGATAAAAGACTTAAAATATACGTCATGAGACCATAAAAGTCCTTCAGGAGAACATAGGAAGGAAAATCTCAGATATTCTACATAGCAATATTTTCACTATATGTGCCCTAGAGCAAGGGACATAAAGGAAAGAATAAACAGATGGGATCTCATCAAAATAAAATGCTTTTGAGTGGCTAAAGAAAACAGCATTAAAATGAAAAGAGAACCAACCATATGGGAAAACATATTTGCCAATGATACCGCAGACAAGGGTTTGTTTCTCCAAAATATATAAAGAACTCATGTGACTCCACTCTAGGAAGACAAACAACCCAATTAAAAAATGGGCAAAAGATTTGTATAGACAATTCTCCAAGAAGGAGCTACAGAGGGTCCAGAGACATGTGAAAAGATGCTCAGTATCACTGGCCAACAGAGCAATGCAAATTAGAACCTCAATGAGATACCACTTCACATCAGTTACTTTGTTTATGAATGGCCATCATAAACAAATCAACAAATAATAAGTGTTGGAGAGATTGTGGAGAAAAGGGAACTCTAGTGCACTGTTGGGATTGCAGAGTGGTGCAACCACTATGGGAAACAGTATGGAATTTCTTCAGAAAACTAAAAATGAAACTGCCTTTTGACCAAGAAATTCCATTGCTAGGATTATATCCTACGGACCCCGAAACAGCAGTTCAAAAGAACCTGTGCACCCCCATGTTCATAGCAGCACCATTTACATTAGCTAACTGCTGGAAGCTGCCTAGGTGCTCATTGGTAAATGAGTGGATCAAAAAACTATAGTGCATTTATACAGTGGAATACTACACAGAAGAAAGAAAGAAGGAGCTCCTATGCTTTGGGACAGCATGAATGGAACTGGAATTATTCTAAGTGAAATAAGCCAGTCAGTGAAAGGCAAATACCCTATAATCTCACCTTTAAGTGGAACCTACTCAACAAGACAAACAAGCAAGCCAACATAACCAGAGACATTGAAATTGAGAACAAACTGACAGTAACCAAAGGAGTTGGGGGAAGGAATAATGGATGAAAAGAGTCAAGGGTTTATAGGAACAATTATATAAAGGAGACATGGACAATAACAAGAGTGGCTGGAAACAGGGGAGAGAGGTGGGCAAGGCTGGGGTCGTGGTAAAGGGTGGGGGGAAAAGGCAGAAAACTGTACTTGAACAACAATAAAAATCAAAAGTATGTAAGTGAATGGATCAAAAAAAATTGTGGTACATATACACAATGGAATTCTATGCAGCAAAAAGAAAGAAAGAGCTTCTACCCTTTGCAACAATAGCATGGATGGAACTGGAAAGCATTATGCTGAGTGAAATAAGCCAGGTGTTAAAAGACAAATACCACATGATCTCACCTTTAGCAGGAAGCTAAATAGCAAAACAAACAAGCAAGCAAAATAAAACCAAAGACACTGAAATAGAGAACAAGGGGACAGCAACCAGAGGGGAGAAGGGAGGTAATTTCAGGGGGAAAAGGGGAGGAATTTAGAGAAACTAGTACAAAGGACACATGGACCACAGCTAAGGGGGGTGAAAATGGGAGGGAGGTGGGGAGCACGGAGGGGTGGGCTGGGATGGGAGTAAAAGACAGAAAACTGTACTTGAAAAATAATTAAATTGAAAAAAATCAAGTGAAAAAAACTCATAATAAAAAAACTATGTAATTAAAAAAATATATAGGAACCAAATTGGAAAGATCTACTGGAGCACCATCAACAACAAATTAAAATTAATATTGGTGGTATGGAAATAAGAGGGAAAAAGAAACAAAGTCTAAGAGATGTTTAGAGGACTGGGAAGTGATTTTGTAGTGATAGAGGGAATACTGAGAGTGAGGAATAAAACCTAGACTGTGGGATATAATTAAAATTTGGGATGTAAGGGAAAAGAAGAAAAAAAGAATTAAGAGAAATAAAAGGGCAGGATGAAAGAGAAATTGAAGAAAGACAAAAGGGGAAAAGAAAAAAACAGGCTAAGATGGCATAATTAAAATTTGAGTAAAAAAAAAACTGTAGGAGAGGGGGCTGGGAAATTTTTTATTTGACATACAAAATCAGTGCAGTTCTAGAGATAACAATGAAATAGTTTTTAATAATTACAAATTAAAACAAGAAGTGCTGCTTGATGATTTTTATGTATACATGGGTATTTTTTAAACTTCTAAGTGAGTAAAAAACATGAAAAATATTGTACATATAGTAGAATTTCTTTATTTTTGTATTTCTGATTCTATTATTCTTTCCAAATTTTCTTCCTTTAAAAAAGCTGTATTTATCCTGCCCAGGAGGCACAGTTGGTTAGAGTATTGTCCTGTACACGAAAGGTTGCAAGTTTGATTCCAAGTCACGACACATATGTAGATGGCAAGTTCTGTCCCCCGTTGGGGATGCATATGGGAGAAAATCAGTTTCTCCCTCAGGTTGATGTGTCTCTCTCTCCCTTCCCCTCTTTCTTAAAAAAATCGATAAACATAGTCTCAGGTGAGAATTTAAAAAATAAGAAAAAATAATAAAAATAATTGTTATTTTTTATATAATTTTCTCAGGAAAACTTGATGTATGCTTGTAGCAAAATTCAAATTTGTGAAATGTCTCTCTCAAATTTTTATGCTTCTCTGAAAGATGCTCTAGTTGCAAATAAATTATCCTCCCCTCGCAGATAAATTCTGGAAGGTATGTTTAATGTAGATCTTAAGAACAAAAATTGTAACACTGTTAAGCCCATATACTCTTACCTAGAAGTTGTCTTCTAGTTCAATTTTTGTTTCCCTAAATCATGATAATCCAAATTATCCTCTTCTATTGTTTGTTTATCTGCTCCTTCTCTTATCCCTTTGCCTACTTCCCCTTCTTGTTTGTATTTATAGTAGAATCATTTAATAAAGCTCAGAGCTTATTATTGCATGGACTGAATTTGCTTCTTAGGTGACATTATGGAAGAACTGATCTTTGCTAAAGAGTTCTTCCCTGGGAGGACTTCTGCCAAGATGGAGGCATAGGTGGAAGCACTGTACCTTCTTGCACAACCAAGCTTAAAACAACAAAGTTTTAGCAACAAAAATGCAGCCAAACCACAGAAAATTGAACTACACAGAAGTCTGACAACAATGGACCCTTCAGCCAAACCGGTAAAAGGGGCAGAGCCAGCAGCAGAGCAGGGTCGGGCAGGAAAGATCCACCAGACTGACCCGGGCAAAAGACCGAGGTGTGCCAGCAGCCATGGGCAGATCTTAGGTGTGGAGAAGCAGGCAGACCCACTGAGGGCGCAAGGCAGTGGACCCACTGAGGGGTGATCGCGGTCACACATTCGCATGTAGATAAACCGATGAAGAAGCTAGCAGTGAGACGGACCGAGCAGGCCCCAGCTGCAGGAAGCAGCAGAGGGAACCGCCATTGTCCCTCTCTGACCCCGCCCCCACATACAGTGTCACAAACCAGTGGCCTGGGTGGCCCCACCCTGGTGAACAACTAAGGCTCCACTCCTCATATGTAACAGGCACGAACACAGTAAAATATGACTCAAGAACAACTCAGAGTCCCAGAACCAATAAATCTAAGCAATGAAGAAATTGCCAAACTTTCAGATGCACAGTTCAAAACACCAGTGATTAGAATGCACACAGAACTGGTTGATTTTAGTCACAAATTAAAAAAATATATGAAGACTAAACTAATTGAAATGAATGGAAATACACAGGAAACCAATAGTAATGGAAAGGAAACTGGGACTCAAATCAAAGGAGTGGACCAGAAGGAGGAAAAAAAATGACCAAACAGAAAAGGATGAAGAAACAAGAATTCAAAAAAAGGAGGAGAGGCTTAGGAACCTTCAGGACATCTTTAAATGTTCCAACATTCGAATTATAGGGGTACCAGAAGGGGAAGAGGAACAGCCACGAGTGGAAAACTTATTGGGACAAATAATAAAGGAGAATTTCCCCAATCTGGCAAAGGAAATAGACTTCCAGGAAATCCAGGAAGCTCAGAGAGTCCCAAAGAAGTTGGACTCAAGAAGAAACACACCAAGGCACATCATAATTATATTAGCCAAGATTAAAATGAAGGAGAGAATCCTAGAAGCAGCAAGAGCTAAGGGGACAGTCACTTACAAAGGAGTGCCCATCAGACTGTCAGCTGATTTCTCACAAGAGACCTTACAGGCAAGAAGGGGCTGGAAAGAAGTATTCCAAGTCATGATATCCAAAGACCTACAACCAAGACTGCTCTATCCAGGAAAACTTTCATTTAGAATGGAAGGGCAGATAAAGTGCGTCTCAGATAAGATCAAATTCCAGGAGTTCATCATCACCAACCCCTTATTATATGAAATGTTAAAGGTCTTATCTAAGAAAAAGAAGTTAAAAAAACATGAGCAGTGAAAGGACAGCAAACTCACAGTTATTAACAACCACACCTAAAACAAAAGCAAACTAAAAGGACAGCTAGATCAGGAGTGGACACATAGAAATGAAGATCTCAAGGAGGGTTAGCAACAGGGGAGTGGGAGAAGGAGAAGGGGGGAGAAGGTACAGAAAATAAGTAGCATAGATGCTAGGTAGAAAATAGATAGGGGGAGGGCAAGAATAGTATGGGAAATGTAGAATCTAAAGAACTTGTGACACATGGTCATAAACTACAAGGGGGAATGGTGGGGGAGGGGGTGTGCAGGGTGGAGGGGAATGAATGGGGAAATAGAGCAACTGTAATGGCATAATTAATAAAATATATTAAAAAAAGAGTTCTTCCCTGGGAAAGTTGATTATTAAAAACTATTAAAAGAGTGTTATAATCATTGGTCTTAATAACAAATATCTTAGTTCTCACTTCTCAACACATACTAGAATTGTAGGTTAACTTATTTTGATGCAGATATGGCCATTAACAGTGTTAACTGATGAATGATGAACAGAATTTATGAGTATTACTTTCTGCAAAAGCTTTATGAACCTGTGTGCAGTTTTCCTTTTCTTGTTTTCCTGCCTCAGTGGTGTGGAGATGAGGCCTTCAGATCCTGGGTCCTTGAGTAACTATGTGGAACAGAGCTTTCTTACCAATCCATACTGAATGTATAGAGTATAAAATAACATTTTTGTTTTTAATATTTTGTGTTTTTTACAAGTTGTTTGTTATGACAGCATAGCCTATCCTTCCCTGTCTGACAGAGAGAAACTACAATTCTGGCAGACTGTAGAAGTCTTGTCATTTTTCTAATCTTTAGGGAGTTACAGTGTCAATCATGGGAGATGCCATCTCATTTGGAAGATCCTAACAGTGCAACGGAAAAAGCTTTATACTGTTATATATGTTATGGATAATACACCATCTAGTCTGAGAATAGCAGTGCTCAGATTACATGACAGTCTCCATGGAATATTTTTGATTTCCCCAATTTTTTATATAATAATCCATTCCCAATTTTAAATATATCTTCCCTTCTTTACCTTAAACATTCATAACCTTTCAAATGCAAACATGCTTAGGAGGAAGAATATTTTATGTCTCATCAGTCATGTATATTTTAGTGAATAAAGTGTATAATGAATTAATTATAGAGTTTTCTAAAAATAGTTGTAGACAGTGGCAAAGTGGGGAGATGATATGGCATCATGGCACCTGTCTGGCAAAAGAGAAAAGGACATAGACAGTGCATGCTAAAGACAAATTTTGCCTACTTCATAAATTTCAGAAGGGCTGACTGTTTAATACTCCAGTGTATGCCAAAATTAAAGATAAACTCCAGGGAATTCTTAAAGCCCTTGACATCATTGAATAATTAAATTACATTAATGTATTTAAGGTTTCTAGGAACTCCTAGTTCTTCAAAACTGAGTTAGGGACAAACTTAGGAAAGTCATTTGATTCTCTTGATTGCATTTACCCTTTTCTCATAGGGTGATGATAAGTCCATGCATTGATGCTGACACAGGTGGGTTAACGGGTTGAGAATTCTTAAGGCCACTGAGGTAGATGAAAAGCATTTCAGAAGTGAAAAAGTACTACTATTACAATTATATAGTGATGTGCACATTTTACATGTGTTCCACAGCCCTCATGGTTGGTATGCTTCTTGTTAAGGATGTATTAATTTTGATAGAATAAAACTTAAGTGCAGTTTTAAAAAATATTTTTAAAGTTTACAAAAACTATAGTGTGCTAGTGAAATAGTTGTAATATAGATAAGTTTCAATGTTAGTATTTTAGTGAGATCAGCTCCTATATGTTAGATATATGTAGTTTTTAAATGATACTGGAATTTAAGATCAGATTGGACATTCAGTGTTTACCATAAAGCACTATTCAGGCAGAGTCTGCAGTTATGTAAAAACAGAGAACATTCACTTTCTAACTTCTGAAATTCCCCAAACTGGTAATGAAACCAGACTTTAGAATAATCAATATCAATTATTTGCTAAGTGACTTTATTGTAATATAATCTCTCTAAAAGTATGATTCATATCCATGAGTGGCATATAAATTATATATTCATATCTGATTTTATTTACTTGTTTTCTTTGGTACTGTTGATTTGGGACTTCCTTTCCAAGCTTCTTAAAAGAGAAATATCTTTTCCTTTGACTGACTTACTTGATTTTTTTTAAAAAAGAAGTTGGAGTTTTCCAGTTTTATCAGATTGGAAGTTTTTTTTTTTTAAAGATTTTATTTATTTATTTATCTTTAGAGGGGAAGGAGAGAGGAAGAGAAACATCAATGTATGGTTGCCTTTCGTGCATCTCCTGCTGGGAACTGGCCTGCAGGGAACCAGTCTTCAACCCAGGAATATGCCCTGACCGGAATCGAACCACGATCCTCTGGTTCACAGGCCTGTGCTCAATCCACTGAGATTGGAAGTTTTTTGTAAATTAATGATTGTCTTTACCTTGGCTACTTGTTGGTAAGATTAAAAACATAGTTATGGGCATAAAGACTCAAAATCCCAGGTGTGTAAGTATAAAATCAATTGACAATAAAGCATTTTAATAATAACCTTTGTATTGAGGCATCTATAAAAGCAAACTGAATAACAACAAGTTTATTGTTTTTCCTTTTCAAAGGGCTAATATTCTATATCGTGGTCTGCTTTTTACTTACTTGTAAAACTACTTTTTAAATCAATTTTGAAAAGTGTGTTAGCTGCCACTTTGCAAACAGCAATTTTTTCCTATATGAACTGTTAATATTTTTAACTTAAACATTATTTGACTTAGACATTAGTTATTATTTATTACTTTAGTGCATCCAAATTGTTTGACTTTAGAAACCAAACAATCTCTACTTTCATGGCATTTCTTATTTCAATATCCTTTTTACCCTAAAATCATATGTAAGAAAATAATCCTTTTATTCCTTATATTATTTTTGTTATTTCATATATTACCCATTATATTACTATTTCTCTCTCTTTAACTAATTTAAACCATAGGTAATTTATCTTCCACATTCTATTAGATTTTAATATCCTTCAGGGTAATAACCATAACTGTTTGTCTTAGTCTCCTGGTGCCTCATATGTAGTAGATATTCAATAGAAGTTTATTAATAAATGAATGAATGAATGAATAAATAAATATGATATTAGTTCTGATGGAGAGGTTAATCTAAAAAACATTAAGACTTAGTATTTAATGTGCACTGTCTACTGTGTGACAGGATTGATTCTAAGTACTTGGAGAAGATGCTATTGGTGCTCTGACTGTATTTCCACATCCCTCATCATTTCAGCAAATGAGAGTTTGTCTTCCAACAGTCTGCAGTGGAAGGTTTGTCAGAGGGCTGCCCTCAGCATGGCAAAATCCACTCTGCTCATGTGTAACTTGGGTAGGATGATTAATGTTTTAAAACAAAAAGGCAAGAGAAATTTTGCATGAAACTTTAGTAATTAACATGAATGTTTTGCTTCACATATATTGTTTTTAAATGTTTTCAAATATAGGTAAAATAAACATGGTAGAATATTACAGAATGAAGGAAGATTTTTACAGCACAAGTTATAGTTTGGGAAGAAATTTATATCTTTAGATTTTATACGTTTTTGCAGATAACTAGTATGTAAAATGAAACTTCTAAAGAAACTTCATAATTAAAGGCAGTGAGTAAATAGGTGTTCACGTTCATTAAAAATACTGCATTATAAAAATAAAAATTATAAAATTTATAAGCTGAATTGTATAGCCTCCATCTACATAGGAAAATAAAATATTCTTGGACAAAATAAATATTATCCTGAGGTCACATTGAGAGCAAAAGTACATGTAAGGAAAATGTGATTATATGAAACATGGGAAATTCGATGGTCTTCAATAGAAACTAAAAATCTAATACTACTCTAAATAAAATTAAAGTTCTTAAAAAGTAAAAATTGGTGCAGGTCAGTTTGTTAAAAAGATGTTAAATATGAGACTGAACATGCTGCAATAAATGTGGGATTTTAAGTCCTTTTTGATAAAAACCACATAATGCTTGTTTATATCCTGGGAGAAATGTTATTTATGGGGTAATAAATGAAACAAGAGCTTTTACTGTGGCCACAGTACTGTGGTGGAGTAGTTTTGTTGGAGTGCTTTTTCTCAAATTGGTAACATATTTTAGATAAAGAAAGGAAGTTCCCTTACTTGAAACTGCTGTGTCATTTCTTCTTCCTTAACTGAAATTCCAAACAAGGTTCAGGAAATGCCCTAGTGAGCCACTTCTCTTTTCTCTTTCCTCTAATAAGTGGATTCCTACCAGCCCAAGTTATTCATGTTCAGATCTTTTACTCTGATTATCTCTTTGGCGTGGTGCTTATGTTATGGGAAGAGGGACTATTCTATGGTGCTGTTTGTAGAGGTGATAACACTGATAGAATCCAATCATTGCTGGTAGGTAACTAAACTGGCAGGTTAATCTTCTGTACTTTAAACAAATTCTGAGTTTAATCAATACCTATTTTACTTTGATATGTGTGGCTTGCTTATAATTATGGTTTTATTTTGCATGATCACTAGGTATCAAGATATTAAAGTAGTCAACTGTGATTTTCTGTAATTTGGGTAAAATACATCTAAAACTAAGCATCTTATTTTAATAAAGAGAGAAATCACTGTTTCAGTTCATGATAACCAAAGCTATTCTTCTAGTGCAATATTCTCAAATATTTACTAAATGGAAACATGATTTAACATTTCATTGCATCTTATATATTATTTTGAGTAAGTATTAATTTCTGTTTATATTTTAGCAAAATATATGTCATGGGCTTTTATTTATTTTTTTATTTTTTATTGTTTAAGTAGTGCTGTCTCCATTTTCCTGCCACCACTTTTCCCCGCCCCTCCTACCCTCATCTCCCACACTCAATCCTACCCCCCTTTGGCTTTGTCCATGTGTCCTTTATACATGGTCCTTGATGACCTTTCCCCTTCTTTCTTCTGCTTTTCCCCTCCCCACTCCCCTCTGGTTACTGTCAGTTTGTTTTTTATTTCAGTGTCTCTGGTTGTATATTACTTGCTTTTGTGTTCTGTTGATTAGGTTCCATATATAGGTGAGGTCATATGGTATTTGTCTTTGAAACAGAAATGTCATTGGATTTTAAATGTAGGAAAATACTACTGTTCATAGCAGAAATAACACCAGGTAGTACATTAGCATATGTTATTTATCCATGGTTAACACTCTTGAGTTTCTTAATGAAGTTCTGGATCCAGAAAGTTTGTTTAGGTAATGTCAAGTATCCCAAAGCAATAATTTTTATAGTAATAGATTTTAATTGCAATAATTAGAGTTGGAGTAGGGAGTTGAGTTTTATATCTGAAAACATCACACATCTATCTGTACATGTATTATATATCTATATTTGTTTATATGAATTGTAATCTCATACTATCAATATTATCTTAAAATAGTTAATCAGAAATAACATTTTGAGAAAAATAAACTTGAGGTGACCTTTAATTTATTTCAGGGAACTTATTACTAACTTACTTACTAGTAATTTCATTTAACATTTAAGAGACCAAAATAAACTTCAAAGTTCTTCCCAGTTCAGAGACTGTGTCAACAAAGAAAAGTGAAACAGAATGTAAAGTACATTATCAAGCTTATTTATATAATTCTGCTTTACTTCTATTTTAGATGAATCTGATGATAGTTTTATACACTTTTGTAGCTTTTGAATTAATATTAAATATTTTACTATTTCGGGTGGAAACTGTCTTAAAGAAGACTAATTTTTGTGATATCCATTTTTAGTATAAAAATAATCTATAAAACAAATGGAACCCATATGATTTTCATTGTATATATTTCTTTGGTTTTAACTATTATTATTATTTTTAAATTTTCAGTTTCATATCAAAGCAGTAGAATTTTGTTGAACTGAAACTTGGAGATGAAATGAAAAATAAAACAAGCTGAGAAACGCCTTTTAAAAGTCAGATTAATTTTAATGGCTGCGACATAAGGGTTTGTTATAAGTGCTAGATAGCCAAAATAATTATGAGCAATTTAAATATGATGTACATTTCTAGCATAAGTAAAATTTTTAGAAATTATGGTAATTAACACAGTGGAAGTGAAAAATAATTTTGAAAACAGTGGTTTGAATGGCTAGAAAGGAGAAATAAGAAAAAAAGAAACTAAAAAAATAAAATATTTTTACACAAAAATTTCAAATAAGCTAATAAAATATGATTCAAAGGGAATAATGATAGCTATAGATAATAGTAAATGTGTGCATGTGTAAATGCAATCATTCAGTTCTTTATTAATTAATTTACAAGTAAAATTATACAAAATCAGGTAAGCATGCCAGACTTTTCACAGAGATAAACTTAATTAATTCTTATAGTAAAAAAAATTAATTAATTAAGGAGTTGAGTAATAACAAATCCAGAGGTAGTGTTTACAAATAGCAGATTGCAATTTTTTGCCATGTGGCAAAATAAAAATATATAATCCAAAATATAGTTCCTGTGCAGGTTTTACTGATTATATTTACTAAGTTTAGAAAGAAGAGTCTGTGAGGCATAGGGCAGAAGATGAATACGGAAAGTTATTAAGAATCATGTCTTCAAAAACATAATCTTTGAGAGAGAACTCAACAGTTTTTGTAGAAGTGAATAAGAAACTAATGTGTACAGAAGCATTTATTTTTTAAATTTTTTTATTAATTAATTTTTATTTAGTTATTTTTCAAGTACAGTTTTTTGTCTATTTTTCCCATCCCAGCCTCTCCCGCCCCTTGCTCCCCACCTCCCTCCCATTTCCACCCCCCTTAGTTCTCGTCACTGTGTCCTACCTATTTGTTCCTCCAAATCCCTCCCCCTTTTTCCCCTTAAATTCCCTTCCTTCTCCCCTCTGGTCCCTATCCCCTTGTTCTCTATTTCAGTGTCTTTGTTTTTTTGTTTTTTGCTTGCTTGCTTGTTTGGTTGTTTAGCTTCCTGTTAAAGGTGAGATCATATGGTATTTGTCTTTCAACACCTGGCTCATTTCACTCAGCATAATGCTTTCCAGTTCCACCCATGCTGTTCCAAAGGGTAGGAGCTCCTTTTTTCTCTCTGCTGCATAGAATTCCATTGTGTATATGTACCACAATTTTTTGATCCATTCATTTACTGCTGGGTGCCTAAGTTGCTTCCAACTCTTGGCTATTGTAAATTGTGCTGCTATGAACATTGGGGTGCATAGGTTCTTTGAGATTCATGTTTTAGGATTCTTAGGATATAATCCCAGCAGTGGAATTGCTGGGTCAACAGGCAGGTCGATTTTTATTTTTCTGAGAAAATTCCATACTGTTTTCCATAATGGTTGTACCACTCTGCACTCCCACCAACAGTGAACTAAGGACCCCTTTTCCCCACAACCTCTCCAACATTTGTTGTTTGTTGCTTTGTTTATGATAGCCATCCTGACTGGTGTAAAGTGGTATCTCATTGTGGTTTTAATTGGCATCTCTCTGAAAGCTAACGATATTGAGCATCTCTTCATGTGTCTCTGAATGTTCTGTATGTCCTCCTTGGAGAAGTGTCTGTTCAAGTCCTTTCCCCATTTTTTTAATTGGGTTGGGTGTCTTCTTACAGTGGAGTCATGTAAGTTCTTTGTATATTTTGGAGATTAAACCTTTGTCTGAGGTATCATTGGCAAATATGTTTAGCCACGCAGAAGCTTTTTATTTTGATGAGATCCCATTTGTTTATTCTTTCCTTTACATTCCTTGCTCTAGGGGACATATCAGTAAAAAAGTTGCTGCATGAAATATCTGAGATTTTCTTGCCGATGTTCTCCTCTAGGACTTTAATGGTGTCACGGCTTACATTTAAGTCTTTTATCCACCTTGAATTTATTTTGGTGTATGGTGTAAGTCTGTGCTCAAGTTTCATTTTTTTACATGTAGCTGTCCAGTTCTCCCAACACCATTTGTTGAAGAGGCTATCTTTACTCCATTTTATGTTACTGCCCTCTTTGTCAAATCTTAATTGACTGTAGAGAGTTGGGTTTATTTCTGGGCTCTGTTCCATTGGTCTATGTGCCTGTTTTTATGCCAGTACCAGGCTGTTTTGATTACAGTGGCTTTGTAATACAGTTTGATATCAGGTATTGTGATCCCTCCTACTTTGTTCTTCTTTCTCAAAAGTGCAGCTGCTATTCGGGCTCGTTTATGGTTCCATATAAATTTTCGAAGTGTTTTTTCTATGGCTGTGAAATATGCCATTGGTACTTTAACAGGTATTGCATTGAATCTGTATATTGCTTTGGGTAGTATGGACATTTTGATGATGTTAATTCTTCCAATCCATGAACAAGGTATATGTTTCCATTTGTTTGTGTCTTCCTTGATTTCTTTCTTCAGGGCTGTGTAGTTTTCTGCATACAGGTTTTTTATCTCCTTAGTTAGGTTTATTCCCAGATATTTTATTTTTCTTTTTGCTATATTGAATGGGATTTTTTCCTTGATTCCTGCTTCTGCTGATTCACTGTTGGTATACAAAAATGCCTTTGATTTCTGGATATTGACTTTGTAACCAGCTGTTTTGCCAAATTCATTAATTAGTTCGAGCAGTTTTTGGGTAGAGTCTATAGGATTTTCCATGTACACTATCATGTCATCTGCAAACAGTGACAGTTTTGCTTCCTCCTTTCCTATTTGGATGCCTTTTTTTCCTTTTCTTGCCTGATCACTGTGGCTAAAACTTCCAATACTATATTGAATAGAAGTGGTGAAAGTGGACAACCTTGTCTTGTTCCTGATCTTAGTGGAAAAGCTTTTAGTTTTTGTCCATTGAGTATGATATTGGCTGTAGGTCTCTCATATATGGCCTTTATTATTTTGAGAAATGCTCCCTGTATTCCCACTTTGCTGAGTGTTTTTTATCATAAATGGGTGTTGGACCTAATCAAAAGCTTTTTCCACATCTATTGATATGATCATGTGATTTTTGTCTTTGCTTTTGTTTATGTGATGTATTGCATTTACTGATTTGCGAATATTGAACCATCCTTGCATACCTGGGATGAATCCCACTGGGTCATGGTGTATGATTTTTTTGATATATTGTTGGATGCGATTTGCCAACATTTTGTTGAGGATTTTAGCATCTATGTTCATCAGCGATATTGGCCTGAAGTTTTCTTTCTTTGTTGTGTCTCTATCTGGTTTTGGAATTAAGATGATGCTGGCTTCATAAAAAGAATTTGGGAGTGTTCCATCCTTCTGGATTTTTTGGAATAGTCTGTGGATAATAGGGGTTAGCTCTTCTTTAAATGCTTTGTAGAATTCTCCTGTGAAACCATCTGGCCCAGGGCTTTTGTGTGATGGGAGTTTTTGATTACTGCTTCAATTTCTTTTGCTGTTATTGGTGTATTTAGATTTTCTGCTTCTTTTTACTGAGTTTGAGAAAAATACAGTCTAGAACTGTATTTTTCTAGAAATATGTCCATTTCCCCTAGGTTTTCAAATTTATTGGCATACAGTTCTTCGTACTAATTTCTTACAATCCCTTCTATTTCTGTGGTATCAGTTGTAATCTCTCCTCTTTCATTTCTGATTGTGTTTATTTGTGTCCTCTCTCTTCTTTTCTTGATGAGCCTACTTAAAGGCTTTTCTGTTCTGTTTATCTTCTCAAAGAACCAGCTCCTGGAAACATTGATCCTTAGAATTGTGTTTTTAGTTTCTATGTCATTTAATTCTGCTCTAATCTTGGTTATTTCCTTCCTTCTGCTTGCTCTGGGCTGTCTTTGTTGTTGTTCCTCGAGTTCTTGCAGGTGTAGGGTTAGGTTGTTTGTTTGAAATGTTTATATCTTCTTTAGCTAGGCCTGTATTGCTATAAACTTCCCTCTCAGGACTGCCTTTGCTGTGTCCCATAAGTTTTGGGGTGTTGTGAGATCATTTTCATTTGTTTTCAGAAACGTTTTGATTTCTTCCCTAATTTCATTCTTGACCCATTCATTGTTTAATAGCATAGCATTCAGTCTCCATGATTTTGTGTGCTTTGGGTTTTTTCCTTTGGGGTTGGTTTCCAATTTCAGTCCCTTGTGGTCAGAGAAGATGCTTGGTATGGTTTCAATTTTCTTGAATTTTTTGAGACTCGTTTTGTGTCCTATCATGTGGTCTATCTTTGAGAATGTTCCATGTGCATTTGAAAAGAATGTGTATTTAGCTTCTTTGGGATGAAGGGCTCTATATATATCAGTTGAGTCCATTTCATCTAGGGTGTTGTTTAATGCCACAATATCTTTGTTGATAATTTGTTTGGAAGATCTGTCCATTTTTAATAGTGGGGTGTTAAAATCCCCTACTATAATTGTGTTGCTGTCAATATCTTTCTTGAAGTCCTCTAAGATTTTCTTGATATATTTGGGTGCCCCTATGTTTGGTGCATATATATTTATGATGTTAATGTCTTCTTGGTGGATTTTTCCCTTGAGTATAATGAAGTGACCTATGGGTCTCTCTTTATGGCCTTTTTTCTGAAGTCTATTTTGTCCAATATGAGAATTGCTACCCCAGCTTTTTTTTCTTGTCCATTTGCTTGGAAAACTTGTTTCCAGCCTTTCACTTTTAGTCTGTGATGGTCTTTTGTCCTGAGGTGGGTCTCTTGTAGGCAGCATATGTGTGGGTCATGTTTTCTTATCCATTCAGCTATTCTGTGTCTTTGGATTGGAGCATTTAATCCATTTACGTTTAAGGTTATTATTGATAGGTACTTATTCATTGCCATTTTTGTACCTGTGTTCCTCTCTGTCTCCTTCTTATCCTTCCTTCCCTTAAAGCAGTCCTTTTAGTATTTCTTGTAGAGCTGGTTTGGTGTAGGTGCATTCTTTTATGCTTCTTTTGTCTTGGAAGCTCTTTATTTGGCCATCTATCTTGATTGAGAGCCTTGGTGGGTAAAGTAGGCTTGGTTGTAGGCCTCTGGTTCTCATTACTTGGAATATTTCTTGCCATTCTCTTCTTGCTTGAAGTGTTTCCATTGAGAAGTCAGTAGCTAACCTTATTGGGGCTCCCTTGTATGTTATTTCTTTTTTCTCCCTCGCTGCCTTTAAGATTCTCTCTTTGTCTTGGAATTTTGCCATTTTGATGATGATGTGTCTTGAATTGGGCCTCCTTGGGTTCCTCTTGATTGGGACTCTCTGTGATTCCTGGATTTGTGTGACTTTTTCTCTTATCAAATTAGGGAAATTTTTTCTCATTACTTATTCAAATATGTTTTCTATCCCTTGTTCTTCTTCTTCTCCTTCTGGTATTCCTATTATTCGGATATTATTACGTTTCATATTGTCTTGCATTTCTCTTCATCCCTCTTCATTCTTTCTGAGCCTCTTTTCATTTTCTTGCTCTTTCTGTGAGATGCTTTCTACCTTGTCCTCTAACTCACTAATGCTATCCTCTGCTTCATCTATCCTACTTTGGAAACTTTCTACTGTGTTCTTCAATTCGGAAATTGTATTCTTCATTTCCTCTTGTCTCTTGCTGTTAGTTTCCATTTTCTTTTTCATGTTGATGTAGTTTGCAGAGAGATCATTGTAGTTCCCCTGTCGTTTCTGGTAGTTCACTGTGAGCTCTTTGAACTTTGTAATAACCAGTGCTTTGAATTCACTATCTGATAGTTGATCAGGCTCTATTTCATCTAACATTCTTTCTGAAGTTTCTGCTGTTTCTTTCATTTGGGGATCGTTTCTTTGTCTTCCCATTGTTTGAGACTCTTCTTATTAGTCTCTGCTTCTAAAAATGATCTGTCCTGAAACCCTAGTTTTATGGTGTGAACTTCTGTTGCATGATCCTTGTGAAGTTCAGTGGTGCAGACTCCTTGTAGTTTCTTGATGTTCTTCGTCTCCACCTACTCTCACGCTGGTCCTCGCCCTGGTCCCTGTGTTGGTTGCCTACCACTGCTGAATGTCCCGGCTCTAGTAGCCGCGTCCTCAAGTACCCAGGCCCATTACTATGGCAGTTGCACAAAGGCTGGGAATGTCCCAGCTCCCGTATCTGGCTCCTCTGTCGCTCAGGGCCATCACAGGGGTTTGGAGTTTCCCGGTTTCCATACCTGACTCCCCGGTGTCTAGTTCTGTCTCTATGGCAGTGGCACAGAGGCTTAGAATGTCCCAACTGCCGTACCTGATTCCCCAGTGTCCAGTCCCCTCGCTATGGCAGCGACACTGGGGCTGAGAACTTCCCGGCTCCCGTATAGGGCTCCTCTGCCTCCCAGGGCTGTCTCAGGGGTTTGGAGTGTCCTGGCTCCCCTACCTGACTCCCTGGCGTCCAGTCCCATTGCTACGGCAGGGGCACAGGAGCTGAGAACTTCCCGGATCCCGTAGCTGGCTCCTCTGCTGCGTCAGAAGCATTTATTTTTTATAATTATAAATTATTATCCAGTTAATTGGTTTGGGGTGCAGGTCCTTGGAGATATTCAACATTTGACAGATACTATTTTGCCTATGAGAACTTAGTGAATGGTAGATACTTTTGTGATTTTATTAAATTGTATTTATTGGAGCTTAAGAAGGCTTGGCCACTTATCAACAAAAATAGAATGACATGAATATGTATTACAGGTAATGTATGTTAAACTTTAGGAAAATTGGGGGAATCGATATTATTGAAAGGTGAAATAGTAAGGTATATTGTAGAATTTCCTCAGGTGAAATCTCTTGTTCCCGATTTTATAGTTGCTCTCATGATAGAGTCAGAGATTGAGGTTAATGGTCTTGAAGACCCATTAGATTGCTCTTTTTCTTTTTACAATATCTCTTCAGTTTTGAAAGACTGAAAATTCAAAAACAGAATTTAAAAAGCAATTGATGGAAATGAAGAAATAGAGACTGAGTTTTAATAAAGATTCGCAGGCCTCCTTATATTTATTCCTAAGAGTTACCATGGAAGAGTATTTCCAAATCAGCTCTTGCCTTTTCTGAAATGCTCCTGCTGAGCTTGCATACTAGAACAGAGTGTGATTCATTTTCTAGCTTCTTCTACTGGGCCAGAGAATCCTTTCATTCCTCCCTTTGTTTCTTTTCTTTATTTCTTATTGTATGAACATGTTTCCAATACAAAAGTTTATGTGCACGTGAACAAGTAAAGTTCTGAAAGACATTCAGCTTCCTTAGTTGTATTTCCAAACATGAAATGTTTGAGCCAGAATTTTCTATGTTTAGTCATATGCTTTGCTATATCCTTTTCCCATTTAGCCAAAAGTCATTCTCTCAAACATCTTTCCTCACTCCCCCCAAATTTAAACCAGTATCTACTACATTGAAAACCTGGCAGGTAATAATCTCAGTTAGTGTCTGTAGGAATTTTTCATCAGATAAGATATTTACACTCTCTGTTCCTTTTGATCCTATGCAAATTCAAATGAATTTGACTCTACTAAACAATCTGAGGTCTGCAACAGTTTTGGAAGCAGCATTTTTTTGTTACCATCAGACTTTAAATTCTAGTAAACTTTTATCTTTCTTAATCTTAGTCTAAGAGACATCTAATCTATAACTAAGAGTTGTACTCTCAGAGGTTTTTCCATTTTTCAATCAATTTTCCTTTCCTGTAGCTTATTATTGTTCTTCAAATGTGCAAGGCACTTTTCACATGATCTATAATTTTCTCATTCCATCAGAATTATACCTGCCATTAAATGTTCTTCCCATATCAACCTTCTATACTTTCTGCTCTCAAATATTAAAACATCCATCACTTTTATTTAAAAATTTTTGCCTTTTGAATGCTTATTGTGGACATGTGAGGTTATAGTGTTTGGCAAACTCTGATAATATCCACTCTTAAATGTAGAAACAAGACAGGAATTGAGTCTGCACAGTAAGATGATTGCAACACCATCCTCTGGCGATGTAGAAAATTTGTGATTTTGCCGTGATCATTTGCTTAGTTAATAACTACATAAGTTTGCTTAAGTTGAAGGTGTATATATAAAGGAGTGTACCAGGTAGTTCACTAGATATGTAAAATATGTTATCTGCCCATGAACAACTGCATTTCAACAATTAATTACACTGAAAAGTGATATAATAAAAGTATATATGAATTTGTTATGAGCCTCTATTTTTGCAAAGTGTTCAAAGATATGATGGTTGAAGGACATCTTGAAAAGTAATTAGCTATTCTCTAGGCAGACACAAGGTAGCAGGAAAGCATCAAACCCAAAACTAGCATGTGCAGAGAGCTCAGAAAGCATGGCACATTCAGGAGTCTTTTATTTTGGTATCTTCTCAAAGGGAGTATCTTGGTTTGATTGTGTTCTAGCAGGATATCTCTGGCCATTCAGAACACATACTGGAGGAACAAAAGACTACAGTTATTAGTTTTAGGTTTGACTATAGAGTGTACCTGCTTTAAGAAAGCAAGGACAAGTATGTGTTCCTGGATAATACTTTGCAAAATGTATGTATTTTGGAAAGAACAAAAACATCTATTTTGCTAAAAATATGGTGTACTATAACATTTTTTATCGTGCAAATAAGCATTTAAACTGAACATGGACTAGCTCCTAAAGCAGTGGGCCGAGAAAATATTTGTAAGTGATTCAGTGATTTCTTTGTGGTTGCTTGGTTTAGTGCTGATATAACACACTGTGAAATAGGAAGTCAGTTCAGCATTTTTAGCTTGCTGCTAACTTACCATGTGATTTTGAGAAAGTCTCTCTATTCTTTCTCTCTGTCTCTGTCTCTCTCTTGTGTGTTTACTAAATATTTTAAGTTAAATTAATATCCAATATCTAGTGTGGTGAGTGAGGGACTGGACTGAACGTGAAGAAGGGGTCTGATGTTGTTCAAGTTTAGGTCCCCTGTTCCTAAACAGTGTTCTGAATTTACTCCTAGGATACTAAACTTACAGTGGATGTGGGAACTCTAAAATTGGAAATCTAGTTCAGAGCCTAAATGTAGAACCTCCTTTTTCTTTAGGATCCATGATCTCACATTTCAGATTTTCACACCATGAAACATATCCAGGAGCTACTATTTCATGTATCTGGCCTTTCTTCCTCCAATATCCTCTCCTGAAAACAGTGTGTCTGAGAATTTTGCCTTCAGACAGAACTCTCAGAGCAACAATGAGGCAATTTTTTTG
This sequence comes from Artibeus jamaicensis, assembly GCF_021234435.1. Classification (NCBI taxonomy): domain Eukaryota; kingdom Metazoa; phylum Chordata; class Mammalia; order Chiroptera; family Phyllostomidae; genus Artibeus; species Artibeus jamaicensis. The sequence continues at coordinate 3,025,964 of NW_026521717.1, forward strand.
CATAATTTGGCAAGTAACCAATAATTTGTTTTTCTTCATAAGTTATCTCTACTTTTCCATAATTTCTAAAAAGTTATTGCCAATTAATTGCATTTTTATTTGTTTCAACATGAAGCACAGGTTGTACTAATTTGTATCTTAAGTTCAATTATATTTAGCCCTACTGAACACAGTGAAATGTATGCAAAATTTCATCAGTTGCTTAAGATGTATTTGTCTAAAGACAAAACAAACACCACCACCACAACAAAATAGCAAGCAAAGATATTTCAGAATATATTAGTTGAAAAGAATTTATAAAATAAATGCATTAACTAAAATATTAAGTCCTTCACTGAGGGATAAGTGGGAATCAGTAAATGTTAACTATTCTGCTTGAGTAGCAGTCATCTTAGAAGAGTTGTAAAGAGTATCAATATGAGCTCTATTACATGAAATTCTTTCTCTTCTCTTCACCAATTGATAGTCGCTAACATTGACTGGGCTCTCATCAGGTACTAAAAGATTTTACATATACCACCTCATTTTAGCCTGACAATAATCTTGAGGCAAAATCTCTTACGTTTATTGTTCAGAAAAGTGAGGTTTTTGAAGGATAGGTAACTTTCCCAAGGTGACCAGTGAGTAAATAATGGAGCAGGGACTTGGATCTTGGCATGTGTGGTATTAGACACAGGTAAATTGTACAATCTTTTTTTTGACCACTTTTAAATTTAAACTTTGTCTTTGTTGTTCTATTTAATTAATTTTTGAACAAGAGCCTATCTTTATAGCACAGAAGGGAAAACAGTTCAAGAAAGAAGGTTTTCAGAAAATCAGAAAGCACTGTTATGTTAAAAATGGTTTCTAGGCTTACATATGGATAATGAGGTCTTTGACTATGTTACGTTTGCAAAAATAGCAATTGTAGATGTAACAAAGGACCAGAATAGATGACTCTATTTCATAAAAGAAAGGGGCAAAGTGAAGAGACTCATTAATTTTGAAGGAGTAGATGGATAACCAGTGACAAATATCAAGTAGATTTGCTTCAGTTTGGTCAGAGAAAGGTCATTGATTATTTTTGGTTAAACTGGTTCACAGAGGCCAGGTCTCCAGTAAAAAAGGAAATTAATTGCTTCCATTTTCAACTAATTGCCTCAACATTTCCCTTTGCTTTGTCTTTGGAGATTTGGTCAGAGAGGCAAGAAGTCAAAAGTCAGAGTTTGATGGAATCTACATAAAAAGGGAATCTGAAGAGACCAAATTATGGCATTTGGTGTAATAATGACAATGATAGCATTTTTCCCTGGGAATGCTATAGATTTTTAGAAACCTTTTCAATCTTTAATCAGGTCGTAGGGCACATTTAAGAGAGTTCACTGTTTTTATTTCCATCTAGAGGATAAGGTATCACAGAGAGATGAACTGACCTAGGGCAAGTCTCCTGAGATGTTAATCCTGTGTGTTGGATTATAACCTCCTATGTTGAATTTTAGCTGTAAGCCTGGGCTCTTCCCATAGGCATTATTTGTTCATGCTTCTTTGGAGTTTTTAGGATTTTCTATGTTAATGTCTGAGATTACAACCTCTCTCAATGACAGAATAATCAACTAAGAAACAGCATGAACCATTTGATGTCACAACAGTTGTGTCACTTGTAAACTTTTGATGCTCCAGCTATCTTCAGTTAGTGAGAAATTGTACTTTTTATAGTCTGAATTAACCAGTCTTTGAAGTCTTGTTAATCTCCACCCATGTCTTTTGAAATATGTGAGTTTTATATTTTAGACATTTTGCTTTATTCTTTTGGAATAAAAAATAGCAATATAGACAAAAGAAAGAACATGTGCTCTGGATATGATAGGTCAGTGTACAATCATTTGGCTTCTGTGGTTTACTTGTAATACCTTCAGAGACCCAATAGACAAGTTCTTTTTGGGAAGTTCCAAATCTGCAGTATCAACTACTCTTTGCTGGAAAAAGCAGAAATATAAGTTATTATTAATTAGATATTTGTTGATATTTGTTACATTATAGGCTCTTAGAAACACAAATTAGAATGGACATATGTTTTAAAGCAAGATGGTTGAATTTTAAAACAAGCTCTGTCAGAATCAGTTGTTTGATCCCAGACAGCTCATATAATCTGAAACTCAGTTTCTTTATGTTAATCTGATATACTTCATGGGTTTTATGGTTATTCAATGTGAAAGTGAAAGAAAACGAGTAGCTCAATGCCTGCATAGATGGAGTCCATCCTAGAAACTTTAGCCATATGCCTTAGTGTTGTTATTATAAATTGTACAGTTATTAAATTATAACATTATTAATTGAAGCAAGGCCAAACAAACATAAGATGCTGGTATAGAAGAAGTTTAGTACTTTCTATAAAAATACTTTATTAACACTGTAGTAATAGTGGAGGGGAGAGGGTGTGAGTAGGGGTATAAGAGGGTATAGGGTGGATAAATGGTAATGGAAAAAGTACAATAAAAATGAACTATTCAAGTAAAATTCTCTGACAGTTATGGTGAACTTGACCTGGACCATCTGCCTACCGTCAGATATCTCTGTACAGCAAGTATCCCTTACCCTACCTTATTAAAAGTGCTGTATTCTCATGAAGTTATTTACCAATCAGAACAATCCTAGGAATTGAGTAGTATTATTGCCCTCATTGTAAAGGTATTTACATCACGTGAGGAAAATATTTGGCCCAAAGACACTCAGGTTTTAAGCTAGGTGGACTAATTCCCAAACCTGCAATCCCAATTGCTGTTCTACCAATCCTTTTGAAATATCAAACTGCAATTCAAGGTTATCATTTGTGCATGCCAAGACATGAAATCACCATCACCCTCATTCTAAATCAATTAAGGGGATTCCTAAAGCTTATCTTTCTGCTGACAAAAATGATTATTCATACTAAGAACAAAAAACATTATCAACAGAGATATCTATGTCACCAAACCTTAAACTGAGTTCTTTCTAAGGGTTTTAATCTAATCTCAAACAGTACAACTAGCCCATTTCCTTGTCAGGACACAAGTCTCAGTCCTCTTACCAAGAACTGTTGGGAACTAGGCCTATGGCTCCTTCCTGCTCCCATGGTGTTTTCTCTTGTCTGCCTCTCCCCCTTGCTTCCCTTCTGCAACCAACACTCAGGAAGGCCCAGTGAGCCCTTTCTCCCCAGTGTTGAATCTCAGAATCAATGATGAAGAGAGCCCCAGGTATCACACTACTTGCTCATAACTGATTTGTATCTCTTAAACAATGTAATGTAATCAAATAAATATATAAACAGGGCACACCTACTAAAACAGGAAGAGCTAAGACTGTGTATACATGGGAAATCTGGTTTGACTCTTTTGATGCACTTGACTGCTCAGTCACTCAAAAAGTAATCACTAGTTAAGCAAACCATTTTGACAGATTTTTGGCCCATTGTGACTGCTTATTTGACTGGCTTGCCTGTCATGTGTAAGTGGTCAGATTGACTGGAGACAACCTACCTGGGAAATTTAACTTTGGAGTACATGGGTGTCTGTATACTAGAATCTACGTTAAATAGCTTTATTTGAAACTGAACCTATTTTCCTGGAACCAGTAAGAAGTTCAAAACTGACAAATTGCAATATTTGAATTTTAAGGGTAAGATGTCTTTACATTTTCTAGGGCTCACAATATATTTATAGGCTACAAAACAATCATATTTTCTCTGTGCACATATAGAGTTCAATAAGACTGTAACTCTACCCTAACTTGGCCACGTACTAAAAGGCATCATATTTTCTTACCCTTCTGAAGGTTTGATGATAGATGTATGGTGGCAAATGACTTCTCTGATATCAGGTTACTAATTCAGTCATTAATGACTTGTGGTAAGGAAAAGTTGACCTTGCTACTAATAGTAGTTGTACTAAAAAAAGAATTTGAGACAAAAAGATCCACTAAAACAAAACACCAAACAAAACCTTTGATGAGGCAAGAGAATCTGGTTGCTACTACTATTTGAGCAGCTTTTTAAAGCAAGCACCTTTCTATACATCCATGCTTATGTTCCTTTAGGAAATTTACTTTGAAATGAGCTCCCAGGATCGGGCAAGATAAAAACACCAGTATAAAAGATAGACATAATGATTTAGTCTCACATTTATACGGAGAATATACCAAGGTTATTGCTTGCTGTAGCACATTGTAATAAGGTTTGACATACATTGGTTGAGTATCCTACTGCTTTTACATCAATAATTTGAAATACCCTGTTATTGTTTGAAAGACATCCATGAACTGCTTTCTAACACTCCTAAAATTTTACCTTTTTCCATAAAAGTGTTTTGTAAATATTCAGGACTTAGATGCTATTTCATTTACTTTAAAAAATTTTAAAGATTTTATTTATTTATCTTTAGAGGGGAAGGAAAGAGGGAGAGAATATCAATGTATGGTTGCCTCTCGTAGGTACCCTGCTGGGAACTGGCCTGCAACCCAGGCATATGCCCTGACTGGGAATTGAACTGCGATCCTCTGGTTCACGGGGCCCACGCTCAATCCACTGAGCTACACCAGCCAGTGCCTCATTTACTTTTATTAAATAAGTTCAATAGAAAGATTAGATAGAAGTTAGGGCCAATGTCAGCAATGAGAAGTTAGGGCTAATGTCAGCAATGAATAAAATGATGACACTTATCTTAAAATAGCTTACTTAATAGTCATAGCTTCTCTTGTATTAGAGTCATTTAATGTGTCATTCATTTTTAAAAATTGTTTAAATAGTGGAAGAAAAGAAAATTACTTTAGCCTCACTTTCAAAGTTTTTGCTTTTAGTCATTTATGATTGTTTTTAGCAATAAGGCCCTTTGACTTGAGTAAAAGTAAGAAGTTAAATCTCATAGTTTGAAGACTGCTATAAATAGGCCAGCAGGATATATACTATTTAAAATTTATATGTTCTCTACATTATGGAATCATTAATAAGGTTTCAGTGATCATCTTAATGCTTCAAACCTTGTACACATTGAGGATTACTTCCTTAGGCTATACAAATGTATGAATTTAATTGCCTAGCAGCAACTCTTGCTGGTGCCTTGTAGCATTATTCCTTCTTCAGCACCAGGTATTATCATTTTAAAATATTTGTTAATTCGAGAGACAAACAGCTTCATTTTAATTATCACCCTGGTGAAGGAACAAAATTCAGTAGTGAGACTAGTAAGGATTTGAAATCTCACTTTGTCTCAGAGCTCTTTCACCTATGCTTTATCTCCATTTTTTTCAGGTGGAGTAAATAAAAAATAAGGCTGGTCACCTCACTGGCCTGTTGTGGCAGTTACAGTGTTTCAAGCTCTGGGCCTGACATAAAGCAGTTTTTCTTTACTTACCAGCAGTGTGTGCCACTGTTAACACTATGATACTAACATAGATTGGATTTTATTTTTCAAAAGATTTTATTTATTTATATTTAGAGAGGGGAAGGGAAGGAGAGAGACATCGATGTGGTTTTCTCTTCTGTGCTCCCCACTGGGCACCTGGCCTGCAACCCAGCATGTGCCCTGACTGGGAATTGAACCATCAACCCTTTGGTGTGCAGGCTGGCACTCAATCCACTGAGCCACACCAGCCAAGGCACATAGATTTTACTTTAAAAAGAGCACCATAACAGAGATAAGCAGGCTTGGATGGATTAATTTTTAACTTTGTGCTACTTTAATAAGTTGATTAATTTCTCTGAGCTCATCAATAAAATGTGTCAAATAGGGATGGGGTCATATCATAAGGGATCAAATAAGAAATCACAAAAGGAATCAATGGATAAGAAAATGCTGTGTAAATTGTAAAGTAGTGTATAAAATACACTATTCTATAAGTCTTATTCATTTTTATCTCTGGATTTCATGCTAATTGTCTACTTTCCCTATAATTTTGTGGCTGCATATTTAAAAATTGAATTTCAATGACAGAGAAGACACAAAGTCTGTGACACTGATGGTGAAAATTATTAAAATAGCGGAAATGTCTAAAAATTAAGTTGTTTATGCCATCGTCACAAAATGTTCAGAACATTTTATTGTGAACATTGTGCTTACTTTTATAGAATTTACATTGAACTTTGCTCATTGTTATAGCTTCTTATTTCATAAATTTCTTGAATTTAGGTCCATATCTTATTTATTTATTTTATTTTTTAATATTTTTAAATTGAATCCCAATTTTTCCCCTTTGCCCTCCTCTACTCAGCCCATCAGCCTGCCACCACAGTCAGTCCCTGTACTGTTATATATGTCCATGGGTCATTCATACATGTTCTTTGACTTTGCCTTTCCCTTCTTTCCACATTATCACCCTCTCTCCTCCCCTCTGGTCACTGTCAGTCTGTTCTATGTTTTCATGCTTCTAGTTGTATTTTGCTCGTTAGTTATTTTGTTCATTAGATTCCTCTTATAGGTGAGATCATTTGGTATTTGTCTTTCATAGAATGGCTTGTTTCACTCAGGACAATATTCTCCAGGTCCATCCATGATGTTGCAAAAGGTAGGAGTTTCTTCTTACTTTCTGCAGCATAGTATTCCATTGTGTAAATGTACCACATTTTTTTTTTATCCACTGATAAATTGAAGGGCACTTAAGCTGTTTCCATTACTTGGCTATAGTAAATAGTGCTGCTATGAACATAAGAGGTACATAAGTTCTTTGCAGTAGGTGATTTGGGATATATTCCCAGCAGTGGAATTCCTGGATCAGAAGGCAGTTCCATCTTTAATTTTTTGAAAAAATTTCATACTGTTTTCCACAGTAGCTGCATCAGTTTTCATTCCCACTAACAGTGCACTAGGGTTCCCTTTTCTCCACATCTTTGCCAGAACTTGTTTGTTAATTAATGAATGATGGCCATTCTGACAGGTGTGAAGCGATACCTCATTTTGGTTTTAATTTGCAACTTTCTGATGTCTAGGGATGCTCAGCATCTCTTCATATGTCTATGGGACATGTGTATATCCTCCTTGGAGAAGGGTCTAGTCATGTCCTTTGCCAACTTTTTAATTGAATTGTTTGTTGTCCTATTGTTAAGTCATATGAGTTCTTTATGTATATTGGTGATCAAACCCTTGTCCAATGTATTATTGGCAAATATGATCTCCCATATACTCAGTTTCCTTTTCATTTTGATGGTGGTTTCTTTGGCCATAAGAAGCTATTTAATTTTATGTAGTCCCATTTGTTTATTTATTTTTTAATTTTCCTTGTCTTAGGAGATATATCAGCAAAAATATTACCACATGAGGTATCTGAAATTTTACTGCCTGTTTCCCCTAGGACTTTAATGGTGTCACAACTTATTTTTTTATTTATTTTTTATTAAATATTTTCTTTATTTATTTTTCGAGAGAGGGGAAGGGAAGGAGAAAGAGTGGGAGAGAAACATCAATGTGTGGTTGCCTCTCATGCGTCCCCTGCCGGGAACTGGCCTGCAACCCAGGCATGTGCCCTGACTGGGAATCGAACCGCGATACTCTGGTTCGCAGGCCCGCGCTCAATCCACTGAGCTACGCCAGCCAGGGCTATCACAACTTATTTTTAAGTCTTTTATCCCTTTTGAGTTTATTCTGGCATATGGTGTGAGTTGGTGGTCTAATTTCATTTTTTCATGTACCTATACAGTTCTCCCAATACCATTTATTGAGGAGGTTATTTTTACTCCATTATATGCCTGTACCCCCTTTGTGATTCATTAATTAATCATAGAGACATGGGTTCATTTCTGGGCTCTCTATTCTGTTCCATTAATCTATGTGTCTGTTCTTATGCCAGTACCAGGACATTTTGATTACAGCAGGATTCTAGTATAGTTTGATATGAGGTATTATGATCCCTCCTGCTTTGTTCTTCATTTTCAAAATTGCTGAAGCTATTTGGGATCTTTTTATTTTCATAAAATTTTTTAAACATTTGTTCTAGTTCTGTGAAATACACCATTGATATTTTAATAAGATTTATATTGAATCTATAAATTGCTTTGAGTATTATTGACGTTTTAAAGATGTTAATTCTTCCAATCCATGAACAGGGTATATTTATTTGTATAAATAGAAGTTTACAAACTTTTATAAATGGAAGATACATTTATTTGTATCTTCCTCAGTTTCTTTCTTTAGTACTCTGTAGTTTTTCAAGTACAGGTCGTTTACTTACTTGGTTAAATTTATTCCAAGGTACTTTATTTTTCTTACAGCTATAGTAAATAGGATTTTCCTCTAGTTTCAGTTTCTGATCATTGCTGTAGTACAAAAATGTCATTAATTTGTGATACAGACATTGTATTCTGCTATTTTTCCTGATTCACTTATTAGGTCAAATAGTTTTCTGGTGGAAACTATGAGGCTGTCTATGTACACTATCATGCCATCTGCAAACAATGACAGTTTTACTTCCTCCTTTTTAATTTGGATGTCTTTAATTTCTTTTTCTTGTCTGATTGTTATGGCTAGATCTTCCAGAGCTATGCTGAATAAGAGTTGTAATAGTGGACACCTTGTCTTGTTCCTGTTCTCAAGAAGAAAGTTTTCTGTTTTTGCTCTTTAGGTATGATTTTGGCAGTAGGTTTCTTGTACATGGCTTTTATTATGTTGAGGAATGATCCCTCTATTCCCACTTTGATGAGTGTTTTTTATCATAAATGGGTGCTTTAAATTATCAAATGCTTTTTCAGCCTTTATTGATATAATCATAAGGTTTTTGACTTTTATTTTGTTTATGTGGTATATTACATTTATTTATTTGTAAATATTGTACCATCCTTGCACCCCTGGGATAAATCTCACTTGATCATAGTGTATGAGCTTTTAAATGTATTTTGTATGCATTTTGCTAATATTTTAACGTATATTCATTAGAAATGAATATATGTTAAACAATATTCGATATATGTTAACAATATTCACTAGAAATATTGGCCTGTGTTTTTTTTTCTTTGCTGTGTCTTTACCTGTTTTTAGAATTTGGGTAATACTGGCCTCTTAAAAAGAGCATGGAGGCTTCCCTCTTTGAATTTTTTGAAATAGCTTGAGAAGGATACAAGTTAGTTGTTTTTTTAAATGTTTAGTAAAATTTTCCTGTGGAGCCATCAGGACCAAGGCTTTTGTGTGCCTGGAGGTTTTTGATTACTGCTTCATTTTCATAATTGTTGTCAGTCTATTCAGGCTTTCTTCTTCTTTTTGATTTAGCTTTGGAAAGTTGTATGTTTCTAGACATTTATCCATTTTGCTCAAGGTGTCCAATTTCTTGGCATGTAGGTGTTCATAGTAATTTTGTACAATCATTATTAGCTTACTCATTATTTTATAAAATTTTATGTAGTCTCCATGTATTGAACATTTTTGAGTTTTTTCCTTGAGGTTGGTTTCTAGTTTCAAGCCTTTGTGATCTGAGATACTTGATATGATTTCAAGTTTCTTGAATTTGTTGAGGTGTTTTGTGTGTGTGTGTGTCTTATCATGTGGTCTGTCTTTGAAAAGGTTCTATATGTGCTTGAAAAGAATGTACATTTTGCTTCTTTGGGGTGAAATGTCCTGTATATATCAAGTCTATTTAATCTAGAGTATAATTCAATGCCACAGAATCCTTGTTGATTCTTTGGAAGATCCATTGTTGACAGTATGGTATTAAAATCCTCAATGGTGACCATTGCTGTTGATTTCTTCTTAAAGTCTGCTAGACTTTCCTTATGTATTTACATGTTTCTATGTTGGGTGCATATAGTTTACAAGGATTATAATCCTCTTATTGGACTACTGCCTGAAGTATTATGTAATGACCATCTTTTTCTCTTGTTATGACCTTTTTCAGAAATCTATTTTGTCTGATATGAATATTGCTACCCCAGTTTTTTTTTTATGTCTATTTGCTTGGAATATTTTTTCCAACCATTCACTTTAATCCTGTGTAGATCTTTTGTTCTGAAGTGGGTGTCTTGTGGACAGAATATTGTGAGTGATGTTTTCTTATCCATTCAGATACCCTGTATCTTTTGATTAGAGTATTTAATCTATTTACATTTAAGGTTATTATTGATAGGTACTTATTCATTGGCATTTTCCCCTTTGTATCTGTATTCCTCTCTCTCTTTATTTCTTCCTCTTCTTAGTGCAGTCCCTTTGGCATCTCTTGCAATGATAGGTTAGTGGAAATGTACTCTTTTAACCATTTTTTGTCTGGGAAGTTCCTTATTTTGCTTTCTATTCTAAATGAGAGCTTTTCTGCATAGAGTAGTCTTGGTTGCAGGCTGTTGCTTTTTTATTTGGAATATATTGTGCCATTCCCTTCTGACTTGCAGTGCTTCTGTTGAGAAATCAGTTGCTAGCCTTAACAGAGCTCCCTTGTATGTTACTATTTATTTCTCCCTTGCTGCCTTTAAGAATCTCTTTTTGTCTTTGAATTTTGCCATTTTAATTATGATGTGTATCAGAGTTGGCTTCTTTGGGTTCATCTTGATTGGGACACTCTGTGCTTCCTGGACTTTTTCCCTCACTAAGTTAAGGAATTTTTTTGTTATTAGTTTTAAAACAGGTTTTCTATCCCTTGCTCTTCTTCTTTTCCTTCTGGTATCCCTATGATGTAAATATTATAATGTTTTATGTTTTCATACATATCCCTTATGTATGAAACTGTCTTTGTTCTTTTTGAGTCTTTTTTTGTTTGTTCTGTTTTGCTTTGTTGCTCTATCTGGGATTTTTTTCTGCCTTATAATCCAGCTTACTGATTTGATACTCTGTTTCATCTAGCCTTCTTTTAATTTCTTCTTGTGTATTTTTTCATTTCAGATATTATATTCTTTTTTTAATCTTTTTTTTAGATTTTATTTATTTATCTTTAGAGGGGAAGGAGAGAGGGAGAGAAACATCAATGTATGGTTGCCTCTAGTGCTTCCCCTGCTGGGAAATAGCCTGCAGGGAACTGGCCTGCAACCCAGGCAAGTGCCCTGACTGGGAATCGAACCACAATCCTCTGGTTTGCAGGCCTGCGCTCAATCCACTGAGCTACACCAGCCAGGGCTCAGATATTATATTCTTTATTTTTCTCGCTTTTATTTATTTTTCTATATCTTTTTTAATGCTGTTATAGTTCCCACTATGTTCCTTGTAGCTCCCATAGGGTTCCTTACAGTCCTCACTGAGCTCCTCGAGCATTCTTATAACCATTATTTTGAACTCTATGTCTGGCATATTGCTTGCCTCACTCATTTCATTTAGCACTCTTTCTAGGGATTTCTTCTTTCCTTTCACTTGGAATTTATTTCCTTGTCTCCCCATTTTAGGCGACTTTTTATTTGTCTTTGCATATTAGATTGATCTGCTCTGATTCCCTTTCTTCATGGTGTGGGTTTCTATGGTAGGAGACCTGTGGGACTCAGTGGAGCAGTCTCTTTGATCTCCTGAGGTGGATGCTCTTGGGATTCCCCTTATGCTGTTTATTTGGAGGCTGTCTGGGTGTAATTGGGTTTTATTGTTGTTGGGTCATACTTTGGTTGGTTCTTCCCTCCAGCTGACTGACTGAGACTCACACCACCTACCACCTCTTTTATGCTATTGTACAGGTGTTGCTTGAAGAAAACAAAACAACCCAGTAAGTAAATACACATCCCCCAAATTAACCCCAGCCACATTATCAACAACAAATGAACAAATATTAGTAAGAGTGGAAAGAGATTAAAATTATTATAAGAAAGGCAAAGCAAATATGAGATGACTAATAGAAAAATGATTTAGGAGAATAAAAGGAGGAAAAATAATAAGAGTAGAGAATAGAAACAAGGTGAAGAAGTAAAGAAAATGAAATTTACATTGTAAATAGAAAAGAGAAGGAAGAAGAAAAAATGGAATAGGAGAAGTGAACAGTAAAATTTTAGATTTGAAATACAAATTAGTGAAACTCTAGGATTATAATTGAAGAAATTCAACAACAACCACTATATCAGTAACTAACAAGCAAAGTTTAATAAAGGTGGAGAGAGGATAAGTATATTACATGAAAGGGAAAAAGAATGTGAGATCACTAATCACAGAAAAAATGCTTCTGAGAGGCTTGAGGGAGGAGAAATAGCTAGAGTAGAATAAAAACAAGGTACAAAGAGGGAAAATATAAAATAAGAGAAATAAGAGGAAAGAAGATGGCAAAAGGGAGTAAGAGAACAAAGGAGTAAAATATGAGATTTGAAATAAACTAAAATAAAAACAGTGATGTGACAAGTATAAACTTGAAGAAAAAGAAAAAAATGTTAAAAAGCTATGCTGGAGAAAAAATAAAGGACATAACGAAGAAGATCATGGTGGAATTCATCTCAGCTGAGTCTAGTATTTGCCACTGTCTTCTCTTTCTGGATTCACTCCTGGTCATACCATTCGTCAGATGGTATCATAGTCTTGCCCTGCCAGCCTGTTTGAAACTACAAGCAATCCACAATCTGTGACTGTCTCCTTTAGGCTTGGCTGGGCCTCACTGTTCTTCTCTTCCAGCTTTCCATTAGCACAAGACCCAGGACTGCTTCATCTAAAGTCTGAGTGTGTTGCCAGTATCACCCTCCCTGCCCAAGAGGGGATCTCTAATGCTATCAGGAGAGTGGAATCCCTGGATCACCCTCAGTATGTACTGTTAAGTCTTCAGGGAAGATGGTGAGAATGTTTCCCCACCCTACAGTCCACCATAATTTGTCTTGGTCTGTCCCAGATTATTTTCAGTAATATGTCATTTGTGATGAATTAGCTGTCCACTTCCTATGAGAGGCCAATCTTTGTAAAAGGAGTAATTCTTTTCTGCTTAGCACTGATGGCAGCTCTGTATAAGAGCTGAGGCTGGGCAGAGCCCTGAACACCCCTTGCATGTAATCTCTCTGCTCTGCTGGTTTCAGTGGATCAGGGCCTGAGGAATCAGCATAGCTCACAGCATCTAATAGAAGTTCAGAAAGGGCCCTTTTAGATCTTCTCCTTCTTTCCCTTGTGTATATGTACTGAACATGGGGATACTAGCCTGGCCTCACTGATCTGAAGAACCTGCAATTCCACAGGTGAAGTTTGAACGCACCTGCCTGTGCAGCACCAGCCTGGCTGCAATAAATCTCAGGCATTTGGCTCCTGGCTGTCTAGTCCCTAGCCTGTTACTCTTGCAGGAGACTCAGCCCTGACTCTCTGTCTGCTCTGTACAGCCCTCTTATCACCAGCTATGTCACACCAGGTCCCACAATCCCTTTACCATACCACTTTCTGTTCTTCCTGTGAAGCTGGACTCAGTGGCACTGAACTGAGCTTTCATTATGGCTTATTTGTTGGCAGAGCAATTGCACATGTGTATGAGTACAGGGTCCCTGCCAAGGCTCACCTCAGCTCCCCTTTTAAAGAGTCTCTATTTGACCCTCACACTGTAGCACTGAGTCCTGGCCAGTTCTCCATGTGCTCCACCTCCCCAAAAAGCACAAAGTGTCTCTCAATCAGGGCTGCCAACAGCCTTCCCAGTACCTCTGACAGTTTTAGGGATGGAGTTTCTCTCTGGAACTCTTTTGGTTGGGTGTTGCAGCTATGGATGTGTTGCTCACTCTGTTTGTGTAGTCTAAGTCTCCCAGACTTTGTATGTCCTTCCATGTCTCCCCTGATTAGGGTTAGTGGTTTCCCTTAGTGTGACAATGATCCGGCTCCAGCAGGGGAGGAAGCCAGTAAGCTGTGTTTTTGTCTGTTTTCTCTCCTCCTGCATTCAGCTCACACAGGCCATTTCCCCCTCAATGTGCAAAATCTCCTACTGAATGGTGCAAAGCATCTTCTGTAGTCCTTGGCTTCAAAAATTCATGTCAGTTGAGATTCTGTTGACTATTCACATTACTTTTGGAAGATCAGCTGAGAATTCTTGCTGAGGACATAAGCAAATGGGCTCAGCTTCCACCCATTAAGCTGCTCTCTTCTGAATCCCTGCTTTTTGATTAAGTCTCACGAAAATATTATAATTAAAGTTAAGAAAATGCCTACCATTTTGTCATTGTAAAAATTTCCATAAACAGTAAGAAGAGTAATAAAAATCTGTTTCATGCTGCAATATTTGGAGATAATTTTTTTTTATTGAGAATAGAGACATTTATTGATGAAGATACAAGAAACATTGTACATAGGACAATGACACCTCAGTTGTCTTCAAAGTAGACACCTTGGGACCTCACACAGTTCTTCCAATAACCATAAGCTGCCCTGTTGTATTTTCCTCAATTTCACAGATGGTCTGAAATCTCTTCCCTTTCAAGGGTGATTTTAGTTTTGGGAAAAGCCAGAAGTCTCAGGGCACCACGTCTGTGTTGTAGGGGGCAAAATCATCTGGTTGATTTGTTGTTTTGCCAAAAAAAACTTCGTAGGAGACATGATATGTGAGAAGGCATATTCTCATGATGAAGCTGCCAAACACCAGTTGCCCGTAGCTGTGGCTTTCTGAATCATCCAAATAGTTGCCCAGTCCTTCCTGATGTAGCTGTTTCACTTCTGTAGTTCCCTAATACCAAATGAATCTGTTGTTTCTGTTTTTCCTATCTGCACTCACTGAAACTACTAGTCCTAGCATTAGTCTTAGGGTTAATGACTATTTCTTTTTTTTAATTTTATTTTATTGATTACGCCATTACAGTTGTTCTATTTCCCCCTTCATTCCCCTCCACCCTGCACCCCTCACCTCTACCATTCCCCCCCTTTAGTTTATGACCATGTGTCTCAAGTTCTTTAGATTCTATATTTCTCATATTATTCTTGCCCCCCATCTATTTTCTATCTACTGTCTATGCTACTTATTTTCTGTACCTTCTCCCCCCTTCTCCTCCTCCCACTCCCCTGTTGCTAACCCTCCATGAGATCTTCATTTCTATGGTTCTGCTCCTGATCTACCTGTCCTTTTAGTTTGCTTTTGTTTTAGATGTGGTTGTTTTTTTTTAATATTAAATTTTATTTAGTTACTTTTCAAGTACATTTTTTTTTATCTAGATGTGGTTGTTAATAACTGTGTTTGCTGTCCTTTCACTGTTCATATTTTTTATCTTCTTTTTCTTAGATAAGTCCCTTTAACATTTCATATAATAAGGGCTTGGTGATGATGAGCTCCTTGAATTTGGTCTTATCTGAGAAGCACTTTATCTGTCCTTCCATTCTAAATTAAAACTTTGCTGGATAGAGCAATCTTGGTTATAGGTCTTTGGATTTAATGGCTTGGAATACCTCTTTCCAGCCCCTTCTTGCCTGTAAGGTCTCTTTTGAAAAATCAGCTGACAGTCTGATGGGAACTCCTTTGTAGGTGACTGTCCCCTTAGCTCTTGCTGCTTCTAGGATTCTCTCCTTCATTTTAATCTTGGCTAATGTAATTATGATGTGCCTTGGTGTGTTCCTTCTTGGGTCCAACTTCTTTGGGCCTCTCTGAGCTTCCTGGATTTCCTGGAAGTCTATTTCCTTTGCCAGATTGGGGAAATTCTCCTTTATTATTTGTTCAAATAAGTTTTCCACTGGTGGTGTTCCTTTTCCCCCTTCTGGTACCCCTATAATTCGGATGTTGGAGCGTTTAAAGATGTCCTGGAGGTTCCTAAGTCTCTTCTCACTTTTTTGAATTCTTATTTCTTCATTCTTTTCTGGTTGGTCATTTTTATCCTCCTTCTGGTCCATTCCTTTGATTTGAGTCCCAGTTTCCTCTCCATTATTATTGGTTTCCTGTGCATTGCCATTCATTTCAATTAATTTAGCCTTTATATGTTCCTCTAATTTGTGACTAAAATCAACCAGTTCTGTGAGCATCCTGATCACCAGTGTTTTGAACTGTGCATCTGAAAGTTTTGCTATTTCTTCATCACTTAGATTTATGGGCTCTGGGGCTTTGAGATCTTCTTGAGCCATTTTTGGTCTGTTCATGCCTATTAAGTATGAGGAGGGGAGCCTTAGGGGTGGGGCAGGGCCTCCAGGGCGGGGTCCTGGAGGGGTTGCTATGCTGTATGTGGTGGTGGGGTCAGAGTGGGAAAATGGCATCCCCCTCTCCTGCTTCCCGCCACTGGGTGAGGAGCAAAGCCTGAGGTGTTCACCAGGGCAGGGTCACTCAGGGCACTGGATTGTGACGCTGTTTGTGGGAGTGGGGTCTGAGCTGAGAAATGGCAGCCCTCTCTGCTGCCTCCCGTTGCTGGGGCCCGCTTGGTCCCATCTCACTGCCCACTCCCTCACTGGTCTATCTGCGCAGGAATGTGCCAGCACAGTCAACCCTGCTGCCCTTCCCCCTCCCCGGATCCACCGGTCGCTCACTGGGTCGCACTCACTAGGTCGCTCACTGGGTCGGCCCGGCCCTTTGGATCAGCATGCCTGGGATCCACGCATGCCTGAGTCTGTCTGACCAAGTTTTCCTGTGCAACACCACTCCACCAGCTGCTGGTTTTGCCCCCCTTACTGGTCAGGCTGAAGAATTCGTTGTTATCGGACTTCCAAAAAGTTCGATTTTCTGTGTTCTGGCTATGTTTTCTGTTGCTAATATTTAGTTGTCTCTAAACTTGGTTGTGTGAGAAAGCACGGTGTCTCCACCTATGTCTCCATCTTGGTGGAAGTCCTTGGAGATAATTTTCCATTGAAAAGAGGAAGCCTGGTGAATAGACAAGTATATGTTGCCAATAAATCTTTTATTGTGAATTATTTAAAATTAATTTTATTTAGTTATTTTTCAAGTACAGTTTTTTTTGTCTATTTCTCCCATTCCAGCCTCCCCCACCCCTTGCTCCCCACCTCCCTCCCATTTTCACCCCCCCTTAGTTCTCGTCCCTGTGTCCTTCATATTTTTTCCTCCAAATCCCTCCCCCTTTTTTTCCCTTAACTTCCCTTCCTTCTCCCCTCTGGTCACTGTCCCCTTGTTCTCTATTTCAGTGTCTTTGTTTTTTTTTTTCTGCTTGCTTGTTTGTTTTGTTGTTTAGCTTCCTGTTAAAGGTGAGATCATATGGTATTTGTCTTTCAACACCTGGCCTATTTCACTCAGCATAATGCTTTCCAGTTCCATCCATGTTGTTGCAAATGGTAGTAGCTCCTTCTTTCTCTCTGCAGCATAGAATTCCATTGTGTATATGTACCACAATTTTTGGATCCATTCATTTACTGCTGGGCACCTAGGTTGCTTCCAACTCTTGGCTATTGTAAATTGTGCTGCTATGAACATTGTGGTGCACAGGTTCTTTGAGATTGATGTTTTAGGATTCTTAGGATATAATCCCAGCAGTGGAATTGCTGGGTCAAAAGGCAGGTCAATTTTTATTTTTCTGAGAAAATTCCATACTGTTTTCTATAATGGTTGTACCAGTCTGCAATCCCACCAACAGTGGACTAAGGGCCCCTTTTCCCCACAACCTCTCCAACATTTGTTGTTTGTTGCTTTGTTTATGATAGCCATCCTGACTGGTGTAAAGTGGTATCTCATTGTGGTTTTAATTTGCATCTCTCTGAAAGCTAACGATATTGAGCATCTCTTTATGTGTCTCTGAATGTTCTGTATGTCCTCCTTGGAGAAGTGTTTGTTCAAGTCCTTTTCCCATTTTTTTAATTGGGTTGGGTGTCTTCTTAGAGTGGAGTCATGTAAGTTCTTTGTATATTTTGAAGATTAAACCTTTGTCTGAGGTATCATTGGCAAATATGTTTTCCCATACAGTTGGTTGTCTTGCTAATTTAATACTGTTTTCTTTTGCCACACAGAAGCTTTTTATTTTGATGAGATCCCATTTGTTTATTCTCTCCTTTATATTCCTTGCTCTGGGGGACATATTGGTAAAAATGTTGCTGTGTGGAATATCTGAAATTTTCTTGCCAATGTTCTCCTCTAGGACTTTAATGGTGTCACGGCTTACATTTAAGTCTTTCATCCACCTTGAATTTATTTTGGTGTATGGTGTAAGTTGGTGCTCAAGTTTCATTTTTTTGCACATAGCTGTCCAGTTCTCCCAACACCATTTGTTGAAGAGGCTATCTTTACTCCATTTTATGTTACTGCCCCCTTTGTCAAATATTAATTAACTGTAGAGGGTTGGGTTGATTTCTGGGCTCTCTGTTTTGTTCCATTGGTCTATGTGCCTGTTTTTATGCCAGAACCAGGCTGTTTTGATTACAGTGGCCTTGTAATACAGTTTGATATCAGGTATTGTGATCCATCCTACTTTGTTCTTATTTCTCAAAATTGTAGCTACTATTCACAGTCGTTTATGGTTCCATATAAATTTTCGAAGTGTTTTTTCTATGGTTGTGAAATATGCCATTGGTACTTTAACAGGTATTGCATTGAATCTGTATATTGCTTTGGGTAGTATGGACATTTCGATGATGTTAATTCTTCCAATCCATGACCAAGGTATATGTTTCCATTTGTTTGTGTCTTCCTTGATTTCTTTCTTCAGGGCTGTGTAGTTTTCTGCATACAGGTTTTTTACCTCCTTAGTTAGGTTTATTCCCAGATATTTTATTTTTCTTTTTGCTATATAGAACGGGATTTTTTCCTTGATTCCTGCTTCTGCTGATTCACTGTTGGTATACAAAAATGCCTTTGATTTCTGGATATTGACTTTGTAACCAGCTGTTTTGCCAAATTCATTAATTAGTTCGAGCAGTTTTGGGGTAGAGTCTATTGGATTTTCCATGTACACTACCATGTCATCTGCAAACAGTGACAGTTTTGCTTCCTCCTTTCCTATTTGGATGCCTTTTATTTCCTTTTCTTGTCTGATCACTGTGGCTAAAACTTCCAATACTATATTGAATAGAAGTGGTGAAGGTGGACATCCTTGTCTTGTTCCTGATCTTAGTGGAAAAGCTTTTAGTTTTTTTTTCCATTGAGTATGATATTGGCTGTAGGTCTCTCATATATGGCCTTTATTATTTTGAGAAATGCTCCCTGTATTCCCACTTTGCTGAGTGTTTTTATCATAAATGGGTTTTGGACCTTATCAAAAGCTTTTCCACATCTATTGATATGATCATGTGGTTTTTGTCTTTGCTTTTGTTTATGTGATGTATTACATTTACTGATTTGTGAATATTGAACCATCCTCGCATACCTGGGATGAATCCCACTGGGTCTTGGTGTATGATCTTTTTGATATATTGTTGGATGAAATTTGCCAATATTTTGTTGAGGATTTTAGTGTCTATGTTCATCAGCGATATTGGCCTGAAGTTCTCTTTCTTTGTTGTGCCTCTATCTGGTTTTGGAATTAAGATGATGCTGGCTTCATAAAAAGAATTTGGGAGTTTTCCATCCTTCTGGATTTTTTGGAATAGTCTGTGGAGAATAGGGGTTACCTCTTCCTTAAATGCTTTGTAGAATTCTCCTGTGTGATTTTTTTTCCACCACCAAGCAAGTGGTCAAGTTAACATGCGTGAATATTTATTAGAATTGTCAATGGTTTTCTAAGGCAGAGGATTAGTGAGCAATTAAAGGGAAGGATAAAAATATAAAAATCAGTAGGGGATGGGTTGTGTAGTACCTTGTTTCCCAGGGTCAGGAAGTTTTAGAGGATGAGCCAATGTCCTGGGCAGAGGCCACAGCCCTCAGCCTTCCAGTTCTCTTGCTCTTGCAATCTTTAAATTTTCTCATTGGTCTGAGTGTTCTTATCCATTTGTTAATCAATTTCTTCACCTTTTGGTCTTTGTCTTTGTCCCTTCCATATCAAGCTTTTACCCCATTTGTTTCACTCAGTTCTCACAACTAAAATTATTTCTTGCCCCATTGTTTTTCTGTTATACCTGACTATTATTGACCAGTGCAGCCTCTTAGCTCAGCCTCCAGGCAGCTGTCAAGGATAACAGTCCAGGAGAATATGTGAATTGAGGCCTTTACAACTTAGTGATCTTTAGTGTTAGCTGGGCCTTCCACTTCTCTTCCATTCCATCTAGTAGATTTTGTACACTTTATTTCTCTCATCAAAACTTGTACTTCATCGCCTCTGCTCACAATTTCCAGCAGATACATTTGCCTACAACTTTACTAAGGAACTCTAATTAAAAAAGAATTTTTCAAATCTCTTCCTAGAAATCTAAAAAATATTTTTGTTAAAGCACATTCATTTTCTTCCTGTTTCATAGAAAGATAATGTTTTTTGTTTTTTTTTTTGCCAAAGTAGGTACCTTGCTTTAGATTCCACTCAACACCTGGTTTGTCAATCACCTGCTTAATCAGTTGTTCTTTCTTGCTTGTATCTTTTACCTCTCCTTAATTAAATGTTAGCATCTACATGTAAATATGGTGAAGTCTCTCCACTTATACACATATATGCAAACACACAAATATACTAACACTCCCATTTATTAACCCTAGAGTCAACTATAAGAGCTAATGTCCCTCTAGATTTCTTTTTTTTATGCTCAAGCATTCTAAAATTTTAAAGCCGATTAAGTGTAAAATCTAGAATTAGACTTCTTAGGTTCAAATCTTGGCACTATTAGCTGTGTGATCTTTGGAATATTACTTTTCTTTGCTTCAGTGTTTTCATCATTGAAATTGGGATGAGAATAGTTCTTGCCCCCTAGGATTGGTAGGAAGATTAAAGAATTAATACATGTAAAATGATTGGAATAGTTCTTGGCATATAGTAAGCACCCAATATATGATAATCATTATTACTTAAGGTTTTGTTAAAATTCACTGATTTGTTTATTTCAAAATTATTTATTTGGAACCTATCATTTACTTGGTGCTGTGTGCAGTACTGGATGTCTAATTTTAAATGAAAGGGGCTAAGTCTTTGTCCTAAAACAGCTTATAATGTAGTTAATACATAGGTAATAAAGAATTACATGAAAACTAGTGAGAAAAATGCCAACACTATAAAGTATTTATAAATGGAAAATATTAGGAACATATTAGGAAAAACATTTAAACAAAGTGATCAGAATACATTAAAATTAAGTCTTGTGAGGTAAGTTATCAATATTTTAAAGAATCCAAGAAAAGAAACATTCCAAGTAGGAACAAAAGCATATCCAGAGGCTCTAAAAGTGAGAGGAGATAGTGCTTATCTTGTTACAATAACTGAAAATAAAAGTCCATTGTGGGTAGACCAAAGTGAGCATGCAAGAGAACAGCATGTGATGAAGTTGAATAGGCCAGGAACCACCTATCCAATTGTAAGCCATAATAAGGAAACTGAACTCTATTTTAGATAAAATGAGAAGCAATTGAAAGATTTTAAGCAAGAGAGGATAATCCATTTTATGATTTTAAAAGGTATATGATTCTGAAGGTATATGAAGAATGGTTGAGGAGAGCAATGAAGGAAGCTGAAAGATCAGTAGCAGAGGATTCACAGTTAGCAATGATGGCCTCTTGGACTAGAGCTCTGGTAGTAAAGATAAAAATAGGTCTATTTGAGATACATTTGAGATCTAGCATGTACAGTATTGATCATATGTTGTGAGTAAGGAAAATGAAAAATGCAAGGAAGACTTCAGTTTCTGAATTCAAAAATTGAATGAATAATGATGCCATTGATTGACTTGGAGAGGACTGGGGAGAAGCAAGTTTCAGGGGTATTTAGACATTAAATTTAAATTTTGAAATATTTGTAAGTTATCTCTCTTTCTCTGTCTCTGGCTTTCTTTCCCTCTCCCATATATGTATATATATATATATATATATATATTCCCATATATGTATATATATACGTATATATATACACATATATATACATATATATATATATATACATATATATATATATCCTACAGAGAGAGAACATTTAGGATTTATATTCTGTTAGTATGTAAATGGTATTATAACTGGGAATAGATGATAACATCTGCATAGACAAGAGGAGAAGATGCCTAGTACAGAGTCTTGTGGCACTTCCAATTCACTTCTTAAGTCACTGCATTCTGGGGTCTGTCCTCACAGGTCAACAGGAACAGAAATGCAAATTTTGAAGTCAGAGATGTAGGTAGTGTTTGAAACCACAAGAACAGATGCTACCTTTGAGAGAGTGTAAAGAGAGAAGAAAAAGTGCCAAATGCTGAGCCCTAAGGTCTCATTTACAATTCACAATGTACTTCTTGTCCCTAAAGAATGACTTCCCTTCTAAGTCTCTGAGATTATTCTTATGAGGAACTGGACCAGTGGCCCAGTTTCTTCAGCAATATCTTCTGCTCTTTCTCTTCCCACATCCCTGTGACATTGAACTTTGTTAACCATTTTTTTTTACCTTGAAACTGTTTGGCATTGTCCTTGTCATGTCACTCTATACTAATTTTTTACTTTTTTCAGATTCCTTTAGTCTTTCCTGTGTATTTCATGTTGATGGTCCTCACAGGTCTTGACTTGGTATTTTGTCTTTTTAATTTTAATTCTTCATCCTGTGTGGTTTTATCGAAAACCCTGATTCAATGCTTCTAAGCTGGCAACCAAATCTAATTTCTAAACCCATATATCTCTTTATCACGTACCCTTCTGAAGAGGTACTCAGATTTCATTGAAATTACTCTTTTCATTAAAACTTTCCCTCCACTTCTTATTTTTGTAAATACCATCTCCAGAACTTTCCCCCTCAGCCTGAAGGATCACATACACACATTCCTCCTTTTTTACTATATTATAAATCAATCAGAAGTCCTATACATGTTTTTGGTTTAATTCCTCCATATTAGAAGTAATATTTTATCTATCTTTCCAGTATTAAATACTATTGCCTTAGCTTGGGCCCTCTAATTCTTCTTTCCTGTAATATTACTGAAAACTCCTAAATCTTCTTGTGCACAGTCTGGTTTTTCTATGATTCAATCTTCATATTGCTACCTGAGGGATATTTCAAAAATAGTAGTTGATCATGTTACTATCCTACTAAAAGCATCTTATGGCACATCAGGGCTATAAGTTTAGGATGATATTTATTCCTCTTTATAAACTTGGCTTCAATTTAGTTTTCTATTTTCATCTGTCCTTAACTATACTTTCTTCAGATCATTCTGAGAAAGAAAAAGAAAGAAAGGAAAGGGAAGAAAGAAAGAAAAGAGAGAATGGAGGAAGAAAGAAAGGAAGAATATTTTGCTTTTATAACTTCTATTACTGGAACATTTTAGTAACATTGTGCAGTTAATTAAAGGTGTTAGATTAGGGAACTGACTTCATTTAGGTTTTTCCTCAAGTGACTTCAACTATGAGGGGGAAATCCCATACTATCAGTATTTCAATGCCGAGTGTTTCTTAAAAGCCACTAGCAAAATTCCCATAAGAACTGAGACAACTGTACTTAAACAACAATTTTTAAAAAATGAGAAAAGAAAAAATTGAATTAAATTTAAAAGGAGTACATATTACTTCCCTATCTTTGCTGTAATAAAAATCCACAAACTTAGAGACTTGTAGATCACACATTTATTATCCTATAGTTTCAGAGGAAATCATTCTCATTAAGCTGAAATGAAAGCACCATCAGGGCTTAGTTTCTTTCTGGCGGCTCCAGGGGAGAATCTGTTTCCTTGCCTTTTCCAGCTTCTACAGGCTGTTTGCATATTTTGGCTCAATGTTTATCACTGTGACATCTAATTCCAGAGTCACATCTCCTTCTGTTGAATTTTGACCCTCTTGTCTCCCTCTAAGAAGGACACTCCCTGGAGATTACATTGGCCCTTCTAGAAAATCTGAAATAATCTCCTCACCTACAACTCTTTATTTTAATCACATCTACAAAGTCCCTTTTATAATGTAAGCTTATATATCCAAGGTTTTGGGGATTAATATGTAAATATCTTTGGTGAGGAAGGCGATATTTTACATATCACAAAATAATTACAAATAATTGATAAATGTTTAAAAGGCTAAAAACAATATATTTTCTAATGAATTTTCATTTTCTTCTTTAGTCTTCAATGAAAAAAGTTTTATTTTAATTGGTTAGTCTACTCAAAATAAAATGGAAAATATAAACCTGGATCATCTCCTTTGAAGTGACAGTAAAATATTTTCCACATATTTCAAAGCTATATTATTAACTACCATGTTGATTTTTTCTTTATTTCTCAAAAGTAAATGACATAAAAGAAAGTTCTTACAAAGAACTTTTTGTTATTTTATTTTTTTCCTTTTTCTTGAATTTATTTGAGTAACACTGGTTAACAAAATTATATACAGGTTTCAGATGCACAATTTTATAGCACATTATCTGTACAATGTATTGTGTGTTCACCACCCCAGGTCAAGTTTCCATCTAGCACCATTTATTTCCTCTATACCCTTCCATACCCTCATCCACTTTCCGTTACCTCTCTCCCTCTCCCTGGCAATCACCACACCACTGCTTGTGTCTGTGAATTTTTCTCTTTTTTTTGCTCAATCCTCCACATCCCCAACTTGTTCCCCATCCCATGAGAGCTGTCAGCCTGCTCTCTGTGAGTCTCTCTCTATTTTGTTGTTAGCTGTGTTTTGTTCATTAGATTCCACACATCATATGGTACTTATTTTTCTCTAACTGGCTTATTTCACTTAGCATAATGCTCTCCAGGTCCATCCTTGCTGTCTCAAAAAATAAAAACTCTTTTGTTTTTTGTATGACCAAGTATTATTCCATTGTGTAAATGTACCACAGTTTTCTTACCCACTCATGTACTGATAGATGCTTGGGCTGCTTCCAGACTTTGGCCATTGTAAATAATGCTGCAATGAACATAGCAGGGCATATCTTCTTTCAAATTACTATTTTGGTTTTCTTTGGATATTTTCCCAGGAGCAATATCCCTGGGTCATAAAGAAGTTCTATTTTTAATTTTTTGAGGTAAGTTTATACTATTTTCTATAGTGGCTTCATCAATCTGCATCCACCAACAGTGCACAAAAGTTCCCTTTTCTCCACATCCTTGCCAAAAGGTGTTATTTGTTGATTTATTGATAATAGGTATTCTGACAGGAGTGAGGTGTTATCTCATTGTGGTTTTAATTTGCATTTCTTGCATTATTGATGTTGAACATCTTTTCATATGCCTACTGGCCATCTCTATGTCCTCTTTGGAGAAGTGTCTCTGCAGGACTTTTGACCATTTTCTAAAATTGGATTGTTCAATTTTTTGGTGTTGAGTTTTGTAAGGTCTTTATACATTTTAGACATTGACCTACTATCAGATGTATTGATGAATATGTTCTCCCATTTAATGGATTGTTTTTTCATTTTGTTGATGGATTTCCTTTGCTATGCAGAAAGCACTTTAGTTTGATGTAGTCCCATACACTTTGTTTCTTTGTTTGTTTGCCTTGCCGAAGGAGATACATCAAAAAAAATATTGTAACATGAAATCTTGAGATTTTACTGCCTATGTTTTCCTCTATGAGTTTTATGATTTCAAGTTTAATATTCAAGTCTTTAATTCATTTTGAGTTTGTTCTTGTGCATGGTATAAGAATGTGGTCTAGGTTATATCTAATTTTCCCAACACCAATAATTCAATAGACTATTTTACCCCACTGTGTGTTTTTGTGTCCTTGTTGAATACTGTTTATAAAAGCATGAATTTATTTGTGGGCTCTTTATTTTGTTTCATTGATCTATATGTATATTTTTATACCAGTAGTATGCTGTTTTAGTTACTTTGGCCTGTAGTATAGTTTGATATCAGGTACAGTGAATCCTCCAACTTTATTCTTCTTTCTCAAGATCAGCCTTACTATTTGGGTTCTTTCATGGTTTACATATAAATTTTTCAAATATTTGTACTAGTTCTGTGAAATACACCATTGGTTTCTTGATAAGAATTGTACTGAATCTATAGATTGCTTTGAGATAGTAAGCATATTTTAATGATGTTCTTCCTATCTATAAATACAATGTATGCTTTCACTTATTTGAACCTTCCTTAATTTATTTCTTCAGTGTCTTATAATTTTCTGAATGCAGGTCTTTTATATCTTTGTTTAAATTTATTCCAAGGCATTTTTATCACCTTTAAAACAATTGTGAATGAAATTATTTTCTTACTTTCCCATTCTGATAGTTCATTATTGTTGTACAGAAATGCAATTGGTTTCTGGACATTTATTTTATATTCTGCCAACTTGTACTATGGGATCCTTTATTAGTTCTAGTAGATTTTTGGTGGAATGTTTGGGTTCTCTCTATATAGTATTATTCCATCTACAAATAATGACAGTTTTACATCTTTCTTTTTAATATTGATGCAATTTATTTCTTCTTTTCTGATTGTTTGGCTTGGACTTCAGTATTATGTTGAATCAGAATGGTGAAAGTGGACATCTTGTCTAGTTCTGGATCTTAAGGAAAATGCTTCTGATTTTTGCCTACTGAGTATGTTAGTTGTGGGCTTGTCATACATGGTCTTTATTACATTGAGTTATGTTCCCTCTATTCCCAATTTGATAACATTTTTTAGCATAAATGGGTGCTGGATTTTACCAGATATTTTTCTGTATCTATTGATATGATCATGTGGTTTTTATCCTTCATTTGGTTTATGTGGTATATCATGTTTATTATTTTATAAATCTTATAACAACATTGTATTCTGGGATAAATCTTACTTGATCATGGTATATGATTTTTTAATGTATTGTTTGGTTATGTTTGCTAGTATTTTATTGAGAATTTTTGCATCTATGTTCATCAGGATATCCATATAAAATTTTCTTTTTTGGTAATCTTTTACCTGGTTTTAGAATTAGGATAATGCTGTCCTTATAAAATGAAATTGGGAGTCCTCTTTTGTCTTAAATTTTTGGAATACTTTGAAAAGGATAGTTCTTAGTTCTTTGAATGCTTGGTGAAATTCACCTGTTAAACCATTTTATGTGGGACTTTTGTTTATTAGGAGATTTTTGATCACTGCTTTAATTTCATTAGTTTTAATCTGTCTATTCAGATTTTCTGATTCTTCCTGATTCAGTTTTAAAAGATTATACATTTCTAGGAATTTATCCATTTCTTCCAGATTGTCTAATTTGTTGGCATATTTTTGCAGTTTTTCATAATATTTTCTTATAATACTGTATAAATCCTTGATATCAGGTGTTACTTTTCCTCTTTCGTTTCTGGTTTTATTTATTTGGGTTCTCTCTCTCTCTCTCTTCATATATATATATATTTATAATGTCATGTGTCTGGTTAAAGGTTTGTCAGTCTTGATTATCTTTTCAAAGAACCAGCTCTTGGTTTTATTGACCTTTTTATTCCTTTTATTAAGAATCTATTTTATTTATTTCTTGTCTGATCTTTATTAATTCTTTTTTTACTACTCATTTTGGGCATTATTTGTTGTTTTGTTTTAAGTTTAAGTGTAAAGTAATATTGTTTATTTATGATTTTACTCATGTATTGAGATAAGCCTGTAGTGCTGTAAATTTATTTGTTAAAAGTGCTTTTTTCTGTGTCCTATAAGTTTTGGGTTGTTGTGTAGCAATTTTTATTTGTTTCAAGGTACCTTTTGATTTTTTCTTGATCTCATTGTTAACCCATTGCTACTAATTAATTGTTTAGTAACATGTTGTTCACCATTATGTCTTTATGTGTTTTTCAGATTTGTAGTTTCATGCACTTGTGGTCAGAAAAGCTGCTTGCTATGATTTAAATCTTCTTCAATTTATTGAGACTTGTTTTGTTTCCTACCATATAGATTGTCCTACAAATTATTCAATGTGCATATGAAAAATATGTATAGTCTGCTGCTTTGGGGTGAAGTGCTCTGAAGATATTAATTACACCCATCTGACCAAAGGCTGCTATTTCCTTGTTGATTATCTGTCTCAAAGCTCTATCATTTAATGTTATTTAGGTGTGAAATTTCCTAATATGACTGTATTATTGTCCATCTCTGCCTTTGTTTCCATTAAGATTTGCTTTTAGGTTCTCCTATATTGGGAGCATAAATGTTTGCTAGGGTTTTATTTTCTTGTTGGATTATTCCCTTTATTATTATGTTCTTTCCTTCTTTGTCTCTTATATAGCCTTTGTTATAAAGTCTGCTTTGTCAGATATAATTATTGCTATTTTAGCTTTTTAAAATGTCCATTTGTGTGAAATATCTTTTTCTATCTCTTTTATTTAAGCCTGTGTACATCTTTCATTCTTAGGTTGGTCTCTTATAGACAATGCAGATAAAATACTAAAAAATGAAAAAATATATATGTTATATTATATATAGAGAAAAATATATAGAATATATTTATATATCCTATGAGAGATATAAGAAAGCAAGATTACAGATATATATATCTGTATCTTTATAGATGTAGATAGATTATAAATCTATGTATATTACAGATATGTATAGCTATATATCTATAATATATATAGATCTCTATATAGATATAGAGAGATATATAGATCTATATATCTATATATATAATATTATCTGTAATCTTGCTTTCTTATCTATTTAGCTACCTTATGTTTTTTGATTGGAACACTTAAGTCAATTACATTTAAAGTGACTATTGATAGGTATATGTTTATTGCTATTTACTTTTTAACTATCATTCTTTGTTTCTTCTTCTTCTTCTTCTTCTTCTTCTTCTTCTTCTTCTTCTTCTTCTTCCTCTTCCTCTTCCTCTTCCTCTTCCTCCTCCTCCTCCTCCTCCTTCTTCTTCAACCAGGTTTTAAAAAATTTCTTGTACTACTGCCTTGCTGGTAACAAACTCTTTTAGCTTTTCCTTGTCTGGAAAGCTCTAGTCTTTGTTTCTCCTTCAATTTAAATAATAACTCTGCTGGGTAAAGTAGTCTTGGTTGTAGGTCTTTGCTTTTCATTATTTTCATTGTCGCATGACAATTCCCCCCTGACATGAAATATTTGTGTTGTGAAATCAGTGGACAGTTTTATAGGAGCTGCCTTGCAGGTAACTAACCATCCTTTTCTTGTGGTTTTAAGATTCTCTTTGTTTTTAAACCTTGCCATTTTAATTATGACGTTTCTTGAGGTAAGTCTGTTTGTACCCATCTTGTTTTGGACTCTCTGCACTTCCTGGACATGTGTGTCCTTCTCTATCAATTTAGGGAACTTTTCAGTCATTCTCTCTCCTACCAGGTCCTTGGTCCCTTGCTCTCTGTCTTCCCCTTATAGTACCCTATGATTCAGATGTCACTAGCTTAATGCTGTCTCAAAGTTTCCTTAAACTATCCTTATTTTTTAAACTGTTTTTTCCTTTTTTTGCACTGATTAGGTATATTTTCTATATGTTTTCCATATTTCTGATTCAATCCTGTGCTTCTTTCAATATACTGTTTTTCTCCTTCTAGTCTACTCTTCATTTCAGATATTGCATTATTCATTTCTGACTGGTCCCTTTTTATTGTTTCTATGTCCTTTTTTTGCTAATGGATATATATCCTTATATCCATTATTTTGACCTCTATATCTGATAAAATATTTGCCTCCATTTTATTTAGCTATTTTTTCTGGAATTTTCTTTTCTTTTTTAGGTATTTTATTTTATTATTATTTTTATTATTGTTAAAACACAATTGTCTCAATTTTTCTCCCACCACTTCTCCCCAACTGAGGAATCCCCACTTCCAACCCTTGATCCTACACTACTTTGATTTTGTCCTTTATAAATATTCCTGCAAACCCTTCCCCCTTTGCCCCCTATTATCACCTCCCAACTCCCCTCCAGTTACTGTCAGTTTGTTCTTAATTTGAATGTCTCTGGTTATATTTTGCTTGATTGTTTGTTTTGACTAGGTTCTGCTTATAGGTAAGATCATACGGTATTTGTCTTTTCCCACCTGGCTTATTTCACTTAGCACAACACTCTCTAGTTCCATCCATGCTGTCATGAACAGAAGGAGCTCCTTATTTCTTTTTGCTGCATAGTATTTTATTGTGTAAATGTACCATAGTTTTTTTATTCATTCATATACTGATGGGCAATTAGGTTGCTTTCAGCACTTGTCTTTGTAAATGGTGCTGCTATGACCATGAACGAGGGTGCACAGATTCTTTTGAACTGCTGTTTCAGGGTCCTTAGAATATAATCCTAGCAATGGAATTACCTGGCCAAAAGGTAGTTTCATTTTTAGTATTCTGAAGAAATTACATACTGTTTCCCATAGTGGTTGCACCACTCTGCAATCCCACCAACAATGCACTAGGGTTCCCTTTTCTCCACAACCTTTCCAACACTTGTTGTTTGTTGCTTTGTTTATGATGGCTATTCATAAACAAAGCAACTGATGTGAAGTGGTATCTCATTGTGGTTCTAATTTGCATTGCTCTGATGGCCAGTGATACTGAACATCTTTTCATATGTCTCTGGACCCTCTGTAGCTCCTCCTTGGAGAATTGTCTGTACAAATCTTTTTGCCCGTTTTTTAATTGGGTTGTTTGTCTTCCTAGAGTGGAGTCACATGAGTTCTTTATATATTTTGGAGAAACAAACCTTTGTCTAGGGTATCATTGGCAAATATGTTTTCCCATATGGTTGGTTCTCTTTTCACTTTTTATTCTCTCTTTCATTGAATGCCGTTTTCTTTAGCCATGCAAAAGCATTTGATTTTGATGAGATCCTATCTGTTTATTCTTTCCTTTAAGTCTCTTGCTCTAGGGGACCTATAGTGAAAATATTGCTATGTGGAATATCTGAGATTTTCCTTCCTATGTTCTCCTGAAGGACTTTTATGGTCTCATGACTTATATTTAAGTCTTTTATCCACCTTGAATTTATTTTTGTGTATGGTGTAAGTTGGTGGTCAAGATTCATTTTTTTGCACGTAGCTGTCCAGACCTCCAAAAACCATTTATTGAAGAGGCTATTTTCACTCCACTTTATGCTTCTGACCACTTTATCAAGTATTATTTGACTGTAGAGACTTTGTTTTTTCTGGGCTCTCTATTGTGTTCTGTTGGCTTATGTGTCTGTTCATATGCCAATACTAGACATTTCTTATTACAGTGGTCTTGTAAAACAATTTGATATCAGGTATAGTGATTCCCCCTTCTTTGTTCTTTTTTCTCAAAATTGCTGTGGCTATTTGGGGTCAATTATGGTTCTATATAAATTTTTGAAGTATTTGTTCTGTATCTGTTCAATCCCTGTTAAAATACAACATTGGTATTTTAATAGGGATTGTGTTGAATGTATAAATTGCTTGGAGTAGTATGGACATTTTGATTATGTTAATTTTTCCAATCCATGAACATGGTACATGCTTCCATTAATTTACAGTGTCTTCCTTAATTTCTTTCTTCAGTGTTGTGTAGTTTCTTGAGTACAGGTCTTTTACCTCCTTAGTTTTATTCCTAGGTTTTTATTTTCCTTGTTGCTACATGAAATGAGATTTTTTCCTGATTTCTATTTCTGATATTTCATTGTTGTTGTACAAATACCTTCTATTTCTGAATTTTGACTTTGTATCCTGCTGTTTTGCCAAATTTACTTATTAGGTAGGGTAGTTTTTTGGTGGAGTCTATACGATTTTCTATATACACTATCCTGTCATCTGCAACAATGACAGTTTTGCTTCCTCCTTTCCAATTTGGATGCCTTTTATTTCTTTTTCTTGTCTGATTTCTGTTGCTTGAAATTCCAATATTATGTTGAATAAAAATGGTGAAAGCAAGCATCCTTGTCTTGTTCCTGATCTTAGTGGGAAAGGTTTTAGTGTTTGCTCATTGAGTATGCTGTTGGTTGTAGGTCTCTCATATGTGGCCTTTATTATGTTGAAGAATGCTCCTTCTCTTCCCACTTTGCTGAGTGTTTTTTGTCATAAGTGGGTGCTGTACCTTATCAAATGCTTTTTCTGCATCTATTGATACAATCATGTGATTTTTGTCTCTCCTTTTATTTATGTGATGTATTACATTTATTGATTTGCTTATATCATATCATCCTTGCATCCCTGGGATGAATGCCACTTGGTCATGGTGTATAATCTTTTTGATGTATTGCTGAATGATATTTGCCAGTATCTTGTTGAGGATTTTAGCATCAATGTTCATCATTGATATTGGCCAGTGGTTTTCTTTCTTTGTTGTGTCTTTATCTGGTTTTGGGATTAGGATGATGCTGACTTCACAAAAAGAGTTTGGGAGTTTTCAGTCCTTTCGGGTTTTTTTTGTTATGGTCTGTGAAGGATAGGGGTTAGCTCTTCTTTAAATGTTTTGTAAAGTTCTCCTGTGAAACTGACCAGTCCAGGGTGTTTGTGTGCCCAGAGTTTTTTGATTATTGGTTTTATTTCATTAGTTATTATTGGTTTATTCAGGCTTTCTGCTTCTTTATCCAGTTTGGAATATTATATTTTTTCTAGATTTGTCCATGTCACCTAGGTTTTCAAATTTCTTGGCACATAGTTCCCAGTAGTAATTTCCTACAATTCTTTGTATCTCTGTGTCATTTGTAAACTCTCTTCTTTTTTTTCTGCTTGTGTTTTTTTCTCTCTTTTTTCCTTGATGAGTCTGCTTAAAGGCTTTGTTGATTTTGTTTATCTTTTCAAAGAACCAGCTTCTAGATTAATTGATCCTTACTTAGAATTGATTCTTTAGTCTCATTGTTGTTTTATTCTGCTCTGATCTCAATTATTTCCTTCCTTCTACTTGCTCTGGGCTGTCTTTGTTGTTGTTCCTCCAGTTCTTGTAGATGTAGGGTTAAGTTGTTTCTTTCAAATGTTTCTATCTTTTTTGGGTAGGCCTGTATCACTATGAACTTCCCTTTCATGACTACCTTGCTATAGGGTTAAGCTCCATAGGGTGGGGCAGAATTCTTGTTGCAGTTGGGGCTATTGTTTCCCCTTAGGCTGCTGCTGCTCAATGGGGAGTGGTCTGCCTGAGCAGGATGACTCCTACTGTTTGGGGAATGACTCAGCACTGGGGTGACAGGGGCTGTTCTCTAAATTCTCTCCCTTAAGCTGCCATCCCCAGTCTCTTCTCAAGCCTCTCTAGTCTACTCTGTCCCACCTCTTTGACAGGGATCTATGTCTGAGGCTGTCTCCTTCAGTAATTCATCTAGTCACTCTGCACTCAGCGGTCAGGTTTAAGCACCACAGAGCTGGGGCAGAGTCTCTCTTGGGGGCAGGGCTGTTGTTTCCCTTCAGGTGCTGCCACTTGGAGGGGAGTGATGTGCCTGAGCATGATGGCTGCCACTGTTTGGGGGATGACTAGGACCAGTATCCCTGAGGCTACTCTCTCTGCTGTCTCCCCAAAGCTTCCATCCCCAGTCTCTCCTCAGGCTTTTCCAGCCCACTCTGTTCCTGCCTTTGCCAGAACCTCAGGTAAGTGATTTCAAATTATATTTGTGTGTTGGCCCTTTAAATGACTCTTTGCTTCTCCAGGTGTCTATCTCTGGCAGAGAGCAAACCTATGGCTTTTTGCCGCTGGTTGTTATCTGTGAACTTTTTGGGTATGGTGTTCTAGGCTGGGGGTCACAGCTTAGTGTTAGGCCCCATTTTTCTCAGGGGGATCCAATCAGTTGCTTAATTATCCCTCTGGCTCTGCCACCTGTGGGCACCCAGCCAGCTCTCTTGAGTCTCCACCGTACTCTTTACCAGACAGGTTGTGCCGAAGCTGGTTGTTCTGTATGTCCAAGGTCATAAGGCTTCTCTCTCGCTATTGTTCAGTTGTTTTTTTCTGGGTAATTTCTCCACAATTCCATATTGGTTCTGGGTGGAGGTTGGGGTGGCTTCCACTCATTCCTCTGCCATTGTACTGGCCTTTGAATGTCCTATTTGTTTTTCTTTGAGGCTTATTTTTATGTCTCCCCAGCTGGGTTCTTTGTATTTGTTTCTATGTATTAGATCTTCTATGACAGCAGTGTTTTGAGGGTGGCATTATGAAGTAGTTTTCATGTGGGTTCCAGAGTTTGATTTTCTTAATTATCTGAACTGGGTGAACCAGGAGTATCTCTTGTTTGTGTTAGGTGGGCCTTCTTATTGTAATTAAATATTGATTGCTATTATCTCGTTTGTGTTTGGGATCAACCTACAGGCCAGATGACTGTGAGGCTCAATCTCAATCTCACACTGTAAGCTGCCATGCAGGTTCTGACCACATGAAGTGAAATTTGCAGGGTTTTGTGTCACTACAATCTGCCTTTGGATATGTGATTTTAACCTTAATGGATTCTGATCTGCTGTTGTCTGAAGCTAGCCACTAGGTGTGTTGTTTTTGCTTTTTGGGGAAGGACCATGGTGCAAGCCAATATAAGATTCTGTGACTGCCCTTCAGCAACCTGTTTGGACTTACAAGTGACCCACAATTTGTAGCTGCCTCTGCTGTGCCTGAGTGTGAGTAAAAAGGACCAGGTTTCACTCCAATGGTGACTTTTACCAGTACCAGGTCTGTGGGCAGTTCTGTAGCAAATTCAAGGCAACCCAAGATCCACCCCTACCTGCCTATACCTGCTGGCTTCCTGTTAGGCTCTGACACTGAAAGAACCTCTGGCTGTACTCCTCAACAGGATATAAGCTCCATATGGTTGGGTGAGAGGCAGTCCAGACTGTAGGATTATTGCCTTCCACTAGTTTTATGCCACATGGAACAGAGTGCTTCACCCAAGAAAAATGGCATCCATGGTATGGTAGAATGTCTCAGCACAGGGATCTTGTCAAGTATCCCTTAAACTGTCTCCTCAGAGCCATAAACCCCAGACTCTTTTCATGTGACCCTAGTCCTCTGTACCCTCCCTTCACTAGAGATCAGAGTAAGTAGCTGTGAACAAAATTTTGTGCCTTGACTCTTTATAACAGTGCATGTACCTCTAGTGGATTCCTGTTTCTTTTTGGTGGACAGAAACCCTGCTGCTTTTCACAGCCAGATTTCATGTGGACACTGGCTCTGGTGCTCTGGGCTGGGGAGCCTGGTTTGTGGTTTAGACTTTATGTTTCTCAGGGGGAACCCTCCACAGATGAGATATCCTTCTGGAAACTTAGTGGCTATCCCTAGGAACAGAGCCAGCCATTTTTCACTTCTGCCCTTCCTACCAGTCTTGATATGACCACTTTTGTACTTCCTTGGCTATAAGATTTCTCTTCAGCTAGTCTTCAGTTGGTTATTTAGGATGATTGTTCTATAATTCAGTTTTAATTCCAGAAGGAGATGAGTGTAGCTTCTACTTACTCCAACACTATCTTAGATTTCCCTATGCTTAAATAGACAATGACGTGTATATTCACATACTATATGTTTTAATAAGCCGATAAAAGATTGGATCCACTATTCTGTATCTTCAGAATCCTGTCATAATTGTGGTTTTGACTTTCATAAGAAATATAATCTTAACCAACAAGTTTAAAATTTTCTTCTGGGTCTATTTCAATTCTTGCCAAATTTTATATGCATTTATTCATTTCTTAAGTTTATTCCTCAAAGAAAGAAGTTAAAATACTAAATATAAAATATAATAAACATGATATATGTAGAACAAGCCAATCTGAAAATAATAATCTCTGCCTTTACCTCCATCCCTAACCAAACTTTCTCTCATATGAAAAGCAGTTAGAGATTTTTAGGAAAGGATCATGAAGGTAATAGTAAAGAAGGTTTAAGGAAACTAAAATTTTCCCTTGGTAAGAGGACAAGAACTTTTTCGAATAGTGTCTATTTAATAAATAGATCTAGAAACTAACATGGAACAAAGCACCTTAAAGTAAGACTCATCTAGAGTTAATATTTGCTGATGGTAGATTTTTATTATAGCATTGTCTGACACTGTATGGACAACCCAGATATTGCAGCATATAATGGTTACCACACAGATGAAATAAAACAGAAAATAAAACAAAGAATTATAAGTTAATCAAATCAAACTCTATTAAGAGTGTGGAAGCAACTCCAAAAGTTTTTTTGTCAGAGAGTAGAAGTGATTATTTCATATTTGTGTTTGGATATAGGATACTTTTTTTTGTAATAGTGTTAACTGGAGTAAACTTAAAATATTTTTTGTGAGCTGATAATAAATAACTTGCAGTCAAACTTATTTGTAATCAAAAGATGAGAAGTTGAGTTCACTATTTTTGCCTGTATGATTGTGAGTATGTCTGATAATTTTTTTGAGTTTCAGTATTCATCTGTAAAGTGAAGATAAAAGTTTGTATAAAATTCATTGGAATGTTTGATTCAACTTACTTTTCATTTTGAGATTTCAACTAGTCCATGAGGTCTCTGTGAATAGTTTGCTTGATGAATTAATGTTTCATGATAATGTGCTTTCTGTAACAATAAAAAAATTAAGTATGTTTACTTGATTTAAAAAAATATTATTCTTCAGTGTCAAAGGTAAGGTAAATCTACAACTATATAACTGAAGGACTTTTCTACAAGAAGGCATACTTACTTAAGGGATTTGATTAATGTAGATAATGTAATAACAGGTACATTTAAAACACAGAGCCCCAAATATCATATTTACCAGTTAAGTAAACAAAGACAATATAAATTTTACCTTCCCACCTCAAAAGGTAGTAATATCTCAAAAAATTGAGTGATACATATGTACTTATTAAACAAAGCCAATTTCTTCTGTCAATCAAAGTGAATCATTTCAAAGTCTCATTTTCAGCTACATTATTTTAATATTTAACTACCTAAAATGCCACAATCATATTCTTTAGAAATGGTTAGACTACACTACTGCATCTCTAATGATAATATTTTATTATGATAAAATGACTTTATTAATTGATAATCATATATCAACTTATAAGGTAAATATATATTTTTTAATTTTTAAAGTTTTCAAGTATAAGTTAGTATAAAATCTTTTGGACTATTTGGAATTTTTTGAGGAATAAACATTTATGATACTTTTATTTTTACAAAGTTGTATGAACTTCTTTGTTATAAATTTAACTATATTACATGACCAGTTTCTTTCTCTTACAAGGTCTGTAATATTGATAATCTATTGGCATTATTCCTGAAATAACCATTAATATAATTAAAAATAGAAATATAATATAATTCTAATAAAATGATACAAGAAATGTCAATTATTGTTGAAAGGCTTGAATATTTTCTCCGGATGTTTTATTTATGGCTTTGGTTATATTTTACAACATGTAAATTTTTTAAAAAGTGCAATTGATGACTCTCTAAGATATTTGAAATAGGACCTTTTAGAGAAGTCAGTCTTGCATCTCTATTTTCTGCATCCTTGAAAGAACACTCACAACTTTATAATGAAAATAATATGAAAATGTTACTATACCAAATGTCACTATACCAAGGATGAAAATTAATACATTTAAGCATTACATGAAAGGTTTGTTTTAAGTTGAAAGTAACTATGAAGTATAAAACATCATTTAAACACAATTGTTGATTTCTGAAGCAACATCTCCTTTGTTTATAAAATCTTCCTAATAAATATTAATCATCTAGCATTCAGTTAGACAATCATTTTTTATGAAAAGAAACTTAAGATATTTTACTGAATCTAGCTTAAGTATTTTACTTGCATATTTCCATTCTTACAGGAAAAAATTGAATTGTATAGGGAACTTCTAAAAAGCATACAAATTGTAGTACTAACTTATTTAAATATAGCCATAAGCACTAAATACAAATATGACTAATAATACAAATATGGTGTTATATTGGACAATTAATTCTTATTAATGTAAGAATATACCTCTCATTCATTGAATTGATCTGTTGAATTGGAAAGGGCATAACTCATTAGTTTTTCTTTTTTTAGGATTTTATTTATTTATCTTTAGAGGGGAAGGAAAGGTGAGAAGGAGAGAAACATCAATGTATGGTTGCCTCTTGTGTGTCCCCTGATGGGAACTGACCTGCAACCCAGGCCTGTGCCCTGACTGGAAATTGAACCACGATCCTCTGGTTTGCAGGCCTGTGCTCAATCCACTGAGCTACACCAGCCAGGGCTCATTCTTTTTTTTTTTTTTTTTTTTGCTATCAAGAGATAGAATGTGCTCAATTTAAATTTGAATTTTGAATACATAATTTTTGAAAAGAAAACAAATATTGTAGTGACATTTTAAAAACTAATTGTGAAAGCCCATTTCAATTTTTATTTATGGTTCGTGAATTTAAATGAAATAACATATGCAAAGCATATAGCATAGTCTTTTCTGTATGACATTCACCCAATAAATAATGAGTTATAAAATTTACTATTCAAAAACCTAGGTCTAGCTGTCTTCAGAATTCACAATATTTCTGATGTTAAAAGGTAATACAGAACAATCTTAAATGACTTACATCATTTTATAAGCTTCAAATAAAGCATTGTTGTATGTATGTGTGTATGTATACACATGATTTATTCTTATTTAGAAAATAAATATATTTATTGTCATTATGTAATATATAATTTAATAATTATATCACAACTTATTTTGCTTCCAAGTTTTTGTTATTAAAAATAAAACATCAATGAATATTCTTATCCATGTATTTTTGTAAGCCATATGATTGCCTATAGGGGAAGGGTAAGTGACAAAAGAAATTGCCTTTGATTATTCTTTAAATATCTTTTTTCCTCAACACAACAATGAAGAATATGTGAGAAATAAGAAATATCTGAATCATAGAAAATTTAAATCATATTTGAAGCTTCATCTAATCACTGGAGTAACTAAGACAATATTAGAATAAACTGTTTTTTCCTATTGCCTCATTATATTGCAAAAATGTTATTAAAACAAAAAATAAAGTAAAGGTAAAAAAAACTAATGCAGTATTCCAAAAACACCATTCCAAATCAAATACATTAATATGTCTGCAGCAGTGCAGATAGATATCTACTCTACGTGGGATAAGACTGTATATATAGCTTGACTTCATTTTGTATCTGATTTTGCCACCATTTAGGTATGCAGTAATTTTAAAAATCTTTTTATATGTTGATTTGAGAGAGAGAGATTTTTTGTTTCACTTATTTTTTCATTCACTGGTTGCTTCTTGTATGTGCCTTGACCAAGGATTAAACTGAAACCTTGGTGTATTGGGATGACACTCTAACCAACTGATATATCTGACCAGGAACTACATCAATTTTTTTAAAATCTGATTTTTAGAGCTTTTTGGATATTGGAACTGCAGTGAAGAAGTTGAGGACTGGTAACATAAAAGTTGTAATGTAGTTGAACTAGGAAAATACTGCTGCATCTGTATCAGAGGAATGAATAATTTTGGAAACAAGGCAAACTAATAATTATTTAATTAAGGAGGATTTACCTGACAATGTAAACACACAACAAATAAGCATTTGAAAAATGTGTGAAAAAATCAGTGGGTCTTAAGGGAATGTAGTATGTGGAATCAGAATAAATTTCATATGTGTAATTAGAACTTGGGAGTAGAGCCTATTCAGTTCTAGGCCCTCTCCCCATAAAATTCTGCACATCCTCTAATGATAATCTCATAAGTTACCACCTAAGTATATGTGTCATATAAGTTTTATTGATAGTATATACCTTACTTCTGAGTTTCGGGCCCACATGTCCAACTGCATATTTCATATACCCTCTTGAATATCTTGAAAACAAAGTTTATGATTCTATGTCCCCTCCAAAACACAACCAAATTTTCTCTGTGAAGTATATCACTATTTATTCAGTCACTTAAGCCAGAAACTCAGGTAACAGTCTTAAGTCAATTTCTAATGTCCCTGGAATCCAGCTATACTAACCCTAGTGCAGCAGCCCTTGTCTCCTGGACTCTCATTTTATACCTCTAAAATTCATCCAACCAAACTACTATGTCTGCTTCCTTGTGATAAAGAAAAGAAGACACTTTTAAATACCTAAAGGATTTCATAAACTGGTCCTATTGGCTTCCCCAACCTTGTAACACACTCTAAGCTCTCTGCTCCCAGTTATTTCCTTTCAGTGCATTTTTCTCATCTTGCTTCCTGCTGCAAGGGTTTTTGCACATGCCGTTTCATCTCCCTACAATGTTTTTTTCTGTGCTCTTCCTCTAGTTTCTTCTTATCATCCTCCAGATTCAGCCCTGCCATTCCTTCTTCAGAGAAATTATCCCTAATTTATGTCTAATCTTTTTGTACCTGCTCATAGTCATGTGTATCTATCCTTCCTATCACTTATAGTACTTGAAAACTTACAGTCATCATACTCTGATTTCTCTTCAAATTGTATAAATCTTTCACCTTTTACTAAAGATTTCTGTGGAAAATTTACAGTAATTTGTGTGATGGTTTGATAAAAAAATATGTCTCTTTCACCTTTCCATGAGCTCCTGAGGAGAAAGACTTTGCTTACCATATTTACTAATCCAGGTAGCTAGGCTATATAAGCATACATATATTTGTTAAGTGAATGAATTAGTGAAATTAGTAGGAGAAACTGTCTTTCTTTCATTCATTTTTTTCTAGAAATGACTTTCATTTGAATGATTTGTTCCCATTTGTATGTGGGTCTTTATGCTTAATTTTGTGACAACTTTTGATTTTATAGGGCTGATATTATCATATTAGAATTATATGTTGACTTCCACCAAGATGGAGGCATAGGTGGATGTGCCGTGCTTTCTCACACAACCAAGAATAGAGAAAACTAAATATTAGCAACAGAAAACACAGCCAGAACACGGAAAATTGAACTTTTCGGAAGTCCGTTAACAACAAATTCTTCAGCCTGACCAGTAAGGGGTGAAACCAGGGGCTGGCGGAGCAGGGTTGCACAGGAGGACTCCCTCAGACAGACCCAGGCCCGTGGAATCCAGGCGCAGGGTCAGACCTAGTGAGCCACCGAGCGAGCAACCACGGGGGAGACAGCGGGGCAGCGGGGCTGCGTGTTGACTGAGGTCGCGCATTTGTGCGCGGGTGGACAGGCGAGGGAGTGGGCGGTTGGACCTGGCCGTCAGGTCCCCAGGCAAGGGGCAGTGGAGAGCACCGCCATTTCCCTGCTCTGACCCCACCTCCACATACAGCGTCATAACCCAGCGATGCTGAGTGGCCTGGCCCAGGTGAACCACCTAAGTCACTGCTCCTCCGCACCCAGCTGTGAGAAGCTGCAAAAGGGGTCGCCATTTCCCCGCTCTGGCCACGCCCCCACATACAGTGTCACAACCCAGCGACCTTGGAATCCAAGGCGCAGCTTCTCACACTTAAAGGGCCCGAACAGACCAAGAATTGTGCAGGAAGATCTCAGAGCCCCAGAGCCAATAGATCTACGCAATGAAGAAATAGCAAAACTCACAGACGCACAGTTTAAAACATTGGTGATCAGGATCCTCACAGAACTGGTTGATTATACCGACAAATTAGACAAATATATGAAGGCGAAACTAATTGAAATGAATGGAATTGCACAGGACACCAATAGCAATGAAAAGGAAACTGGGACTCAAATCAATGGAGTGGACCAGAAGAAAGCAAATAATGGCCAAACAGAAAAGAGTCAAGGAGCAAGAATTCAAAGAAAGGAGGAGAGTCTTAGGAACCTCCAGGACATCTTTAAACACTCCAACATCCAAATTATAGGGGTACCAGAAGGGGGAAAGGCACAGCCACCAGTGGAAAACTTATTTGAACAAATAATAAAGGAGAATTTCCCCAATCTGGCAAAGGAAATAGACTTCCAGGAAATCCAGGAAGCTCAGAGAGTCCCAAAGAAGTTGGACCCAAGAAAGAACACACCAAGGCACATCATAATTACATTAACCAAGATTAAAATGAAGGAGAGAATCCTAGAAGCAGCAAGAGCTAAGGGGACAGTCACCTACAAAGGAGTCCCCATCAGACTGTCAGCTGATTTCTCAAAAGAGACCTTACAGGCAAGAAGGGGCTGGAAAGAGGTATTCCAAGTCATGAAATCCAAAGACCTACAACCAAGATTGCTCTATCCAGCAAAGCTTTCATTTAAAATGGAAGAACAGTTAAAGTGCTTCTCAGATAAGATCAAATTCAAGGAGTTCATCATCACCAAGCCCTTATTATATGAAATGTTAAAGGGACTTATCTAAGAAAAAGAAGTTAAAGAAACATGAACAGTGAAAGGACAACAAACACAGTTATTAACAACCACACCTAAAACGAAAGCAAACTAAAAGGACAGCTAGATCAGGAGTGGAAACATAGAAATGAAGATCTCAAGGAGGGTTAGCAACAGGGGAGTGGGAGGAGGAGAAGGGGGGAGAAGGTACAGAAAATAAGAAGCATAAACAGTAGATAGAAGATAGATGGGGGGGCAAGAATAGCATGGGAAATATAGAATCTAAAGGACTTGAGACACATGGTCATAAACTAAAGGGGGGATAATGGTGGGGATGAAGGGTAGGGTGGAGGGGAATAAAGGGGGAATAGAACAACTGTAACAGCATATTCAATAAAAAAATTAAAAAAAAGAATTATATGTTATCTGTCTCTGTTAGTAGACTATGAACTCTTTGGAGATTGGGTTATGTCTTTTTTGTTAATAATTTTATTCCTAGAATTTAGTAGCATGAATCCTAATGTGTGGTAAACACTACAAAACAGGAGAGATCAGACTAAACAAACCATAGTTATATAGTTGGTTTATCTAATTATTTTAAATATATAAATTTTACTGAAATACTAAAATAAAACAAATTGGTGCAGTAGATGGCCCTGGATTAGTTGTGAAGGATTTGTAATGGAACCTTAGACTTTATAATGCAAATATGAGTGCTTGTGGAGTGTAAGCATTTTTACTGCTAGAATATT
Organism: Artibeus jamaicensis; assembly: GCF_021234435.1. Lineage (NCBI taxonomy): Eukaryota > Metazoa > Chordata > Mammalia > Chiroptera > Phyllostomidae > Artibeus > Artibeus jamaicensis. The sequence continues at coordinate 3,068,543 of NW_026521717.1, forward strand.
ATTGAATTAGAAAAACTCTGATTAATAGTATCCATGCCTCTTAAAGTCTTTTAAGTGTGGGTCTTTTCTCAAAGATATACCATTGGAATTATTCAAATTCAAAGATTACAACTGAAGGGCTTATATTACATTCACATTTAATATTATTATCCATCAGATAACTTTGGATTACATAATACTCAGTTGAAATATGCTGACATTTATTCAGAAACCTAAGTAAAACTTTTGATGAACTGGGCCCTACTTTGTTTTCAATAGTTATATCTCAATCAGACAAGCTCAACTATATAATCTTAAGTTTAGTCAGGGTGAGATTTATGTGTATATCATATCCAAAGACTGCTATAAAAAAGATTTGAAGAAATGAGCTATTAATCTTTACTACAGAATCTTAACAAATGTCATATGGCTTTTATGAGAAGATAGCTAGGAGGTAGTAGATTCATAAGTCCCCCCAAATAGATTTTCTATTATGTACCTGTGATATAGAATGTAATTAATGGTAACCTATTACTCACATGTAAAGTCCAAGCCTTTACTTCATTTATTAAATTCAAACTTAGTACAAATTTAACAAAATTGAACACTGTTGTAGTGAATGAGATTGTCTTTCTTTCTGATGTGTGTATGTGTTTAATGCCAGTGTGTATGTATTTATTTACTATCATCTCATAATATATTTAGAAGAAATTTATTTCTGGTTGAATACATTTTATTTATTTGCTTGCAGATAGTTTATATACTCCTACTAAGCAGGTGCCCATGTTTGTTTAATTTGTTTGGCTAATCAAATTAACGATAATAGAGGGCAAGAACAGGACTGCCCTAGGTGACCCAGGAATAGCTTTCTCCTGGCCAGACCTTGAGGCTCTGAGCACTAAGGTCCTATGTTATGAGCTGAGAACAAGAAATAAATGAAGAAGTAATATCTTACCTTAAAGGGTCTACCTAAAACCTTGAGGAGAGGGAGGAAAGATGGCAATGGAGTAGGACAGAGCAGATTCCATTTTCCTGTACACATGGGAGAAAATCCTGGCCTATCTATGGAGGAACAGCACAAACAGCCAACAGTTCCCCAGCGTATATGAAAAGAAGAGACCATACATCTTAATGGACACTGAAAAACCAGATGGTAAGGAGACGGATGCAGGACAGTAGGGTCTCAGGGAACGAATCAAAGACAGGAGCAGCAGTGGCCTTGGCCAGTGCCCAGTGCCCTGTGCCTACCATGGAATCTTTGGGAGCCCCAGGCCTGCCAAAGGGTCCTTGGGAGAGAGCTGGGTCATCAGCTCCCTCCCTCCCTCCCTCGCCAAGCAAGCTGGGCAACACTGGTCAGAGAACTGTTTGCTTAAGTTTATAGAGAGGGTACTAAGGACAAAGATCAAGATCAACCAAAGACTCTGTGGTCGCCAACTCGGGAGAATTGAGAGGTACAGTGTCAGGCTTTGACTCTGATAGTCACTGGTGTGGCTGGGGAATTAGGCTGTGTTGAGAGGCAGGCTTTCTTAAGGATAAATGTTTTGGAAAGTAAACAAGAATTCTCCTGTGACAGTAGCTTGGCCTACTCCCCACCCAGCCTGGCAGCATTCCAGAGATTGGGTGGAAGCCCTTGAGTTCCCCCACAGAACTGGGAAGGTTCGTGCCAGATCCTTTGGGACCCAGGCAGCCTGGCTAACACATGCCCACACCCCAACCCAAAGTGAGGACCCCCAGGGAGAGTGCTCTGAAAAGAACCTAGATCGCCTTCATGGGGCACTGGGGAGAGGCACCAGGTTAGCTCTTGGGAGAGCACTCCCAGAAAGCCCACACGAATTGCTCCTCATCCTGATGCAGCCACAAAAACTGGTTTGGCCAGTTTGAAACCAAAAAGAGATGTGTGGTTTTTTTTTTAAGTAATCCTTTATCTTTTTAATTTTATTATTGTTTTATCTTTCAATATTTTTTTCCTCTCTTTCCTTCTTTTCTGTTTTATTCCTTCTTCCTTTATTTTCAAACTTATCACTTTTTTCTTCCTTCTCCTGCCTTTTTTTTTTCTTTTACCCACAACTGACACAAAGAACTTGGAACTGTGAAAAGACCAGAGATGGACCCAAAGAGGGGGCATCCCAACAGTAGAGACAGAGAGACAAATTTCAATTTGCTGTAGCAGAGACACAAGTTGCTGCATATTTGTATTATTATTTTCTTATTATTCTCACTTCTTTTACATTTTAATAGTATCTTTGTATTCCTCCCCTTTCTGTATAGGCTTTTTTGCCTCAGCTGGTTATATTGTATCATTTGACAGGTTTTCCCTGTTCTCTCTTCCACAGTGTATTGCTAATTTTCTATACTTCATGCCACTTGTTTTCATTTAGCACTCTACCCAAAATTCTATACCCCTATTCATATTATCCAGATCACATAGAGTCTGTCATATGATTGTTGCTCTAACATTATTGAAAATAATAACTGTTCTATACAACTGTAAATACTTCACAACACATCTCCCAGATCTTAGTTTAATTCACAGTTTCCTGAACTCTATTACTGTAGTGATGTTCGTGTCTTCCTTGATTTCTTTTTTCAGTGTTGTGTAGTTTTCTGTATACAGGTCTTTTACCTCCTTGGTTAGGTTTATTCCCAGATATTTTATTTTTGTTTTTGCTAAATCAAATGGAATTTTTTTCTTGATTTCTGCTTCTGTGACTTCACTCTAAGAAGACATCTAACCCAATAAAAAAATCTAAAAAGGACTTGAACAGACACTTCTCCAAGGAGGACATACAGAGCATCCAGTCACATGAAGAGATGCTCAATATCTCTAGCTATCAGAGAGATGCAAGTTAAAATCACAATGAGATGTCACTGTATACCAGTCAGAATGGCCATCATAAACAAAGCAACAAACAACAAATTTTGGAGAGTTTGTGGGGAAAAGGGGACCCTAGTTCACCATTGGTGGGAATGCAGTCTGGTACAACCATTATGGAAAACAGTATGGAATTTTCTCAGAAAAATAAAAATTGACCTGCCTTTTGACCCAGCAATTCCACTGCTGGGATTATTTCCTAAGAATCCTGAAACACCAATACAAAAGAACCTATGCACCCCAATGTTCATAGCAGCACAATTTACAATAGCCAAGTGTTGGTAGCAACCTAGGTGCCCATCAGTAAATGAGTGGATCCAAAAACTATGGTACATTTACGCAACAGAATTACATGCAGCAGAAGAAAGAAGGAGCTCCTACCCTTTTCAACAGCATAGATGGAACTGGAAAGCATTATTCTGAATATAATAGGCTAGGTGGTGAAAGACAAATACCATATGATCTCACCTTTAACAGGGACCTAAACAATGAAACAAATAAGCAAGCAAAATATAACCAAAGACACAGAAATAGATAACAGGCTGACAGGGACCAGAGGGGAGAGAATTTGAGGGGAAAAGGGGAAGGATTCACAGGAACAAGTATGAAGGACACATGAACAACACCTAAGGGGGGTGGAAATGGGAGGGAGGTGGGGAACACTGGGGGGGGTGAGCTGGGATGGGAGTAAAAACAGAAAAGTGTACTTTAACAATAATTAAATAAAACATGATAATAGAGTCTTTTTATTGATATAATTGCGTATGTGATGTTCGCCATTCCATTTTAGTTTTGAGTTTCAAAAAGCTAGTACCAGAAGTTGTCTCATCTCCTCCCAGGTTCTTTTCCCTCAGTTTAGATAAGTGGTCTTCAGGTGGATGGTGACACATGGGTCACAAACCTGCTTTCTAGAAAGAAATTAATTTCTCTTGGAACTGGCTTTAAGAAAGAGCAAACTATTATTAATTGTTTACTGAGTGAATATTGAAAGAATATCTGAGGGCTTTACCATAATCTTACACTTTCTTTAGCAGAAGATAACATTTTAAAAGAAGACAAAAATATGTTTATACAAGCCTGCATACATATGAATGTATAACAATATTTAAGGAAATATAATACAAATATTAAATATGATATGTTTAACCTTATACATGGAGAATCACAGGATTGGTGGAGTCCTCCAAAGTTTTTTTTTGGTACAATTATCTGTTTGATTTGAAAATTTCCTTGTACAATATACTTTCTTCCTGTTGTTATCCAATGGATGGGATCTGAAACACATGTAAGAATTAGATCAGAAGATTAAAATATAGAACACCAAACAGTAAATTGGAGGAATGAATTCATGTATGTAGGAGCATAATTTGAAAACCACTATGTGAAAATCACTCCATGTGAGGACTTTGAGGTCTTTTTAGTTAGCACTGCTTGGCTGGTGCACATTACTCCTCAACTCTTTTACCTAGTGGGAAATTTTAAATTCAAATGCAAATAGGACCACATAATATTTTGTTAGTATGAATTAACTTCTAATTAAATATTTGCCATTTTGTAGAGTAGAAAATTTGTAAGACTGATCTAAACTCTAAGATTAAAAAACATCATCAGATATCTGATACTCTAAATTTTATTCTGTTATTTCACCTGCTATTGTCAGAGAATGATATCTGACTCTATAGTAGTATGCTGCATTCTCATGGAGTTCCATCAAATACCTTAAAGGGCAGAATTCCTGTATCTAGTCTAGTCCAAAAACAAGAATAGAAAAATGAAAACAATAAAAACCACATACATACATTTTGTATTTGTGATTGTGATTTCCCTATGATCATGTTCTCTGTACTCTTGAAAATGATATTTTTCTTCCTGACCAACTCCTTTTCTTTGGCACTTGGTACTTGTAGGATTTTTTGTGATTCTATTTTTTTTAAAGTACTTCAGATTACCCATTAAGCATTGAGAAGTGGGACCCATTGTTTCAGCTCTCTTATTAAATGGTCTAAGCATTTTAATAGCTCACCAATACATATATTTCTTTTTTATTAAATTTATTAGGGTAACATTGATTAAGAAGATTATGTACAGTTCAGGTATACAATATTACAATATATCATTTGTATATTATATTAATCCTTTTCTGTTACTATATATTTGACCCTGTTTACCATATTAAATCTGCTTGCACCTCCTTTTACCTCTGGTATCTACAATTGTATTTCTAATTTTTAAAAGAGCAACATCTTTTTATCAGAATATGGGTATTGAACTATATTTGAATCATAGTTTTTAAAAAGACTTTTTAAAAAAGGATTTTAAGATAGAGGTATAGGTAGGACAACCAAATGAAGGACAACAACAAATTTAAAAACAAAAAAGAACCAGAACTGCTAGAAAATCAAACAATATGGAAGTCTGACAACCAAGGAGTTAAAAAAGAAATATTCACCCAGATGAATAGGATGGGTGCAGATGGACATCCCAGGTGGAGAGGATCTGTGGCAAGGTGGAGGTAGCTGGTGGAGTGGGAGGTCCCATATTTGTATTAGGATAAACCAGGAGGAACAACTGGGTGGGGGGAACAGACTCTGCCACCCAGGTTTCTATTGTGGGGAAATAAAGTCTCATATCTGACTGAAAAGGCCTGTGGTGGTTGTGGTTGGGGGAGAAATTCTCAGCCTCACAGGAAAGTTCATTGGAGAGACCCACAGAGTACTAGAACCTACACAAACTCACCTACCTGGGAATGGGCGCTAGAAGGGCCCAATTTGCTTGTGGGTAGCAGATGAAGTGATTGAAAGCTAGCAGAGAGCCCAGCTAGCTTCAGTGTTTTCTTCTGGATCCCTCTCCTATATACATCACCACAATGCAGTGACATGGGTTGCCCAGCCCTGGTGAGTATCTAAGGCTCCACTGCTTACTATGTAATAGGCATACTGAGACAAAAAAAAAAAAAAAAAGCCCAAGTAAAAGGACAGATCAAAGTTGCAGAAAAAGTACAACTAAGTAATGGAGAGATAGTCAGTCTATCAGATACACAATTCAAAATACTTGTAATCAGGATACTCACAGAAATGGTTGAGTATGGTTGCAAAATAGAGGAGTGAAGGCTATGAAAAGTGAATTAAAGAAAAACGCATAGGTAACCAACAGTGAAGGAAAGAAAAATGGGACTCAAATCAATGGTTTGGAGCATAAGGAGGAACTAAATATTCAACTAGAATGGAATGAAGAAATAAGAATTAAAAAATATGAGGAGAGGATTAGGAACCTCCAGGAAAACTTTAAATAATCCAAAATCTGAATTATAGGGGTGCCAGAAGGAGAAAAGGAAGAGCAAGAAATTAAAAATTTGTTTGAAAAAATAATGTTTGTTCAAAATAAAAATTTGAACAAACTGGCAAAGGAAATAGAGTTCCCTACTCTGGCAAAGAAAATAGTCTTCCAGGAAGCTCAGAGAGTCCCAAAGAAGTTGGACCCAAGGACAAATACACCAAGGCATAAAATAATTACATTACCCAAGATTAAAGAAGAAGAGAATCTTAAAAGCAGCAAGAGAAAAGGAGACAGTTACCTACAAAGGAGTTCCCCAAAGGCTATCAGGTGATTTCTCAAAAGAAACTTTACAAGCAACAAGAGGCTGGAAAGAAGTATTCCAAATCACGAAAGGCAAAGACCTACATCCAAGATTACTCTACCCAGAACTGCTATCATTTAGAATGGAAGGGCAGATAAAGTACTTCCTAAATAATGTCAAGTTAAAGGAGTTCATCATCACCAAGCCCTTATAATATGAAATATTAAATGAAGTTATCTAAGGAAAAGAATATAAAAAATTATGAACAATACAATGACAGAAAACTCACAACTATCAATAACTGAACCTACAAAAAACAAAACACTAAGTAAATAACTAGAACAGGAACAGAATCACAGAAATGGAGATCACATGGAGGGTATCAGCATGGAGCAGGTGGAGCGAGAATGGGGAAAAAGATACAGGGAATAAGAAGCATAAATAGTAAGTACAAAATAGACAGGGGGAGGTTAAGAATAGTATAGGAAATGTAGAAGCCAAAGAACTTATATGTATGACCCATGGACATGAACTAAGGGGTGGGAATTGCAGGTGGGAGGGAGGGTGCAGGGACAGAGGGGAATAAAGTGGGGGAATGGGACAAATATAATAGCATAATCAATAAAATATATTTAAACAATAAATAAAAATGATTTTTTAAATTTATTTTTAGAGAAAGAGGAAGAGCGGGAGAGAAGTTGATATGCAAGAGAAACATTGATCAGTTGCCTCTTACCCACCCCCAACTGGGAATCTGGCCCAAAACCCAGGCATGTGCTCTACCTAGGAATTGAATCTGTGATTTTTCAGTTCACAGGCTGGCATTGAATTTACTTAGCCATACCAGCCAGTGTCTAAAAAGTTAAACTTTTTAAGCTCAGTTTTTTATTTTTGTAACTTAAAATAATGGATCTTTAAGTAAAAAAAAATGTGATTTTATCTAAAGTCTAGTTTGAGACAATTGATAATGAGGTAATGATCTAACCAGGTGATCTTTTGGGTTTGTATGTACAAATACAGAATCTGCATGATAATTTGGTTTAGAAAACACTGTTGTCTCTGCCTGTGTAAATACTATCAAAGAATCAGTCAAACCAGAACCAAATTATGTATTTGGACTTTTTACTTGAGCTGACTTACATTATTCTTTGAGCCTTTGATTAAGAGTGAATATAACGGCTGTTACAGTGCATGGACTAGATTATCCTCTTCATGACTGAACCACCCTTGCCTTTGCCTGCATAATCTTTCTTTTTTCATCCTACCGTGGCTCAGGTTCTGACAGCACCTGCTAATAAAGTCAGAGTACATTTCCTAGGTCACCTAACTTATGACAATAAATGTATATTTTTATATTAAAAAATATGGGCATATGAAGAATGTCATTGCATATTTGTAAAAGTTGCTGTTGAAATTTTGTTCCTATGTCATTGAAAACATTAAAAAACCTAGTTCATAAATTCTGATACTATCCTTAAAAATATTTTTCTCTCCTTAGAACTGGTATAATAAAACATCAGTAAGATATATATTAGATTGAATCAGATGGAACTGATATTCTGTGGATCAAAAATGGCCAAATATCTGCCATTTCAAAAGTTCTCACCTAATAATTAAAAAAAAAGTTTTTTTGTTGGCTGACAGGATGCTCATGGGTAAATTGTATACACAATTATAAATTAATTTTTCTACCTACATTTTTTGGTAAAATAACTCTCACCACATGCACCCTTCTTATTTATTTACAATGTTTCAGAAAATAGGGAGACTAAAAATAAATTATTTTAAGTGAAATAAAACAGATTTCTGCACATAGAAAAAATCTTGGACTTCAATTGACCACCATTATATTTAGTTTCCAGTAGCAGAGTGACAATGTTGAGACATAATTCAGAGTTCTGGAAGTACAATATTTATGGTCTTAATCTGTGGTATTTTAGTGAACCAAATAACAATCTATAGATGCTTCAGTCTTCTATGTTAATACTGATATTTTTTATTACAGTCATCTGTTTCTCTTGTGGATTCCCAAAGCACTTTGTGGTCACTATAGTCAGTCTGTACTTTGATGACTCATTCATTCAATCATTCACTGAATATATACAGACACATATTTTAAAATGTTTATGTATTGATTTTATAGAGAGGGGAAAGGACAGGAGAGAGAGCAAGAGAGAGGGAGAGAGAGAGAGATTTGTTGTTCCACTTATTTATGAATTCATTGATTGATTCTTGTATGTGCCCTGACTGCAGGGGGATTGAACTTGCAACGTTGGTATATCTGGACAATGCTCTAACCAACTGAGCTTCCCAAGTAGGGCTTAGATACATATTTTAAAAAGCATACTCTGTACCATTATCTGGCATATGCATAGAAAATAATGGCAGTATAGCAGCCAGCAAGATAAACATAGTGCGTGCTCTTGGAAATCACATATGTTTCTTCCCTGTCTAGACTATGACAACACTGCAATTTCTTTGAAACCAGACATTCCAGTTATCTCCTTTCTATGTTAAGTGTATCATTCTGCAAACATGCTGGGCACTCAAAATATATTTCTTACATAAGTGACTAAATGAACAATAACAGCCTCTAATTTCATTTCATTCATCCAACCAAATACTAGGTCCTTTAGTAAACAAATGCAATGAATAATTTTATGAATGCATCTTTAGGTCTCAGGAAATTTAAAAGTATTTTAAAATTGGCTGCATATGATTTTAACTGATATTTACACTTAGTTGTCTCATTTTTCTGATATCGGTTCATGACTGGAAAAGAACAGAGATTTTTCTGGGGAGTAGTTTAATCACATTTCATTGATTTTTTTTTCTCTGCTTCACTAAGCTTTTAGACTCTTTTTGCTTAGTTTCCAGGTGCTATATAGGTTGGGCCCAAGACATTCTTCATCTTTGCCTGCTAAACATTTGGGATTCCCTATAAATAACCAATAATTTAGGCAGAATTAGAGTTGGTTTTGTCTTATATTTCAGTTTGTCTCTGTATAGAGTGATCTAAAGAGGCAATGGTAGTCTTCCTATGAGAAAAGAAGGTACTTGTGTGAGTTCCTTTTCATGAATAGCTTTGTCACTATCTCCCAACTTTTTGTCTTTCTTTTTTTAATCTTTTGTTAGCCAAATTAAATTAGATAATGTTTTTTAAACTTTTATTATTGTTGTTTAGTTACAGTTTTCCCCATTTTCCTTCCATTACTCCCCCTTCCATACCCATCCCTATCTTCCACGTTCAATCTTCTACCCACCTGCTGGTGTCTGTCCATGGGTCTTTCATACATGTTCCTTTTTAAAAAAAATTATTTAATTATTTTTCAAGTACAGTATTTTTGTCTATTTCTCCCATTCCAGCCTCCCCCACCCCTTGCTCCCCACCTCCCTCACATTTCCACTCCCCTTAGTTCTCGTCCCTGTGTCCTCCCTATTTGTTTCTCCAAATCCCTCCCCCTTTTTCCCCTTAACTTCCCTTCCCTCTCCCCTCTGATCCCGCTGTCCCCTTGTCTCTATTTCAGTGTCTTTGGGTTTTTTTTTCTGCTTGCTTGCTAGTTTTGTTGTTTAGCTTCCTGATAAAGGTTAGATCATATGGTATATGTCTTTCAACACCTGGCCTATTTCACTCAGCATAATGCTTTCCAGTTCCATCCATGTCGTTGCAAAGGGTAGTAGCTCCTTCTTTCTATCTGCTGCATAGAATTCCATTGTGTATATGTACCATAATTTTTTGATCTATTCATTTACTGATGGGCACCTAGGTTGTTTCCAACTCTTGGCTATTGTAAATTGTGCTGCTATGAACATTGGGGTGCATAGGTTCTTTGATATTGATGTTTTAGGATTCTAAGGATATAATCCTAGCAGTGGAATTGTTGGGTCAAAAGGCAGATCGATTTTTATTTTTCTGAGAAAATTCCATGCTGTTTTCCATAATGGTTGTACCAGTCTGCAATCCCACCAACAGTGAACTAAGGACCCCTTTTCCCCACAACCACTCCAACATTTGTTGTTTGTTGCTTTGTTTATGATAGCCATCCTGACTGGTGTAAAGTGGTATCTCATTGTGGTTTTAATTTGCATCTCTCTGAAAGCTAACAATATTGAGCATCTCTTCATGTGGCTCTGGATGTTCTGTATGTCCTCCTTGGAGAAGTGTCTGTTCAAGTCCTTTTCCCATTTTTTAATTGGGTTGGGTGTCTTCTTAGAGTGGAGTCGTGTAAGTTCTTTGTATATTTTGGAGATTAAACCTCTGTCTGAGGTATCATTGGCAAATATGTTTTCCCATACAGTTGGTTGTCTTTTTAATTTAATACTGTTTTCTTTAGCCATGCAGAAGCTTTTTATTTTGATGAGATCCCATTTGTTTATTCTTTCCTTTATATTCCTTGCTCTAGGGCACATATCCGTAAAAATGTTGCTGCGTGGAATATCTGAGATTTTCTTGCCAATGTTCTCCTCTAGGACTTTAATGGTATCATGGCTTATATTTAAGTCTTTTATCCACCTTGAATTTATTTTGGTGTATGGTGTAAGTTGGTGCTCAAGTTTCATTTTTTTTGCACGTAGCTGTCCAGTTCTCCCAACACCATTTGCTGAAGAGGCTATCTTTACTCCATTTTATGTTACTGCCCCCTTTGTCGAATATTAATTGACTGTAGAGGGTTGGGTTGATTTCTGGGCACTCTGTTCTGTTCCATTGGTCTATGTGCCTGTTTTTATGCCTGTACCAGGCTGTTTTGATTACAGTGGCTTTGTAATACAGTTTGATATCAGGTATTGTGATCCCTCCTACTTTGTTCTTCTTTCTCAAAAGAGCAGCTGCTATTCGGGCTCGTTTATGATTCCATATAAATTTTTGAAGTGTTTGTTCTATGTCTGTGAAATACGCCATTGGTACTTTAATAGGTATTGCATTGAATCTGTATATTGCTTTGGGTAGTATGGACGTTTTGATGATGTTAATTCTTCCAATCCATGAACACGGTATGTTTCCATTTGTTTGTGTCTTCCCTGATTTCTTTCTTCAGTGCTGTGTAGTTTTCTGCATACAGGTCTTTTACCTCTTTGGTTAGGTTTATTCCCAGATATTTTATTTTTCTTTTTGCTATATCGAATGGGATTTTTTCCTTCATTTCTGCTTCTGCTGATTCATTGTTTGTATACAAAAATGCCTTTGATTTCTGGATATTGACTTTGTATCCTGCTGTTTTGCCAAATTCATTAATTAGTTTGAGCAGTTTTTGGGTAGAGTCTATAGGATTTTCCATGTACACTATCATGTCATCTGCAAACAGTGACAATTTTGTTTCCTCCTTTCCTATTTGGATGCCTTTTATGTCCTTTTCCTGCCTGATCGCTGTGGCCAAAACTTCTAATACTATATTAAATAGTAGTGGTGAAAGTGGACATCCTTGTCTTGTTCCTGATCTTAGTGGAAAAGCTTTTAGTTTTTGTCCATTGAGTATGATATTGGCTGTAGGTCTCTCATAAATGGCCTTTATTATATTGAGGAATGTTCCCTCTATTCCCATTTTGCTGAGTGTTTTTATCATAAATTGGTGTTGTACCTTATCGAAAGCTTTTTCTGCGTCTATTGATATGATCATGTGGTTTTTGTCTTTGCTTTTGTTTATGTGATGAATTACATTTACTGATTTGCAAATGTTGAACCATCCTTGCATCCCTGGGATGAATCCCACTTGGTCATGGTGTATTATCTTTTGGATATATTGTTGGATGCGATTTGCTAATATTTTGTTGAGGATTTTAGCGTCTATGTTCATCAGCGATATTGGCCTGAAGTTTTCTTTCTTTGTTGTATCTCTATCTGGTTTTGGAATTAGGATGATGCTGGCTTCATAAAAGGAGTTAGGGAGTTTTCCATCCTTTTGGATTTTTTGGAATAGTCTGTGAAGAATGGGGGTTAGCTCTTCCTTAAATGCTTTGTAGAATTCTCCTGTGAATCCATCTGGTCCAGGGCTTTTGTGTGATGGGAGTTTTTTGATTACTGCTTCAATTTCTTTTGCTGTTATTGGTCTATTCAGGTGTTCTACTTCTTTTTCATTGAGTTTTGGGAGATTATATTTTTCTAGAAATGTGTCCATTTCCCCTAGGTTCTCAAATTTCTTGGCATACAGTTCTTCACAGTAATTTCTTACAATCCTCTCTATTTCTGTGGTGTCAGTTGTAATCTCTCCTCTTTCATTTCTGATTGTGTTTATTTGTGTCCGTTCCCTTCTTTTCTTGATGAGCCTACTTAAAGGCTTGTCTATTTTGTTTATTTTTTCAAAGAGCCAACTCCTGGATTCATTGATCTTTAGAATTGTACTTTTAATCTCTATGTCATTTAGTTCTGCTCTGATCTTAGTTATTTCCTTCCTTCTACTTGCTTTGGGCTGTTTTTGTTGTTGTTCCTCGAGTTCTTGCAGGTGTAGAGTAAGGTCATTTGTTTGAAATGTTTCTGTTTTTTTTAGGTAGGCCTGTATTGCTATAAACTTCCCTCTCAGGACTGCCTTGGCTCTATCCCATAAGTTTTGGGTTGTTGTGAGATCATTTTCATTTGTTTCCAGAAACTTTTTGATTTCTTCCCTAATTTCATTCTTGACCCATTCATTGTTTAATAGCATACCGTTCAGTCTCCATGATTTTAGGTGTTTTGGTTTTTTTCCTTTGGGGTTGGTTTCCAGTTTCAGTCCCTTATGGTCAGAGAAAATGCTTGGTATGATTTCAATATTCTTGAATTTGTTGAGGCTTGTTTTGTGCCCTATCATGTGGTCTATCTTTGAGAATGTTCCATGTGCATTTGAAAAGAATGTGTATTTAGCTTCTTTGGGGTGAAGAGTTCTGTATATATCAGTTAGGTCCATTTCATCAAGGGTGTTGTTTAATGCCGCAATGTCTTTGTTGATATTTTGTTTGGAAGATCTGTCCATTTTTGATAGTGGGGTGTTAAAATCCCCCACTATAATTGTGTTGCTGTCTATATCTTTCTTGAATTCCTCTAAGATTTTCCTTATATATTTTGGTGCTACTATGTTGGGTGCATATATATTTATGATGTTAATGTCTTCTTGGTGGATTCTTCCCTTGAGTATTATGAAGTGACCTTCTGGGTCACTCTTTATGGCTCTTTTTTTGAAGTCTATTTTGTCTGATATGAGAATTGCTACCCCAGCTTTTTTTCTTGTCCATTTGCTTGGAAAATTTGTTTCCAGCCTTTCACTTTTAGTCTGTGATGGTCTTTTGTCCTGAGGTGGGTCTCTTGTAGGCAGCATATGTGTGGGTCATGCTTTCTTATCCATTGAGCTATTCTGTGTCTTTTGATTGGAGCATTTAATCCATTTACATTTAACGTTATTATTGATAGGTACTTATTCATTGCCATTTTTGTACCTGTGTTCCTCTCTGTCTGTCTCTTTTCCTTCCTTTCCTTAAAGCAGACCTTTTAGTATATCTTGTAGAGCTGGCTTGGTGGCAGCAAATTCTTTTAGACTTCTTTTGTCTTGGAAGCTCTTTATTTGGCCTTCTATCTTTTTTGAGAGCCTTGCTGGGTAAAGTAGCCTTGGTTGTAGGCCTCTGTTTCTCATTACTTGGAATATTTCTTGTCTTGGCTCTTTATTCTGTTCCATTTATCTATATATCTGTTCTTATGCCAGTACCAGACTGTTTTGATTACAGTGGCCTTGTAATATAGTTTGATATAAGGTATCGTGATCCTTCCTACTTTGTTTTTTCTCAAAATTTCTGTGTTTATGTGGGGTCTTCTTTTGTTCCAATTAAATTTCTGACATGTTTGTTTTATATCTGTAAAATATGTCATTGGTATTTTTAATAAGAATTACATGGAATCTATAAATTGCTTTGGGTAATATGGACCTTGTAATGATGTTACTTATTCCAATCTATGAGCATGGTATATGCCTCCATTTATTTAGATCTGCTAAGTGTCCCAGTTGGGTGCAGGAGCAAGTGGGCTCAGCTCCCACTTACATCATTGCCATCTCCTCTTTCCTTTTAACTTTCTTTTTACTGTTTGACACTTATTTTTATTAAAGTAAAATGTCCTCATTTTAATTTTTTGCATTTGAGATTTCCTTCCTTTAGTCTCCAGGCATAGGTCCATCTCCCTCCAACATCTGATTTATAACCATTTTCTCTTCCAATTATTTTTTTAAACTCTTGTTTTGTGGAAAAAATCAAAATTTTAATTTGTTATATACATTACTGAGTCAATATGTGTAATGTGTAGGAAGGCAGCCTCTGTATTCTGGATTCATCTCTCACTAAGGAGTGATAATTGACATGGCACTTAACTTCTAAGTCTCAGTGGCTTCATCTATAAGCTGCAATGGATATACTAGTGATACCTATCTCCTAAGGTTATAACAACAATAAAAAGTAGTAATGTGGGTAAATTTTTCAGCACAGTGTCTGGTACCTGTTGCATAGTTTTATCACGATTGTTGCTTTTGCTGTAGTTGATATTAATACTGCCATAGATGGAAAACTTCTCAGGCCCTGGGATCACACCTATGACTTCTCTTGTACTCTTGATATAACACAAAATACAAGTACTCTAATGAAGGCTTTTACAGTTGGTGGAAGAAAAGTGAAAAATGAATTAACTAATGTTATAAATTCTGATTCAACATACTTTTCTTATAAGAAATATTTACCATTTGTAGATACAACATATATTTTAGTATTCATTTACATTGTATAAATGATACAAATTTGTGAATATAAAAATGTATGTATAATGTGTGTTTTTAAATGTACATAGATTAAGAAGTATTGATTTAAAATTTAGGCTAATTGAAATAGCTACCCTAGAAATACTCATGGCATTTTAATGCAATGTTATGTTATAACTTTAGTTTATAGCACTATAATTAATAATATATATAATATCTATTACCAATCAATCTTTTTATGTGACTGAAAAATTATTTATACTAGTAAAATTAAAATAATGATAAAACTGTCAGCATAGCAGAATTGAACTAAAGTAACTGCTACAATATCATACCCCAAACCAGCTACTTTAAGTGCAAAATACTTCATAAATGCCATTTATCTGGTCTAATTCATGTTAAGTGCTTTAAGGAGTAGTTTATGTAGTGGAAATAAGTAAAATAGGCACAGTGCAGCAATCTTTACTATTGTTTAACATGAGAAAAATATTAAATAGGTTTATATATAGGTCACTTGAGGAAAATGTATTCACATCACAGCACAGTTGATATAAACAGGACTGGCAGACAATAATACTTTCAGATGTTTTTAAAGGGAAAGCTTGAAAATGCTTATAATTGTCTTCATGTAAATAATGGTATATTGTTGGTATATTGTTAACTACAATAGCTAGACTGAAGATTCCCAGCATTTTAATCTATGTTTTGAAAAAGGAGTTTCAAAATATAATACAGTTGTTTAGTTTATTACATATTTTTCTGAATGCTTTTTTGCCATTCATAATGACTCTGCTAAAGTGTTGTTGTTATATGATTTCACTAGTAGGTGGAATCTATTGAACAAACTAAACTAACAAGCAAAATAGAGACAGACTAAGAGAAGAGACTAATAGCTCTTGGTGGGTGTTGGGGGTGGAAGGATCAAGCAAAAAGGAAGAAGGACTCATGGACATAGAAAATAATGTGGGGATTGTGTGGTGGAGCAGGGCATGGGGGGTACAGGGTACTTTAAAAGTTATAACACAAAATAAATAAAAAATAAAAAGAAATATGAAAGGCTTTAGCAACAAGATTATTAAAATATTAAAATAAATTTAGTATAGATACTTTGGAAAATATAGAAAAGTGAAAATAATCATCTAGATTTTCGCCACCTGTAAAGAATCACATGTAATACTTTGTGATTAGACATGAGGTCTATCTAGAAGCTATCCAATCATGTAATATAAAAAATAGAGACATCTATTGAAGAAGATAAAAGATATAAGAAACAATGTACATAGGACAATGATGCCTCAGTCCTCTTCAAAGAAGGCACTTTGGGACCTCACACAGTTCTCCCAATTGCCATCAGCTGCCCCATCATATTTTCCTGAATTTCACAAACGCTCTGAAAGGTCTTCTCTTTCAGAGGTGATTTTAGTTTTGGGAAAAGCCAGAAGTCACAGAGCACCAGATCTGGGCTGTGGGGTGCTTGAGTCAACTGGATGACTTGATGTTCCACCAAAACACTCTGCACAAGACATGATGCATGAGCAGGCACGTTGTCATGACGAAGCTGCCAAACACCAGTTGCCCATAGCAGAGGCCTCCTGAATCTGCAGAGGAATGTTCAAGTTTCTGCAGCAGACTGTTCAAGCTTAACACAAAATTTGATTCAGATTTGTTGCATACTCACTCAGTCATTTTGAATGCGATGGCCACACAGTACACATGCTCACTCAACAGCATGTACAGCCCACTGATTACTACAGTGAAGTTGTTATTTTCATGCACCTACATCCCAGACCACTCTCCCTGGCTGCAAGGTTTCACCAATGTTGGGCAAACCATTCCCATTATATTGGCAATGATTAGACTTTTTCCAGAAAAAAAAATTCTTTCTGTTCCCTCCTGGATAACTTTTAAATTTTTAAACTAAAAGATAGTTGTGATTATACCCCATAGAATATTTAGATTTGTAATATAAAGGAATGTAAAAATTACACTAATAATGAATTGTCTATAACTTTTTTGTATTATTTTAGTCTTTCCTTTTTAGACCCTGAAAAAAGTATCACTACTTATATATTTATTCCAAACTTTGTTTTAGTTGCATATAATTTTGAAGGTTATATGGTAAAAAACATAGCTAGCACTTAATATATTTTAGTAAATTGCAGATCATAAATTTGAGAGCAACTATATGTTATAGTGATATTGTTGTAATTCAATTGTTGAAAACAGAATTTTGAAATACAATATGATGCTACATTTTGCAACATTTTGGTTTCTATTTTTAGGTTGCCCAATATCTGGAAACTCCTGGGAGGACTCACGTACAGCAAGTCCAGAGACAGAAAGTAAAACCCTTCATGACCCTTGACCACCCGATTGTCAACCAGACTTTTAAACAGTCCAACCCTCCGATACAAAGAAGTGTGCTTGTGGCACATCCTGGACACTTATCTCCTAAGAGTGACACTGTCCTGGCTGGAGATCCACTCACCAAATTGCTAACTCTTGGGAAAGAAGATGACAATGTGGAATGGCATGTATGTCTAATAGCTGCTAATGAAAATATATAGTGAGTTTTTGAAAAAAAGGCATTCAAAGAAATTGAAGTTGACACTTTTATAGTAAAAATCCAAATACAAATTCATTTAACAAAAGATGTCTTATTTTTAAAATTTGTAATATTTATTTATATATATTAATTATACATAATAAAATATAAAATTTATTTCAATATTTATTTCAGTTATTTATTGGTGTAAGACAAAATAATCACTAACAGTAATATATGTTAAGATTTAGCTTTTAAGTGTGGCATGAAAAGATCTTTGTTATAAAAAATAATAATTAAAAGAATTTCTTTTATAAAACAAACAAACCAGCTGAGAGTCAAGCACCGTTCTTCTCAAGTAGAGTATTCAGTAACCACTGCATGACTTATGGGTCCATTGCCCATACTGGAACTGACTCTCACCACTTTACTGACAATAAATGAAAAATTTATTCTGAAATTATTTGGGTTTTATTGATATGAATGAAATACTAAGTTATGGGACCTAAATATAGACCCTCTGTGGTGATCATCTTCATTAATAAAGTTTTTTTTCTTTAGTTTCAGGTGTACAACACAGTGGTTAGACAATTTTATAATTTAAAAAATTGTTCCTGCTAATATTTCCAGTACTCACTTGGCACTATGCATAGTTATTTACTATATTCCCTATGCTGTAATTTACATCCCTGTGACT
The DNA here is from genome assembly GCF_021234435.1 of Artibeus jamaicensis. NCBI lineage: Eukaryota > Metazoa > Chordata > Mammalia > Chiroptera > Phyllostomidae > Artibeus > Artibeus jamaicensis. Next base: position 3,086,915 of record NW_026521717.1, read on the forward strand.
ATATTGTGATTACCAATCTGTACTTCTTAATCTCTTTACATTTTTTAATCAATCTTCTACCCCACATCTCCTCTGGCAACAAATATTTTGTTTTCTGTATCTGTGAGTCTATTTCTGTTTTGTTTATTTATTTTGTTCTTTAGATTAATATGTAAGTGAAATAAAATGATATTTGTATTTTCTGACTGACTTATTATATTTAGCATAATACCCTTTAAATCCATCTATGCTGTGGCAAATGATTCCATTGTATATATTTATCACTACTTCTTTAGCCAATCATCTATTGATGGGCACTTGGGTTGCTTCCATATTTTAGCTATGGTAAATAATGCTGCAGTGAACATGGGGGGTACATATGTTCTTTCAAAGTAGTGTTTTTTGGATTTTTTTATATATACCCAGAAGTGGAATAACTGGGTAATAAGGCAGTTCCATTTTAAATTTTTTGAGGAACCTCCATACTGTTTTTCATAGTGGCTGCACTACTCTGTATTGCCACCAACAGTACATGAGGGTTCTTTTTTCTCTACATCCTCAGCAACACTTGTTTGTTGACTTATTAATGACAGCCATTCTCTGAGTTTTCTGCCATGGCTGGTGTGACTTGGTTGGAGCATAGACCCATAAACAGAAAAGTTGCAGGTTCAACTCCAGTTGGGGCACATGTTTGGATTGCCAGTATGGTCACTGGTCAAGTCATGTGAGAGGCAGTTGATTGGTGTTTCTCTCTCACATCAGTGTTTTTCTTCCTCTATCTCTCTCTCCCTTTTCCTGTCTCTAAAATCAATAAGCATGTCCTCTGGTGAAGGTAAAAAATGATAACCATTTTTACAGGTGTGAGGAAATAATCTCATTGTGATTTTAATTTTCAGTAATGTTGAGTGTCTTTTCATGTTGGCCATCTGTATGTCCTTTTTGGAGAAGTGTTTATTCAGGTTTTCTGCTCATATTTAATGAATTAGTTTTTTTTTTTAAATTTTTGGTATTGAGTTGTATGAGTTAACCTGAGTTTTTTTATACTAACCCTTTATCAAATGTATCTTGAGCAAATATCTTTCACCCATTCAGTAGGGTCTTTTTTTTTTTTCTTCATTTTGTCAAAGGTTTCCTTTGCTGGTCAAAAACTTTTTAGTTTGTTATAGTTCCATTTGTTTCTATTTTCTTTTGTTTTCCTTGTCTGATCTGATGTATCAGAAAAAACTATTGCTGAGGTAAATGTCACAGATTTTACTATGTTTTCTTCTAGGAGTTTTACAATTTTGATTCTTACATTTAAGCCTATAACTCATTTTGAGGTTTCTCTTGTACATGGTGTAAGAAAGTGGTCTGGTTTCATTTTTTTTGCATATATTTGTCCAATTTTTCTGAAACCATTTATCAAATAGACTGCTTTTACCCATGTATGTTCTTGCTTCCTTTGTGAAATATGTATTAATTAACCATATAGGCATAGGTTTATTCCAGGGCTCTTTATTCTATTGTATTGACCTATGTGGCTCTTTTTATGACATTATCACACTATTTTGATTACTAGCCTTGTGGTATAGTTTGATATCAGGTGGCATGATATTTCCACTTTGTTATTTCTCAAGTTTGTTGTAGCTATTTGAAGTCTTTGGTGGTTCTGCTTAAATTTGGGGATTATTTATTCCAGTTCTGTCATATAAATCATTGGTATTTTGATAGAGATTGTGTTAACCTAAAAACTGCTTTAGGTTGTATCACATTATAATGATATTAATTATTTCTATGCAGGTACATGTTATATGCTTTCATTTATTTTATCATATTTGATTGTAATCTTCAAATCAGATAATTTTTTGAGTACAAATCTTTTACCTCCTTTTTAAAAATTTATTCCTAGGCATTTTTTGACACAATTGTAAATGAAATTGTTTTCTTAGTTTCCCTGTTTGATAGTTTATTGTCTAAGAAATAGAAGATTAAAAACTATGAACAGTAAAATGACAACAAACTCATAACTATCAACAACTGACCTTAAAGAAAACAAAAACTAAGCAAATAACTAGAACAGGAACAGAAGCAGAAATGGAGATCTCATGGCGGGTTTTCAGTGGGGTGGGGGAGGGGAAGAATGGGGTGGTACAGAGAATAAGAAACATGATTGATAGACATAAAATAGTAAGAGGGAGGTTAAGAATAGTATAAGAAACAGAGAAGCCAAAGAACTTACATGTACAACCCATGGGCATGAGCTCAGTCATGAGGGGCAGGGATTCTGGAGGGCAAGGAGTGGTGCAGGGTAGAGGAGGGATAAAGGGAAGAAAAAATTGGAGAAATGTTATAGCATAATTAATAAAATATACTTAAAAATAAAATAAAACACAAATAATATCTGAATATTTATGTTTTATCCTACTGCATTAATAAATCCATCAATTCTAGTTTTTGGGTGGAATCTTTAGGGTTCTTTATATAAAGAACCTGCAAATTGCATGTTACCTGCAAATTACATGTTACCTGCAAATAGTGACAATTTTACCTCTTGCTTTCCAATTTGGATGCCTTTTGTTTCTTCTACTCACCTGATTTCTGTGGCCAGAACTCCAGTGGTCTGTGAAAGTGAACATGCTGTATAGTTTATAATTTTAATGGAAACACTTTTAGTTTTTCCTCATTAAATATAAAGTTAGCTGTGGATTTGACATATAGCTTTTATTATGTTGAAGTAAGTTCCCTGTATTCCCACTTCATTGATAGTTTTTATCATAAATAGGTGCTGGGTTTTGTCAAATGATTTTCTACATCTATTGATACAATCATATGATTTTTTCCTTTAATTTTGTATGTGATGTATCACATCAATTGATTCATGGATATTGTACCAACCTTGCATCCCAGGAATAAATCCTTTTTGATCATGGTTTTTGATCTTTTTGATGCACTGCTGAATTCAGTTTGCCAATATTTTGTTGAGGATTTTAACATCTATGATCATCAGGGATATTGGTCTATTATTTTCTTTGTTAATAGTGTCCACAGCTGGTTTTGGAATTAGGATAATGCTGACATTGTAAAATGGCCTTCAGAATATTGTTTTCTCCCGAGCCTTTCAGAATAGTTTGAGAAGGAGAGGTATTCTTTGACCGTTTGGTAATATTCACCTTTGAAGATATGTGAAGACATCTGGTCTAGACATCTGGTCTAGAACTTTTCTTTGTTGGGAGTTTTTAAAATATTTTATTTATTTTTAGACAGAGGAAATGAGAAGGAGAAAGAGAAGGAAAGAAACATCAACGTGTGGTTGCCTCTCCTGTATTCCCTACTGGGGACTTGGCCTGCAACCCAGGCATGTGCCCTGACTGGGAATCAAACCAGTTGCTCTTTGTTTCATAGGCCCATGCTCAATCCACTGAGCTACACCAGCCAGGACAAATGTTGGGAGTTTTTTCTTATTATTTTTATCCCTCTGATTTTGTTTAATAAAATAGGTCTATTCAGCTTTTTTGCTTTTTTCATGATTCATTTGGGAAGATTGTATGTTTCTAGGAATTTATCCATTTCATCCAGATTGTTCAATTTGTTGCCATATGATTGTTTATAGTATTTTGTTATAATTCTTTGTATTTCGATGGTGTCAGTTGCTACTGTTTCTTTCATTTTTTATTTTATTTGGGTGCCCGCTACCTCACTTTTTTTTTTTATGAGTCTGATTATAGGTACCAATCTATTTATCTTTACAAAGAACCAGCTCCTGGTTTGATGAAAATTTGTATTGTTTTTTAGACTCTATTTTGTTTATTTTCACTCTGATCTTTATTATTTCCTGACTTCTACTTACTTTGGGCTTTGTATCTTGTTCTTTTTCTAGTTCTTTTAGGTATAAGGTTACATTATTTATTTGAATTTTTTTTTTGTTCAGATAGGCTTGTACTGATATGAATTTTTTTCTTAGGACTAATTTTCCTGGGCTCCATAACTTTTTGGATTGTTGTATTTTCAATTTTGTCTCAACATATCCTTGATTCCCTTTTTGATTTCATTATTAACCCATTCATTGTTTACTAATATGTTATTTAGCCTACATATGTTTGTATGTTTTTTAGTTTTGTTCCCTTTACATAATAAAATTTTATTTTTCTGTTATTCTATTATAGTTGTCCCAATCTTTCCCTATTGTTCTCCCCTAGCCCTAACCTACCCTCCCAATCCCACAGTCAGTTGTCCATGTCCATGGGCCCTTTATGTATGTTCCTGGACTGGACCCTTGATTTCTAGTTTTCTACTATTGTGGTCTGAGTAGATGTTTGATATAATTTCAGTCTTCTTAAATTTATTGAAACTTGTTTTGTATCCTACAATGTGGTCTATCTTGGAAAATGATCAATGTGTATTTTGAAAGAATGCATATTCTGATGTTTTGGGGATAAATACCCTGTAGCTATCGTTTAAATCCATCTGATCTGGTGTGTCATTTAAGGTCATTATTTATTTTCTTTCTAGAAGATCTAAAATTTGATGTCAATAGGGTATCAAAATCCCCTACTGTAACCGTATTACTGGCAGTCTGTCCCTTTATGTCCATCAAATTTTGCTCTACATATTTAGGTGTTCTTTTGTTGGGCGCATAAATATTTACAATCTTGTTGGATTAATTCCTTCATCATTATGTAATGGCCTTCCTTGTCTATTTTTATAACCTCTCTTTTAAAGTCTATTTTGGTTGGTATAATTATTGTTACCTCAGCTTTATTTTCATTTCCATATGCATGAAGTATCTTTTTCTATCCTTTTACTTTCAGTCTGTACATATCTTGTGTTCTGTAGTAGGTCTCTTGTAGGTAGCATATGTGCAGATCTGTTTTTTTTTTCATTCAGCACCTATGTTATTTTGATTAGAGCAGTTAACCCATTTATATTTAAAGTGATTACTGATAAGTACATGTTTATTGCTATTTTATTCTTTTAAACTATGTTTCTTTTTTTCTTGCATTTGAATCTCATCATTTCTCCTTCAATTTTAAATGACAGCCTTGTTCAGAGACTAATCTTGATTGTAGGTCCTTGCTTTTCTTTACTTTGAATATTTATTGGTGTGGGCCTCTTTGGGTTAATCTTGTTTGGGACCCTCTGTGCTTTCTGAACTTGTGTTTATTTTTTTCATCAGGTTGGTAAGGTTTTCAGTTATTATTTCTTCAAATAATTTCTTAATCCTTTGATTTCTCTCTTGTCTTTCTGGAATTCCTATTATGTGGGTGTTGTTATGCTTCATGTTCTTCCAAAGGTCCCTTACACTATCATTTATTTGTTTATTTATTTTTCTCTTTGCTGCTCTTATTATTTTTCTTTTGCTACTTTGTCTTCCAAATCACTGATTCAGTCTTCTGTTTCATTTTGTCTGCTTTTGATTCTTTATTCTTTATTTTATTTTATTTTTATTTTTATTTTTTAAAGATTTTATTTATTTATCTTTAGAGGGGAAGGGAAGGAGAGAAGGAGAGAAATATCAATGTATGGTTGCCTCTCATGAGTCCCTTGCTGGGAACTGGCCTGCAACCCAGGCATGTGCCCTGACTGGAAATCAACCTGGGATTGTGTAGTTCGTGGGCCTGCACTCAATCTACTGAGCTACACCAGCCAGGGCTTTATTCTTTATTTTAGATATTCAATTTTATATTTCTGAATGGTTCATTTTTTATGGTTGCTGTTTTTTTTTATTATGCTTACTTAATATATATTATTTTAAGTTTTCACTGAGTTCATCCATTCTTCCCCCAAGTCTCTTGAACATCCTTTATTACTGTTGTTTTTAACTCTGTTTCTGGTAAAATGCTCGCCTTCATTTTATTCAGTTCATTTTCTGGGGATTCATTCTCTTCTTTCATTTGGGGCCTGTTTATTTTTTTCTTCATTTTGGATGCTCTGTATTTGTTTCTATGTATCATGTGCATCTGGTATGTTTCTCAGTCTTGGTATGGTTATCTTAGGTAGTAGGTACCCTGTGGGGTCATTCATACAGTCTTTCTGGTCCCCTGAGCTAGGTACTTTCAGAATGTCTTTTGTGTGGGTTATGTGAGCCCTTCTGTGGTAGTTGTGTTGATTGGTAGTTGATTGTTTTTGGTTTGTCTCTGGATTGGGTTTTCCCTCAGGCTGTCTGACTGTGAAGATTGATCTGAATCACATTGTATAAGCTGCTGTGTAGGAGGCTACTCCATAGAGTGAAATGAACCCCAGCAGTGTCTGGTGTCTGCTGAGATTTTCCCTTTGTATGTGCCACTTGTGGAGCTAATTGGGTCGTGCTCTGGTGTGATCTGAAGTTTGCCTGATGGTGCGTATGTAGGTTCTGGGAACTGTTGGGAGGGACAGTGGTGCAGGTAAAGCCAGATACTTGCCTGTGACTGGCCCTGGGCTACCTGTTAGAAGCTGCAAAGCATTTTACAGTGTTTGGCTACCTTTGTAGATACTGCCTGGTTGTACATGAGAAGAGCCTAGATTTACACCATGGCTGGCTTCAACCAGCCCTGGGTCCAGGCCAGCCCAGGAAAAGGTACCTCAAGGTACCTCAAGATCTACCTCTGCCTGCCAGTGGCCTGTTAGGCTCAGTCCTTAAAGAGCTTCTGGTGGTATGAGTGCATGTGGTAGGTTCTAAATGAATTACCAGGTAGGGACTAGCGGAGGTCACCAGGTTGATACAGATTCAAACTTAGGTCTGAGGCCATTTGGCAGTTATCGCAGGGTACAGTATGGCTACCCCCACCCAAAGACCTGGTGCCCAAACACCTTTGTGCTATGTCTGGGTCTCAGGGAGTGATCACAGTGAAGCCAATAGGGTTTATTAGGCTAAAACAGACCAAAATGTGGTAGTGTGGAGGAAAGGTTCTGCATAAGAATGGCGGCACCTGTCAGGCAGGAAAGGGAAAAAAGGCCCTTACCCTAGATTCATACAACTCAGTCTTTAATAGCCCCTGAGTTTGCTCAGACCTTCTTAAGGGCCCTCCAATAATGTCTTTATTGTAGGCCCAAAATGGCTGCAGCCTGCAGACTCTTCCATAGGACACAAGCTTGACAGACTGGGGCCACAGGGATTCAGGAGAGTGGAGCTAGTGTGTTTCCCCAGGGTTGTATCATATGAAGGGGTGTGCTTGAGGTAAAGATGGCATCTCTGGGTGGTATAGGAGAGAGTCTCAGCACAGGGACCCTGGCTGCTGTTCCACCAGCCTTCTCTGCAAAGCCAATCTACCAGTTTCTCTCTGTATGACTCCAGTTTGATTTTAAGTGCTTTCCCTTTCCTCACCCAGAGTGAATGGTTGGGAATGAGACTTCGTGCTTATCCTTTTAAGAGGGCACCTGGGCTTCCAGCAGGCTGTCATCTCTTCCTAGCTAATATTATCCCTATCTATTTTCATAGCCAGATGTTATGTGAGCTTCTCTTCCTGGTTCTAGTCCTCTGGCTAGAAAGTCTTGTGGGATTGAGAATTCTCACTCCTGAGGGGAGACCTTAGCAGCTAGGCTACCTCTCCAGAGTTTGAACCATTTTATGTGTTTGCCTTTTTTGGTTTCAACTCTACCTACAAATTCTGATATGTCTTCTGTAAATCCTTGGTCATAAGACTTCTGTTAAGCTAGTCTTCATTGTTTATTTAGGTTGATTATTCCATAATTAAGTTGTAATATTTCTTTAATGAAGAGGTGAGTGTAAACTTCAACCTATACTGTCACCATATTGGATCCTCTCTCAAGAATATTTAGCTTTAATTTTAAAGGTTTTCTAATAAATTGTTAAAATATTTATCATAGTTATATATCTTAAATACACATTTAAATGAATAAGGCAGACAGTGTTTAAATAGTAGTAAATATGTGCTTTAGAAATATTAATCAAAATAAGACTAATAATCTTGGACTTAATATTTTATGAAATTATATATGGAAATTTTACTATTATTATTTTTTCAAAACATACTTGCCTCTGTTTACTAAATAAGAGGAAGTTAGAACCACTGACAATATAAAATAAATGAGATTATGTAGCTTTATGGGATTTATATTTTTTGTGACTGACTTGTACATAAGCCTTCAAAAAATGATGAAGGATGAAGAGAACAGGAAAAAATGCTAGAACTGGGTAAATGACTTCCTTTACTATCACAATGTAGAAAAAACACATTAATCACTGAGCTTTCTATTTTCTTTTCACTTGACTTGTTAGATGGAGCTATGGTCCTATGATTCCCCCAAGTTCAATCTACCAATCTACATTCCTGATGGATATTACTGATTTTGGGTCACTGCTTTTTAGTTATTAAGTCTGTAGCTTCCAGGTACAAAAGAGTAATGCTCAGTATCTCATTATTTGAATTCCAAGTAATAGAAGAAGATTCTTTTGTGTGTGCAAGTTTTATGTTAATCTGAAAAAAGTAAAAGAATAAGGATCTGGAAATTGTTTAACAAAATTTAAAACGACCACAAAATGGGACTCATTGAAGTCCGAAATGAAATATAAATCTCTACATGTATATTTACTTAAACTTTTCAATAGTGGGTATATAAAAAAATCCACCCTTTAAAAATGTAAACTAGAATTTCTATTCATTCTGTGAATATAAAAAATGTATGTAGGACAAAAACCATCTGTACAGTAAATATTAGATGTAACTCAATACAATTTATTTTACAACCACCTTCTTTCAAAGTTCATTTTTTTGTGTGTGTAGAAGAGTGGTTTCTAAAGCAAAAAGACAAATCCCAAAGGATATGCATATGCCAGTCAATTCTAGGCAAAACTCAGAAAAAGGTATTATATTTCTTATGATACATATGTTCTAAAACCAAGAAAGGATAATTGACATATATCAGTCTTCTCAGGTATTTTTGGCAAGTATTTTTATTCCTTAGGTATACAGTTTACCTTTAAAAAATAATGTTTGTACATTGTAAAGAAAATTAATGTGGCTTTTTAGGTTTTATCAGTTACAAGGAATTGCATGGCTTGGAAGGACTGAAAGTCCCTAGAGTAATCTAAGGGCAATGAGCACAATTTTTTTAAAAAAAAAATCAGTTTACTACAAAGCATGTATATAAAAGTCTCTTCCTTCATTGATGTCCTTTAAGTCATAGTTTAAATCAATCTGTTAGAGCTTTAATCATTCTGCGTTCTTTTTGAATTTGACTTGTAACTTGCACATTTTCACATACTGCCATTATTTACACTCTTGTTATCTTTAATAGCTAAAATGTATCCTATGATTTGCAATTTTACAAGATTCTTTGACTGGTGCTAGGAGTCCATGTAACTAAGCAGAAAATGTGCATTCTTTTTTTTTTCTTTCTTTTTTTTATTTTTTAAATTTCATTATTTTTCAAGTACAGTTTTAGATTTCTCCCATCCCAGCCCACCCCGACCTGTGCTCCCCACCTTCCTCCCATTTCCACCCCCCTTAGTTATTGTCCCTGTGTCCTTTATACTTGTTCCTCTAAATCCCTCCCCTTTTCCCCCTTAAATTTCCTCCCTTCTCCCTTCTGGTTGCTGTCCCCCTGTACTCTATTTCAGTGTCTTTGTTTTTATTTTGCTTGCTTGCCTGTTTTGTTATTTAGCTTCCTGTTAAAGGTGAGATCATGTGGTATTTGTCTTTCAACATTTGGCTTATTTCACTCAGCATAATGCTTTCCAGTTCCATCCATGCTCCTGCAAAGGGTACTAGCTCCTTCTTTCTCCCTGATGCATAGAATTCCATTGTGTATATGTACCATAATTTTTTGATCCATTCATTTACTGACAGGCACCTAGGCTGCTTCCAACTCTTGGCTATCGTAAACAGTGCTGCTATGAACATTGTGGTGCATAGGTTCTTTGAGATTGGTGTTTTAGGGTTCTTGGGATATAATCCTAGCAGTGGAATTGTTGGGTCTAAAGGCAGGTTAATTTTTATTTTTCTGAGAAAATTCCATAGTTTTCCATAATAGTTGTACCAGTCTACAATCCCACCAACAATGGATTAGGGTCCAATTTTCTTCACAACTTCTTCAACATTTGTTGTTTGTTGCTTTGTTTATGATAGCCATCCCAACCAGTGTAAAGTGGTATCTCATTGTGGTTTTAATTTGCATCTCTCTGATGGCTAGTGATGTTGAGCATCTTTTCATGTGTCTCTGGATATTCTGTATGTCCCCTTTGGAGAAGTGTCTGCTCAAGTCCCTTCCCCATTTTTTAATTGGGTTAGTTGTTTTCTTAGAGTGCAGTTGTGTGAGTTCTTTGTATATTTTGGAGATTAAACCTTTGTCTGAAGTATCATTGGCAAATATGTTTTCCCATACACTTGGTTGTCTTTTTAATTTAATACTGTTTTCTTTAGCCATGCAGGAGCTTTTTATTTTGATGAGATCCCATTTGTTTATTCATTCCTTTATATTCCTTGCTCTAGGGGACACATCAGTAAAAATGTTGCTGAGATTTTCCTGCCAATGTTCTCCTCTAGGACGTCAATGGTGTCATGGCTTATATTTAAGTCTTTTATCCACCTTGAATTTATTTTGGTGTATGGTGTAAGTCTGTGCTCAAGTTTCTTTTTTTTGCATGTAGCTGTCCCGTTCTCCCAACACTATTTGTTGAAGAGGCTATCTTCACTCCATTTTATGTTACTGCCCTCTTTGTCCAATATTAATTGACTGTAGAGAGTTGGGCTTATTTCTGGGCTCTTTGTTCTGTTCTATTGGTCTATGTGCCTGTTTTCTTGCCAGTATCAGGCTCTTTTGATTACAGTGGCCATGTAACCTAGTGTGATATCAGGTATTGTGATCCCTCCTACTTTGTTCTTCTTTCTCAAAATTACAGCTGCTATTTGGGGTCATTTATGGTTCCATATAAATTTTTGAAGTGTTTGTTCTATGTCTGTGCAATATGCTATTGGTACTTTAATAGGTATTGTATTGAATCTGTAAATTGCTTTGGGTAGTATGGACATTTTGATGATGTCAATTCTTCCAATCCATGAGCACAGTATATCTTTCCATTTGTTTTTGTCTTTCTTGATTTCTTTCCTCAGTGTTGTGTAGTTTTCTGTATACAGGTCTTTTACCTCCTTGGTTAGGTTTATTCCCAGATGTTTTGTTTTGTTTTGTTTTGTTTTGTTTTTGCTATATCAAATGAGATTTTTTCCTTTATTTCTGCTTCTGCTGATTCATTGTTGGTATACAAAAATGCCTTTTATTTCTCGATATTGACTTTGTAACCCGCTGTTTTGCCAAATTCATTAATTTGTTGAAGCAGTTTTTTGGTAGAGTCTATATTATTTTCCATGTACACTTTAGTGCTTTTAGTCTATATGCCATGTAGTTCTGCTCTGATCTTGGTTATTTATTTCCTTCTACTTGCTTTGGGCTGTCTTTGTTTTTGTTCCTCGAGTTCTTGCAGGTGTAGGGTTAGGTTGTTTGTTTGAAATGTTTCTATCTTCTTTAGCTAGGCCTGTATTGCTATAAACTTCCCTCTCAGGACTGCCATCGCTGTGTCCCATAAGTTTTGGGTTGTTGTGAGTTCATTTTCATTTTTTCCACAAACTTTTTATTTCTTCCCTAATTTCATTCTTGACCCATTTGTTGTTTAATAGCATACCATTCAGTCTCCATGATTTGGGGTGTTTTCAGTTTTTACCTTTGGCGTTGGTTTCCAATTTCAGTCCCTTGTGGTCAGAGAAAATGCTTGATATGATTTCAATTTTCTTGAATTTGTTGAGGCTCATTTTATGTCCTATCATATGGTCTATCTTTGAGAATGTTCCATGTCCATTTGAAAAGAATGTGTGTTTAGCTTCTTTGGAATGAAGGGCTCTCTATATATATCAGTTAAGTCCATTTCATCTAGGGTGTCGTTTAATGCCACAATATCTTTGTTGAGATTTTGTTTGGAAGATCTGTCCATTTTTGACAGTAGAGTGTTAAAATCCCCAAGTATAATTGTGTTGCTGTCAATATCTTTCTTGGAGTCCTCTAAGGTTTTCTTTATATATTTGGATGCTCCTATGTTGGGTGCATATATATTTATGATGTTAATGTCTTCTCGGTGGATTCTTCTTTTGAGTATTATGGAGTGACCTTCTGGGTCTCTCTTTATGGCCATTTTTGGATGTCTGATATGAGAATTGCTACCCCAGCTTTTTTTTTCTTGTCCTTTTGCTTGGAAAATTTGTTTCCAGCCTTTCACTTTTAATTTGTAATGGTCTTTTGTCCTGAGGTGGGTCTCTTGTAGGCAGCATATGTGTAGGTCATGCTTTCTTATCCATTCAGCTATTCTGTGTCTTTGGATTGGAACATTTAATCCATTTATGTTTAAGGTTATTATTGATAGGTACTTATTCACTGCCATTTTTGTACCTGTGTTCTTCTCTTTCTCTCTCTTTTCCTTCTTTTCCTTAAAGCAGTCCTTTTAGTATTTCTTGTAGGGCTGGTTTGGTGGACACATATTTTTTAGACATATTTGTTTTGTCTTGGAAGCTCTTCATTTGGCCTTCTATGTTGATTGAGAGCCTTGCTGGGTAAAGTAGGCTTGGTTGTAGGCCTCTGTTTCTTATTGCTTGGAATATTTCTTGCCATTCTTTTCTTGCTTGGAGTGTTTCCATTGAGAAATCAGTAGCTAACCTTATTGGGGCTCCCTTGTATGTTACTTTCTTTTTCTCCCTTGCTGCCTTTAAGATTCTATCTTTGTCTTGGAATTTTGCCATTTTAATGATGATGTGTCTGGAAGTGGGCTTGTTTGAGTTTCTCTTGATTGGGACTCTCTGTGATTCCTGGATTTGTGAGACTTTTTCTCTCATCAAATTATTTTCTCTCATTACTCTTTTGAGTAGGTTTTCTATCCCTTGTTCTTCTTCTTCTCCTTCTGGTATTCCTATTATTCAGATATTATTACGTTTCATATTGTCTTGCATTCCTCTTAATCCCTCTTCATTCTTTCTGAGCCTCTTTTCCTTTTCTTTCTATGAGGTGTTTTTCACTTTGTCGTCCAACTTGCTAATCCTATTCTCTGCCTCATCTATTCTACTTTTGAAACTTTCTACTGTGTTCTTCAATTCAGAAATCTGCACTTCCTCTTGCCCCTTGCTGATAGTTTCTATTTCCTTTTTCATGTTGATGTAGTTTGCAGAGAGATCATTGTAGTTCCCCTGTAGTTTCTGGTAACTCATTGGTGAGCTCTTTGAACTTTCTGATAACCAGTGCCTTGAATTCAATATCTGATCGTTGACTTGCCTCTATTTCATCTAACATTCTTTCTGAGGCTTCTGGCTTTTCTTTCATTTGGGGATTGTTTCTTTATCTTCCCATTGTTTGTGAGACTCTTCTTGTCAGCCTCAGCTTCTAAAATTGATCTGTTCTGACTCCCTGGGTTTATGGTGTGAATTTCTGTGGTCAAATACCTGTGAATTTCAGTGGTGTAGACTCTTGCAGGTATCTTGATGTTCTCCACTTCCACCTAGTTCTTTTTTTGTGTGTGTGTAATTAGTTGGAGGGGGAGGCAAAATGGTTTATGACAACAGAAGGGTATTTTATGATATTTACAGTCACAGCCAGTTGAGAAGAAATGGATGATCTTTAGGCTATATATAGTGTTAACTGTAATCTTCAACTCAACTTGCCACTTTTATAAAATGAGGGACAAAATATAAGCCTCTCATTGGGGAGGGAAGGCTTGTGAGTTGGAACTAGAAAGCAGTGAGGTTGTGGGAGGTCATATTTTGAGGTAAGGTGATAGTAAGGAATAGTAAATAGGTGTAGTGTGTGAGCAAATAGAGTTAATTACTCCAGTAATAGAATTCAGGAACTTGCAAAATGGGCTAAGATCTGGGAGATTTGTTGTGAAGTATTTACAGTTATATAGAACAGCCATTATTTATAATAGTTTTAGAGCAACAGTCATATGACTGACTCTATGAGATCTGTTTGAATAGGTGGTGTAGAGCTTCGGGTAGTGTGCTAGAAGAAAACAAGAGGCCTGATGTTTAGAAAATTAGAAATACATTGTGGAGGAAAGAACAGAAGAAGCCTGTCAAATAATACAATATAACAAGCCAAGACTAAGGAGCTATACAGAAGGAGGAGGAATACAAAGATACTATTAAAATAGAAAAGAAGTGAGAATAATGAAAAAAAAAGTAATACAAGTATGAAGCAACTTGTGGCTTCTCTGCTATTGCAAAGTGAACTTTGTCTCTCTGTCTCTATTGTTGAGATGCCCTCTCTTTGGGTCCCACTCTGGTCTTTTCACAGTTTCCAGTTGTTTGTGTCTTTTGTAGGTAAAAGAAAACAAAGCTGCAAAGAAACAAAAGAAAACAGCACAAAAAAAAAAGGCAGGAGAAGGAAGGAAAAAGCGATGTTTGGGGAGAAGGGAAGAAGGACTAAAACAGGAAAAAAGGAAGGAGAGGATCAAAGTATTGAAAGATAAAGCAATAATAAAATTAAAAATGTATAAGATTACTAAAAAAAAAAAAAGAAAAGAAAAGAAACACAAAACAAAACAAAAAAACTTCCCTTGTTGGTTTTAAACTTTCCAAACTGATTTTTCTGGTTGCAGCAGGAGCTGTCTGTGGGCTGGATTGCCAGTGCGCACCAGCCAGTCTACCAGAGTGGTATGCACGTGCCCTCGCAACTGCCAGGCTGTCTGGGTCCCTCAGTCTTTGGCATAGTACTCCCTCGCTGCCAGGCTAGGTGGGAATCAAGCCAAGCCGTCATAGGAGAGTACCTCAGTCCACTTTCCAAAAAAAACACAAAAACCCTCTCCAGACAGCTTGCCTCTCAGCCCAGCCCAATCCCCAGCCAGACTGGTGGCAACAATGCACCTCTCAATTCTCTCGGGCTGGCAACCACAGAGTCCGAAGATGAACACGGCCCTTTGTTCTTGTTACTCTCTGCTCTCTGTGTAAACTCAAGAAGACCACCTCTGCCTGGCGCTGCCCAGACGGGGAGGGAGAAAGCTGCTGACCTACGCTGGTCGCTTGCTGAGGCTGCTGGGTATCCCGGCTCCCAAGGAAAACTCCTCTGGTGCTGGTCCCAGACCCAACGCTCCTGTCTCCATTCAACTCCCCTATGCACCACCAACCTGCCGCTGACCAGACCCTCAGCGTCCATCGCAGTCGCTGCTCTTCCAACTTCATAAATGCTGTGGATCTATTAGTTGATTGCACTGTTTCTCAGTAGCTCGGCCAGGATTTTAACCCATGTGTACTGGAGCTGGAATACTCTCTGTCCTACTCCATCACCATCATTCTTCCTTCCCTGTACATTCTTTAGAGACACAGCATGAGGTTACTGCTACCTCTTCTAGCTGTGGGGTCTCAATTCTTAACCTCACTCATCAACATTTCTACATCTTGAAGAATTGTTTTGATGCTTACATTTAAAAAATTCCTAATACAAGGACAACATGGTGGCTCAGGTGATGTTGGATGTTGTCACTTTAGTTTTTCTTTCTCCTAAGCTGTCTTCCTGTGACATTAGGAGCATTTTGTGAATTCAGGGAATACCCCAGAAGTCATAGCTATCACAGAATAATTCTGTGAGAGGATCATTAGATTCAGGATTTGGGAGCTGGAATTAGAAATATCTTGGTGATTAAAGGTTTCTGAGACAATGAAATGTAAAATCAAAAGAAGCATTTTATAGCATAGTCTTTCCAGGATAATCCAAATTTGTATTCATGGAACACAGGACCCTTCCACACTTAACCCTTGCCTTTTGACCCAGACTTATGATGGTGCTCTGTGTTTCAGCCCTATTGGCTTCAGCCATATGATTCTCACAGTGTTTCCTTTCTTAACACCTGTTCTTCTCCCACTACTCATTCATAGTCTACCATTTGTCTGGAAAATCCCAAATCACTTGAGAATTAATTTTAGGTTTATTCTATATGGTAATTTCCCTGGTGGTTCTCTGAGTGGAATTAAGTGCCTATTCTCTGAGTTTTTATAATTACAGCTATATCATTACGTGGATGAAAATTGCACTTATAGCATTTTCAGATCATGTCCTACATTTACTATTCATTGTCTTTTTTTATCTTCTGTACCTTCTAGGTGCTCCAAGTTAAGGGGGGAGAAAAATAAGCAAATAGTTATAATATTATATAGAAAGGGCAATTATATATATATATATATATACATACACATATATATATATATATATATATATATATATATATATATATTTTCCTCCATTTCAATAAGAAATGGAGGAAAATGGCTAGTGCAATATTGAGCCAGGTGAGATTGCATAAACCAAGAATAGAGATGGGAAGTAGCATGAGGTGAGTGGAAAGTGAGAAGCAGATAGTGTTTAAAAGAGATACCAGAGAGGTAGGCAATAGACAAATCACAGGAAGTCTGGTACTTTATGTTAAACAACACCAAATAATTAAATGGATTAAATGTGGGGGCCATAATGACATAATCATATTTGAGTTTCATATCACTCTGTCAGCTTTGTAGGGGAAGAAGCCTGGAGTTGAGTTTGTTTTTTTTTTTTTCTATAATGCGGTGAGAGATGATAAGGCCCTCTATTTGAACACATTAGGGCTGGGGTATCTGTGAGATGCTGATGATAGCTTGTGAAGATGCTGGTGATAGCTAGATATTCAAGTTTGCCTTGAGGAGAAATAATCTAGACTGGAGGAAGAGATTTGGAAGTAGTCAACACACAGGTGGTACTTGAAAATTGAAATTAGAGAGTCCTTGGAGAGCATGAACCTAGTTAAGAGAATGGTGAACCATGTATGGGATATGGGATTGAGGATATCACCATTTACGGATGGTCAGAGGAGAGGGGCCATAAAGAGAAAGTAAAAAGATAACCAGTGTGGTGTCACTGAAGCCAAAGAAAGAGTTAAAGAAGGAGAGAATCACCCACACACTCAAATGTAGCAATTGACTCTTATAGAATAAGGATTGATGAATATACATTAAATTTGAAAGTCAGGGGGGAAAAGGCAGAAAACTGTACGTGAACAACAATAAAATTAAAAAAAATTAAATTCACTAAAAAAATAAGTCAAATAAAATAGCAACAAAAGGAATTTCAGTTAGAATAGTACGCAAGAGCCATTCCACCCTGGATTCAGAGTTAACAGGATGGGGAGAGATTGAATCTATAGATATTTGGGGTGGTTATAGCAAAAGATAATAGGAAAAAGGCATGAAGAATCTAAAATGAAAATTGTGAAGTTTATCCAATTTATCTGCTAGAGGGTCTAGATTGGATCTAACTATAAGATTACATTTGATGAGTGAAAAAATAAAATTTAAGAGTTCAGAAATAGAGTGATTTAGAAGATGACAAGACCCAAGTCATGGCCTAGAGAATAGGTGAAGAGAAGTTTAGATTCAGATTTATAACTTTGTGAGTGGTGAGCTAAAATATTAATCTAGAGGTTTGCTTTATATATTGAGTTCTGAAAGTTGTTTACTACAAGTATTTTTAGATGCATGTGCATTTCTAATCATATGGTATTATTTTTTCTTTAAAATTTAACTTTGAATTTTATATGGCTTTATAGTAAAATTGCTACTGCAGCTTTCCTTTTGTTCATTTGTGGTTAAACTTTTCACTATATTTTCAGTTTTCTCTATTGTTTTATTTTTAATGTGTCTCTTATAGATATACTATGCAATACCTTTTTTAAAATCAAATTTAAGACAGATTCTTGATTAGTATGTTAACTTATCTACACTCTTACAATTAGGTTACTATTAATATTTAATGGTTTTCTTTTCTCATGTCTTCTTTAAATTACTATACTGTTTTCTTATTTGCAATCTTTTTCCTATACACCATTGGACAGGTTAAGTTTCTCTCTTTCTCTCTTTTTCTCTCTTATGACTCCTAACTTTTTAAGAAACATAGTTATGTTTTCTATCTATATCATTGTTTAGAAATAGCTATATTATATCCTTAAGGAAAAAGTTATTATGATTGTGTGGTCCCATCTCCTTCTTGATCTCATATATAAAGTCTGTCCAGAAGGTATCCAGGCATATAATATGAAAATTAGAGATATTTACTGAAGAAGACAACAAGGTACAAAAACACTGTAGACAGGACAATGATGCCTCAGTCCCCTCCAAAGTAGGCACATTGGGGCCTCACACAGTTCTCCAAGTCACCATCAGCTGCCCCATTGTGTTTTTCTAAATATCATCAACAGTCTGAAATTTCTTCCCTTTCAAAGGTCATTTTAGTTTTGGGAGGAGCCAGAAGTCACAGGGTGCCAAATTGGGCTATGCAGGGGCTGAGTCACCTGGGCGATTTGATGTTTCACCAAAAACTCTGCATGCGAAGTGATGCATGAGCAAGCATGTTGTTGTGATGAAGCTGCCAATCATGAGTTGCCCATAGTTGTGGCTTTCTGAATCATCTGAATAGGTTCTGTGGAAGAATGTTTGTGCTTAATGCAAAATTTGATGCAGATTCATTGATCTCCTTGCTCAGTCATTTTAAATGAGATGGCCACACAGTACACATGCTAACTCAGCAGGTATTACCACCTCCACTGACTAGTACAGTGAAAGCATCATTGTTTATGAATGCACATTCCAGTCCATTCTCCTTGGCTTCCATATTACATTGATGCCATGCAAAACATTCTCATTATATTAACAATGGCTGGGCTTTTTCTGGACAGACCTATGGTATATACTTGTTATTTATATCTCAAAATCTTTACTGTAGCTTACTCATTCTTTCTATATTTTGTATTTATTTTATAGTTGTATTTATCACCTGACTAAATTGCCTTCTGAAAGAGTATTTTTAAATTTTCTTTTTGCTTTAAAACTTCAGAATTTCTATGCCTAAGAAAAATTTTATCACACCATATACTTAAAGGATATATTATTGGTTATAAATGTTGAGGTTCAAATCCTTTACCTTTAATATTTAAAATATTATCCCATTGTTATTTTGCACCTGTGATGTTGAAAGGTTTGATTGTTGTTGTTTGTAGACCTTTTTAAAAAATCATTTGAACCTTGTAAACATTTTCCTTTGTCCTTGAACCTCATACTTTCTGTGTTTATTTTTGACATTTTGATGTTTGTTAAAATTATATGTTCCTTTTCTGTGTATTTCATTATCTTCATTTATTACTTTCAGGGTGGTTATTCTGCAGATTTGTAATTGTGCTTTTGTCTAAGCTGTTAATCATTTCACCTGATACAAAATGTTGTATTTATTATCTCTTTAAAAATATCAATTGGATTCCAAGATGATTAATTATGAAGATTCTTGGAAGATGTGAAACAAAAATTTGGACTGTATTTTAGATCTTTAAATCAATTTAGGATAATAGAAGAACCAACCTCTTCAGTAAATTAGGGAAAAAGTCATGTTGGTGGGTAACAGAAATAAGAGACAGAGGTGTGAAAGGAAAAGACAGAGACTCTTAGGTGGATGAACTATCACATGTAGGGAAGGAAAGTTTCCCTCTGAAATAGGAGAAACCTAAGCATGTTTATAGGCAAGAGAAAAATTAGAAATGCAAGAGATTGAGTTATTTATGTTGTAAATTTACAGGAAATATAAAAGGTTAAATGACTTATTTGTAATTGTTTGTGAAACAATCAGCAGTACCTCAAATAAAAATATTTGACATAAGTTATTCTTACCACCCTTCTCTCTTCAGGTCTTCTTTATATCTGTTCATAAAAATATTGTTGTCCTCTTAATAGCATAAAGTAAATGAGAGAAATGTTATGAAATTAAAATTTTAGTTTAGTAACAATAAATAACACACCATAAAACTTTCATAGACTGGACTAAACGAAAGAAATGAAACATATTTATTATCCTAGATTGTTGGAACATCTTTCAAAGCACATAGAATAACATCTAAGTTTAGACATTGTTCTAGAGTTACACCATTAAATATAGTACCATTATCCAGATGTGGCTCTTTAATTTTATTTTTTATTTTTTATTTAATTGCTCTTCAAGTACAGTTTTCTGTCTTTTATCCAATCCCAGCCCAGCCCCCAATCCTCCCCACCTCCCTCCCACCCCCCTTAGTTGTTGTCTATGTGTCCTTTATACTAGTTCCTATAAATCCTTCCCCTTTTCCCCCTGAAATTCCCTCCCCTCTGGTCACTGTCACACTGTTCTGTATTTCAGTGTCTTTGGTTATCTTTTGCTTACTTGTTTGTTTTGTTGTTTAGCTTCCCGTTAAGGGTGAGATCATATGGTATTTGTCTTTCAACACCTGGCTTATTTCACTCAGCATAATGTTTTCCATTTCCATCCATGCTGTTGAAAAGGATAGGAGCTCCTTTCTTTCTTCTGCATAGAATTCCATTGTGTATATGTACCATAATTTTTTGATCCATTCATTTACTGATGGGCACCTAGGTTGATTCCAACCCTTGGCTATTGTAAATTCTGCTGCTATGAACATTGGTATGCATAGGTTCTTTTTGATTGGTGTTTTAGGGTTCTTAGAATATACTCCTAGCAGTGGAATTGCTGGGTCAAAAGGCAGCTCAATTTTTAGTTTTCTGAGAAAAATTCCACACTGTTTCCCATAGTGGTTGCACCACTCTGCAATCCCACCAACATTGTATTAGGGCCCACTTTTCTCCACAACTTCTCCAACACTTGTTTGTTGCTTCATTTATGATGGCCATTCTGACCAGTGTGAAATGGTATCTCACTGTGGTTTTAATTTGCATCTCTCTGATAGCTAGTGATATTGAGCATCTTTTCATGTGTCTCTGTATCTTCTATATGTCCTCCTTGGTGAAGTATCTGTTCAAGTTCTTCGCCCACTTTTTAACTGGGTTTCTTGTCTTAGAGTGGAGTCACGTAAGTTCTTTGTATACTTTGGAGATTAAAACCTTGTCTGAGGTATCATTGGCAAATATGTTTTCCCATACAGTTGGTTCAATTTTATTTTAACACTGATTTCTTTAGTCGTGCAAAAGCTTTTAATTTTGATGATATCACATTTGTTTATTCTTTCCTTTATGTCCCTTGCTCTAGCAGACATATTACTAAAAAAGTTGCTGTGCGAAATATCTGAGATTTTCTTGCCAGTGATCTTCTCTAGGACTTTAATGGTGTCACAGCTTATATTTAAGTCTTTTATCCATCTTGAATTTATTTTGGTGTATGGTATTAGTTGGTGCTTGAGTTTCATTTTTTTGTACATAGCTGTTCAGATCTGCCAACACCATTTGTTGGAGAGCCTATCTTTACTCCATTTTATGTTGATGCCTCCTTTGTCAAATATTAATTGCCCATAGGACTTCAGTTTATTTCTGGGCTCTCTTTTCTGTTCCATTGGTCTATGTGACCATTTTTATGCCAGTACTAGGCTGTTTTGATTACAGCGGCCTTGTAATTCAGTTTGGTATTGGTATTGTGATCCCTCCTACTTTGTTCTTCTTTATCAAAATTGTGGCTGCTATTTGGGGTCGTTTATGGTTCCATATAATTTTTTGAAGTGTTTGTTCTATTTTTGTGAAATATGTTATTGGTACTTTAATAGGTATTGCATTGAATCTGTAAATTGCTTTGGGTAGTATGGACATTTTGATGATAATTCTTCCAATCTGTGAACATGTTTTATGTTTTTATTTGTGTCTTCCCTCCTAATTTCTTTCTTCAGTGTTGTGTAGTTTTCTGCATACAGGTCTTCTACCTCCTTGGTTAGGTTTATTCCAAGGTTGTTTTTTTTTTTTTTTGCTATATTGAATGGATTTTTAAAAAAAATTATGATTCTGCTGTTTCATTGTTGGTATAAAAAATGCCTTTGATTTCTGGATATTGACTTTTTAACCAGCTGTTTTGCCAAATTCATTAATTAGTTCAAGTAGTTTTGGGGTGGAGTCTATAGGATTTTCCATGTACACTATCATGTCATCTGCAAACAATGCCAGTTTTGTTTTCTCCTTTCCAATTTGGATGTGTTTTATTTTCTTATCTTGTTGGATAGCTGTGGCTAAAACTTCCAATACTATATTGAATAGAAGTGGTGAAAGTAGACAACCTTGTCTTGTTCCTGATTTTAATGGATAAGCTTTTAGTTTTGCCCACTGAGTATGATGTTAGCTGTAGGTGTCTCATATATGGCCTTTATTATACTGAGGAATGCTCCCTCTTTTCCCACTTTGCTGAGTGTTTTATCATGAATGGGTGTTGTACCTTATCAAAAGCTTTTTCTGCATCTATTGATATGATCATGTGGTTTTTGTCTTTGCTGTTATTTATGTGATATATTTACTGATTTGGAGTATTGAATCATCCTTGCATCCCTGGGATGAATCCCACTTGGTCATGGTGTGTGATCTCTTTAATGTATTGTTGGATGCGGTTTGCCAATATTTCGTTGAGGATTTTAGTGTCTCTGTTCATCAGTGATATAGGCCTAAATTTTTCTTTCTTTGTTGTGTTTTTATCTGGTTTTGGAATTAGGATGAAGCTGGCTTCATAAAAGAGTTTGGGAATCTTCCATCATTTTGGATGTTTTGGAATAGTCTATGAAGAATAAGGGTTAGCTCTTCTTTAAATGCTTTGTAGAATTATCCTGTGAAACCATCTGGTCCAGGGCTTTGTGTGATGGGAGTTTTTTGATTACTGCTTCAATTTCATCTGCTGTTATGGGTCTGTTCAGGCTTTCTGCTTCTTCTTCATTGAGTTTTGCAAGATTATATATTTCTAGAAATTTGTCGATTTCATTGGGGTTTTCAAATTTTTTGGCATACAGTTCTTCTTAGTAATTTCTTACAATCCCTTCTATTTCTGTGGTATCAGTTGTAATCTCTCCTCTTTCATTTCTCATTGTGTTCATTTGAGTCCTCTCTTCTTTTCTTGATGATACTACTTACAGGCTTGTTGATTTTGTTTATCTTTTCAAAAAACCAGCTCCTGGATTCATTGATCCTTACAATTGTGCTTTTAGTGTCTATGTCATTTAATTCTGCTCTGATCTTGTTTACTGTTTTCCTTCTACTTGCTCTGGGCTGTCTTTTTTGTTGTTCCTCGAGTTCTTATAGTTGTAGGGTTAGGTTGTTTGTTTGAAATGTTTTTATCTTTTTTTAAAGAGGCCTGTTTTGCTATGAACTTCCTTCTTAGGACTGCCATCAGTGTGTCCCATAAGTTCTTGGTTGTCTTGAGTTTATTTTCACTTGTTTACAGAAACTTTTTGATTTCTTTCCTAATTTTATTTTTGACCCATTCATTGTTTAATAACATGCTATTCAACCTGCATGATTTTGAGTGTTTCAGTCTTTTCCTTTGGGGTTGGTTTCTAGTTTCAGTCCTTTGTGATTGGGAAAAGTGCTTGGTATGATTTGAGTTTTCTTGAATTTGTTAAGGCTTATTTTGTGTCCTATAATGTGGTCTGTTTTAAAATGTTCCTTTGTATATTTTGGAGATTAAACCTTTGTCTGAGGTATCATTGGCAAATATGTTTTCCCATACAGTTGGTTGTCTTTTTAATTTAATACTGTTTTCTTTAGCCACGCAGAAGCTTTTTATTTTGATGAGATCCCATTTGTTTGTTCTTTCCTTTATATTCCTTGCTCTAGGGGACATATCCGTAAAAATGTTGCTGCGTGGAATATCTGAGATTTTCTTGCCAATGTTCTCCTCTGGGACTTTAATGGTGTCATGGCTTATATTTAAGTCTTTTATCCACCTTGAATTTATTTTGGTGTATGGTGTAAGTCTGTGCTCAATTTCATTTTTTTGCATGCCCATCAGTAAATGAATGGATCAAAAAATTGTGGTACATATACACAGTGGAATTCTATGCAGCAGAGAGAAAGAAGGCGCTACTACCTTTTGCAACAACATGGATGGAACTGGAAAGCATTATGCTGAGTGAAATAGGCCAGGCATTGAAGGACAAATACCATATGATCTCACCTTTGACAGGAAGCTAAAGAATAAAACAAACAAGCAAACAGAATAAAAACAAAGACACGAAATAGAGAACAAGTGGGCAGCGACCAGAGGGGAGAGGGAAGGGAACTTAAGGGGAAAAAGGGGGAGGGATTTTGAGGAACAAGTATGAAAGACACAGAGATGAGGACTGCGGGGGGGGGGTGGGAGGAAGGGGGGAGACCGGGCGGGGGGGTGGGGTGAGATGAGAGAAATAGATTAAAAAAAATGTACTTGAAAAGTAACTAAATAAAATTTAATATTAAAAAAAAAGAAAAAACATAAAATGTTCCATGTGTATTTGAAAATAATGCGTATTTAGCTTCTTTGGGATGAAGGGCTCTATATATATCAGTTAAGTATATTTTATCTAGGAGGTTGTTCAATGCCACAATATCTTTGTTGATATTTTGTTTGAAAGATTTGTTCATTTTTGACTGTGAGGTGTTAAAATCCCCAGCTATAATTGTGTTGCTTTAAATATCTTTCTTGAAGTCCTCTAAGATTTTCTTGATGTATTTGGGTGCTCCTATGTTGCATGCGTATATATTTACAATATTTTTGTCTTCTTGGTGGATTTTTCCTGTGAGTGTTATGAAGTGACCTTCTGGGTCTGTTTTCATGGCCCTTTATTTGAAGAATATTTCATCTTATATGAGTATTGCTACCTGAGCTTTGTTTTCCTGGCCATTTGCTTAGAAAATTTGTTTGCAGCCCTTCACTTTAGTCTGTGTACATCTTTTGTCCTAAGGTTGGTCTCTTGTAGGCAGCATATATGTGGGTCATGGTTTCTTATCCATTCAGCTATTTTATGTCTTTTGATTAGATCATTTAATCCATTTATGTTTAATGTTATTATTGATAGGTACTTATTCATTGTCATTTTTTTACCTGTGTTTCTCTTTTCCTTCCTTTCCTTAAAGCAACCCTCTTAGTATTTCTTGCAGAGTTGGTTTGGTGGAGGTGTATTCTATTAGAGTTCTTTTGTTTTGGAAGCTCTGTATTTGGCCTTCTATCTTGATTGAGAGCCTTGCTGGGTAAAGTAGCTTTGGTTGCAGGCCTCTGGTTCTCATTACTTAAAATATTTCTTACCATTCTCTTCTTGCTTGGAGTGTTTCCATTGAGAAGTCAGCAGTTAACCTTATTTGGGCTCCCTTGTATGTTACTTTCTTTTCCTCCCTTGTTGCCTTTAATATTCTCTCTTTGTCTTGGAATTTTGCCATTTTAATGATGATGTGTCTTAAAGTGGGCCTCTTTGTGTTCCTCTTGATTGGAACTCTCTGTGTTTCCTGAATTTGTATGACTGTTTCTCTCATCAAATTAGAGAAGTTTTCCATCATTACTTTTTCAAATAAATTTTGTATCCCTCGCTTTTCTTCTTCTCCTTCTAGTATCCCTATTATTTGGATATTATTACGTTTCATATTGTCTTGCATTTCTCTTTATTCCTCTTCATTCTTTCTGAGCCTCTTTCCTTTTCTTGCTCTTTCCGGGAATTTTTTTCTAGTTTGTCCTCCCACTCGCTGATCCAATGTTCTGCTTCATTGATCCTGCTTTTGATTCCTTCTACTGTGTTTTTCAGTACCGAAATTGTATTCTTCATTTTCTCTTGGTCCTTGCTGACTGTTTGTACCTTCTTTTCATGTTGGTATGGTCTGCAGTGAGTTCATTGTAGATCCCCTGTAGTTTCTGGTAGCTCACTGTGAGCTCTTTGAACTTCCTGATCACCAGTGCTTTGAATTCAATATCTGATAGTTGACTTGCCTCTATATCATCTAGCATTTTTTCTGAGGCTTCCTCCTTTTCTTTCATTGGGAGGTTGTCTCTTTGTCTTCCCATTGTTTGTGAGACTCTTCTTGTTATCTTCAGCTTCTTATAATGATCTGTTTGGCTTCCTGGGTTTATGGTGTGAACTTCTGTGATATAATACATGTGAGATTCAGTGGTTCAGTTTTCTTGATCTCCCCATCTCACTGGTCTTGGGCTGCCCTTTATGTTGGCTCTGAGTCTGTCTTTGGGTTTTGATTGTTTTGGGGTCTATTGTGGGTCCTTCCCACCAGTTTGTGAACTGATGGTCCTTCTATCCACTACCCAGTTTAATTTGTTGTGCTGGTGAGGGTGGGTTGTGTTGAAGCTAGTTCTTCTGTGTGTTCAGGGTTTTGAGGATTCTCTTTTGCTCTTGTTCAGTTTTTTTTTTTCCCCTGGGTAGTTTCTCCACTGTTTAGTTTTATTTCCAGATAGGTCTTGGGTTGAGGTTTGTTTAGTTTCCACTCTCCTTCACCTTCTTTTGTTGTTTTATGTTGGTGATTCCTTTGTTGTTGGGTTTCCTCTTCCAGTGTGGGTCATGGTGTTCAACGCTTCTACCTATTCTTTTTGTTGTTGTTGTTGTTGTTGTTGTTGTTGTTCATTTGGAGGGAAAGGGAAAATGGTTTATGACAGCAGGATAGTATTGTATGATATTTACAGTAGCAGCTGGAAGAGAAGGGATAGGAGATCCTTTAGGTATGCATAGTGATAACCATAATCTTCAACCTAATCAGCCACTTTTTAGAAAGGATGGAAATAAGATAAGGCTGTTGTTGGGGAGGGAAGGTTTGTGAGTTGGATCTAGAAAGCAGTGAGGTTGTGGGAGGTCAGATTCTGAGGTAAGGTGAGAAGAAAGGATGGTAAATAGGTGTAGTGTGAGAGAGAATAGAGTTAACCACTTCAGTATTATAGTTCAGGAAACAATGAAGTGGACTAGGATCTGGGGGGGAGGTGTTGTGTAGTATTTGTAATAGTATGTAACAGCTATTATTTACAATAATATTATAGCAACAATCATATGATAGAATCTATGAGATACCAAGATTAGGGGGTATTGGACCTTCAATAGTGTGCTAATGGAGCAAGGTGAATTAAAGGACAATAAATTAGCAATATACTATGAATGAGGGGACAGGGGAAACCTGTCAAGTGATACAATATATCCAGCCAAGGCAATGAAGACTATACAGAAAGAGGAAGAATACAAAGATACTATTAAAATAAAAGATGTAAGAATAATGAAAAATAATGAAAAATAATACAAATATGCAGTAACTTATAGGTTTTCTGCTATAGCAAAGTGAAATTTGTCTCTCTGTGTCTATTGTTGGGATGCCCCCTCTTTGGCTCCAACTCTGGTCTTTTTGTAGCTCCAAGTTTTTTGTCTCACTTGTGGGGGAGAGAAAAAAGGCAGCAGAAGGGAGGAAAAAGTGATGTTTGGAAAGAAAGAAAGAAGGAATAGAACAAGAAAGAAGGAAAGAAAGGGTTAAAGTATTGAAAGATAAAACAACAATAAAGTTAAAAAATAAAAGATTATTAAAAACAAACAAACAAAAAACCTCTTGTTGGTTTCCAGCTGGCCAAACTGGTTTGTCTGGTCTCACTGGCTGCAGCTGTCTTAGGGGCGATTGGTGTGGCTTTTCTCCCTTGTCTTAGGGGTGATTGGTGTGGCTTTTTTCCCTTCTCTGTGTACTCAGCTGGCTCACGAGTGCTATCCCAAGATCCAGACAGGCACCTTTCTGCAATGCTCCCCTGAGAGCAGTCTTTCCCCTGGAGTCCTTTTAGAGCAGTCTTTGCTTGGGAGTCACTGTCATGGGCTGGGGTTCAGGCATGTGCTCCAGGCCAGGCTTCCCTGTTCCTGCAGGCTTGGGCGCAAACCTTTCCCAGTACTACAGGGAATGCAAGGCGACTCTCTAATCTCCCAAGCTGACTACCACAGACTCCACAGATGATCAAGGCCCCTATGTTTGCCTCCTCCTGCCTGTTCCTCTCTCTGACACTCGAAGCAAACAGATCTCTCTTGGGCGTTTTCAAACTGCACCTGGCTGGGTAGGGACGAAACTGATGACCCAGCTCTTTCCCAAGGACCCTGCTGCTGGCCCTTGGTTTCCAAAGAGTTTGAGGCAGACCTGGTGTGGCCAGGCGGAGGCAGCAGCCTCAGCCTGAGGCCTCTGTGCTGTTCCCTTGGACCTTATTGAACTGTAGCCATCTCCTCACCATCTGGTGTTTCAGTGTCCATTACAATTTCTGGACTCCTATTTTCCTATATGCTGGGTCACTGTTGGCTATTTGCTGTGTTCCTCTGCAGATCCGCTAGGCTTTTCTCCCACGCGTAGGGGGAAGCAGAATCCTTTGTCCTACTCTGCTGCCATCTTCTCCTAAATTAATTTTAAATTAATTCAAAGTCAATGAAATATTTAAAATGTAATGCAATTAAGATTTATTTCATCAGTTACACTAGCCACATGTCAAGTCTCAGTAGCCGTATGTGGTTAGTTGCTGCTATATAAACAACAAAATATAGGACATTCCCATTATGGCAGAA
Organism: Artibeus jamaicensis; assembly: GCF_021234435.1. Lineage (NCBI taxonomy): Eukaryota > Metazoa > Chordata > Mammalia > Chiroptera > Phyllostomidae > Artibeus > Artibeus jamaicensis. The sequence goes on from NW_026521717.1 coordinate 3,115,140, forward strand.
ATTTTTGTAGGATAGCACTGCCCTACAGATTTCTACAATGTAGGTTTCTTGCCTACTTTTTGACTTTGAAACCTCAGTTGCCTTTGTTCACTCCACTCCATTCCCATTCTCAAATAGTCTGAGCTTGTTCCTACTTTAGGGTCTTTGTATTTTTTTAAAATTTATTTCCAAAGGCTATTCTTCCTCATGTTATTCATGCCTGTGTTCAAATATCAGTAAATCCTTCTGTGACAATCTTCTAAAACAACATTTCTTCCCATTAAACTACATTGACTTCCTTCTTTGTTTTCAAACTACTTTTTGCTATTAACTGCTTATTTTCTGTTTCCTCAAAAGAGTTTGAACTCCATAAGAACAGAGACTTTGTGTTGCTTGTTTTTATAGCTCCAGTATTTACAAGATCTTGAAATAAATATTGTTCAATAAATATTTGTTAAATTAACATATGAATAGTGTTCTATTTTTTGTCATATGACCTTTGAAAGTATCTTAGTAGATGTCTCTGAACATTTGATGCTCTAAATTCTCAGAAATTTTGTTTAGAAGATAACAAAATCATAAAATATTTTTGTATATCTCCCAGAGTTTATTCTTGATTGTTTCTGTACATCATGGAGATTAACAATATTACAGTTATATAAATCAGTATTTTCACACTCATTGTGTTTATATCATATTTTAAAATTTCACCAGAGAGAAGATAATGAGACAGAAGATAGCTAGTAAAGCTAAATAGAAATGAAGGGGGCTGGCAAGCATGGTATTTTAAAACAGCTTTGTAAATCTTCAGCTAAGTTATTTCTACAACTTAGAAATACATCATTTTTAGAAAGAGTTGAGAAAGGGAGTAGAATTTGTCATCAGCTGTGTTTTAAACTGCAATGTTTTTTTAAAAAGCGGTTCCTGGTTCATTGCTCTGATGGGCTTGTAGGAGTAATAGACATGATTTTAAAGAATAAGATCTTTATTTCCTCAATGGGTTAACTTTGTGAAGAACTGAGAATATTTGACAAATATTTTGATCCCTTCACAACTTGGGTCCCTATATTTGAGGTATATGTTATAGGAAACATGACTAAAATCACAGACTACCTATCACATGACAGTAAAGTATAAACCTTGAGACTTTAAGAAATAACTAACCACAAAATCAGATACATCTGTTTTTGTATTGCTTTCTGGAAGAACATAGGAAAAAGCAGTAAAAAAAAAATCTTTGCAGAAAATCAATAAATAAATCAGGACTATAAATCCAAATTTCCAGGATTTCAGTCCTGCTTCTGTCATTTATTAGCTCCATATTTTGAAACACATTATTAAACTTCCTTTTCTCTCAGTTTCTCATCTCACAATGGAGATAATGATAGTATCCAATTCATAGGGCTAATATGAAAGAGTAAATAAACTGATGTATGCAAAGTATATAGAACAGTGCCCAGTGCATCTTCAACACTATATAAATGTTTGTTACTGTTACAGTTTAAGGTATCTATGATTATTTTTGTTATTCTTTTCATTATTCTTGGTCATTTTGTAAAGTTCAATGTGTTTCTAGTTAGTTGTACTTGTATTTGACCACTTACATTTATATACCTGTAAGATGCAGTCAAAACATTTTTTCTTTTCTAATGATTTTATTACATTGACACTGGTTAGAAAAACTATACAGGTTTCAGGTGCACAATTCCACAACACATCATCTGTGCACTATATTCTGTGTTTACCACTCTAAATCAAATCTCCTTCCATTACCATTTATCATCTTTACACCCCCCTCCTAACCCCTCACCTAGCAGCACCACAGTTATCCATGTCCATGAGTTTTTTCTCCTCTTTTCTTTTTTGCTCAATCCCTCCACTCCCCCAACCCAGCCACCCAACTCCCCAACAGTTTTCAGCCTACTCTCTATCTACGAGTCTTTCTCTATTTTGCTCATTAGTTAATTTTGTTCATTAGATTTCACACATGAGTGAGATCATATGGTATTTGTCTTTATCTGACTGGCTTATTTCACTTACCATAATACTCTCTAGATACCTCCATGCTGTTGCAAAGGATAAAAATTTCTTCTTTTTGATAGCTGAGCAGAAGTTTATTGTGTAAATGTATCACGTTTTTTATCCATTCATCTACTGATAGGCACTTAGACTGCTTCCAAATCTTGGTTATTGTAAATAACTTTGCAATAAATATAGGATTGCATATATCCTTTTGAATTAGTTTCAAGTTTCTTTAGATAAATTCCCCAGCAGTGAAATCACTGGGACATAAAGCAGTTCAATTTTAATTTTTGAGGTAACTCCTACTGCTTTCCACAGTGGCTGCAGCAATTTTGCATTCCTACCAACAGTGCATGAGAGTTCCCTTTTCTCTATATCTTCATCAACACTTACTGTTTGTTGATTCAGTGATGGTAGTCATTCTGACAGGTATAAGGTGATACTTTATTGTGGTTATAATTTGTAATCTGTAATTTGTAAATTTTCTTTGACAATTAGTGACATTTAACATGTTTTTATATGCCTATTGGCTATCTGTGTGTCCTCTCTGGGAAGTGTCTGTTCCGGCCCTTTGCACATATTTTAATTGAATTATTATTTTGGTGTTGAATTTTGTAAGTTTTTTAGTTAACTTTGGATATTAACCTCCTGTCAGAAGTATTGACAAATATGTTCTCAAATATCTGTCTTTTCATTTTGTTGATGGTTTTTTGTTTTGTTTGTTTGTTTGTTTGTTTTTATTGCTGTGCAAAAGCTTTTAGTTGATGTGGTCCCATTTGTTTATTTTTTCTTTAGTTTTTCTAGTCTGAAGTGGTATATCAGAAAAAATATTGCTATGAGATATATTCTAGATTTTACTGCCTATGTTTTCTTTTAGAAGTTTTATTGTTTCAAGTCTAACATGTAAGTCTTTAATTCATTTTGAGTTTTTCTTCTGTATGGTTAAGAAGGTGGTCTAGTTTCACTTTTTGCATGTTTCTGTCCAATTTTCCAAACATGACTTATTGAACAAACTGTCTTTACCCCATTGTTTGTTATTATCTCCTTTGTCAAATATTAATTGACCATAAGGTTGTGGGTTTATTTATGGGCTCTCTAATTTGTTCCATTCATCTGTATGTCTATTTTTATGCCAAATATCATGCTGTTTTGGTTACTATGATCTTATAGTATAGTTTCACATCAGGTAGCATAATTTCTCCAATTCTTCTTCCTTAACATTGGTATGACTATTCAAGCTCTTTTAGGTGTTCCACATACATTTTTGGAATATTTGTAGTCATTTTGCAAAATGCACCATTAGTGTCTTGATTGATATTGTACTGAATCTATAGATTCAGTACTTTGGGCAGTATGGACATTTTAATGATGTAATTTCTTCCTATCCATGAACATAGTATATGCTTCCACTCACTTTATCTTCTTCAGTTTGTCTCTTCAGTGTCTTATAATTTTCTGAGTACAGGTATTTTACATCCTTGGTTAAATTTATTTCTAGGTATTTATTACATTTGAAGCAATTGTGAATGGGATTGTTTTCTTAGTTTCCCTTTCAGAAAATTCATTATTAATGTTTAAAAATGCAACTTATTTCTGGATATTTATTTTGTATCCTGCTACTTTAATAAATTCAGTTCTAGTAAGCTTTTGGTAGAGTCTTTAGGGTTCACTATATACAGTATCACATCACCTGCAAATAGTGACAGTTTTACTTCTTCCTTTCCAATTTGGATGCCTTTTATTTCTTCTTCTTGTCTGATTGCTGTGGCTAGGGCTTTAACTACTATGTTGAATAAGAAGGCAAAATCAGACAAACCTGTCTTGTCCCCAATCTTAAGGGGAACACTTGCAGTTTTTGCCCATTGAGTATGATATTGGCTGTGAGTTTGTCATATATGACCTTTATTACATTGAAGTTTGTTCTATCTATTCCCACTTTGCTGAGTGTTTTTTTTAGTCATAGATGGGTGCTGTATTTTATCAAATACTTTATCTTCATCTGATAATGTGCTTATGTGCTTTTATACAACATTTTATGTGACATAACACATTTATTGTTTTGTAGATATTATACCAACATTGCACCCTGGAATAAATTCCACTTGATTGTAGTGTATGATTTTTTTGATTTATTGCTGTTTTTGGTTCCTAATATTTGTTGAAGATTTTAGCATCTATGTTCATCAGGGATATCAGACTGTAATTTTTTTCTTTATAGTTTCTTTATCTGCTTTTGAGATTCAGATAATGCTGGCTTCGTATAATGAGCTTAGGAGTCTTACCTGATCTTGAATTTTTTGGAATTCAAGAATAAGTGTTAGTTTGTCTTTGAATGTTTGGTAAAATTTACATGTATATTCATTCAGTCCAGGACTTTTGGTTTGTTAGCAGTGTTTTGATTACTACTTCAACTTCACTAGTTTCAGTCTGTCTATTCAGATTCTCTGATTCTTTCTGATTCAGTTTTGGAAGATTGTGTGTTGCTAGAAATTTATTCATTTTTTTTTTACAGGTTGCCCATTTTGTTGGAATGTTGTTCATTATATTTTCTTACAATTTTTGTATTTTGTTGATATCATTTGTTATTTCTGTTTCATTTCTTATTTTATTTATTTGGGTCCTCTTTTTTAATTTAAATTTTATTGAATTTATTGTGATTACATTATATAAAAATTATGTAGGTTTAAAGTGTACACTTCTGTAGTACATCATCTGTATATTGTATTGTGTGTTCACCACCTCAAGAGGTGTCTCTTTCTACCACTATTTATCCCTCATTTACACTCTTCTGATCCTACCATTTTATTATTTTTTTCTGATTATGACCATACTGGTGTTTGTTTGAGTGTTGTTTTTTTCTGCTCAATCCCTTTACCAATTGGCCATCAGTAGATGTGTGGATAAAAGATATCACCAGTATATTTACACAATAGAATACTACTCAGCCATAAAAAAAGAAGAAAATCTTGCCTTTTGCAACAGCATGGATGGACCTGGACACTATTATGCTAGTTAAATAAGCCAGCCAGAAAAATAAAAATACCGTATGGTTTCACATATATGTGGAATCTAATGAACAAAAACTCTCTCTTTTTTTCTTGAAGAGTCTGGTTAAAAGTTTATCAATCTTGATTATCTTTTCAAAGAACTAGCTCTTGTTTTTCAAATATGGCCATACCACCTTGAATGTACCTGATCTGATCTGATATCAAAGTTAAGTAGAATCAGGCCTGGTTAGTACTTAGATTTCAATTGAAATATTTGAAAAGTTCTCTTCCTACAATTTAAGGATATGGGTTATGGCTTGAGTTACTTCATGAAAAACACTGTATTTATGGTGATAGTGATTTCCAAGAGACTAGCCCAGGATCATTTGCCCAACCATTATCTGCCAGTAGGTAGAAATAAATGCAAGAAAAAGCAACACAAATCAAAGTGTTTGAAGATTACATCATTTTATTTTTTAACTTTTTAATTTTAATTGTTGTTCAAGTACAGTTTTCTGTCTTTTACTCCCATCCCATCCCACCCCCAACAGTGCTCCCCACCAACCTCCCATTTGCACCCATCCTAGTTTTTGTCTATGTGTCTTTTATACTTGTTCCTGTAAACCCTTGCCCTTTTCCCCTGAAAATCCCTCCCTTCTCCACTCTGGACACTGTCAGCCTGTTCTCTATTTCAGTGTCTTGGGTTATATATTGCTTGCTTATTTGTTTTGTTATTTAGGTTCCTGTTAAATATGAGTTCATATGGTATTTGTCTTTCAACACCTGGCTTATTTTGCTTAGCATAATGCTTTCCAGTTCCACACATGTTGTTGCAAAGGGTAGGAGCTCCTTCTTTCTTTCTGCTGCATAGAATTCAGTTGTGTAAATATACCATAGTTTTTTGATCCATTCATTTACTGATGGGCACCTAGGTTGCTTCTAGCACTTGGCTATTGTAAATTGTACTGCTATGGACATGGGGTTGCATAGGTTCTTTTAGATTAGTGTTTCAGGGTTCTTAGGATATAATCCTAGCAGTGGAATTGCTGGGTCAAAAGGCAGACCCATTTTTAGTTTTCTTTAAAAATTTCCTACTGTTTTCCATAGTGGTTGTACCAGTTTGCAATCCCACCAAGAGTGCACTAGGGTCCCCTTTTCTCCACAACATCTCCAACACTTGTTGTTTGTTGCTTTGTTTATGATGGCCATTCTAACCGGTGTGAAATGGTATCTTATTGTGGTTTTAATTTGCAGCTCTCTGATAGCTAGCAATACCGAGCATCTATCTTTTCATGTTTCTGGATCCTCTGTATGTCCTTCTTGGAGAAATATTTGTTCAAGTCCTTTTCCCATTTTCTAATTGTGTTGCTTGTCTTCTTAGAGTGGAGTCACGTAAATTCTTTACATATTTTGGAGATTAAACCCTTGTCTGAAATATCATTAGCAAATATGTTTTCCCATATGGTTGATTCTTTTTATTTTAATACTGTTTTCCTTAGCTGTGCAAAAGCTTTTAATTTTGATGAGATCCCATTTGTTTATTCTTTCCTTTATGTCCCTTGTTCTAGGGGACATATCAGTAAAAATGTTACTGGGTGAAATATCTGAGATTTTCCTGCCAATGTTCTCCTCTAGGACTTTAATTGTGTCATTGCTTATATTTAAGTCTTTTAACCATCTTGAATTAATTTTGGTGTATGGCGTAAGTTGGTGTTTGAGTTTCATTTTTTTTTTGCACATAGCTGTCCAGTGCTCCCAACACCATTTGTTAAAGAGGCTATTTTTGCTACATTTTATGCTGCTGCCACTTTGTCAAATAATAATTGACTGTAGAGACTTGGTGTATTTCTGGGCTCTCTATTCTGTTCCATTTGTTTATGTGTGTGTTCTTAATGCCAGTACTAGGCTGTTTTGATTACAGTGGCCTTGTAATACAGTTTGATATCAGGTATTGTGATCCTTCTTACTTTGTTCTTATTTCTCAAAATTGCAGCTGCTATTCGGGGTCATTTATAGTTGTATATAAATTTTTGAAGCATTTATTCTGTGGCTGTGCAATATGCCATTGGTCCTTTAATAGGTATTGCATTGAATCTGTAAATTGCTTTGGGTGGTATGGACATTTTGATGGTGTTAATTCTTCTGATCCATGAACACCATATATGTTTCCATTTGTTTGTGTCTTCCCTGATTTCTTTCATCAGTGTTGTGTAGTTTTGTGCATACAGGTCTTTTACCTCCTTAGTTAGGTTTATTCCTAGGTATTTTATTTTTCTTGTTGCTATATCAAATGGGATTTTTTTATTTCTGTTTCTGATATTTCATTGTTGGTGTACAAAAATGCCTTTGATTTCTGAGTATTGGCTTTGTATCCTGCTATTTTGCTGAATTCATTTATTAGTTTGAGCAGGGTTTTTTTGGTGGAGTCTATAGGATTTTCTATGTACACTATCATGGCATCTGCAAGCAATGACAGTTTTGTTTCCTCCTTTCCAATTTGGATGCCTTTTATTTTCTTTTCTTGTATAATCACTCTGGCTAAGACTTCCAATACTATATTGAATAGAGGTGGTGAAAGTGGACAACCTTGTCTTGTTCCTGATCTTAGTAGAAAAGCTTTTAGTTTTTGCCCATTGAGTATGATGTTGGCTGTAGTTCTCTCATATGTGGCTTTTATTATATTGAGGAACACTCCCTCTATTCCCACTTTGCTCAGTGTTTTTATCATAAATGGGTGCTGTACCTTATCAAATGCTTTTTCCACATCTATTGATAAGATGACATCATTTTTAGTTCTGAAATATTTTAGGTTTTTGTATACATAGAACTTTGAAATTTAAAAAAATTTAATAGTTACTAAAATGTTTGTCTTTAAATTCAGGATGAAGCATAACTTTTATCATTATACCCATTATTCTAAATGTACTGTATTTTGCTAGATGGAAGATGCTGTTGAGGATATAAGCAGTATGGAATCAAGTTTTAAAGAGGAAGAAACAGACTCTCTTCTGCTAATGCAAAGAAAAGTAAGTATTTCTAGACCTGAGGTCAATGTGATTTAAATAAATAATAGTTCTGATTACAAAAAAATGTCTTAGTATATAGTAAAATCATTTCCCTAAGATCTTTTAAATTCAATTTATTGGAAAAAATAAAATGCTTTTATTCTTTTGTTGATTACAATTGCCAAAGGATAATTTAAGTATCAGGAAAGAAGAATGAACATTATTTAAACTGCACCCTGAAATGCTACGACCCTTTCTGCATAATAGAATAGTTAATGAAATACTACTCCAATAATCATGTATAAAATTACCCAAATTAATATATGTAAATATGATTAAACTAAATATGTGCAGTTAGAATTTAAATAACACACTTGACTACTATGTTCTCCATATAATAATGAAAAGAAATACAAACTTGTGATTTGGAGGAATAAATAGGAAGGACACAGGGACGAGAACTAAAGGGGGTGGAAATGGGAGGGAGGTGGGGAGCAAGGGGCAGGGGAAGCTGGGATGGGAAAAATAGACAAAAAACTGTACTTGAAAAATAACTAAATAAAATTAATTAAAAAATAAAAAAAATAAAGTGTAACCCACAACCCAATAAAAAAAATAAAGGAAAACTATGAATGCAAAAAAAATAAATAAAGTATATTTTATTGATTATGCTATAAAAAAAGAAATACAAACTTGTATTTATGTTTTCAAAATAAAATATCAAATAAAGAAGCTTCAGATTGTAAGAATAAATTTATTTTTTTTTAATTTTTTATTGATTATGCTGTTACAGTTGTTCTATTCCCCCCCTTCATTCCCCTCCACCCTACCCCCCATCCCCACCATTATTACCCCCCCTTTAGTTTATGACCATGTGTCTCAAGATCTTTAGATTCTATATTTCCCATGCTATTCTTGCCCCCCGTCTAATTTCTATCTACTGTCTATGCTTCTTATTTTTTGTACCTTCTCCCCCCTTCTCCTCCTCCCACTCCCCTGTTGCTAACCCTCCTTGAGATCTTCATTTCTATGTTTCCACTCCTGATCTAGCTGTCCTTTTAGTTTGCTTTCATTTCAGGTGTGGTTGTTAATAACTGTGAATTTGTTGTCCTTTCACTGTTCATGTTTCTTTAACTTCTTTTTATTAGATAAGTCTCTTTAACATTTCATATAATAAGGGCTTGGTGATGATGAACTCCTTGAATTTGATCTTATCTGAGAAGCACTTTATCTGTCCTTCCATTCTAAATGAAAGTTTTGCTGGATAGATCAATCTTGGTTGTAGGTCTTTGGATTTCATGACTTGGAATACCTCTTTCCAGCCCCTTCTTGCCTGTAAGGTCTCTTTTGAGAAATCTGCTGACAGTCTGATGGGGACTCCTTTGTAGGTGACTGTCCCCTTATCTCTTGCTGCTTCTAGGATTCTCTCCTTCATTTTAATCTTGGCTAATATAATTATGATGTGCCTTGGTGTGTTTCTTCTTGAGTCCAACTTCTTTGGGACTCTCTGAGCTTCCTGGATTTCTTGGAAGTCTATTGCCTTTGCCTTTAAGTGTGAGGAACGGAGCCTTGGACTCCCAGGTCGCTGGGTTGTGATGCTGTATGTGGGGGCATGGTCAGAGCGGGGAAATGGTGGCACCCTTTGCTGTTTCGTGCTGCTGGGTGAGGAGCAGAACCTTAGGTGGTTCACCAGGGCCGGGCCACTCAGAGTCGCTGGGTTATGATGCTGTATGTGGAGGTGGGGTCAGAGCAGAGAAATGGCGGCGCCCTCCCTGCCACTTGCAGCAGGACCGGCTGGGTCCTGGTCCAATCGCCCACTCCCTCACTGGTCTATCTGCGCACAAATGCACAACCACAGTCCACCACAGCCCTGCTCCCTCGCTGTTTCCCTGCAGTCGCTGCTTACTTGGTCGCTCACTCAGTAGCTCACTAGGTCCAACCCTGCACCTGAGTCTGTCTGACCGAGTTTTCCTGTGCAACCCCGCTTCACCAGCTGCTGGTTTCGCCCCTTACCGGTCAGACTGAAGAATTTGTTGTAAACAGACTTCCAGAAAGTTCAATTTTCTGTGTTCTGGCTGTGTTTTCTGTTGCTAATATTTAATTGTCTCTAAACTTGGTTGTGTGAGAAAGCACGGCATATCCACCTATGCCTCCATCTTGGCGGAAGTCAGATTGTAGAATAAATTTAAATTGATGGGCGGAATGGGCTGGGCTGGGAGAAATAGACAGAAAACTGTACTTGAAAAATAACTAAGTAAAAAATATATAATTCAATTTACAATAAATAAATCAATAAATTGCTTAGTAAATGGTGTTTTCTTCTGAATTTTTGAAACAGACAAGATAATGGATGAATATTAGAAAATATTTCTTGATGCAGAAAAAATTATTATATAATATTATTGAGGAAGCTAGGTAATATGGCTTTACCTGTCCTGTCTGTCTACCTATCATCTATCTATCTTTCTAATCTCTATAAACACTCATTTAATTATATGTCTAATCTTCTATAACATTTTCTGTGAGTGATTTAATCTTCAGATTTTCTGTTTGAAGCTCCGCACATAATCAAACATCCTCATAAGGTCATGACTGAGTTTTGCTTAATTTACCAGGACTAATAACTATTACATTCAGATGCTCTACACCTTGTAGAATAAAGAAAAAAGGATTGTTACCACAAAAGAAATATAACTTTACTCTGAGAGAATAACAAGAAGTTAAAGATGAACTGAAGAAAGAATGTTCCTTTAAGGTAATGGATGGACGTCTATGTTGAAACTAATACATATTCCTGGAATAACAGTCAATGAAGTGATAGTACCTTATTCCCTACTTTATTGCTGTTGCCTTTACATTGCTCATTTATCAACCACTAAAATTGTTATCTCTAAAGAGTGTGTAAGTTCTTCTCACACATTTTGAAAAGTTATATTTGGTTTATTTATGGCTTTCGATTTTGCAGAAAATATGAGAAAATATGAAACATTTTAATTGAAGTGTGACTTTAAACATTTTTTACTTAAAGAAAGTGAATACTGACATTATTGCATAGTGTGGATACCATTCATCAGTAAATCCCTGAACTGGAATATGTTAATGATGGATGTCTTAAATTTAAATCTAAAAATTTGGAGAAAGGGTCCCTTTTTTCTTTACTAATTCCCAAATAGACTATTTAAAGAGAAATATTTCTTTTCTTTTTTTTTCCAATATGCAGAACCTCTACTTTATAAAAAGTCACTAATACTAATTTTATCTGACAAAGATGAAATGAGGTTTAAAGCCTAGCTTTCTGAGTCTAATTTCACCGAATAAGGATTCTATTTTCTTAATTAGTATTTAACTCTGGGTTAGAGAAAATTATATATATTTCCTGCTAATTCTTTTCATTGGATGTAGTATTTCATTGAAATTATATTTTGAAAACTTTTCTTTGCCAATTATCTTGCTTTCCAGAGACTGCATAGAATAACAGTACAATTTGTTGCCAATGATTATTGGGGATTTGCTTTTGATATTCAGAATATAATTTTAATCCTTACTTGAGCATATATTTACTAATATTTTTAGAAAGAGAGGAAGGGAAAAAGAAAGAGCAGGGTTGGGGACTTCAATATGTGAGAGAAACATCCCTCAGTTGCCTCTCATATGAACCCTGAGTGCAGATTGAACCATATACCTAGGTAAGTGCTCTGACAGGGAATCAAACCCACAACCTTTTTGTGTATGGGATGATGCTCCAACAGACTGAGCCAACTGGCCAGGGCCAGATTGTTTAAAAGTTAGATAATACTGACCTATCTGTATTTATATAAAGAAATATCTACTGTTAACCAATCAGTAATTATTGATAATTTTTATTTATATATCAAACCAAACTGTTCAATTAACCAAATATTTATTTAATACTTATTATGTATAAAGCATAATACTTGCACCATAGAAAAGAAAAGTTGAGTGAGATACAATGGACATGTCAAGAGACCACATCATAGTGGGGTGGTGCAGTGAGGCACACCTGAGAAGCAGGGAAGGAAAGAGTATGAATCTCGGTGTTAAATCCAGGTTCTAATTTAGACATTGTACAAGACACATAACCTCTCTTTGCTTCTTTCTTTCATATTATAAGAACAATTAAAATAATTATCTCCAAATTCATTATATATCAAATCTTAGTAGATTACATGTGTATATTTTAAATGTTGGTCAGATAGTTGCTCTTCAGTTTAAGTGAAGAAGAAACCATTACCAAAATGAATTTTTTTGAGAAATGCTTTTATGAAAAGATGATGTTTGAAATATAGTTATGAAGATGGTTAAGATTTTAAGGGTAGATATAAAGATAGATAAGACCAGAGATAGGAAACCATGAAGAATTATTTTAGTTCATGTAGATAAATATAAAACCTGCTAGGTTCAGAGGAATGCTTTGAATTTCATATTAGTCAGGGAACTATTGATTGGAGATGGCAGAATCTGGTTCTATGGGGCTTAGGCATGAAAGGAATTACCTAAAAATACGAGGTCTGTACAGAAAAAGTCCAGCTATTGTTAATATAATGAAAATGGTTTGCATGACATCAATGTAAACTGGCAGCCAAGGAGAGTGGACTGGAATGTGCATGCATAAACAATGACGCCTTCACTGTACTAGTCAATGGAGGTGGTGATGTCTGTTGAGTGAGCGTGTGTACTGTGTGGCCATCTCATTTAAAATGACTGAGTGAGGAGATCAATGAATCTGCATCAAATTTTGTGTTAAGCATGAACATTCCTCCACAGAAACTATTCTGATGATTTAGAAAGCCACAGCTATGAGCAAAGTCATGATTGGCAGCTTCATTATGACAATGCGCCTGCTCATACATCATATCTCGTGCAGGGTTTTTGGTGAAACATTAAATCACCCAGGTGACTCAGCCTACCTTCAGCCCATATTTGGCATCCTGTGACATCTGGCTTTTTCCAAAACTAAAATCACCTTTGAAAGGGGTATGATTTCAGACCATTGATGATATTCAGAAAAATACAGTGGGGCAGCTGAAGGTGATTGGGAGAACTGGGTGAGGCCCCAAGGTACCAACTTTGGTAGGGACTGATACATCATTGTTCTATGTGCAATATTTTTTGTTTCTTGTATCTTCAATAAATATCTCTGTTTTTCAAATTACATGGCTGGATACCTTCTGGACAGACCTTATGTATGAGAACAAGAGGGAAATGAGATCATACAACCAGACTCAGATCATTTTTTCCTTAAGGTTGCAGCTGTGGGCAACTGATATTTGGCAACTTCATCATGACAATATGCCCATTCATGCCTCACATCTCATGGAGAGTTTTTTAGTGAAACATCAAATCACCCAGGTGTCTCAGCCCCACTACAAACCAGATTTGCTGTGCTATGATTTCTGGCTTTTCTCAACTAAAGTTACTTTTGAAGGGGGTCTTATGTACAATGTTTCTTGTATCTTCTATCTTTTTCAATAAATATCTCTATTTTTTCACATCACTCTTTACATGGCTAGATACCTTCTGGATAGGCCTTGTATGTATGTGGGCATTCCTCCATAACTTTGCCTTTGCTTTCTTCTATGCTGTCTTTATTCCCAGCCATTGAGTAGACACTATCATAGCCTATCCTTAGCTATGGACACAGTTTGTCCTTCCAACCATTTTTCTTTTTTTTAATGTATTTTTATGTTATTTTTAAATCATTGGTCAAGTACAGTTGTCTTCATTTTTACCCCACCCATCCCCACCTCTTACCCTTGAACCTACCCCCTTTGGCTTTTTCCATGTGCCATTTGTACATGTTCCTTGATGGACCTTCCCCTATTTTCTGTCATTATCTCTCTTCCTCATCCCCTCTGGTTACTGTCAGTTTGTTCTTTATTTCAATGTCTCTGATTATATTTTGCTTGCTTGCTTGTTTTGTTGATTAGATTCCACTTATAGGTGAGATGATATGGTATTTGTACTTTGCTTCCTGGCTTATTTTACTCAGCATAATGCTCTCTAGTTCCATCCATGCTGTCCTGAAGGGTAGGAGCTCTTTATTTTTTTTCTGCTGTGTACCATTCCACTGTGTAAATATACCATCTTTTTTTTTGCCTACTATTAAATAAGTAGATAAAAAGACTATGGTACATTTTTTTCAGACACCCACTCCTTCACAAAGGATATATAGTGTTTGATTAACAACGTAAGCTAATTCCGGTGGCTCCATTTCTTTTGCCAGATATTATTTTAAGAATGGGCTTGTGCTGTAACTCTGGTATTTTGAGCAGGCTACTGGGCCTTCTGGGAAGTTCTTTTCAGTCCTTAAACAAGACCCAAGAGAGTGAAGGATTTTTTGCCTCTTTATGGTGTTGTAGGATAATAGAACTTAGCTACTTATTGCTCAGAAGGTAAATTGAGGAAAAATATAAACAAATTGTGAAGAAATGTGAAAAATGCAAAGAAATACTTGTGTGTCCCCAGAGAATTTTTTTTTACGTATGGATTTTCTATTATGTAAGATTTTTTTCTTTATTTTATGAGCTAATTGTGTCAGAATTTTCTGTTTATCACAACTAATGGATACATTCAGCTAGGCTTGGCAACCAAAGAGAAGTAGAATTCCACCACCCACCCCCATAGTTCTAGTTAAATACGTTGGATAATTCCTATTGGAGCAACTTTATAAATTATATATACCTAGTCCAACTTCTCTGGTCTTAGGCCCACCCTAGAGCTGTGGATTGAGCAGCCCCATATACCAAATTACCTAGATTGAGTCAGAACTAGGAGCATAGGGGTTGTTACAAAATAAATGTGAATGAATTCTAATGTCATATGGACAACAGCTGTCCATTATGGTAAGCTTCAAAAGTGAGATTTACTATGAATAATTATGACTAATTTTCATCTACTTTTGAGAGTTTTCTAAGTATATGTTCTCTAGTTCTTACAGAAATATGCAACATCTCTGGGGCTGTCTACTGCATGTGTTCTTAGACACTTTTTTGGCACCTTTGCTGTGCCCTAAGCATAAAACCTAAAATATCACTTAGCTAAGATTTATCTCAGACCACTGTATACAGGCTTAACTAAAAGTCATGTTGTAACTTCTGTTGGTGGGACACTTTGAAGCTGTTGACTTGTAGCTTGGATCACCTGTGGTGGTTCTTCCTATTAATGTAGGTTGAATAAAATAGTTCAAAATGTTCATAGATCAATTCAGCCCAGGCATTTCTGCCTCAGAAATGAATTGAATAGATTAGTGACTAGACTCAGAATAATTAAGGGAAAGTTACCTCTCAATTTTACTTGATCAACAGAGTTAGTCACCTTTCAATTATTCTTACTGCAACAACTAGTAAACAGGATTGAAAAGAGTCAAAGAGCAAGCAATATTTAAGCATATTAGTTGTGCTTTTAACATCTTGCTTAACTATTCAGTCTTTCAGTCTCAGTGTGATTGGTATTTTTATTTTTCCCTGTTTAGTCATCCCTCATATGATGGTATCCTAGATCTCATTATAACCAATTTCTCTACCCTGTAACAATTTTATTTTGTATTTTTGATTGTTACATTCTATTTTTCCCAGTCTTCTAAATTCACCAATTGTACAAGATTGTACAAGGTGTGGATACTCCATATTTTTTAAAAAATATTTTATTTATTTATTTTTTGAGAGAGGGGAAGGGAAGGAGAAAGAGTGGGAGAGAAACATCAATGTATGGTTGCCTCTCATGTGTCCCCTGCTGGGAACTGGCCTGCAACCCAGGCATGTGCCCTGACTGGGAATCGAACCTCGATACTTTTTTTTTTTTTTTTTTTTTAAGATTTTATTTATTTATTTATCTTTAGAGGGGAAGGGGAGAGGGAGAGAAACATCAATGTATGGTTGCCTTTCGTGCGTCCCCTGCTGGGAACTGGCCTGCAGGGAACCTGCCTGCAACCCTGGCATGTGCCCTGACTGGGAACCGAACCGCGATTGTCTGCTTCACAGGCCCGCGCTCAATCCACTGAGCTAGAACCTCGATACTTTGGTTCGCAGGCCCGCGCTCAATCCACTGAGCTATGCCAGCCAGGGCGGATACTCCATATTGATGGACTCTATCACTGTTTTCAATAGCTATTACTTCCAGTCACAGAATTTTGAAACTTTCTTCCTTAACCTGTCTAGAGTTTTTGGTCAAGCACTATAACCAGTTCTCTTACAGATACTCTTGACATGTTTTCTGTTTTCCTAATTTATTCTCCTGACAAAACCCCAACCCAAGCTAAACTTATTACTTATCTTATTCCATATCTTCACTTAGGCAGTGGGTGGATAAAATTTTACATCATTTCTCATATTACTCATCACAAATACATCACCAAAATTTCATTGGGGGTTTCACCTCAAATGCATCAGTAAAATTTCACAGATAATACTATCGCCATTCCTTGGAATAAAATTCCCATGAGTTAAAATAACTTTTAAGTACCTTCCCTGCTCTCCTCAAATCTCCATGATCCCTCACCCATTCTCCATTTTTTTAGCTAATTTCTCTTTTACCACATATTTCAGAGAAAAAATATATGTAATCAGATTAGAACTGATTCATTAAGTTTTATTACCAATTCTATCAAACCACTTGTATATGTTTTCATTTTTTTCTGGCACATCTCTTCTATAATAATAAAATAGTTATCCCAGCTCATAATCTAAAACCAGCTCAACTACATGTGTCTCAGATCCCACTCATTATTATCTTCTCAAGAAGTTTCCTTCTTTAAACAGCAGCTCCTCCTGTATTACCAGTCTGTTCAGATTTATTGGATTGTAAATAGCAGCATTACACTAGTCTTTAATAAAACTCCCCAAAATAAAACCAAATCAAACAAATCTCTTTGTATACATTTTCTCTCTGGTCACTGCACAATTTCATGACTCTCCTTCCCTTAAAAAAACCTCATTGCTTTGATTTTCACCCTGCCTCCATTTCCTCATTGCCCACTCTCTACTACCCTATGGCGCTGTTGTCCTCACAATTTTAAAAGGGCTCTTAAAACCAAGGGGGACAAAAGCCAATAGTAAATTCTTCATTCTCACTTGAATTGACTTCTCAGTGGCATTTGTCATGTTTGACCACTGTCTCCTGAAAGTAGTATCTGTGATGGCTTTACATCATCTGGGTTTACATAATCTTGTGTTATTTCTCCTGTAAGATATGTCTAATTGCTAAAGTGCCTCCAAGCTCAGACTTTAGACTTTTTTCTCATGTATCTGTACATCCTAGAGGTGATCCCAACCTGTTCCAGATTAGATTCTCCCCTATATGCTAGACTCATATATCCTACTGCTTACTTGACATCTTTTGTGCTTCTAACATCATCTCATATGACTGAAAATCTTTGTCTCCTCCCAACCTGCTTTTTGCTAATTCTGAATGCCCCCAAAGCCATTTGTTTTCTCCTCTCTCTTACTACCACACCTGCACATCTATTCAATATGCCCTTCAGTATGCCCTATCATGTCTAACTTGAATTTCAGAAACAAACTCCAACCTAACTTTCTTGCTACTTCTCAACAGTAACCAGAATGACATTCACAAGCAAAAATAAGATCCCGTTTCTCCTTGTTTAAAATTTTATTAACTCCTTGAAATACTTGAATATAATCTAGGTACTTTATCATAGTCAGTACTTCCCTTTAACTTTCGGCTCTAGCCTTCATAGTCTTTTTCCTGCTCCTTGAACATGATGGCATATTATCATTTTAGAATTACTTAACTTCCTTTTTTGTCTTGGAATACTTTTGTTATAGATCTTTGCATGGAAGCTTCTTTATGCTTCAGATGCTTAGCTAATATCACCTTGTCAGAGAGTCTATCCACAATCACCCTTACTAAAAAACATTAGCCCATCACTCTTTAAATCAGTATCATTTTAATTTCCTCTGACATTTATGATTTGATTACCAAAATACTATCATTCTTATTATTTTATTTACATATATATTGTGTGTTCCCATATCTAGAATATAAACTCTTTGAAAATAGCTATTTTTGTCTGTCTTGTTCACTGCTGTTTCTGGAGCCTAGAATAGTGACCTGTTCATTATTTTATTTTCAGCGTCCAGCCAAGTGTCTAGTCCATCATAGAGGCTAAGCAAGTATATTAAATACATGCTATAAAATTCACATGGATTATTAAAAAGTTTCCTCATTATATGTTACTATTTCATAAAAAGTAGTAGCATAACTAGAATGACAACAGTAATAATTGCTGCTATGTCTTAGGAAGTTGTTATGTGACAAGGATTGTGCAAAATATTTTTTGTGTGAAAAACTACATTTAATCACCACAATAAACTTATGAGATAAAGGCTATAATCACCTAGTATAATCTATAAATGAAACAGGCTTAGAAATATTTAGCAGCTCACTCAAGTTCATATAGTTAGTGAATGGCAGGGAAGGGGTTTGAATCCAGTCCTGTATGATTCCATATGCAGCAATCCTAACCACTGTGCTATGCCTGCAGCTTCAGAATGAAGCCATTTAATTAAATTATAGAACCTTAGTATTTGTAGAGACATTAGACTGATCTAATTCTCTGACTCTAGTTGAATGATTATTTAACCTCTGAGTTTAGATATGTTTCCCTATAATCTTCACCAATTGGTATGGTTTCACCCCTTCCTTTCAATGAAATGGTAGTGCACAGTAACTCATTTCTTTTATCATAAATATGTATTTTTCAATCAGGTGTCTATAAATGCTAGTGGCATTTGCCAATCTCAGTAAACTATTGTAGTTCAAGATCATTGGAGAGATGAAGACTGAGTAAATATTAACAACCCATGTGCTTGGTTGGAACTTGAAAGGACTGCATACCATCAACAAGCAAGCTTTTCTCGATCACAATCTAGACTAGATTAGTTTTAAATTCCAAGAAAGAACCAAAGGTCACTTTAGTGCAGACATTTTTGTGCAGCTCTCCTGGTTATTGTTTGCAAGTTTAAGGAAAAGTAAATGATGAAGGAGAAAGAGAAGACCATTGCTATTGTGAAGTTTATAGATATTTCAAAGTTAAAATGGTGAGCAAGTGCATTTTGCCATTGTTTCAATGTTTGGAAATGAAACCACCTTAAATACTGACATAAAACTTTACAAATTAGTAGTTAATAAAATATGGAATGTAGAAATTGAGCTTTGAAATATGTCATATATAATCTGCTGTATTAAAAAGTCACTTAATGACAGGGTAGTTTTTAGTGGTCATGATGTAGTAAGCCTTTTATAAAAACAGTCTAGTAAAAAAATTGTTAAAAATAAAATAATGTTTTATTTTAACTATTTTATCACAAAGTGAGAGTTCCATTAATTACTTATTGAACTGTATACATTAAATTAATAACTTTTATTAGTTTAATACTAAATAGATTATATGCCTCTAAAGTATATGATGCAAAAGATTTTATAAGTTAACATTCTCTGTTTTGTATTTTTTCTTTGTCTATTTGAGTTATAAGCCAGTCAAGAGCAAGGGGTCTCCCATTCCTACTCCGCACATTACTTTTATATGCTCAGAATAGAACAAAAATAATAATAATTCAGTGGGACCTCTCTGTTCTATGTTTATCATTCAAACCTCATAGTTTTACTTTAGCAACCCAAGTAAAGTTAGAGGGAGGTCAGTTGCATGTGTCTTAAAACTGGAAAAATCTAGTTTACTACATTTAAATGAATAAATACACAAAAGGACAGAAAATAATAGTTAAATGTCAGTTTTTCAAGTATTCATACATGTGTGGTATAAGCTCCTCTATAGTGGTCCCTCTTCATGTCTTGAGTTTATCTACTTTTTTGTCTACAGTTATTTTATCTAATAGTTTCATGATCATTTTGAACATTTTAGGTCCATGATGAATGTCTTCACATAAAACCAAAGTAGAGGATCCAAACAATGCAAAATTCTTCTGTCAGTTTCTTATAAAACTCACACTAAATATATAATATAGATATATAGATGGGGCATATACACATGTGTATGTAAGGGTTCAGGGTGTTTATTTTCTTTTTGCTATTTATATTGACAAATTGTCTGAACATATAATATATAATGTATATCTATTATATTTTTTCATTACATGTATTTATAATGAGATTATCTGGGAGATAGCTCTATCAAACACATTCACAAATACAGAATATATATATGTATACATACATATATAAACACATATATCTCAAAAAATTCTCAGGATTTCAAATGAACAATCAATTTTCAGGCACATAGTGAGTACATACTCTGGTACCTTCTCTCTTTCTGAGTGAATATAAATAAATAGAAGTAAAAAAGTAAATATATAAATTAAATTCTTTTTATTATTTATAATTTTTTTATTTTAAAGATTTTTTAAAATTTAATTATTGTTCAGGTGCAGTTTTTTGTCTTTTACTTCCATCCCAGCCTACCCCCTGCAGTGCTCCCCATCTCCCTCCCATTTTCACCCCCCCACCGTAGTTTTTGTCCATGTGTCCTCTATACTTGTTCCTGTGAATCCTTCCCCTTTTCCCCTGAAATTCCCTCCCCTCTCCCATCTGGACACTGTCAGCTTGTTCTCTATTTCAGTGTCTTGGGTTATATTTTGCTTGCTTGTTGTTTTGTTGTTTAGCTTAGTGTTAAAGGTGAGATCATATGATATTTGTCTTTCAGCACCTGGCCTATTTCACTCAGCATAATGCTTTCCATTTCCATCCATGCTGTTGCAAAGGGTAGGAACTCCTTCTTTCTTTCTGCTACATAGAATTCCATTGTGTATATGTACCATAGTTTTTTGATCCATTCATTTACTGATGGGCACCTAGGTTGCTTCCAACTCTTGGCTATTGTAAATTGTGCTGCTATGAATATTGGTGTGCATAGGTTTTTTTGGAATGGTGTTTCAGGGTTCTTAGGATATACTCCTAAAAGAGGAATTGCTGGGTCAAAAGGCA
This sequence comes from Artibeus jamaicensis, assembly GCF_021234435.1. Classification (NCBI taxonomy): domain Eukaryota; kingdom Metazoa; phylum Chordata; class Mammalia; order Chiroptera; family Phyllostomidae; genus Artibeus; species Artibeus jamaicensis. The sequence continues at coordinate 3,136,114 of NW_026521717.1, forward strand.
TATTCATTTTCAGTTTTCTTAGAATATTCCATACTGTTTTCCATAATGGTTGTTATAGTCTGCAATCTCATCAACAGTGAACTAGGGTCCCCTTTTCCCCACAACCTCTCCAGCATTTGTTGTTTGTTGCTTTGTTTATGATGGCCATTCTGACCAGTGTAAAGTGGTACCTCATTGTGGTTTTAATTTGCATCTCTCTGATAGCTAGGCATATGGAGCATCTTTTCACGTGTCTCTGGATCCACTGTATGTCCTCCCTGGAGAAGTGTCTGTTCAAGTCCATTTCCCATTTTTTAATTGGGTTGCTTGTCTTCTTAGAGTGGAGTCATGTGAGTTCTTTGTATATTTTGGAGGTTAAACCTTTACCCAAACAGTTGGTTCTCTTTTTATCTTAATACTGTTTTCCTTAGCCATGCAGAAGCTTTTTATTTTGATGAGATCCCATTTGTTTATTCTTTCCTTTGTGTCCCTTGCTCTAGGGGACATATGAGTAAAAAATGTAGCTGCATGAAATATCTGAGATTTTCTTGCCAATGCTCTCCTATAGGACTTTAATGGTGTCATGGCTTATATTTAAGTCTTTTATCCACCTTGAATTTATTTTGGTGTAGGGTGTAAGTTGGTGCTCAAGTTTCATTTTTTTTGCATGTAGCTGTCCAGTTCTCCCAACACTATTTGTTGAAGAGGCCATTTTTACTCCATTTTATGTTACTGCCCACTTTGTCAAATATTAGTTTCTCATAGACACTTGGGTTGATTTCTGGGCTCTCTGTTCTGTTCCATTGGTCTATGTGCCTGTTTTTATGGCAGTACCAGGCTGTTTTGATTACAGTGGCCTTGTAATACAAGGTATAGGGTATAGAATATTGTGATCCCTCCTGCTTTGTTCTTTTTTTTTCCCAAAATTGCAGCTGCGATTACTGCTTCAATTTCATCTGCTGTTATGGGTCTGTTCAGGCTTTCTGCTTCTTCTTCATTGAGTTTTGCAAGATTATATATTTCTAGAAATTTTTCCATTTCACCTAGGTTTTCAAATTTCTTGGCATATAGTTTTTCATAGTAATTTCTTACAATCTCTTCTATTTCTGTGGTCTCAGTTGTAACCTCTCCGCCTTCATTTCTGATTGTGTTTATTTTGGTCCTCTCTCTTCTTTTCTTGATGATCCTACTTAAAGGCTTGTCAATTTTGTTTATTTTTTATAAAAACCAGCTTCTAGATTCACTGATCCTTACAATTGTGCTTTTAGTCTCTATGTCATTTAGTTCTGCTCTAATCTTCATTATTTCCTTCCTTCTACTTGGTCTGGGCTGTCTTTGTTGTTGTTCCTCAAGTTCTTATAGGAGTAGAGTTAGGTTGTTCATTTGAAATGTTTCTATCTTTTTTAGATAGGCCTGTATTTCTAAGAACTTCCTTGTTAAGACTTCCTTTGCTGTGTCCCATAAGTTCTGGGTTTTCTTGAGTTCATTTTCATTTGTTTCGAGAAACTTTTTGATTTCTTCCCTAATTTCATTCTTGACCCATTCATTGTTTAATAACATGCTATTCAAGCTCCATAATTTTAAGTATTTTGGGTCTTTTCCTTTGGAGTTTGTTTCCAGTTTCAGTCCCTTGTGATTGGGGAAAGTGCTTGATATGATTTCAATTTTCTTGAATTTGTTGAGGCTTGTTTTGTATCCTATAATGTGGTCTATGTTTTAAAATGTTCTATGTGCATTTGAAAAGAATGTGTGTTTAGCTTCTTTGGGATGAAGGGCTCTATATATATCATCTATGGTATTTCTTCTAGAGTATTGTTCAATGCCACAATATCTTTGTTGAGATTTTATTTGGAAGATCTGTCCATTTTTGACAGTGGGGTGTTAAAATCCTCTGCTATAATTGTGTTGCTGTCAATGTCTTTCTTGAAGTCCTCTAAGATTTTCTTTATATATTTGGGTGCTATTATGTTTGGTGCATATATATTTACAATGTTTATGTCTTCTTGGTGGATTCTTCCTTTGAGTATTATGAAGTGACCTTCTGGGTCTCTCTTTATGGCCCTTTTTTTTTGAAGTCTATTTTGTCTGATATTAGCATTGGTACCCTTTTTTTTTCTTGGTGTTTGCTTGGAAAATTTGTTCTCAGCCCTTCATTTTTAGTCTGTGTTGGTCTTTTATCCTGAGGTTGGTCTTGTAGGCAGCATATGCGGGTCATGTTTTCTCATCCATTCAGCTATTCTGTGTCTTTTGATTGGAGCATTCAACCCATTTACATTTAAGGTTATTATTAATATGTACTTATTCATTGCCATTTTTGTACCTGTGTTTCTCTCTGTCTCTCTCTTTTTTTTCCTTTCATTAAAGCAGGCCTTTTTGCATCTCTTGCAGAGCTGGTTTGTTCGAGACATATTCTTTTAGACTTCTTTTGTCTTGGAAGCTCTTTATTTGGCCTTCTATCTTGATTGATTGGGACTCACTGTGATTCCTGGATTTGTGTGTCTTTTTCTCTCATCAAATTAGGGATATTTTGCTTCATTACTTTTTCAAATAGGTTTTCTATCTTTTGTTCTTCTTCTCCATTGGGTATTCCTATTATTTGGATACTATTACGTTTCATATTGTCTTGCATTTTTTTAATCCCTCTTCATTTTTTCTGAGCCTCTTTTCCTTTTTTTGCTCTTTCTGGGAGTTTTTTTTTTTTTTCTACTTAGTCCTTCAACTCACTGAGCTGATCTTCTGCTTCATCGATTTTGCTTTTGATTCCTTCTACTGCGTTCTTGAGTTCCAAAATTGTATTTTTCATTTCCTCTTGGGTTTTGCTGATAGTTTCTATTTCCTTTTTCATGTTGATACAGTTTGTGGTTAATTCATTGTAGCTCCTCTGTAGTTTCTGGTAGCTCACTGTGAGCTCGTTGAACTTCCTAAGAAGCAGTGCTTTGAAATCAATATCTGATAGTTGACTTGCCTCTATTTCATCTAACATTTTTTTCTGAGGCTTCCTCCTTTTCTTTCATTTGGGGAATGTCTTCCCATTGTTTGTGAGACTCTTCTTGTTAACCTCAGCTTCTTAAATTGATGTTTGCTGACTCCTTGGGTTTATTGTGTGAACTTCTATTGTAGAATACCTGTGAAATTCAATGGTGCAGTCTACTTCAGGTATTCTGGTGTTCTCCGCTTTCACCTACTCCTTTGTTGTGTGTGTGTGATCAGTTCGAGGGGGGGGGGCAAAATGGTTTATGACAGAAGGAGAGTATTTTATGATATTTACAGTCACAGCCAGCAGAGAAGTGATAAAAGATCTTAAGGCTATATATAGTGTTAACTGTAATCTTTAACCCAACTTGCCACTTTTAAGAAATGATGGACTAAAGATAAGTCTCTTGTTTGCAAAGGAAGCTTTGTGAGTTGGATCTAGAAGCAGTGAGGTTGTGGGAGGTCAAATTCTGAGGTAAGATGAGAGTAAAGGGTAGTAAATAGGTGTGGTATATGAGCAAATACAGTTAATCACTACAGTAATAGAGTTCAGGAAAATGTGAATTAGACTAAGATCCAGGAGATGTGTTATGAAGTATTTACATTTGTATAGAACAGCTATTATTTACAATAATATTAGAGCAACAATCATATGACAGACTCTATGTGGTCTGGATAACATGAATGGGGTATAGAACTTTGGGTAGTGTGCTAAAGGAAAACAAGTGGTGTGAAGTACAGAAAATTAGCAATAAACTGTGGAGGAGAGGATGGGGGAAACCTGTCAAATGTTACAATATAACCAGCCAAGACTAAGAAGCCTATACAGAAAGAGGAGGAATACAAATATACTATTAAAATATAAAAGATGTGAGAATAATGATACAAAACAAATATGCAGCAACTTGTGGCCTCTATAGCAAATTGAAATTTGTCTCTGTCTCTACTGGTGGGATGCCCCTTCTTTGGGTCCATCTTTGGTCTTTTCACAGTTCCAAGTTGTTTGTGTCCCTTGTGGGTAAGAGAAAAGAAAACAAAGAAAGAAACAAACAAACAAAAAGGCAGGAGAAGGGAGGAAAAAGCAATAGGTGGCAAGAAAGGAAGAAGGAATAAAACAGGAAAGAAGAAAAAGAGGAAGAAAGTACTGAAAGAAAAAATAATAATACAATTAAAAACCTACAAGGTTACTAAAAAAATTACTAAAAAAACCCAAAGACACCCAAAATCATCTCTTTTTGTTTTCAAACTGGCCAAACCGGTTTTTGTGGCTGCAGCAGGCTGAGGGTAGATTGGTGTGGTCTTTCTGCATGTGCTCTCCCAAGAGCTAGCCCAGCACCTCTCCCCAGCACCTGATGAAAGTGATCTAGGTTCTTCCCAGAGCACATTCCCCAGGGGACCTCAGTGTGGGGTGGGGTGCGGGCGCACCCGTGCACCAGCCAGGCTGCCCGGGTCCTGAGGGATCTGGCATGGACCTTCCCAGTTCTGTGGGGGAATACAAGGCTTTCTGCCCAATCTCTGGATCGCTACAATGCTGGCTGTGGAGTAGGCCAAACTGCTGTTGCAGGAGAATCCTTCAGTTTATTTTTCAATAAATTTCTCCTTAACAAAGCCTGCCTCTCAGCCCAGCCTAATCCCCCAGCTAGACTGGTTACTATCAGAGTCAGAACCGAACACTGCGCCTCTCAATTCTCCCCAGCTGGTGACCACAGAGTCAGTGGATGAACGCGGTCCTTTGTCCTTATTACCTTCTCTATAAACTCAAGCTGACAGGTCTCTGCCCGATGTTGCCCAAACTTGCTTAGATGGGAAGGGAGGGAGCTGATAACCTGGCTCTCCCCCAAGGACCCTGCAGCAGGCCTGGGGCTCCCAAAGAGTCTGCCATAGACCCTCTGGGGGCCTGGGCTCCTGAAGAGTCCGTGGCAGACACCCCAGCACTGGCTGCCAACTGAGGCCACTACGCCCCAGCCAACGCCACCGCTGCTCTTGTCTTTGCAGACCCCACTGACCTGCAGCTGTCTCCTTACTGTCTAGTCCTTCAGTGTCCATCAAAATCTCTTGCCTGTTATTTTCATAAATGCTGGAGAATCGTTGGCTATTTGTGCTGTTCCTCTGTAGATCTGCCAGGATTTTCTCCCATGTGTATGGGAAATGGAATCCACTTTGTCCTGCTCTGTTGCCATCTTCCTTCCTAAGTTAAATTCTTAAAAATATGGTCAAGTTTATTAGTCTTACAGAGTTTGGATAAAGAAAAATAAACCAGGGTCCCATAAAGAAGAGTGTTAGAGATGGCTTGGGCCCTAAATCGAGTCTTAGAAGATAGGCTAGATTTTGATAATTAATGAATGAGTGAGGATATTTGAAGTACAGAAAATATCAATTGGAAAGAATAAAACAGAGAAAAATATAGTCCAGTGGATTTCAACATTTTTGAGTATTCAAACAGTTCTCACCATTAAAGGTTTTAAAGCAAGGACCCTTCCACAATAGGGTTAGTAGTAAAAATTCCAGCCTCTGTGTCCTATAGATGTAAGATGACTATAATGCTTATATTTTATATTATATTTTATTATGTTTAAATTTTAATTTATAGATTCCTCATGGCAACTCTCTTTTCCCCACTCTCTATCTCCCACTGGAATCTGAAATCTGTTGTTGGAAGCCATGGCTTAGGTATGTGTATGTGCTGTTGAGAAGCCTTTCAAAACATGAGAATAGTGGTAAATAATGTTGGCTAGATAATGTAGGTACATTTAATCAGATTTTAAAAGCTAGACAAAAAATTTTGACCTTAATATATGAGTTAAAGGGAAAATATTTTATATTTTAGATTTTGAGCTGGAAGAAAACAGAAATTCTACTTTTTAAACACGATTTGGGCTGAGAGGGGCAGCTGGGAATTAACTAAGAAGAATGGATGGATATTAGATAAAAGGATATAAGTTAGGCTTAGGGCCCTGCGGATCTTGAGATATGAGAATAGAGAAGAAAATTTAAACTGATACATGATTTAAAAGAAAAAGAAGCCCTGGCTGGTGTAGCTCAGTGGATTGAGCACGGGCCTGCAAACCAGACAATCGCGGTTCAATTCCCAGTCAGGGCACATGCGGGGGTTGCAGGCTGGTTCCCTGCAGGCCACTTCCCAGCAGGGGATGCACGAAAGGCAACCATACATTGATATTTCACTCCCTCTCTCCTTCCCTTCCCCTCTAAAGATAAATAAATTAAAAATCTTAAAATTATTTAAAAAAAAAGAAAAAGAAATAACTGAGTGATAGGTTGAACATAGTATATAAGAGATGGAATAGGTCAAAACAGTCAGAAAAATATGTGAAATTTAGGTCAGATTACGTATGCTGTCCTTTAGTATTTTGGCCTGATAAGAATAAATGGATATATGAACATTTTCATAGTTTACTTAGATGTTTCTACAATAATTTGAACCTAGATTTTATTTTCTCAGGGGAAAGCAGTAACTTTAAAATAGGTAAAGCTATATTTTCTACAATTATGGAAAATTATAATCTCAAAAACTGAGTTCTATTATAAATGGGGTTGAATTTTATCAGATAATTCTTATGAATCTATTGAGATGATCATAAATTTTTCTCTTTTAATATCATAAAATGTATTTATAGACAACCCAAGTTGATTATAGCAAATTATGTTGTGTACATTTTCTTGGATTCATATTGCTAATGCAATTTTCATTAAAATTTATAGTTGAGTTAACCAGGTTTATAATTTTTCATTATTATAATGTATTTTTATGACTCATTTTCAAGGAATTGGGACAGATTCCCTCTGGTCTCTATTGTTTAAAAATATTTGTGCAAAATTGGGGTAATATTTTTCTTGAACACTTTGGCTCATAAAAACTTAATTTTCTGATTTTTTGTGCAATATGTTTGGAGTTTATTTTGATATCCAATGATCAGAAGACTCTAAGCTATTATTTCTTCAGTCCTACTAAATAATATTTTTCAAAAATATGCTCTTTTGTATAAGCATTTATAATCATTGGCAAATTATTGTTATATTTCATTACATTCTAAATTGTGGTAAATATACATACATTTGCCAATATGTACAATTTAAAGTGTACAATTCAGTGGCATTAAAAAATTTCACAAAGTTCTGCAACAACCACCACTATTTCCCATATCTTTTCATTATTGCAAACAGAACTGCATCTATTAAACAATAGCTACCTATTTCCCACTGACCCTTAGCTCCTAGTAACTTCTTTTCTACTTTCTGTCTATATGAATTGTGCCTAATTTGTACTTTTATGAGTGGAATCATACAATATTTGCTTTTTTTCTGTCAGCCTACTTCACTTAGCATAATGTTTTCTAGATTCATCCATGTAGTAGCATGTATCAGGAATTTATTTCTTTTTAAGGTTTTATAGTATTCTATTATATTTGTATCCATATTTCATTTATTCACCCATCTATTAGTAGACAGGTTTTTTTTTCTACCTTCTGGCTACTGTGAAAAATGGTGGCACAAACATTGGTATGTAAGTATCTTTTTAAGTCTCCATTTTAAATTATTTTTGGTATATAACTACAGGTGGAATTGCTGGTCATATGGTAATTATAAGTTGAATTTTCTGAGAAAGTGCCATATTGATTTCCACCATGGCTATATAATTTCACACTCTCAATGGCAGTGCATCAGGGTTCTAATTTTCACCAACACATTGTTGTTGTTGTTGTTTTTGATAAGCCATCTCAATAAGTCGGAAGTGGTATCTCGTGGTGGCTTTGATTCATATCCTGCTAATGACTAGTGATGTTGAGCATCTTTTCATGTGCTTTTTTGCCACTTGTATAACTTCTTTTAACAAATGTGTAGTCAGGGCCTTTACCTTTATTTTTTTTAATTGAGTTATTGTCGGTGGTGGGTTAATTGTAGAAGTTGTTTTTATAATATAGTTTAAATATTAATCTATTAGATATGTTATTTGTGAATAGTATCTCACATTCTATAGGTTGTCTTTTTCACTCCCTTGATAGTATTTTTAATGTACAAAGTATTAAAGTTTTATGTCCATTTTATCTTTTTCTTTGGTTGCCTATAATTTTGGTGTCATACCCCCAAAATAATCACTAACTCCAATATTTTCTTGTTTTTCTAAGTTTCATTGTTTAAGTTCTTTTTGTATGTCTTTGATCCACTTTTGAATTAATTTTTGTATATTGTGTAAAATAAGAGTCTTTATTCTTTTGCATGTGAATATCCAGCTTTCCCAATATTATTGGGAAAATTGTTGAAAAGACTGTGCCTTTTCCCACTGAATGGTCTTCACATATTTGTATATTTAAGAGTTTATTTCTTGCCTCATTAAAAAAATTAACATTATTCTATTACAGTTGTCCCAATTTTCCTCCCCTAGTTCTCCTCTGCCCAGACTACTCCTTGATCCCACAGTCAATCTCACTGTTGTCCATGTCCACGGGCCATTCATACATGCTCTTTGACTAGTCCCTTCCCCTGCTTTGCACCATTATCCCTCTCTCCCACCCCTCTGGCCCATTTTTTCCAACTCAGTCTGTCTATATGTTTGTCTTTATGTCACACTGCTAACTGCCTTTTTTTTAAGTTTTAAAATTTGGAAGTGCAAATTCTCTGACTTTGTTAATTTTTTAAGATTGGTTTTGCTATTTGAAGGTCCTTGAGATTCCATATAAATTTTATTATTAGTATGAGTTTTTCTTTTTTTTGCAAAAACAGCTGTTAGGATTTTAATAGAGATTGATTCAATCTCCACAGAGATTGAATCTGTGGATCACTATAGGTACTATTGTTATCTTAATGACATTAAGCCTTCTCATTTATGAATATGAGATGTCTTTTCACCTGTTTATGTCTTTTTAAATTTTTTCAGCAAGGTTTTTTAGTATCAGTTCTTTTGCCTCCTCGGGAAACTTTATTACTATGTATTTACCTTTTTGATGTTATTTGAAATGAAATTGATTTCTTAATTTTATCTTCAGATTGTTGATTGTTAGTGTAAAAAGATGTAATTGATTCTTGCATGTTGGTTTCATATCCTGTAACTTTGCTCAATTCATTTATTAGCAGTAATACCCGTGTATGTTCATACACTCATATGTACACATGTGTGTAATCACAGGGTTTTCTAAATATAAGATAATACCATCTGTGAACAAAAATCATTTAACTTATTCTTTTCCAATTTGGATGACTTTCATTTTCTTTCCTTGCCTAGTTTCTCTGGCTAGAACTTCCATTTTTTATGTTGAATAGAAATGAAAGCAGGCATCCTTTTCCCTGAATTTAGTAGGAAAAATATCTTTTAAATTTCAACTTGCACTCTAGTTATATTCTCCTTTAACTTAAAATATTATTTATTGCCCTGGCAGGTTTGGCTTAGTGGATTGGGTGCAGGCCAGCAAACCAAAGGATTGCAAGTTTGATTCCCAGTCAGGGCACATGTCTGGGTTTCGGGTCAGGTCCCAGTAAGGGGCACATGAGAGGCAACCACACACTGATACTTCTCCCTCTTTCTTCCTGCCTCCCTTCCCTTCTGTCTAAAACTAAAGAAATACAATCTTTAAGAAAAAATAAAATATTCTTTTTTTATTTTTTAAATCACTCTTGCCAGAAGCATGTAAATCTTGTTGGAATTGTGTACCTGAAACACGTATAATTTTGTTAGCCAGTGTTACCCCAAAAAATTCAATACAAAAAAAGCAAAATAAAATCTTATGTAACATATGATTATTTCAGCCTACTTGACTTCTCATAAATGAGAAGTGTTGAAATCTCTCACTACATTTGTGAATTTATTAGTTTCTTCTTGTAGTTCAAACCATTTTGTTTCATATATTTTGATGTTATTTTATTAGGTACATGGCAGGCTATTAATTGCTGTGCTTTTTTTTGACAATTGAACTATTTATTATTATATGATGATATTCTCTATCCCTAATGCTTTTTCTAATTTAAAAATCAAAATTTTCTGATATTAATAGCTACATCAGCTTTACTGATGATATTTAGAAAACCTTGTGATTACACACATGTGTACATATGAGTGTATGAACATACACGGGTATTACTGCTAATAAATGAATTGAGCAAAGTTACAGGATATGAAACCAACATGCAAGAGTCAATTATTTGTTATTATTTGTGGTTATTATTTGTTGGATATATATTTCCATTTTATTATTTATTTATTTATTTATTTATTGTTATTTTTTGAGTTCCAGAATGAATATTTTTGTGTTTTATTTAATCTTTATTGTATTTTTTCCATTAACCTCTGTATTTCCTGTTACTATTCAAATGTGTTTGTTGTAAGCTACATATATCTAAATATTGTGTTTTTACTGAGACTTTCAACCTATTAGCTGAGGCGTTACTGGTTACATTGATTGTTATTATTGATATATTTTTACCTGTTTCATCTTTATTATTTTTGTCCCATATTTTAATGTTTCTTTGTAGTCCTTTTTTTTTACTATTTTCACATTCATTAAGTTCCTTACTACTCTACCCAATCATATTGATATTAATAGACTGATTTATATGGTTATATATTTCATTTTATCTTTTAAAAATTTTTATTTATTTATTTTTAGTTAGAGGGGAAGGGAGGGAGAAAGGGAAAGAAACATCAGTATGTGGTTGTAGCTCACATGGCCCCCACTGGGGACCTAACCCACAACCCAGGCATGTGCCCTGACTGGGAATCTAACTACCAACCCTTTGGTTCACAGCCCACTCTCAATCCATTGAGCTACACCAGCCAGGTCACTATCTTTTTTTTTTTTTTTTCATAGTGAGAGAGTTTCATTTGCTTCTCAGCAACTTTTAGACCAAGGAACCAATGAAACTTGGTTATTGTTTGCACAAGTTTTTGATGCTTGTGTGCCTTAAATATATTTTTTCTTGTTTTGTTCTGTTATTAGGACCAAAGGGATCTGTACCTGGAAAGTCCAGCTTGTCAAAGTTTGCCTGGAACTTTCCCTGTTTTTATCGTCAAAGCTTTTAATTCCCATCCTGGGAAACTCATCAGTCCCAGGCCAACTGTGATGCTTGTTTATTCCTTATACCTATGGAGCTGACTCCATTGGAAATACATTCTCAGCACACCATCCCTTCATCAATGTCCCTACACCTTGAAATTATTCACAAACTTGTCTTTCAGTTATGTCAGCTCCCAAAGGCTCCTCATGTATCTACTCTGAGACAGGCTGTCCCTTTGCAAACACACATACAACTAGGCTGGTGGGAACCCTGAAAGTAGCTGAAATGTTCTAGTGTGCATTTTCAACCTTCACTGAGAATGAACAATTCTTTTTTTCCTTGATTTAATCTTTACAGTATTTTTTCCACTTACCATTTAGTCCTCTTATACTCCCTTCCCCCCAGCAGTCACCACAATGTTGCCTGTGTCCATGAGTTCTTTTTCCTTTTTGCTCAATCCCTCTACCCCCTCACTTGTCCCACTAACAGCTGTCATTCTGTTCTCCATCTTTGAGTCTGTCCCCATTTTTCTTGTTACCTCAGTTTGTTCATTACATTCCACATATGAGCGAAATAATATGGTATTTGTCTTTCTCTGACTGGCTCATTTCACTTTATCTTTGAACTTGGTTCTTCTCATCATTTTTTAGACCACAAGTACTTTACCAATATATTTGGTCATTTTATTTTATATTTTTGAAGATTTTTTTAAATATATCCTTCCACTTAGGTATTCATCCAAAATTGTTTTCAATGTTTGTCTGTTTGGATAAATAAATCCTTAAGTATTTATGCCTCTAAGAATATTTTTATCATGGTCTAATATGTGGATGACATTTGAGCTGGATATAAAACTGTTTTAAGTTCTTTTCTTTTAACCTTTTAATTTTTTGAAATTCATTTGCTTTTATTATTTTTTATTGTTGTTCAAGTACAATTGTCTCTATTTTCCTACCACCCCTTTCCCCCACCTCACTTACACCTGCCCTCAGTCCTTCTCCCCTTCAGCTTTGTCCATGGCTCCTTCATACATGTTCCTTGATGACCCTTCCTTTTCTTACTGATTCACTTTCTTCTTTCAACTAATTTTACAATTGAAAAATCTTATGTAAATCAGATTCTTGTTATTTTGGACATAATTTTTTTCTATATAGGCTTTTAGATTTTTTCTTTATCATTGTATATGTATAAATTTTTATAAAATATATCTAGGTTTAGGTTTTTCTATATTATTTTTCCTTGTCATTCTTTTATTTTAAAGATTTGATGTATTTATTTTTAGAAGGAGAGGAAGGGAGGGGGAAAAAAGGGAGTGAAACATAGATGTGTGAGAGAAACATCAATATATGTTGCCCCTCGGGCTTTCCCCAATTAGGTACTAGCTACAACCCAGGCATGTTCCCTGAGCAGGAATCAAAACAGTGACCTGGTAACCTTTCACTTTGTGGTAAGACACCCAACCAACTGAGGCACATTGGTCAGGGCTCATTGTCAATCCTAAGCCCTTTGACTTTTTTTGAAATAAAAAATTAAGAAATAAAAAATAAAATAAAATAAATAAAAGACTTTAGTGTTTTATTTAGTATTGATTCTCAGAAATATATCTCCATTATTCATTAAAATATTTTTTCTTCCCATTTTATTTTTCTTTCTCTGAGATGATAATCTTTGTATTTAATTCTAATGATTTGATCTTCTGATTATATTTTATTTTATGTCTTCTAGTTCTTGGTCCATTTCTTCATCCTCCTGAGAGATTAATTTGGTTTTATAATTTATTAATTTCTTTATTCTTTTTTTAGTGTATACATTATGCTTTATTTTCTTGTACAGATTTTTTTAAAGTATTATATTTTCACACTTCTTATTTTTGCTTGATAATTTTGGAGAATTTTATTTTAATTGTTTTTATTGTGTATTATAAATTATTACAAATATATATTTTAAAGAATTTACATGGCTAAGCCCTGGCAGGTGTAGCTCAGTGGATTGAGCATGAGCCTGTGAACCAAAAGATCATGGTTTTGATTCCCAGTCAGGGCACATGCCTGGGTTGCAGGCCAATTCCCAGCAGGGGCCAGTTCCCAGCAGGAGATGCACAAGAAGCAACCATACATTGATATTTCTCCCCCTCTCTCCTTCACTTCCCTTCTAAAGATAAATAAATAAAATTTTTTTAAAAAGTTAAAAAAAAGAATTTACATGGCTAATTTAAGAACTTTGTTTCATGAAATTATTTATTTTTATTGCTTCTTTGGATGTTATTTAAAAATTATTTTTTATACTTTTATAGAGGGGAAGGGAAATAAATGTGCAGTTGCCTCTGGCATAGCACCTACTGGGGACTTGGGCTACAACCCAGGTATGTGCCCTGACTGGGATCCAAACCAGCAAGCCTTTGGTTCACAGGCCTGCACACAATCCCCTGAACCACACCAGCTGGGGCATCTTTTGATGTTATTTTTAACGCTGCATGTTGCTATGATATTTATGAGCTGTGAGCTCATTTTCTTCAGGGAATATTGGCTACTGTGAAAGGCAACTATATGTGGAAAGGTCAGATCCCTACCTTTTTCATACTCTATGATCTCAGTAGTGAAAATGTGCATAAAACCACTGTCAATTATTTCTCTACTCAAAGCAACTTCTTAGATAATGAGTTTAATTTTTACTAGTAAGAAGTATTGTCTTGAGGAGAACATTCTCCCTTGTTGAAAATATTTTATAATAAATTATTTTATATGCATTTAAAATTTTTAAAGATTTATTTTACTTATTTTTAGAGAGAGAAGGGAGGGAGAGAAACATTGATGTGTGAGAGAAACATCAATCCATTGCCCGTTGATTAGTTTTTTGTTAATAATATGTTCTAATATTTCAAGTCAAAGCTTTGGCTTTAGTGAAAAGAATAATAAATATTATTACATAATAAATATTATTCTTTTAAACAAGGATAATAAATATTTCCTCATAAAATATCCATTTGCCAACTTATTTATAAAACAAACACTAAGACTTTATTGCCTAAGCGAATTATATCAATAATTTTGTGAAAACTAAATATAATTTTGCTTTGTAAGACCTTTCAGATGTGTATTTAATATCTAAATATTCCCTAACAGTATACTTGTATATATTTTAATGGAGAAAGGCACGTTAGATTATATGAAATGTGTGATACTTGTGTAATGATAGTCAAAAAGTGATTAGCCATTTACATAAAATAGAGTAGTACTTATAGCATAAAATTAAATAGGATATTAATCATTGTGCTTTTAGTGTATAAATTAGACAATAACCAAGGTTAGTAGAAGATGTAATATACCTGTGGTGAAGCAAGATTAGATTCATTATCAGAATTTCAGCCCCATTTCTAAGACTAAAATCATTGATTAGGTATAGTTTGACTAGGTAATATGGACTCAGCAAAATGGTATGATAAGAATCTATCATTTTATTGTTTCAGCATATATGTAATATGATTCTTTTTTTTTCTTAAACATTTTTGCAATTTGCTGCTGCTGCTTTGAAATCCATCTGAATTCCAGCTTTTCAGAGAAAAAATGCCCTTTCTCTAGTTCCTTTTCCCTTCCTTTCCCCTTAGTGCCTGTTTTCTTGTTTGGCACAACCATTCTATTTCTCAAAGGTAAAGTAGAAATACACAATTTAGAATGGTGACACCTCAGCTTATAACCAATAGGGTTTCCCAAAAAGATCTTGGAAACATTTTTTTTTATAAGTAAGATTAAATGACTCACAAGTTAAGGAAATAACTGCTTTTAAAATTTCTCCCTACTTGTATTGTTCTGATACTAACATTCATCATCTATCCAATATGATCAACTTTGTCCCTGTTTTTCAGATGAGAAAATTGAGAAGACTTTCCTGACTTAAATAGCTCCCTTCCAAGATGCATGAAGTGCAAATCCATTTTAAAATAATGAGTTTATATAAAACAAAGATAAAGATTCCTAATAGAGTAAACATGAAAAGAACTACCATATTTTTTGGACTATAACACACGCCCCCCCCCAATTTGGGAGAAATAATGGTTGTTAATGTTGCCATTGAGTTCTGTTTACATTTACAGTGCTAAAATATTGTTATTTATGTTATGAAATATTTTACCACATTTTTTGTTTCAAAACATTTTTTTTATTTTCTTCCTCTAAAACCTAGATGTGTTTTATGGTCCAGAATATGGTAATACTTATAAATATATATCAGAATACATATGTATTCTATAGTGTCTTCATTGATACGTACATGCACTTACAGATTGACCTAATTTCCACTGTATTTTTAACATTTTTCTCTGAGAAATGAATTCAGTTTTGAATTGTATAGAAAACAGCTATCTGAAAAATTTTTCCCAACATCACTTTAAGAATTGTAATGTTGCTATAATTAGATGTAACTTTACTACAGGCAAGAGTAGTTTTAGGCTACTTTTGTTACCATCTGGAATAATTACAATAATCTAGAACATTAGATGTACAATGAAAAAAGTATGCCTTCCTGTGAGAAAAGGGAATTTCTCAATAAACAGTGTAAAACACTTCTTGACTGTGAGTGTCTGGTAGCACTAATAGTGTTAAGAAGGTTTCCAAAATGTTCAACCATTATACCTAATTTATGCTGTTCTTAGCAGCTTTGCTAATATGTATATTGATTTTTGTTCAAGTGATGTATCTAACCTTATTCATTTATAATGAGGTAATGTGATAGATCAAACTTTTATAAATTTGTAAATTGTAATCAGAATTTTCCTGCATGAGTAAACTAATTTCTTTTTTTGCTTACATACAAATAACTTTTTTAACATTTCCACAAGCATCCAATATTGATTTTAAAGTCAATGCATATTCATTTTTATTTCAGATGAAAATGGCAAATTTAAAATATACAGCCAAATATGTCAATGCCCACAGAAAGATTAATTGACCTTTTCTTTCTTTTTTTCCCTAAAGTTATCTGGCAGTATTTTGGATGTGTATAGTAGCGAGCAGGAAATTTCATCAGTTAATATGGGACTTACTAGTGCTTCCTGTCCAAGGAGTCTATCAGTGAAAAGAGAAATTACAGGTAATGTTACTTTTACCCTTTTATCCTTCTTTAGTCAATTACATAAGAATAGCATGTATTATCAAGATAAATAAAAAATTTAAAATACCAAAATTGTCAGTTAAAATAGGGGGCATTTAAGATTTAGGGTGTAACTTGTAGTTCAAATAAATTGATTTATTATTTTAGAAAATAGGCAAATATACACATATGTTCTCTCTACATACATAGATATACACACATACACATATATGCATATGAATATGTATACATATGCATATATAAGAGATACATGTATAAAACAGCTTGAGAAGTTCTTTATGTAACATAGGTTCATTTTAATATTAAATAATGCAATTTATTAGCATGATTGCAAAATAATATATTAATAGATTAGGGAAAATTAGTCCTTTTGTATGTAAAATTTGATATAAAACAGCTTGATTTTCTCTTTTTATGAATTTTATAAAGTTCAAAAAAGAGAAAATCAAATTAAAAAAAATTTTAAAAGCTTGTTTTATTCATTTTATGATGGACTCACATTTAACTTTCACAAGTGGGTAAAAACCTCTCAATTTTCAAGAATATATTCTAAAATTCTTACAACTCAAAGGCATTATAGAGACATGGTAAAATTCCTTCAATATATAGATGAGGAAATCAGGAGTCAGAGGAGTTATTTTCCACTAGTCATAAAGCTGAATAGGGAAAAATGGATCAAATAAAGATTTCTTGACTTATAAGTCAAGTTTTAGTTCCTTCATTTGCATAAAATAAAATAAGATTGAAATTAAATTAAATTAAATTAAATTAAAATTACACATTTTTAGTTGGGGGGCCAAACATTGTTTTTTAAATATTTTTTACACAGTCTAATCAATAATGCACAAATATTTATGCATTCAAATAATTTAGAGCAAAATTAATGCCTATAGCTGAAATGAACAAATTTAAGTAAATGTATTTCTATATTACCTACTTTAAAAACTAGAATAATTTAAGGGACACTGCATTAATTTATAAAAAAATACCTGAAAATTTGATAGCTTGAAATGATACTTATCTCAAATAATCTTTATGGGTCAAAAATCCAGGGGTAGCTTAGAAAGTTGGTTATAACTCAGAGTTTCTCATAAGGCTATAGTCAAGATGTTTGCTAAAGATACAGACATTTGTCCCTTAATGGGCGGGAGCGTGTGTTTCTAAGGTAGTTCACTTACAGGTCTTGAAAGTTAGTGCTGCTAGTTGGCAAATGACCTTGGTACTTAACATGTGGACATTCATAGGGCTACTCAAGTTTCATCATGACATGACAAGTGGTGATCCAAGACATCAAACTGATAGCTGAAAATGTCATTTATACCTGTTCTTGGAAGCCACACTAGTCATTTAGACAATATTATATTGATTTTACAGGTCAACCTTATTCAATATGAGAGGGAATTACCGAGTGTGTGAATGTCATGAATAATTATTGTGTGCCATGTTGGAAGATGACTATCACAAATGCTTACAATCAAATAGCATATAATGTGTTATTTACTGGCATTGTTTAATAGTAATATCTGAGAAATGTACTTAATTCCAAATTCTATAATTTGTAAATCATAATTAGTTATGAAAAATGTAGGTTGTTGCCCTGGCTGGGTGGCTCAGTTGTTAGGAGCATCAACCCAACCACAAGAGGTTGTGGGTTTGATTCCTGGTCAGGGCACATACCTAGGTCATGGGTTCTATCGCCATTCAGGGCACATATGTGAGGCAACTGACTGATGGTTCTCTTTCACATCAATGTTTTTATCTCTCTCTCTGAAAAAAATCAAAAACATATCCTCAGGTAAAGATTGTGTGTATGTGTGTTGTAAATATAGGTTGTAAAATTTAGGTTTAAATAATATTAATGTTCTGAAATAATAATAATTGAGCTGCTAAACACTTGTTGTGCACTGTTCCTCTTTTAATCATCACAATATTATATCAATTTTACAGTTGAAACGAAATTTACCTAATAAATCAGAGGGCTATTAAATGGAGGGCCAGAATACAAATCTGATATTTACTTCTCAAAGTCTAAAGGGTTTGCCATTGCCTCCTACTCAAAAAATATTTTTCTTCTGATATCTAAATATTTGCGTAAAAATACTACATTGCTTGGAATAAGTAATATTGTATTTCACTTAGTATTATTGAATTATGTTGATTAAAGGTGTAAACAGTAGAACTAAGAATTGTTTTATCTTCCTTTTATCAGAAACTGATACTCGAGCTTTAACAAAAGAGAGACAAAAAAAGGACAACCACAACCTCAGTGAGTACATTTTTCTTTTTCTTCTTTTCCAAATGAAACTAATACAAGAGAAAATTCATGGAGATTAAAATGTGTTGTTATTTATCGTGTCTCCTCCATTTTGAGGTTAGATGACCAAAATTAATAGTACATCTTACCAGTTGAGCTATTTGGAGACATTTAAATGATGTAAAATTTCGGAAAAGCTATACACTTCCACAAATTGAAACTTCTGAAATTCTCTCCTTGATCATTCTCTCTCAAGAATGTTGCATGTAATGGAGATGAGTTCACCTAGTTCAGGGTTGTCAAACCCTCATTTTCACTGGGAGCTACATCAGCCTCACAGTTGCCTTCAAGAAGCCAAATGTAATTTTAGGACTGTATAAATGTAACTACTGCTTAAGTAGGGGCAATGAGCCCAGCACTGCCACCTCAGGATGGATAAAACAAGGTGGAGGGCCAGATTTGGCCTGAGGGCCTTGTGTTTTCCACCTGTGACCTAGTTACAGTTGAACTCTATTGTGATTCATAGGATTGAATGTGGAAGGTGGTAGGTAGGGAAGGGGGAAAGTAGTAGGGGGGGAATTGCAACTGTAATTGAATTACAATAAAAAAGAAAGAATTAATAGAGTAAGGAACTGTGGGCTTCTCTTTTATTTTAGACTGCTTATCACTCTCCTTGTTTCTTCTCTCTTCTATTTCTGCAGTTTAAATAACAGGTCATTTAAGATTAAGTATGATAGATACCTTGTATGTCCATTATTAAAGTGTTTTCTAACCTGGATTCCCTTATTGAGTGATTTTGCTTTTTGGAGATATCATTGTTAAAAAATTAATATCACATTTTAAATATGTTGAATCTAGGATAACCACTAAAGTTTGTGAAGATTTTGACAAGAAGACAGATGAAGTCCCACTTACCAGATGTCTAAATATTTAAAAGTTATGACTCAAGTTATAAAGTGCTAAAATAAGTATGCTCTATTCTTCCAAATGACTGGAAGGCCAGGTGTGAGTTTAGAATTCTCAGATCCTTGGAGTTCTGAATGGGAATATCAGAGTGGGGCAATACTAGCCCATCTCACTTGTCTCTTCACCCCATATTTCATTCTGTGTTGCCAGTGGTCTCAGTTATGAGTATGACAACTTCATCCAGTACATTCAAGCTCCATACACATCTCAGCAAATAGTTGCTCCTTTTCCATATCTTGGGTATACTGGTGAGCACACTGGTGTTATGATCTTTCTCCAGAAAGATGGACCTCAGAAGTGGCCTATGCAGGCTCTAGCAGGAGGTTCAGTGTATAGAGGATATCCCTTATGTGTGTATTTTAGAAGGGATCACACTGACTCTGTGGCTGCCTTGCTCAGTGAAGATGGGTATGATGAGAGAAGGCAAGTGTGATTCCTCTTAAATATGGGATCCTAGATAGGGGCTACTCTTGCCTGGATCTAAAGGCAGAAATGATTGACTATATCAACAACTTTGTGAAAAGTGAAATCACACATGGCATGAAGTAATCTTGTAATTTTTAAAAATTGACTTCTCTACAAATAACTAGTACTAGGTATGAAGAAACCAAAGCTCTCATTATAATTACCCATTAAACATGTATTGAGCACAGCTTAAGAAAAATAGAATAGAAACTTCTAATATTTTACATGAGGTAAATTTATTATTTATATTTAAAGAATAGATTTTGGGGAAATATTTTAAGACTAAAACAACCCCTCATTTTGAGATAAGTTTTTGAATATACTTCATAGCTGTTCTTCATTTTATATTTAATTGAATTTTTTATTTATTAATTTTTAGAGAGAGAGAGAGTGCGAGCAAGAGAGAGATCAGTTTGTTGCTCCACTTATTTATGTATTTATTCGTTACTTCTTGTATGTGCGCTGACTGGAGATCGAACATGCAACCTTGGTGTATTAGAATGATGCTCTAACCAAATGTACTACCCTTGCCTGGGACTCATTTTATACTTAAAAGTCTTTTTATAGTATAGGAGTTAGTATGTGTGAACATAAAATTATTAATACATTCTCACTGTGAAATATACATGCATTTCTATCAGCTTTATCTTTATTTTCTTTTCAGTTTTTTTTAAATGTGGTGTCATGCTGTTTGAATCCCATGCACAGAGCAAATAGAATTAATAAAGAAGGGAAATCAACTGTCTCAAGAATCAATTATCTTCTAATTTCAAAGGAATAGCAATATATTATTCCCGAAGGTCAAATCCATTCATATATTATAGGTTCACAAAGACCATTGATTGTCTTTCATGTCTTTCCTTCTTTCTGGTAATGATCTTAATTTTCAAGCATAATCATTTTTAAAGAAGGCTTTAAATATGAATATCAGATTCACCTGCAAGCTTTTTATAAATGCAAATATTGGGGCCCTGACCCCGACCTACTAAACTCAGAATCTCTACCAGTAGGGTACATATATATTCTAACAGTTATTTCAGGCATATCTGATATACACTAAATTTTGAAAACCACTGTTCTATATATAATTGAAAAGTTTAAAAGAACATATTTACACTCTAATGGACATATATTTATTTAGCTTCTCTTATATGCCAAGCCCTCTGGGGATACAAAAATCAGGAGGAAATGGTTCCTTCCCTCAGAAAGTTCATAGTTCACTTGGTTACACATACCTACCATGTGCCAAACTTTATGTTAGGCCTTCAAGGCTGTATATAAGGAGAGTTCAGTCCTCAGGTGTTTATAATCCTTATGGTCTTGCAAAATACATATATATAATACATATATGTTTCAGTATGAGTAAATATTATATGGCATCTTTTAAAAAGATTTTATTTATCTTTAGAGGGGAAGGGAAGGAGAGAGGGAGAGAAATATCAATGTATGGTTGCACCCCCTGCTGGGAACTGGCACCTGTTGGGAACTGGCCTGCAACCCACAAATGTGCCCTGACTGGGCATTGAACCGCGATCAACTGGTTCGCAGGCCCACGGTCAATCCACTGAGCTACACCAGCCAGGGCTTTATATGACATTTTAAATACTGAGAAATGTGTATTAAGAAGGAAATATTTTAAGACATTGTGAATATATTGTTATTATTTTACAATAAAATATATTTGAATTTTTATTTTGTTTTGAGAAATATTCTTTTGATTAAATGACATTTTTATTGTTCTTTAAAAATTATTAAGAAAGTTTACATCTATAAAATAGTGAATTGTGCTTTAATGAGAATAATACATTTTTTTTTTCAATAGTTGAAAGAAGAAGAAGGTATAATATTAATTACCAAATCAAGGAGCTTGGTACTCTTATTCCAAAGACTAATGATCCGTGAGTTCAATAACCATTTCTATAATAAAGTTATGGTTTTAATACCCTACAAAATGGGTGGGAGGGAAGAAGGATAGAGGAGGACTAATAACTAGGAAGCCAAGGAGCTTATGGTAGAGACAAATCTATTTTTGATTTTATTTTAAAATATTTATTCAAGGATGAAAGCCATTAAGCATCAAAGTTGTCACTAACAGTCATCCTTTTGAGCTGTAAAAAATAAGTAAATTATTTCTTTTTAGTTTATAGTGGGTCTTTCTGTATAACACCAATACTGACAAACTTATTGTTAGTGTCACATGATGTCTAAAACAGTACTATACTTAATTTATGGTTCTAACAATTCTTCAAATGTAAGATTTGTGTGTGCATGGACATTGGAATGTCAGATTTTTATAGGTTCCAACATTCTGGAGACATGCAAGTAAAAAATAAAATTATAAAAAAACATGCTTACAGATTTCAACTAGTAATTGATTATTGTAATGAAATTTTTAGCCAAGTTTTGGTATCATACATACAAAACCAGTTAAACAAGATGTTTGAACTAAAATTAATATAGGTGGGATAGGAATAAGAGGAAAAAAGAAAGAAAGAATGGCTTAAGAGATGTCTAAAGGAAACAGAACTGATTTTGAGATGACAGAGGGAGAGGGAATACTAAGAATGAGGAATAAAAACCAGGCTAAGACAGGGAAAAATTAATATTTGATATGGAAAAAAAGAAAGAAAAAAATTTTAAAAAGGTCAGGATGAAAGAAAAAAAGAGAAAGTAAAAAAGCAGGCTAAGACAACAAAATTAAAATTTAAGAAGGAAAAAGAGTAGGGGAGGGGAATGGTAAAATTTGAGATTTGAAATACAAAATTAGTGAAGATCTAAAAATAAAAATGAAAAAAAAAGATACAATGACTACTCTATCCACAATCAATGAACAAAGATTGATAAATGTAGAGATAGAATGCAGGTATTTTAAGAGCAGGAAAAAAATGTGAGATGACCATTAACAACAAAATTGACTTTGAGAGGCTGGATGGGGGTGAAATAGCAAGAGTGCAGAATGGAAACAAGTCATAGCATGAGAGAATATAAAATTTAAAATGAAAATAAGAGGAAAGAGGAAGGTAAAATGAGGTAAGAGGAGAAAGGAGTAAAATATGTGAATTTAAATAAACTATAGTATAAAATCTAGTGACTTAATATGCACAAACTTGAAGGCCAAGAAATTTGTGTTAAAAAGCTATACAGGAAAGAAAATATCACCGATCATGGAGAAGTCTGTGGTGGATTTCATCTCAGTAACATCTAGTATTTACCACTGTTTTTTTTTTTTTTTTTCTGTGTCAGCCTCTGGTGATGTCATATGGTGTTAGACTTTTAGGGATCTACTGTCTGTGGCTGACTCCTTGAGTTATTAATCTAGTTAATCTGCACTGAGGTTTAAGCACCACAGGAAGGGGCTGAATCCCTCCTGGGTCAGGCTATTGTTTCCCCTCAAGCTGCTTCCAGCTACTCTCTCAGTTCTCTCCCCAAAGCTTCTGTCCCCAGTCTTTCTTCAAGTGTCTCTAGTCCACCCTGCCCCCCTCCCCTTTGCTAAAGCCTAGGGTAAGTAACTGCAAATGAAAATTTATGTGCTGGCTGTTTAAACAGCTCTTTGCTTCTACCGCCATCCAATTCTGGTAGAGAGCAACCCTGTCCCTTTTCACAGCTGGCTATTATCTGAGTACTTTTTAGGCTCTGTTGCTCTAGGCTGGGGATCCCAGCTTAGGGTTTAGATCCCACACTTCTCTGGGGGATCCAACCAGCTGCTTAAATGTCCCTTCGCCACTTCAACTGCCCCGAGTGGGTGCCTAGCCAGCCCTAGCCAGCCCTCTTGTGTCTCCACTGCACTCCCTACCAGTCACGTGGAGCTGAAGCTGATTCTTCTGTCTGTCCGAGGTTTTAAGGCTTCTCTCTCAATATTATTCAGTCATTTTTTTCTGGGTGGTTTTCCCACAATTTAGTTGTAATTCTAGTTTGGTCCTGGGAGGAGATTAGTGTAACTTCCACTTACTTCTCAGTCATCTTGGATCAGCTCATTTGTTATTGATAGTGCTGTGTGTGGTGGATCTTTCTTTCCAATATGGTTCCTATTTTTTAATCTATTTACTTTTTCTTCCTTTTTTTCTGTCTCTCACTTTTTAATTTACTTTTATTTGATTTTATTTTCTGTTTAAATCTAATAGTATGTGCTTCCCTTCTCTTATTCCATCCTGTCTTCTTCATTCCTTTTTTATTTATCATGTAAATTTTACTTTCTCTCTTTGCATTGCTCAAATTTGCAACTCTTGTTAGTGCTCCTCCCTCTATCCTCTCAAAACCATTTTTCTTTTGGGAGGTCATCTCATATTCACTCTCCTTTCTTATAATACCCTTAATCTCTTTACACCCTTATTTTTACTGGTTTATTTGCTGTTGATAGTAGTAGGGGGTGCAAGTTATTTTTGAGGGTGTGGGTTTATTTCCTGGACTTTGTGGTTTTGTTCTGGCAGCACCTGCACAACAGCATACAAGACATGGTGGGTGGAGTGGCACTAAGTCAACCAGCAGGAGGGAAGGACCCACCAAAGAATGGCCCAGCAATAGTCAAAACCCAATTACATCCAGAGAGTCAACATAAACAGCATAAATTATGCAATACATGAAAAGAACTTAACTGATATATATAAAATCTTTTATCCCAGGAAGCAAAATACACATTCTTTTTAAATGCATATAAAACATGTTCAAAGATAGACCACATAAAACAAGCCTCAACAAATTCAAGAAAAATGAAATCATGTCAAGCATTTTCTCAGACCACAAGCACTTGAAACTACAAACCAACCTCCAGGAAAAAACTCAAACTCAAATTCATAAAGACTGAATACTATGCTATTAAATAATGAATGGGTGAATAATGAGCCAAGGAAGAAATCAAAAAGTTTCTGAAAACAAATTAAAATGAACACACAACAGTTTAAAAACTATGGGATACCACTAATACAGTCCTGAGAGAGAAGTTCATAGGAATACAGGCCTACCTAAAAAAGATAGGCATATTTAAAATAAACATCCTAACACTGCATCTAAAAAAACCTAGAGGAACAATAATAAAGCCCAGAGTGAGTAGAAGGTAGGAAACAATCAAAATCAGAGCAAAATTAAATGACATAAAGACTAAAACAACAATTCAAAGGATCAATAAATCTAGAAAAAGAAAAACAATTGTTTTCTTCTTTCAAAATATAAACAAAATTGACAAGCTTTTAAACAGTCTCATCAAGAAAAAAAGTGAGAGGCTTGACCCAAATAAGTAAAATCAGAGATGAAACAGGAGAAATTATAACTGATACCACAGAAATACAAAGGATTGTAGGATATTATTACAAACAAGTATATGCCAAAAACTTTGAAAACCTGGGTGAAATGGACAAATTTCTAGATACATATAATTTTCTTAATCTGAGTCAAGGAGAAGCAGGAAGCTGAAATAGATGAATAACAGCTAGTGAAATTGAAGCAGTAATAAAAAAAAACTCCTGGGACACAAAAGCCATGGACTGGATGTTTTTACAGGAGAATTTAACAAAACATTTAAGAAAGAGCTAACCCCTATCCTTTTCAAACTATTTTAAAGAATCCAAGAAGAGGGAAGATTCTCAAACTTCTTTTATGAGGCCAGCATCATCCTAATCCCCAAACCATATAAAAACACAACAAAGAAAGAACACTACAAGCTGATATTACTGGCAAACATTGATGCTAAATGTTTGGCAAACATCAATGGCAAACATTGATGCTAAAATCCTGAACAAAATATTGACAAATCACATCCAGCACTACATTAAAAAGATCACATACCATGATCAAGTGGGATTCCTGACAGGAATGTAAGGATGGTACAATATTCACAAATCAATAAACATAATACATCACATAAACAAAAGGAAAAACAAAAATCATATGATCATATCAATAGATGCAGAAAAACATTCAATAAATTACACCACACATTCATGATAAAAACAGTAAGTGGGAGTAAAGGGAGCTAGCACACCTCAACATAATAAAGTCCATATAAGAATAATCTACAGCCAACATAATGCTCAATGGGAAAATCTAAAAGCTTTCCCACTAAGATCAGGGACAAGACAAAGGTGTCTACTTTCACCACCTTTATTCAACATAGTATTGGAAGTTCTAGCCACAGTGATCTGACAAGAAAAAGAAATAAAAGGCATCCAAATTGGAAAGGAAGAAGTGAAACTGTCATTGTTTTCAATGACATAATTGTGTACATAGAAAACCCTATAGACACCACCAAAAAACTCGACATAATAGTGAATTTGGCAAAGCAGCAGGATACACAGTCAATATTCAGTTTTTGTACACCAACAATGAAATACCAGAAACAGAAACCAGGGAAACAAATCTCATTTGCTATAGCAACAAGAAAAATAAAGTGCCTAGAAATAAACCTAACCAAGGAGGTAAAAGACCTGTACTCAGAACACTATAGAACACTGAAGAAAGAAATTAAGAAAGACACAAATAAATGGAAGCATATACTGTGTGGATTGGAAAAATGAACATCATCAAAATGTCCATACTATCCAAAGGAATTTATAGATTCAATGCAACCCCTATTAAAATACTAACGACATATTTCACAAAGAACATACATTTCAAAAATCTATAAGGAACTATATAAACAACCCCAAATAGCCTCAGCAATTTTGAGAAAGAAGAACAAAGTAGGAGGTATCACAATACCTGACATCAAACTGTATTTACAAGGCCACTGTAATCAAAATACTCTGGTACTGGCATAAGAACAGACACATAGTCTAATGGAACTGAATAGAGAGCCTAGAAATAAACCCATGTATCTACTAGGTCAATTAATATTGGACAAATGGGGAGGAGCATAAAATAGAGTAAAAATAGACTCTTAAACAAATGGCATTGGGAGATCTGGACAGCTACATGCAAAAAAATGAAACTTGACCACCAACTTATACCACACACAAAAATAAACTCAAGATGGATAAAATACTTAAATATAAGACATGATACCATAAAAATCCTCTAATCTAGAATATGGAAAATCTATTTACCCTGAATGGGACAACCATTAGGAATGGTTCTTAAGTGTATTTCTCTTCTCTATTGATCTCGGAAAGAGTGATTAGTATTTACTTTAACTGTATTATTTTATATGTAGCCAAATTATATTTATTTTTCATCTAATTAAAAACATTAGTCAGATGTTGAATATGTGTATATGTGACTCTGTCCACATAGCACAGACAGAAGAGATTACTCCCTGCCAGCTGTGACATTCCAGACATCCAAATACCAATTCTGTTTCAATACATCTTATCTGTTGGATTGTTGTGGCCTGACCTGTCACTCTATGTCCCTCTATGGGGGTCACCAATGTAAGTCTCATGGTTGAATCCAGAATGTAGCCTCTTCAAACTGACTTAACTTGAGAAGTAGAGTCTGGGTATATGGGCTTAAGTACTAGCCGTTTACTCTATGAAGTTATTTTAATTTCATTTATTGAATTTTCAGATGCTACTGTGGATAATATAAAAGTTGCAGAAAATGACTGTGGCTAGTTCAGCTCTGTGGATGGAATGCTGTCTTGCAAGCCAAAAGGTTGCTAGTTCAATTCCCAGTCACAGCACATGCCTGGGTCATGGTCCAGGTCCCCAGTAGGGGGTTGGCCAGAGGCATACACATTGATGTTTCTCTCCCTCACTTTCTCCCTTCCCTCCCCTCTGTCTAAAAATAAATAAATAACTAAATATAATAATTTTTTAAAAGTTGCAGAAAATAAATTAATGGGAAGTAGAATGTGGGGATAAAATAAAGTGGGCAATTTTCACTTTGTTGTTTTTTCATAGTTATACTTTATTAGTATTTTTAAATTTCAAATATTTTAAAAATACAGTTGACCTACAATATTATATTAGTTTCAGGTATGCACCCAGGTGATTAGACATTGCATATTTTACTAAGTAATCATCTCAATGTATCTACTACCCAATTGACACCATCCATACTTATTAGAGTATTATTGACTATATTCCATGTGCTTTATTTTACATTTCTAAAACTATTCTGCAACAACTCATTAATATTTCTTAATCCCTTCAACTTTTTTTTACCATCCCTGCAAGCACCATCTCATCTAGTAACCATCAAAATATTATCTACACCTATGTGTCTATTTCTGTTTTGCTTCTTTGCTTATTTATTTATTTTTTTAGATTAATTTCATTTAATACTAGTTTGGTGGTGATAAACAAACCCCTTTAGCTTTTCCTTGCCTGGCAGGCTCTTTACCTTTGATTCTAAATGATAACTTTGTTAGGTGGAGTAATCTTGGTTGTGGGTCCTTGCTTCTCATCACTTTGAATATTTCTTCATAATCCCTCTAGTCTGCAAAGATGACAGTCTCATGGGAGCTTTCTTGTTGGTAACTAACTGCATTTCTCTTGTTGCTTTTAAAATTTTATTTTTGTCTTTAACCCTTGGCATTTTAATTATGTTGTATCTTCATGTGGGCATCTTTGGGTTCATCTTGCTTGTGACTCTGCTTTCTGGACTTGTATGTCTATTTCCTTCACCTAGTTAGGGAAGTTTTCCGTCATTATTTTTTCAAATAGATTGTCCTATTTCTTGCTCCTCTTCTCCTCAGGGCACCCCCATGATGTGAATGAAGTTGTCCAAGAGGCTCTTTACACTACCCTCATTTTCTTAGATTCTTTTTTCTTTTTGCTATTCTGAGTGGGTAGTTTTGTTTTCTTATATTCCAAATCACTGATTTGATTCTCAGCTTAATTTACCCTACTGTTTATACTCTAAATTATTTTTCATTTCAGTTAATGTATCTTTAATTTCTGACTGATTCTTTTTTGTGGTTTTTATGTCTTTTTTTATGTTGTTGAAGTTTTCTTTGAGTTCAACAATTTTTCTTCTCAGTTCATTGAGCATTCTTGTAATTAATGTTTTGAACGCTACATCTATAGATTGCTTGTCTCCATTTTGTTTGGTTCTTTTTTGGGGTTGTATGTTCTTTCACTTGGGACATGTTTATTTGTCTCCTCACTTTAAGAGCCTCCTTGTGTTTTTTTTTATTAAAAAATATTTTATTTATTTATTTTTAGAGAGAGGGGAAGGGAAAGAGAAAGAGAGGGAGACAAACATCAGTGTTTTTTTTGCCTCTTGTGTACCCCCACTGGGGACCTGGCCTGCAACCCAGACATGTGCTCTGTTTGGGAATCAAACCAGCATGCTTTGGTTTGCAGGCCTTTGCTCCACTGAGCTCAATCCACTGAGCTACATCAGCCAGGGCTATTTCTATGCAGTAGGTAGAGCTACTACATCTCTTAGGCTTGATAGAGTGTCCTAAGGTAGTAGGTGCCCTGTAGGTATAGTAGCACAACCTCCTTATGTGGGCTGTATACACTTTACTATTGTAATTGAAACTTTCTTGCTGTTGGCACATCAATAAGAGTGATTTATTGCCAGGCCAATAGGCTGACTGCATGGAATGGCTGTGACCACCAACTACAGTGGAGGATCAGTTGTATAGGGTGCCCCTCCATGGAGCAGGACTTACTTCACTAAGTCTGCCTCTGAGTGTGTTGTTTGTGGAAGTTGTTGCATGGTGCTTCGACAAGGTCTGAAGTTATCCACTGGGTGTGCTGGCTCTGGGGCCTGGCAGGGAGTGTAGACCCAAGTCAGCAGCTACCTGTATTCTGCCCAGTGTCCATCCAGCTTGAAATACAAAGTGATCATAAAATGACTGCTACCTGTGCTTGGCTTGGAAGTTCCAAGGAAAGGCTAAGCCACTTATGGAGAGGTATGGAACAATGAGGCCAGATGCTGCTTGTTTGAGAGATTTTAGGTAAACCTTAAGTGTGAGGCAAGATGGGCCACTGATATGGAAAAGCCACTAGAAAAAGCTTAGGTGGGCCTGAAATTTTGGTGGTGCGTGGTCTTAGGGAATCACCAGGGTTGGGTGAATAGTGTGAGCCAAGTTGATGGAAACTCCTATAGGGCACCAACTGCTGGCTCTGTAGGGACATGTCTCATCAAAGGTACAATGCCTCTGCTGGCACTTTTGCCTGGCAGTAGGAACTCTAGCCTTGATTCCAGACAGTTCAGTTCTGCCTCATATGTTCTTGGTGCCTTTCAAATCACTGCCCCATCACTAGAGCTTATAGGGACTGAATCCAAATAAGTGTTTTTAGGCCCTTTAGGAAGAACGCCTAGGACTCCGAGGGCACTCCATCTTACTTGACCTCAATTTCTGCTGTGTTTTTTTTGTGTGTGTGTTTTTTTTGTTTTTTTGTTTTTTGTTTTGTTTTTTTACAGCCAGAAGTTATGGGAACTTTTTTTCTCCAGGACTAAAATCCGGGGCTTGGGAGCCTGGTGTGGAGCTAGGACCCTTCATTCCTCAGGGGCACCTCTGCAGCTGAGATCCTCTCCTGATTTTTATCTGCTACACATGAGCGTGGGTTCACCTGTTTTTCATCTCTGTTCCTCCTGTCATCTCAATGTGGCTTCTTTAATTCTTTAGTTGTAGGACTTTCTTTAGATTTCAGGTGGTTTATGATGATAGTTGTTCTGTAGTTTAGTTGTAATTTTGTTCTGTAGTTTAGTTGTTCTGTAGTTTAATTGTGGTTGTGGGAAGGTGTGAGTACCATATTGCTACCATCTTGACCAGAAATCTAAGTTTCACATTGAAAATTTACCATGTTATGGCAGTGATGAAGTTAACCAAAAGTGGGTAAAAAAATCAGAGTAATTTGTTGAATAAATGACTGTAACCATTAAAATACATAAGATCAGTTTTTCTTTTTTTAAAAGAAGGATATATATCAGATCATTAAGTAATATAGAATGGAATTTTTCAAATTGTTTACCATAACTTATTAATAGATCATGAAATCAATGAAAAGGGACAGATTGTGAATTTTTAAACAAAGAAGAAAAATAGCTTTGCAAACATCAAAAATATTACATATTGCACATAAAGAGGATAGTAATAACTTGTAAAATATTTGTTGCAATTTTATGCACTCAATTACAATGGAAAGTATATTTGTATGGCAGATACTTTTGAAAAAGTAGAAAAGCCAGAGATTTGCAGAAAGATTACTAATTGAGTGAAGAGATCTGTTGTTCATCTTCTAAACATCACGTGCTCTTGGGCAAATAGCAGGAACTGTGAAGCAATTGAACTCTGAGGAACTTTCCAGTTCATGATTAGAATAAACTTATTGCTTGGTTTAGGAAATGAAGGACATATTTAGTTCTATGAAGTGGTCATTTTTATGTGTCAAAAAACTTCAGAAATTACTATTTCTTTGCTAGGTCAAAATAGTAAGGTCAGAAGAGGAAATAATATAGTGAAAATCTGTACTTAAAATATATAGGTTGAGAAAATTAGATTAAAAAAACCAACTATGAGGGGATGACAATCTCCTGACCATTGGTAAATAATAACACCAAAAAACCTTAATAAACACAAAAATGAAGTGCTTCTACAGATAAGTGGTTGAGGTCTAATTTATATGTGGTTTTTATGAATCATATTTATAAAAATTGTATTAGTAGAACTATAAAATACTATCAGCATAAGTTATTATACTGATGCTATAAAATTGCTCTTGTTTTTCAACTTTTTAAATTATAAAACAAATTATAGTTTTTTTAGTATTTTTCTATAGTTATAATTTTAACCTGCTTTTATGTATGAATGATGGTTGAAGTGGTACAAGAGATCTAACAATACTTTTTAAATATTAATCTAAGCAAAGAAATTAAACCTGCCATGGTGTCTTCTTTTTTTGTTTTGTTTTAATGCTTTTTAGTGGATGTGAACTCCTAAAATGGCAACAGACTGCATTTTAAATAATTTTAAGCATGGCCACACTTCTACTACAATGTATGCATTTTTATTACTTGCTTTAAATCTAAATGCATTAAATCTCCTAAAAATTTTTAAGTTCTTCAAAGAAAAATATTTTGTAAAAAATGGAAAGTTAGTATAAACATTAATTTGTTGGACATTGCTGTACATGTGTTGGTGTTACTGTTGTATATAGTGTTTTGAATGCCTAGCTGCTTGAAATTGTCTTGGGGGAAAGGCTTACATCTCCTTAATGAGTTTAGAAAACTTAAAATACATTAAGAAGGAACTTTATATATTTTTTATCTTATTTTTTTTAGATTTTAAGTGACCTTTATTTTTGCTTTATTTTATTGAAAAATTTGAAAATATACAAGCCATATTTTAAAACTAGGAAAAACACAAATCATTCTTTCCACTTTTATTTATTTCATGTACAAGAATTCAAGTAAAAGGACTCTTTCTTTATTATATCACACACATAGTCTTGTTGATTCTTGTGGTTCAGCTCCACTGGAAGTTAGTATCCTTAGCTCCCCACAGTACAATACAGAATTTCCATTAATGAGTTCACCACCTTCTTGGTGCCCTCTTCACTCCTTCACCTGCCACAGAAGGACTCCTATCAGCTTGTATGCAGAGCAAAGGGGACTTGAGAAGCTATTGAATTTCTCTCCTTGGAGAGCTCTGTGCATGGCTTCTCTTGGCATGCCCAGTCCTGGGCTAGAATAGGTCCTCGGCTGCTGTATATTACCTTATTTGACTTGACTAAGCCTCTGTTGAATTTCTTATTGGTGTTTTCAGGCATATAGTCCTAATTCTGAGAAAACCAGTTGATGAAAGTTTGAGCATGTGAAACTATATATTAAAGTGGCTTTAAAATAGAGTGATCACTTAATAAAATTTTAAATTATATCATGTAGGAACTGAAGGAAGACTCCTTGTGTGGTTTCTACTACCATATTGAGGATTTATTTTTAGATATAAGTAAAGAGTGCTTTAAACTTGGAAGTTAGCTAGGGTTATATTTTTTCATTTTAGTCTTACTGGCCAACTTTTTCTTCTCATGAGAAGAAATGAAACAAAATTAGGGCCGAAAGGCTCCCTACTGGTTAGAGTTTTAATTCAGAAGTTCACTATGCTTTTCAAATACAAGTACTTTCTTGATTTAGTGACAAAGTACCCTCTTTTTTTCCTAGCCTTCTTACCATCAGATAAGTCACTGTGAGATAAATGGAATGAAAAGCTATTTTAGCCTTAGACAATTGACAAAGCCTTTTTAGAGTTATAAGGGACACTGAATAGTTTGGTGTATTTCAGTAGAAGAAGGCTTATCCAGTCTCTAATAAACATTTTCAATTGCTGGTGGAAAAATGCAGCTACACTTAGTTTGTTAAAGTTAAGGAAATTGTCATTTAACATGAACTTCTAATGAGGCATATGCAAAGCAGATTTGTTTCTTAAAATATGTTTCCACTTCTGATCATTTAATAAATATATACAGGGTCTGGCATAAATAATGTCCCTTTTTATCACAAAATATTTTACTACAATATCATAAGCATGTAATTCTGTAACATAACCATATCACACTCAAGAAACCCATATGGCATTTTAGGTGAAATATTCAAATTAAAAGTATAAATTATTAGACCCATATTATTACTGTACCAACCAACCACATTCAAGCAGGCATTATTTCTGCCAGATGCTGTATATATTAAGTTCAATATATTTTACTAAGATCATGTAAACTAAAAAATAGATGCAGTGCAATCCTTTTAAATTTGTCCTACATTCTTACTTTCTGCTGTATTTGAAACACCTCATGACTATAAATGGAAAATTCTTCTAGGTTTTCTAATAGCTTGGGTTAACTTTTAGCAAATAATTTGGCTTCATTCTCCTAAAATATTATTAACTCTCATAAAGTGTTAAATTTATTGATGTGTTTTCAGGTATTAAAATCAGTAGTCTATTCTGTAATTACAGATTATCATTCTCCTATATCAAAAATAAGTTTTAATATTTTTATATACTATAGCCTGAAAGGCTATCTGATATAGTTTAATTGTATTTACTTATATTCAATTTATTTAAAAATAGGTATCTAGCTTTTTAAAAAAAAGTATTGATACTTTCTGTACAGAAATATTTGCTTAATAATTCTAGAAAGTTTTGCTCTGTTGCATAAAATAATATTGCCAAATTTGGTTTTGTTTCACAATGACTCGGGATCAACATTCAAGAGGGACCTTATTTTTTTTTCTTAGAAGCATAAAAGCAACCCTATTAGAGAGTAGGTTAAAAGATTGGTACATTTGAAATGATCTTTAAAAATTTAGGCTTAAGTCTTCATTAATGTACATTTTCCAGTTCATTAATGCAGAAATACAGCACATAGATTTTAATCTTGGAGTTAATAATAAAAGCAATTTTCACTAAAAATATAAAAACTGTAATGGTAGAATCATGATATTGTATTTAGCTCTCCCCACAAAAAGTCACTTTATTACTTTTTTTGACACTTATTTTCATTCTGGGATTAATTTTACTATATAAGGGCTCCTTAACTATTCTATTAAAATTTCTATTCAGAAGCAATAATATCTAACAGTGAATAATAGTCATGTAAATCATTATTTCATATTAATGTAAAGGATTTTGTAAGTTCTTATGAATTCTGCTGACATGCACAATTGTGAAAAAGGTTATCTCTCCCTTCTACAGTGATATGCGCTGGAACAAAGGAACCATTCTAAAAGCATCAGTGGAGTACATCAAGTGGCTACAAAAAGAACAACAGAGAGCTCGAGAATTAGAACACAGACAGAAGAAATTAGAGCAGGCTAACAGGCGGCTTCTACTCCGGATTCAGGTTTTTATAAGAATGTTGCTGCAAACCACGTAGCTTAAATATGATTTACCTGTCATCAGTTTTATTCATTAGTCTCACTTATTTTTTCTTGTTAACAATTATTTTTCCTTCTGAATGATAAATTTGTTGCCTTTTAGGCATTTATGAATTGGGTTGCTTCAATTAAGTTTTCATTGGAAATCTAGGATCAAGATGACTTAAAAAATACATAATGAATGACAACTAATAGCAAAATGCAAAACATTGAATCAATTTTATAAACACACACGATAATATTTCAGACAAAAACTAATAAAGTAGAACATTTGTTTCTTTAGATAATATTGGACACTAAACTCTCCTTTACCCCTTTTATTTCTTTAGTAACATTGCTATGGATTTCATTGCCTCAAGGCATATTGTGCAAGTTTATATTAAGTCACTCCTCATCTGTTCATGTGACAAAAATATTAAAATATGGGCTTTCATAATAAGTCTTTTTTACATGAGTATGCTTATGGCCAAGTAAACCACTTACTTTGTTTCCATGAAATGGTAATATAGTGAGAAATTAATCTGGAAGAGTAAATGGAAGATTTTTTATTCTCTCCGAATAAGTGTATTAGAGTCTGAGTCACTATGGGACCGTAGTGTATTCCTTTAAAGGACAAGGATATGGACTTTACTTTTTTTTCATATTTTTCTAAATATTATTTTTTAGGCAATAGAAACATCAGATTCTCTTATTTGCAAGAATATTTATAATTTGTATTACTTTTCATTTCAAATACTTGAAAATATTTTGTTTTTATTTCTGATTTACTCTCTAGTGTTAAGTCCCCTTTCAAAATCATTATTTAATTATTCTTGTTTGAAATTGCAGGAACTAGAAATACAGGCTCGTGTTCATGGTCTGCCAACCCTGGTTTCACTGGACCGAGTTGATTTAGGTGCTCATGTCACCAAAGAACAGACCCATCTTGAACAGAATTCAGTAGACTATTGTCAACAACTGACTCTGTCTCAGGGAACAAGCCCCGAACTCTGTGATCAAGCTATGGCTTTCTCTGATCCTTTGTCACACTTCACAGATTTATCATTCAGTGCTGCTTTGAAAGAGGAACAAAGATTGGATGATATGCTACTGGATGATACAATATCTCATTTAGGAACAGATCCTCTGCTATCTGCCACTTCCTCTGCAGTTTCCAAAGAGAGCAGTAGGAGAAGCTGTTTTAGCTCAGATGATGGTGATGAATTATAAGAAGTAAACACAGTCCACTCATCAACTAGGAAACAATTGTATTCTGGTGCTATGCAATTATAGTCTGTGTTTCATGTGTTGCTTTGGCTTCATTTTTTGAAAAGAATATATTGTTCACGAAAAACTTGAGGATTAAAAACAACAGTAGAATAAATTCAAAGAAGAAGAAATATGGTATTGAGGAATTACTGAAGGCTAAAACATATTTTTCCTCTTTGACTATGGAACCTAAATCTACTCAAATTTTGTTTTCTAGAAAGAGGTGCAAAATAAGAAATAGCTCTTTACTGGATGTACTATTGTAACTAACAGACTGCAAAGGGTAAACCTCTGAAATATACAAACATTTTCTTAGTTACTCATTTCCAACTCCTTCCTATTCAACTCAAAACGGTTTGCAAGAATCTTGATCAATAGATTTGGAAGTTCATTTCCTTTCTCTACCACCTGGTTACCATGTTGTTTAAAGTTCCACCTTCTAAGAAAGTAATTACATAGATTATCTATCAGTTGTTCATAATTGAAGTGAATCCACAATAAACATTAAAATTTTTCAAAATAATACTAGTTCCTAAAATTCATATGAACTGGTTTCTAAAATTATATCTTAATTTTGCTAGTCTGTTTAATGACACACATTCTAAAAGTTTCTTTGCATATTTATGGAAATATGCCTTGTTCAGAATAACCTTTCTCAAGAATATGGATTAGAATTTTATGCCTTCACACAGATATACCCCCCCACACATGCATACAATGCAGGTAATGTGGTTTTTTTCTTTCACTCTTCTGATTTTTTATTTTTCATCAGAAATCACATTCTAAATTAACATTTTTAATCAAGAAGAGATTTTGGGGAATCAATTTCAGCAAATGAACTATTTTTTTAAAAAATCTTGCTACTATGACAATGTGTCAGCTATTTAAAACTTATCACTATGTCCACTATTGAATGTAAAATAATTAGTTGTCAATACAGTCTCACTTCAGATTGCCAAAATGTTGAGAATTGTATTGCCAAGTGACAAAATAATTTGTGAAACAGAAGCTCTTATTACATCCAGCTTTGAATTAAAGTTCTTTTCTCATAAGTACTTGAGGTACTCTACTGATTTTTATTGTTTATTAGTATTTATTAAGAATATTTATGTTTATAATGCTTTACTCAAATTTTTCTCTCTTGAACTTATTTTAGGAATGGGAAATTACTAACTAAGTATATTGCTCTGTACTAGACCTCCATGAATGGTAATCTGATCAATGTGTATTTATTGAGGGATACTCAAAACTGCATTGTCCTGTGACAATATACAACAGAGAAGCAAATGGTATGGTCTTTCTCTTCAGAGAGTTATTAAGAGGACATGAAAAGAGAATAAAAATTATAGACAATATAAGAATTAAAGCCTACATGGAGCACCATAGGGTACAGATACAGACAAAAAATAAAAATGAATAAAGTCTGGAGAATCACAAAAATCTATGTGAAGAACAGAATTTAAGTAATTTGGAAGCATAAATTGAGTGAAATGAAGGGAAGATAGAGCAAAAATATGAACTGAATGATAAAAATGAAAATAAGTTATATAAATATCTTAATGTAACATTGTTAGAAATAGAACATTCACCTGGAAACCCTAAAAGATGCCTGTTAGGGAGTTCTGAAAGGTAATATTGGCAACAGATTGTGAAAGCCCTTGAAAATTAGAATGAAAATGACAGTAGAAATAGATTTTTTTAATTAGGAAGAAGTCTAAAAAGTAAAATATTTCTGTATATTATTAATGTGATTGAAATACAATCTTTCATGCATATCAACTTGGTGATAAATTTTTCAGAGTGTTTAATGTTACATGGAAAATACACCATCACAAAGTTTGAGATAAATGCTGATGAAAGAAGAAAATATTACATTCTTATGGTATAATGATTATATCTGGCTTAGTTTACAACATTACCTCAGAGTTTAGATAATCAATTTTCATAATTTGACATGGAAAAATAATTCTTAATTTATAGGAGCCATCATTAAAGCCAGATAGAGAGATTATGGCATGTAAAATAGAGCAGTGAGATATACTTCCTCAAGAATTTTTAGGGGAAGTTTATATACTTTTAACTTTATGATAAAATCCCACTTTACTATTTGAGTTGATAATTTAACATTGTAAATCATAGAGAAACAATATGTTTCTCAGTCCATGGAAAACATATAATTCTGTATAGAATCTCATTTATGCTCTCATATTATCAATTATTTTCTTTTCGTTATAGTTTGAGAAGAAATACTGATGATATCATTCCTTCATCATGATTTTCTATTCAAGATACTACTACCCAGTCCTGACACCCAATTTTTATTATCATAGCTAATTGTAAGAACTTGACACAGGATATATTTTCAGTCTGGACAAAAGAGATCTGGAAAAAGAACAAATGTTTTTTGCTATTCTCAGATTATAATAACTATTAGAGGGTTGTAAAATGGATAATGGATTTTTGAAAGGCAAGAGTGGTACTGTGTAACAAATAGACCCTCTCCACAGAAAAACATAAAATTATATATACAGTCAAGAATTTGCATGCACCAGGAGGTTTTAAGAACCCCCTGAATGTCTCCTTGGATCCCAGGTGAAGAGTCTCTGCATAGTCTGATACTTTCATATATACCATTGTGGCTATATAATTGTAGCTATATTCATCAAGAGCTAAGTGCATAATTAATACTGTATATAATGATGGAGGATGGAGCCCTTGTTATTTGAATATCATTATCCCAACAGCAATAGTGATGAGGTTGCATAGGAAATTGAAAGTGTACCAAGCATTAGACAATCTACTGAGGGAGTTGTTCAATTATAAAATAGTCCCCTTTCAAACGCCCCATTATATATGTATGACTCCTGCTATATATTTGTTAAATATTTATTGGTCAGTTTCTCTATGGCTACTAAATGTTGTAAGCATCTGACAATAAAATTTTGAATGATACAAATAAATAACAGAGTAAAAACATATAAATCCAACAGCAAAATTATTTGAGTAAATAATCATGAGTGATCCTTGGGAAAATTCATTGTCTAGAATATTTTTGCAGAAATTAGACATATTAACAAGGAGAGAGTTATACTGTTTATCAAACAATTTTGTCAAGAAAAAGCATTAACTATTGCTGGATTATTGACATACAATTAACCAAGCCTGTTCATTCAAATAATTAATGCATAATTGCAATGATAATAAAAACTTAGTGAAAAATAAGATTAATTTTGTTTTCATTATTTTTAGGTACATTTTTAAGGCAATGTCACATCCAATCTAGTCTCTGTATTTATTATAAAACATTGACCATCTTTACACTAAGCAACTATTCCATTTCCCAGTGATCTTAACAAGGGCCTCCTATGATTTGAAATAGATCTTCATAATTTCTCTTTAATTCTTTCTTTTTGTACTTTTCCCATAACTGAAGAATATATAAACAGAACACATTTCTTTAATATAAAGATGTGATATCAGTGACTATAACTTTGTTTATGTGGGCACAGAAGCTCTAAATAATAAATAATGAGATGAGCTGTGGACATTGGGTAAATACTCTTCCTGGTTCTTCTTTAATTCATATTTTCTCTCACATAACTATAAATAAAATGTTTAATAGCTCTTAAAAATTAGACACAATGAGCTTCTTTATTTGCTTTACTCATTTACCTTTATGTCAGATGAATAGTTAGATTTTACAATGTAAAAAATAATATATTTTTTTCTGTTTTGATAGATTGAATATATTGTCATTTTCTTGTACTTCAAAATATTATGAAAATTATTTTTGCTGTAGATATTGTGAAATTTGGATATTTAAATAAATGGTTGACTAATGTTTTCAATGTTTTTAGAATATCTCTAGGCTATTTAATGACCTTAAAATATCAAAGATATAGATGAAAACTGGAATCAATTTATCATTTTGCTGTGTTATCAGCACTAGATCAGCTATCTGTGTTTCTTGAAAACACCTGAAAGATTGAATTTTGAGGTACCTTCAATATTGAGGGTACAGCCTAGCTGTGCTACATGAAATTACACCATTTGCCCCTCCAGGGCCCTGCATGCTGACAAGTATAATGTCAATCTGAGTTAGTGCAAGTTAAACATAAAGACATTTTATTATATGTAATGAGTAAACACTAAACACATTTAGAGTGTTGCTGATCTAATGCATCATGTAACCTTTCTATAATCATTATTCATTGCTTGTAGCAATATTTCATAATCCTATAATTTTAATTTTTAACAAAAACAATTTAAAAATTATATAGTTTTGTTCTTCTACTTTTTTCTTCTCTGAAGTTCATAAAGAATTAATGTGGACTTCTGCCAAGATGGAAGTATAGGTGGAGACACCATGGTTTCTCACACAACCAAGTTTAGAGGCAACAAAATATTGGCAACAGAAAACACAGCCAGAACACAGAAAATTGAACTTTTTGGAAGTTTGATAACAACAAATTCTTCAGCCTGACCTGTAAGAGGGGCGAAACCAGCAGTTAGCGAAGCAGGGTTGCACAGGAAAACTCGGTCAGATGGACTCAGGTGCGCAGATCCCAGGCATGGGGTTGCAAAGGGCCGACCCAGTGAGCGACTGGAGGATCCAGCGAGGGTGAAGGGCAGCGGGTTGACTGTGCTGGCACATTCCTGCACAGATAGACCAGCGAGGGAGTGGGCAGTGAGATGGGACCTAGTGGGCCCCAGCACCGGGAGGCTGCAGAGAGGACTGCCATTTCCCGGCTCTGACCCCGCCCCCACAAACAGCATGGAAACCCAGCGACCCCACCCTGGAGGCCCCACCCCGCCCCTAAGGCTCCCCTCCTCATACTTAATGGGTGGGAACAGACCAAAAATGGCTCAAGAAGATCTCAAAGCCCCAGAGCCCATAAATTTAAGTGATGAAGAAATAGCAAAACTTTCAAATGCACAGTTCAAAACACTGGTGATCAGGATCCTCACAGAACTGGTTGATTTTAGTCACAAATTAGAGGAACATATGAAGGCTAAATTAATTGAAATGAATGGCAATGCACAGGAAACCAATAGTAATGGAAAGGAAACTGGGACTCAAATCAATGGAGTGCACCAGAAGGAGGATAAAAATGACCAAACAGAATAGGATGAAGAAACAAGAATTCAAAAAAATGAGGAGAGGCTTAGGAACCTCCAGGACATCTTTAAGTGCTCCAAAATCCGAATTATAGGGGTACCAGAAGGGGAAGAGGAACAGCCATAAGTGGAAAACTTATTTGAATAAATAATTAAGGAGAATTTCCCCAATATGGCAAAGGCAATAGACTTCCAGGAAATCCAGGAAGCTCAGAGAATCCCAAAGAAGTTGGACTCAAGAAGAAACACACCAAGGCACAGCATAATTACATTAGCCAAGATTCAAATGAAGGAGAGAATCCTAGAAGCAGCAAGAGCTAAGGGGATAGTCACCTACAAAGGAGTTCCCATCAGACTGTCAGCTGCTTTCTCAAAAGAGACCTTCCAGGCAAGAAGGGGCTGGAAAGAGGTATTCCAAGTCATGAAATCCAAAGACCTACATCCAAGGTTGCTTTATCCAGCAAAGCTTTCATTTAGAATGGAAGGACAGATAAAGTGCTTCTCAGATAAGATCAAATTCAAGGAGTTCATCATCACCAAGCCCTTATTATATGAAATGGTAAAGGGACTTACCTAAGAAAAAGAAGATAGAAAAGGTGAACAGTGAAAGGACAGCAAACTCACAGTTATTAAAAACCACACCTAAAACAAAAGCAAATTAAGAGGACAGCTAGATCAGGAGTGAACCATAGAAGTGAAGATCACATGGAGGGTTAGCAACAAGGGAGTGGGAGAAGGAGCAGGGGGGAGAAGGTACAGAAAATAAGTATCATAGACAGTAGATAGAAAATAAATAGGGGGAGGGCAAGAATAGTATGGGGAATATGGAATCCAAAGAACTTGAGTCACATGGTCATAAATTAAAGGGGGGAATGGTAGGGGTGGGGGAGTGCAGGGTGGAGGGGAATGAAGGGGGGAATAGAACAACTGTAATGGCATAATCAATAAAATAAAAATTAAAAAAAAGAATTAATGTATAGAAGATTACTGAAAAATAGTTATTTTGATTAAAAAAAGAAAATCTCCTACTGGATTTAACCAATTTAATGATGAACTACTACTATCTGCTGCTTTATACATAAAAGGGAACTGTTTATGTTCTTATAAAAGATTATGTGCCTGTATTTCTGCATATGCAAATAATTTATATTGTGCTTTCTATTGATGGACTCCTCAGTAAAATGTCTTTTCTGTACTTATGCAGCAGGCTTCAAGAGTAAACTTAAAAGACTTTTGTTTTTAAAATGCTACCTCTCCCATTCCTACATTACCATTTTATTTAAAAATTTGCTATTTTTGAATTTATTTTTATTGTTTCCACTATTACAGAAGTACCCTTTCAGCTGCCCTTGCCTGACTCTACCCAGACTCTGCCCCTCCACTTCCCTGTGGGTGTGGCCACACTGTTTGTCTGTGTCTCTGGGTTATGCATATATGCTCTTTGGCAGAATCTTTCACCTCCTTATAGCCAGTCAGCCCCCCTCCCCTCTGACAGCTGTCGTTCTGTTCCATGTATTCATGCTTCTGTTTCTTTTTCCACAAAAATAAATTTTATTTAAAGCTGGTGGTTATATAACAAAGAAAATATAAAATATGCAAATGAAGGGAGATACATTACTGAATTATGTATCATTAAGAAGTTATATAATACAACATCCTTTAATAGTTTACTACTAAAGTTTAAAAACTAAAATCAAAGATCTTATTTAATTGCATTGCAATTGCTTGTAGTATACAAGGATAAAATTAATTCAATTATTTAATCATAAAAATAACAAACTAGTTTAAAATTTTTAACTCAAATACTATTTTACATATATGACTAGCTGAAGTAATATTCATATAATTTTAATACACCATTGGTTAGATGAAGAGAATACTGTTAGCATAGTAAGAGTGTAAGTTTGAAATTATTGCTATTTTTCCTTTTTAATAATACTGTAAATCGTCTAATTTTCTGCGAAAAAAGATCACTAATTTAGTACATATATAAATCTTTGTACACATACTTTAAAAAATGTACTGACATTTTCTTTGCTTATATTAAATAAAAGCATACAATAATTGAACATTTAGTATACTGTTGGTTCTGCCTTTGTGTGTAGACTGTACTAGAAAGTACAGAATGTGGGTTAATCATCTGAAAGTATACTTAATGGTCATGAGAGTTCACAACTGACACTGCTCAATGCATAGCACATGCAAAAATGATGATCCATTATTTTCCTATTCATGAAAATAATTGTGACATTTCTTAATATACTATCCTGCCATCTGCTTCTCCATTCTGTTATGGTTTTTATTTATGGGAAATATTTATGAAAATGTTGCAAAATTGCTAACAGGCATAATAGTAACAGTAAAATCATTAAGAAACTCAACAAAATATTTCAATATACTTGATGGTCCCCAATCTGGGATAAATAGAATGATGTATTTTAATATGTAAAATATTTTAAAGCTGCTAATTGGTATTGATTTGACATATCCCTTGATAATTAAATTAATAAGAATTTCAGTGAAATGTTAAGACTTTCTAATATGTGATACCATGTTTGTTAATTTTTCTACTTAGTTGCTTCAAAATTAAAAAAACAGTACTACTCTGAGTTGACTATAAAGATGGTGTTCTATTTCAGATATATGTTCTTTTTTTAAAGTTATAACATGCATATTTTTAAGGTATTGTTATTGCCAAAAATACTAATCCATATAATAATTTCTCTGTGGAAAGAAATAACCAATCTAATACAGGTAAAAATAAATCAGGATGATTTTTGACACAGTGTAGGCTGAACAGTTGGATGATTGGACAAATTTTATGCATGATTGCTTGCTGTGTGTGTGTGTGTGTGTACATGCCTCATATGCCCATGTAAGAGCTTATAAAAAAGTTTGATAATCTCTTGATATTATAAAAGACCCTTTATATAAGAATATGTTATTCTTTGTTTGAACCTATGTCTAGGAAACATTCAGAGCTATCCCAAAATCAATTCAATTAGAAACACACACACACACACCTGACACTGAGATTAGTTAAAAATATGGAAATGATAAAAAAAATTGTAACAGGTTTTAATATTTTTGTATAAATCACTTAAAATAAGTGATTTATACAGCTATAGATAATTTAGACATAACACAAGTATTGACCTCTGCTGTTATTATCACCAGCAGAGTTGTAGCTATTGGGTTGTTATATAGTAAAATAAAGAAAACTTATTGGTTAAGTAATGGATAGTAATCTGGTTAAATATATATCAGTT
The DNA here is from genome assembly GCF_021234435.1 of Artibeus jamaicensis. Taxonomy (NCBI): domain Eukaryota; kingdom Metazoa; phylum Chordata; class Mammalia; order Chiroptera; family Phyllostomidae; genus Artibeus; species Artibeus jamaicensis. The sequence continues at coordinate 3,180,256 of NW_026521717.1, forward strand.
TCATTAATTGGTCTGGAAGACCAGTGTACAGCATTCTGGATGGTGATAATTTTGATAGAATCTATCACATTATGGTTAAGTATATAATTCATGTAATAAGAAAAAGGAGCCTGCAGGTTATTATTTCTAGCATGGATTAAAATTTATATATTGCTTCCCTTTATGTCAAAACATGTGGTGCCTGCAAATACTAACATTTTGTTAAAAACTTTCACATGCCAGGAAAAATGAATTGGAAATACTGCATATGAAACAATGAAGCATTATTATAGAATAAAAGTTATGTTCCAAAATATTAAAGTACTGCAAACAATACTATAGTCAAGATTATATTTATTTGCTTACACAAGTGAAAAGTGGTGCTGGGTATATCTGTGAAGAAAAATAATGTTTGAACTATGTGGTTTTCTCTTCCAAAATTCTTATTTTTTTATAATTACATGGAACAAGTAGGGTCTGAAGTTCTTCAAGACTTTATAATCATCCTATGTTAAAAGAGGTATGTAGTTTTATAAAACCCCTTCTGATATTCCTAAGGACAGGAAGAGGGAGATATTTGAGACTTTATTCATTATGCTATTAAATTCCTATTTATTCATTGGTGAATATGAGAGTAGATTAGAGATATAGATGAATTACATTTTTTACACATGTCCCCAAATCAATAAATTTAGTTAGGCCTTGCAACAACTGGCCTGCTGTTCTTCAGTCTAACAATCCTGCTTCAAGATTTTTCTCATCATCCACATCAACTGTTACCATCACTATGCTCCTTGTTGACTATAGCAGCTAGCTACTTTTAAAAATCTTTGTATTTCTGCTTTTGTAGCCATGCAGAGATTACCTTCCTCATCGGATGGATGGGCATTGGACACCAAAATTATTCCCTAGCTTTCTTTACATCCCACAATACTTAACACTGTGTCTTACTTAACATGTTTTTTTCCTTAATAAATAATTACATAATTAATTATAGGTAAGAGAAATGTGAATTCTCACATTCTTCAGATAATGAAATAGTGCTCACTGCAGGCTATGAACATTCATTGAAATGAATCTCCTCCTATCTCTTCTTGTTGGTTATTTCAACTGCAGTAAGATTTGTGCCTTCTTTGTCTTATCTAAATGAAAATAATATCAAATGTTGCAAGAATGAATGTAGAGACATCTTTTATTCTAGAATTAATTCATTAATTTATTCACTGTTTTCCTCAAAGAACAGTGGTTGTTGCTTAGGGTAATGTAAAACATGATCTTTTAATAAATTGCAGTAAGTGCTATACTAGCAGAATCAGGGTGGTATGGAAGTACATATCAGGGCACCTTGACCAGTCTCAGGTAACTCATATCCTAAGGCAAGTAGGGCTAGCCTGGTGGAAGATGAGGATGTGAGTCAGAGAGAAGGGAGAGTATTATCTAAGCAAAGGCAATCAGTCAGATTGTAACTGTGCAAACAGAGGCTTGGCCACTTTGTGCCTTGAATCTACATGACTCAATAATTAGTGTTGAAGGAAACAGGTTTTTATTAACAGGGTTCCAACCTTGGGGGAGGCTGAGAGTACTCAACCATGCTCAGAACTTCCCCCTATCTATCTGTCCATCAGCTGGTCATGCAAATAGGTCTCCATCCTCTCTGGAATGTGCACTTTTTGGTTTCAGAGAAGCTGTCCTCTCACAGCAACTCCCTCCTTCAGGATCTGGGGTGACTTCTCTTTATGGCCTTCAGAGAAGCAGAAGCCTGTAACTCAGAATTCCCAGTCATAGTTCAGCTCCAAACATCTTTCACATGTCTTTGCTTCACCTGGTGGGTCCTTAAAACTTTCTCAGCTCTGATGTCATTTTCTCCAGGCACACCTCCAGGCAGGCAGACCTTGTGGCTCCCTCTTCATTTTCAGCCTAACCTAATTTAAATGCTCAGTTTGGAACTTCCTATGTGACCTCAAAACCAGCTCTTCCTATGCTGTGTTAGTGTCCACAATTTTTGTCAGTTTTCCAGTGTCTTTGACCCTCTTTCAGCTGCTATCTTTAGTCAGGGCAAGAGTTCCCAGTGATGCATAGGCATCTGGGGAGCACATCTGCCTGATGGCTATGTCATGAGTCGCTGCATATTCTCACAGTAACATATACAATCTGCCATGGGCAGTAGCTTTCTGTCCTTCAGGGAGGTATGGCTGTTAATTTTGAGTTTGTTATGCAAGGTGTCTTTAAACACTGTATTTTCTGATGTCCCTTGCCCCCATCCTGCCTACAGGTATTCCCCTATTATCAGGGGACCCATGTTCTGTATCTTATTACAAGATGTCTATTACTAATTCAGGAGATTCATCAGTGCTTTCAGTATATGAAATGTAATTTTTTACAGTCAGAAAATTTAGATTTATTTGGAGTAATTAGTCTAAAATCTCATTTATCACAGAAAACCCATGTTATTCAGGCCCTTTGTCAGAGGTACTTGGTGTCAATTCTCTTATACCTAGAGTAAGAAAGCATATATTTCAGTATGTATATGTGTGCATGAATGTATGTGTGTGGGGGTGTGAGGAGAGAAGGAAGGGGAGAAGGAGGAATTATACTTGTATGGTGAAAAAAAGGTACTGTTCTCAAATAGCTCTGCCATTACTCACCTCTCCTTTCCAAACAGGGGATAAGTTTTTGTGTTTTTTTTTAGTGTTAAGCATGTAGTTTAAACCTTATGCTTACAGCTAGTAGACTGCTCTATTAAATACCCTTTCCTCACTGTCTGTGAATGTGGAACAGTTACCAAAACACCTTGCCTCTTTTATTAATTTTCTACATACATTATTTAAGAAACTTAATGTGAAATGGAAACTTAATAAGTAGAAAGGTATACTAGATTGGCAAAATAGCAGAGGAGTGAATGGAAAGCACACTAACCTCCCCCTAGGACCAATCTGGGATTACAACTAAATTGTGAAGAAATTACCCAGAAAAAACAACTGAACAGTAGAGAGCGAGAAGACTTTTAACCTTGGACAGACAGAAGAATCACCTTTGGCACAACCTGAGTGGTAAGGAGTGTGGTGGAGAATCAAGAAGGCTGTCTAGGCAACCACAAATAGCTGAAGTGCTAGAGGGATAATTAAACAACCAGTTGGATCTCTCTGAGAAGTATGGGATCTAAACCTTAAGCTGAGATTCACAGCATAAAGCACCAGAGCCTGAAAAGTTCACAGATAACAAATAGTGGCAAAAAGAGGCAGGGTTGCTCTCTGCCAGAGATGGACAGCTGGAGATGCAAAGGCCCGATTAAAGGGCCAACACACACATTTTTATTTATAGCCATTTACCCTGGGCTCCCTGCAAAGGTGGGGGCAGAGTGGCCTAGAGACTTCTGAGGAGAGACTGGGGATGGAAGCTTTGAGGACAGAGCTCAGGAAGTAGGCACAATGATCCTGGTGCTGACTTATCACCCATTTGGCAGCAGCCATTGTGCTCAGGCAGACCACTTCCCTCCAAGGGGTAGCACCTAAGGGGAAATAATAGCTCTGACTCCAGGAGGGACTCTGCCCTGGCTCTGTGGTGCTTAAGCCTTACTGCTGAGTGCACAGTGACTAGGTTAACAACCATAGGAGTCAGCCACAGACAGTAGATCCCTGACAAAGGTGGGGGGGTGCCAGGGTGGACTAGAGATGCTTGAGGGGAGATTGGGGACAGATACTTTGGGGAGAGAACTGAAAGAATAGCCAACAGGATCTAAGCCCCGATCATCACCCCTATGGCAGCAGTCATCCTGCTCAGGCAGACCACTCCCCTCTGAGCGGCAGCAGCCTGATAGGAAACGATAGCCACAACCCTAAGAGGGATTCTGTACCATTGTATGGGGCATAAGCCCTACTGCTGAGTGCAGAGTGACTAGATTAACAAATGAAGAAGATAGCCACAGAAAGTAGATCCCTGGCAGTTTCAAAGCATGCTGCTAAGGTTAGACGGAGCCAACATCTGATATCACCAGAGGAGGATCCAGAAAGAAAAATATTGCTAAATACTAGAGGATACCGAAACAAAATCCACCATGGTCTGCTCCATGACTTGTGATATTGTCTTTCTGGCATAGCTTTTAAACATTTGTTTCATGTCCATCAAGTTTGTGCATATTAAGTCACTATATTTGTACTATGGTTTATTCCTTTATTTACATATCGTACTCTTAATCTCCTAACACCCTTATTAATACTGGTTCATTTGCTGTTGATAGTGGAATTGCAGGGGGAGTCATTGGGGATGTTGGTTTGTTCCATGGGCTATATGGTTTTTCTTCTGGTAGCACTTGCACAACAGCATACAAGACCTGGTGGGCAAAGTGACCCTCAGTCAACCAGCTGGAGGGAATGACCCACTGAAGAATAAGGCAACAACGATCAAAACCCAATTACATCAAAAGAGCCAAAATAAATAGCATAAAGGGCACTCCAAGAACATTAAACTGTACCACTGAATCTCACAATTATCTGACCATAGAAATTCACCCCACAAACTCAGGGAGTCAAAAGAAATCAATTTAAGAAGCAGAAGCAAACAAAAACAGTTTCACAAATAATAAAAAGACAAAGAAAAAACCAAATTGAAAGGAAAAGATGAATTCATTTTTAGCACTCAAAAAGTGCTAAATGAAATACAGGAAAGTCAAATATGTGATATTGAGTTCAAAACAATGGTTATAAGGCAGCTCAATGAGCTTGGTGAAAATTACCAAAAACTACATTGAAGATACAAGGAACTAACTGGAAGCTATATCACCATGAAAGACATAGAAGCTATCAAAAACAGCCAAGAGGAAATGAAGAATAAAATTTCTGAACTGAAGAATAGAGGAGAAGAAATCAAAAGCAAGACAGATGAAGCAGAGCTTTGACTCAGTGAGCAGGAGGACAAGGTAGAAAAACAACTTTCAATAAGAGCAAGAAAAGGAATAAAAGACTAAAAAAAGAATTAAGAGGAGCTAAAGTACTGCGGGACAACATGAAATGTAATAATATTCATATAATAGGGATACCAGAAGGAGTAGAAGAGGAGGAAGTGATAGAAAACATGTTTGAAAAAGTAATGATGGAAAATTTTCCTAATTTGATGAGAAAAAATGTCACACAAATCCAGGAAGCACAGAGGGATGCAAAAAGTAGGAATCCAAAGAGGCCCACTCTACAATACATCATAATTAAAATGGCATAATTCAAAGAGAAAGGAAGAAACAGGGAGTAACATATGAGGAAGCCCTGATAAGCTAGCAGCTGACTTCTCAACAGAAACACTACAAGCCAGAAGGGAATGGAAAAAAAAATATTCTTTTTTAAATTAATTATATTTAGTGATTTTTCAAGTACAGTTTTTTGTCTATTTCTCACATCCCATCCCCCCACGCCCCATGCTCCCCACCTCCCTCCTATTTCCACCACCCTTAGTTCTCGTCCCTGTGTCCTTCCTATTTGTTCCTCCAAATCCCTCCCCCTTTTTGCCCTTAACATCCCTTCCCTATCCCCTCTGGTCACTGTCCCCTTGTTCTCTATTTCAGTGTCTTTGTTTTTTTTTTTTTTTGCATGCTTGTTTGTTTCGTTGTTTAGCTTCCTGTTAAAGGTGAGATGATATGGTATTTGTCTTTCAACACCTGGCCTATTTCACTCAGCATAATACTTTCCAGTTCCATCTATGTTGTAGCAAAAGGTAGGAGCTCCTTCTTTCTCTCTGCTGCATAGAATTCCATTGTGTATATGTACCACAATTTTTGGATCCATTCATTTACTGATGGGAACCTAGGTTGCTTCCAGCTCTTGGCTATTGTAAATTGTGCTGCTATGAACATTGTGGTGCTTAGGTTCTTTGAAATTGATGTTTTAGGATTCTTGGGATATAAGCCTAGCAGTGAAATTGCTGGGTCAAAAGGCAGGTTAATTTTTATTTTTCTGAGAAAATTCCAGTTTTCCATAATGGTTGCACCAGTCTGCAATCCCACCAACAGTGGACTAAGGACCCCTTTTCCCCACAGCCTCTCAACATTTGTTGTTTGTTGCTTTGTTTATGATAGCCATCCTGACCAGTGTAAAGTGATATCTCATTGTGGTTTTAATTTGCATTTCCCTGAGGGCTAACGATATTGAGCATCTCTTCATGTGTCTCTGAATGTTCTGTATGTCCTCCTTGGAGAAGTGTTTGTTCAAGTCCTTTTCCCATTTTTTAATTGGGTTGGGTGTCTTCTTAGGGTGGAGTCATGTAAGTTCTTTGTATATTTTGGAGATTAAACCTTTGTCTGAGGTATCACTGGCAAATATGCTTTCCCATACAGTTGGTTGTCTTTTTAATTTAATACTGTTTTCTTTAGCCATGCAGAAGCTTTTTATTTTGATGAGATCCCATTTGTTTATCCTTTCCTTTATATTCCTTGCTCTAGGGGACATATCAGTAAATATGTTGCTGCATGGAATATCTGAGATTTTCCTGCCAATGTTCTCCTCTAGGACTTTAATGGTGTTACTGCTTATATTTAAGTCTTTTATCCACCTTGAATTTATTTTGGTGTATGGTGTAAGTCTGTGCTCAAGTTTCATTTTTTTGCACATAGCTGTCCAGTTCTCCCAACACCATTTGTTGAAGAGGCTATCTTTACCCCATTTTATGTTACTGCCCCCTTTGTCCAATATTAATTGACTGTAGAGAGTTGGGTTGATTTCTGGGTTCTCTGTTCTGTTCCATTGGTCTATGTGCCTGTTTTTATGCCAGTACCAGGCTGTTTTGATTACAGTCGCTTTGTAATACAGTTTGATATCAAGTATTATGATCCCTCCTACTTTGTTCTTCTTTCTCAAAAGAGCAGCTGCTATTCCGGGGCCTTTATGGTTCTATATAAATTTTCTACGTGTTTGTTCTACATCTGTGAAATATGCCATTGGTACTTTAATAGATATTGCATTGAATCTGTATATTACTTTGGGTAGTATGGACATTTTGATGATTTTAATTCTTTCAATCCATGAGCACGGTATATGTTTCCATTTGTTTGTGTCTTCCCTGATTTCCTTCTTCAGTGTTGTGTAGTTTTCTGCATAAAGGTCTTTTACCTCCCTGGTTAGGTTTATTCCCAGATATATATATTTTTTTGCTATATTGAATGGGATTTTTTCCTTGATTTCTGCTTCTGCTGATTCATTGTTGGCATACAAAAACGCCTTTGATTTCTGGATATTGACTTTGTAACCTGCTGTTTTGCCAAACTCATTAATTTGATTGACCAGTTTAGGGGTAGAGTCTATAGGATTTTCCCTGTACACTATAATGTCATCTGCAAATAGTGACAGTTTTTCTTCCTCCTTTCCTATTTGGATGCCATTTACTTCCTTTTCTTTCTTGATCAATGTGGCCAAAACTGCCAATATTATATTGAATAGAAGTGGTGAAAGTGGACATCCTTGTCTTTTTCCTGATCTTAGTGGAAAAGCTTTTAGTTTTTGCCCATTAAGTATGATGTTGGCTGCAGGTCTCTCATATATGGCCTTTATTATATTGAGGAATGCTCCCTCTATTCCCACTTTGCTGAGTACCTTTATCATAAATGGGTGTTGTACCTTATCAAAAGGTTTTTCTGCATCTATTGATATGATCATGTGGTTTTTGTCTTTGCTTTTGTTTATGTGATGTATTACATTTACTGATTTGGGAATATTGAATCATCCTTGCATCCCTGGGATGAATCCCACTTGATCACGGTGTATGATCTTTTTGATAATTTGTTGGACGAGATTTGCCAACATTTGTTTGAGGATTTTAGTGTCTGTGTTCATCAGCAATATTGGCCTAAAGTTTTCCTTCTTTGTTGTGTCTCCATCTGGTTTTGGAATTAGGATGATGCTGGCTTCATAAAAAAAAAATGGGAGTTTCCATCCTTCTGGATTTTTTGGAACAGTCTGTGAAGAATAGGGGTTAGCTCTTTTTTAAATGCTTTCTAAAATTCTCCTGTGAAACCATCTGGTCCAGGGCTTTTGTGTGATGAGAATTTTTTTATTACTGCTTCAGTTTCTTTTGCTGTTATTGGTGTGTTTAGATTTTCTGCTTCTTTTTCACTGAGTTTTGGAAGATTATATTTTTCTAGAAATTTGTCCATTTCCCCTAGGTTCTCAAATTTCTTGGCATACAGTTCTTCATAGTAATTTCTTACATCCCTTTCTATTTCCATAGTATCAGTTGAAATCTCTCCTCTTTCATTTCTGATTGTGTTTATTTGTGTCCTCTCTCTTCTTTTCTTGATGAGCCTACTTAAAGGCTTGTCTATTTTGTTTATCTTCTCAAAGAATCACCTCCTGTATTCATTGATCCTTAGAATTGTGCTTTTAGTTTCTATGTCATTTAATTCTGCTCTTATCTTGCTTCCTTCCTTCCTTCTGCTTGCACTGGGCTGTCTTTGTTGTTGTTCCTCGAGTTCTTGCAGGCATAGGGTTAGTTAGTTTGTTTGAAATGTTTCTATCTTCTTTAGGTAGGCCTGTATTGCTATAAACTTTCCTCTCAGGACTGCCTTTGCTGTGTCCCATAAGTTTTGGGTTGTTGTGAGATCGTTTTCATTTTTTTCCAGAAATGTTTTGTTTTTTTTCTAATTTCATTCTGGACCCATTTGTTGTTTGATAGCATACCACTCAGTCTCTATGATTTTGGGTGCTTTGGGTTTTTTCCTTTGGGGTTGGTTTCCAATTTCAGACCCTTGTGGTCAAAGAAGATCCCTGGTATGATTTCAATTTTCTTGAATATTTTGAGGCTCGTTTTGTGACTTATCATGTGGTCTATCTTTGAAAATGTTCCATGTGCATTTGAAAAGAATGTGTATTTAGATTCTTTGGGATGAAGGGCTTTATGTATATCAGCTCAATTTCATTCAGGGCATTGCTTAATACTGCAATATCTTTGTTGATATTTTGTTTGGAAGATCTGTCCATGTTTGATAGTGGGATGTTAAAATCCCCTACTGTAATTGTGTTGCTGTCAATATCTTTCTTAACGTCCTCTAAGATTTTCTTGATATATTTGGGTGCCCCTATGTTTGGTGCATATATGTTTAAAATGTTAATGTCTTCTTGGTGGATTCTTCCCTTGAGTATTATGAAGTGACCTTCTGGGTCTCTCTTTATTGCCCTTTTTTGAAATCTATTTTGTCCGATATGAGAATTGCTGCCCCAACTTTTTTTTTCTTGTCTGTTTGCTTGGAAAACTTGTTTCCAGCCTTTCACTTTTAGTCTGTGATGATCTCTTGTCCTGAGGTGGGTCTCTTCTAGGCAGCATATGTGTGGGTCATGTTTTCTTATCCATTGAGCTATTCTGTGTCTTTTGATTGTAGCATTTAATCCACTTACGTTTAAGGTTATTATTGCTAGGTGCCTATTCATTGCCATTTTCGTATCTGTGTTCCTCTCTGTCTCCCTCTTTTCCTTCCTTCCCTTGAAACAGTCCTTTTAGTATTTCTTGGTGGAGGTGTATTCTTTTAGACTTCTTTTGTCTTGGAAGCTCTTTATTTGGCTTTCTGTCTTGATTGAGAGCCTTGCTGGGTAAAGTAGCCCTGCTCGTAGGCCTCTGTTTCTCAATACTTTGAATATTTCTTGCCATTATCTTCTTTCTTGAAGTGTTTCCATTGAGAAGTCAGTAGCTAACCTTATTGGGGCTCCCTTGTATGTTACTTCTTTTTTCTCCCTTGTTGCCTTTAAGATTCTCTCTTTGTCTTGGAATTTTGCCATTTTGATGATGATGTGTCTTGAAGTGGACCTCCTTGGTTTCCTCTTGATTGGGACTCTCTGTGATTCCTGGATTTGTGTGACCTTTTCTCTTATCAAATTAGGGAAATTTTCTCTCATTAATCATTCAAATATGTTTTCTCTCCCTTGTTCTTCTTCTTCTCCTTCTGGTATTCCTATTATTCGGATATTATTACATTCAATATTGTCTTGCATTTCTCTTAATCCCTCTTCATTCTTTCTGAGCCTCTTCATTTTCTTGCTCTTTCTGTGAGATGCTTTCTACTTTGTCCTCCAACTCACTAATGCTATCCTCCGCTTCATCTATCCTACTTTTGAAACTTTCTACTGTGTTCTTCAATTCAGAAATTGTATTCTTCATTTCCCATTGTCCTTGCTGATAATTTTCTATTTCCATTTTCATGTTGTTGTAGTTTGCAGAGAGATCATTGTAGTTCCCCTATAGTTTCTGATAGCTCATTGTGAGCTCTTTGAACTTTGTAATAACCAGTGCTTTGAATTCACTATCTGATAGTTGATCAGCCTCTATTTCATCTAACATTCTTTCTGAAGTTTCTGCTTTTTCTTTCATTTGGGGATTGTTTCTTTGTCTTCCCATTGTTTGAGACCCTTCTTGTTAGTCTCAGCTTCTAAAATTGTTCTGTTCTGACACCCTGGGTTTATGGTGGGAACTTCTGTGGTATGATACCTGTGAAGTTCAGTGGTGCAGACTCCTTCAGGTATTTTGTTGTTCTCCATCTCCACCTACTCTCACGCTGGTGTTCGTGCTCGTCTCTTACCACTGCTGAGTGTCCCGGCTCCTGTAGCTGACTTCCCGGTGCCCAGGCCCATCACTATGGCAGTGGCACAGGGTTCGAACATGTCCCAGCTCCTGTAGCTGACTGTGCTGCTGTCTGGTGTTTCAGTGTAGGTCACAATCTCTGGTCTTTTAATTTCATAAATGCTGGGTAACCGATGGTTTATTGTGCTGTTTCTCTATAGATCTGCCAGGATTTTCACCCACGAGAACGGGAGCTAGAATCCACTCCATCCTACTCTGTCTTCCCAGCATCCCTCAAGAATATTTTAATTAATTAAAAACAAAAGCCTGCAACTGAGACTACTCTACCCAATGAGACTCTCAATTATATTGGAAGGTGAAATAAAGAATTTCCCAGACAAAAGAATGCTGAAATAATACACATCTATCAAATCAGCAGTGCAAGATTTGCTAAATGGACAACTTTAAGAAAAAGAAAAAAAGAGTGAGAGAGATAAACAAAATCATAAATGAAGGAAGATAGATAACAACTGGTACCCCAGAAACACAAAGGATTATAAAACATTACTATGAACTATATGCCAGAAATTTGAAAACTTGGGTGAAAGGAAAAATTTCTAGAAAAATATAATCTTCTAAAATTCAATGAAGAAGGAGCAGGAAGCCTTAACAGACAGATAACAGCTGGTGAAATTGAAGCAGTACTAAAAAAAAATTCCTGTAACACAAAAGCCCAGGACCAGATGGTAACACAGAAGAATTTTACAAAACATTTAAGAAATAGCTAACCTCTATACTTCTTAGACTATTCCAAAAAATCCAGGAGGAGAGAAGACTCTCAATCTCTTTTTATGAGGCCAACATCATCTTAATCCAAAAACCAGATAAAGATACAACAAAGAAAGAAATCTACAGGCCTATATTGCTGATGAACATAGACACTAAATTCTTAACAAAATATTGCAAACCACGTCCAACAATCTATTAAAAAATTATACAGCATGACTGAATGGGATTCATGTCAGGAATTCAATGATGGTACAATATTTACAAATTAATAAATGTAGTACATCACATATAAAAAAGGTAAGAAAAAATAACATGATCATATCAACAGATGTGGGTATGATGTGGATATGAAAATTTGATAGGATACAGCACCCATTTATGATAAAATGCTGAGCAATGTGGGAATAGAGGGAGTGTACCTCAACATAGGAAAGGCCATATATGGAAACCTTACAGCCAATATCATAGTCAATAGGCAAATAATAAAAGCTTTCCTGCTAAGATCAGGAACAAAACAAGGATGTCTGCTTTGACCACTTCTGTTCACCATTCTATTGGAAGTCCTTGACACAGCAATTCAACAAGAAAAATAAATAAAAAGCGTCTGAATTGGAAAGAAAAAAGTAAAATTGTCATCATTTACATATGACATGATAGTGTACATAGAAAACCCTATAGACACCACTAAAAACTTGACATTATAATGAACTTGGCAAAGCAGCAGGATACACAGTCCATATTCAATAACTGAGGCCACTTTGTACACCAACAGTGAAATATCAGAAACAGAAATCAGAGAAACAAATCTCACTTTCTATAGCAACAAGAAAAATAAAGTGCCTAGAAATAAACCTAACCAAGAAGATAAAAGACCTGTACTAAGAAAACTAGAGAACACAGTGGAAAGAAATTAAAGAAGACACAAACAAATGAAAGCATATACTGTGTTCATGGATTGAAAGAATGAACATCATCAAAATGCCCATACTATCCAAAGCAATTTATAGATTTAATGCAATTTTTATTAAAATACCAATGACATATTTTAGAGATATACAACAAACAGGTTCAAATTTATATGGAATCATAAGTGACTCCAAGTAGCTGAAGCAATTTTGAGAAAGAAGAACAAAGTAGGAGGGATCACAATACCTAACATCAAACTATATTAAAAGGCCATGGTAAGCAAAACACTATGGTACTAGGAAAGGAACAGACACATAATTCAGTGGAGCAGAATAGAGACCCCAAAAGTAAACCTATGTCTCTATGGTCAACTAATATTCAACAAAGAGGGCAGACCCATAAAACGAAGTAAAAATGGTGTCTTCAACAAATGGTTTTGGGAGATCTGGACAGCCACATGAAAAATAATGAAACTCGATCAGCAACTTACACCATACTGAAAGATATTCTGAAAATGGAGAAAAGACTTAAATGTAAGTCACAACACCACAAATCACAACACCATAAAAATCCTAGAGGAAAACATAGACAAGGAAATTGGAGATATCCCACACAGCAATATTTTCACCAATATGCCCCCTAGAGCAAAGGACATGAAGAAGGAAATAAACAAATGGAAATTCATCAAAATAAAAGTCTTCTGAATAGTTGAAAACATCAGTAAAATGACAAGGGAAACAACAATATTAGAAAATATATTTGCCAATGATATCTTGGACAAGGGTTTAATATCCAAAGTATAGAAAGAACTAGTAGGACTCAACTCCTGGGAAACAAATAACCCAATTAAACATGGGAAAGGGCCTGAACAGACACTTCTCCAAGAAGAACCTATAGAGGGTCCAGAGACACATGAAAGGATGCTCAGCATCGCTAGCCATCAGAGAGATGCAAATTAAAATGTTAATGAGACACCCCTTCACACCATTCAGAATGGCCATCATAAATAAAGCAACAAACAAGTGCTGTCAAGGTTGTGAAGAAAAGAGAACCTTAGCACACTGTTGATGGGCATGCATACTGGTGCAGCTACTGTGGAAAACATTATCAAGCTTCCTCAAAAACTAAACATGGAACTACTTTTTGACCCAGCAGTTCTACTTGGATTATACTCTAAGAATCCTGAAATGCCAGTTCAAAAGTACCTATGCACCCCAATGTTTCTAGCAGCACCACTTACAATGGCTGAGTGTTGGAAGCAACCTAAGTGCCCACCAGTAAATGACTGTATACAAAAACTGTGGTACATTTATGTAGGAAGAAAGAAGGATCTCCTACTCTTCAGAACAGCATGGGTGGATCTGGAGAGCATTATGCTAAGGAAAATAAGCCAGGCAGTGAAAAAAAATCCCATATGATCTCACCTATAAGTGAAACCTAATCAACAACAACAACAACAAAAAAACAAGCAAAATATAACCAGAGACATTGAAATAAAGAACAAACTGACAGTAATAAGAGGGGAGAGAGGAAGAGATAAGGGTTAGAAAAAGGGGAAGGGTCATCAAAAACATGTATAAAGGACACATGGACAAAGCCAAAGGGGTGTTGGATTGAGGATGGGAGGGATGCATAGGTGGAAGTGGTGGGGAAAAATGGAGACACATGTACTTGAAAAACAATAAAAAGAAAAAAAGAAGGTATATTATGTCCCTGAATGAGAATACTCAATATAATAATGATTTCAATTCTCCCTAAATTAACTTTTAAATTTTATAAATATTACTAATTTCATAAATCATACAAGTTGATATTAAACTGTATAAGATAAATAAATTGAAAAGGAAATGTCTGAAAAAGAAGAGCAATTAAGGAAGACAAGGGCTACCAGATTAAAGCTTATCATAAAGTCTTACTAATTAAATCTGAGGTATGGGTCATGAAAAAGTAGTCCAAAGGACAGAATTAAGCACAGGCATATTGGAATTGAACGTAAAAGAAGCACTGCAAATCATAGTGAAGAGCCTATTCCATAAATAATGGTGTTGGAATTATAAAAAAATGTTTGTCTACATGAGAATTATGGTATAGCTATAAAATGGAATACCATGTCCCTGTAATGAGACATGAAGTAGAAGAAAATTCAGTGTTGTTTTTGTTGTTTTTGGTGAGGGTTTGAAGGCAATTTAATTTTAATTTAATTACTTTTCAAGTACAGTTTTCTGTCTTTTACTCCCATCCCAGCCCACCCCTCAAGTTCCCCACCTCCCTTCCATTTCTACCTCCTTAGCTGTTGTCCATGTTTGATTTATAGTAGTTTCTGTAAATCCCTCCCTGTTTTCCACTGAGGTTCCCTCCCCTCTCCCCTGTGCTCACTGTCCCCCTTGTTCTCTATTTCAGTGTCTTTGGTTTTATTTTGCTTGCTTGTTGGTTTTGTTGTTTAGCTTCCTGTTAAAGGTGAGATCATATGGTATTTGTCTTTCAACACCTGGCTTATTTCACTCAGAATGATTTCCAGTTTCACCCATGCTGCTGCAAATGGTAGAAGCTCTTTCTATTTTTCTGCTGCATAGAATTCCATTGTGTAAATGTTCCATAGTTTCTTGATCCATTTATTTACTGACAGGTACCTAGGATGCTTCCAGCTTTTGGCTATTGTAAATTGTGCTGCTATGAACATTGGGGTGCATAGGATCTTTGAAATTGATGTTTTAGGATTCTTAGGATATAATCCTAGCAGTGAAATTGCTGGGTCAAAAGGCAGGTCAATTTTTATTTTTCTGAGAAAATTCCTACTGTTTTCCACAGTGGTTGTACCACTCTGGAATCCCACCAACAGTGAACTAGGGACCCCTTTTCTCCACAACCTCTCCAACATTTGTTGTTTGTTGCTTTGTTCATGATAGCCATCCTGACTGGTGTAAGGTGGTATCTCATTGTGGTTTTAATTTGCATCTTTCTGATAGCTAACGATATTGAGCATCTCTTCATGTGTCTCTGTATCTTCTGTATGTTCTCCTCAGAGAAGTGTCTGTTCAAGTCCTTTTCCCATTTTTTTTTTACTGGGTTGGTTGTCTTCTTAGAGTGGAGTTGTGTAGTTCTTTGTATATTTTGGAGATTAAACCCTTGTAAGAGGTATCATTGGCAAATATGTTTTCCCATACAGTTGGTTGTCTTGCTAATTTAATACTGTTTTCTTTAGCCACACAGAAGCTTTTTATTTTGATGAGATCCCATTTGTTTATTCTTTCCTTTATGTCACTTGCTCTAGGGGACATATCATTAAAAAAGTTGCTGCATGAAATATCTGAGATTTTCTTGCCAATGCTCTCCTCTAGAACTTTAATGGTGTCTCGGCTTATATTTAAGTCTTTTAACCACCTTGAATTTATTTTGGTGTATGATGTAAGTCGGTGCTTGAGTTTCATTTTTTTGCACGTAGCTGTCCAGTTCTCCCAACACCATTTGTTGAAGAGCTATCTTTACTCCATTTTATGTTACTGCCCCCTTTATCAAATATTAATTAACTGTAGAAAGTTGGGTTTATTTCTGGGCTCTCTGTTCTGTTCCATTGGTCTATGTGCCTGTTTTTATACCAGTACCAGGCTGTTTTGATTACAGTAGCTTTGTAATACAGCTTGATATCAGGTATTGTGATTCCCTCCTGCTTTGTTCTTCTTTCTCAAAAGTGCGGCTGATATTCGGGGTCATTTATGGCTCCATATAAATTTTCGAAGTGTTTGTTCTATGTTTGTGAAATGTGCCATTGGTACTTTAATAGGTATTGCATTGAATCTGTAAATTGCTTTGGGTAGTATGGACATTTTGATGATGTTAATTCTTCCAATCCATGAGCATGGTATATGTTTCCATTTGTTTGTGTCTTTCTTGATTTCTTTCTTCAGTGTTGTGTAGTTTTCTGTATACAGGTCTTTGACCTCCTTGGTTAGGTTTATTCCCATCTGTTTTATTTTTCTTTTTGCTATATTGAATGGGATTTTTTCCTTGATTTCTGCTTCTGCTGATTCATTGTTAGAATACAAAAATGACTTTGATTTCTGGGTATTGACTTTGTAATATGCTATTTTGGCAAATTCATTTATTAGTTTGAGCCATTTGTACACTAGCATGTTGTCTGCAGACAATGACAGTTTTTCCTCCTTTCCAATTTGGATGCCTTTTATTTTCTTTTCTTGTCTGATCACTGTGGCTAAACCTTCCAATACTATATTGAATAGAAGTGGTGAAAGTGGACAACCTTGTCTTGTTCCTGATCTTAGTGGAAAAGATTTTAGTTTTTGACCATTGAGTATGATGTTGGCTGTAGGTCTCTCATATATGGCCTTTATTATATTGAGGAATGCTCAATCTATTCCCACTTTTCTGAGTACCTTTATCATAAATGGGTGTTGTACCTTATCAAAAACTTTTTCTGTGTCTAATGATATGATCATGTGATTTTTGTCTTTGCTTTTGTTAATGTGATGTATTACATTTACTGATTTGGGAATATTGAACCATCCTTGCATCCCTAAGATGAATCCCACTTAGTCATAGTGTATGATCTTTTTGATGTATTGTTGGATGTGATTTGCCAATATTTTGTTGAGGATTTTAGGGTCTATGTTCATCAGTGATATTGGCCTGAAGTTTTCTTTCTTTTTTGTGTCTCCATCTGGTTTTGGAAATAGGGTGATATTGGCTTCATAAAAAGAGTTTGGGAGTTTTTCATCATTTTAGATGTTTTGGAACAGTCTGTGAAGAATAGGTGAAGATACAAACATTAAATGCTTTGTAGAATTCTCCTGTGAAACCATCTGGTCCAGGGCTTTTGTGTGATGGGAGTTTTTTTTGATTACTGCTTCAATTTCCTTTGCTGCTATTGGTGTGTTTAAATTTTCTGCTTCTTTTTCATTGAGTTTTGGAATATTGCATTTTCTAGAAATGTGTCAATTTCCCCTAGGTTTTCAAATTTCTTGGCGTACAGTTCTTCATAGTAATTTCTTGCAATTCCTTCTATTTCTGTGGTACCAGTTATAATCTGACATACTCTTTCATTTCTGATTGTGTTAATTTGGGTCCTGTCTCTTTCTTTCTTGATGAGCCTGCTTAAAGGCTTGTCTATTTTGTTTATCTTTAAAAAAAAACAGCTTCTGCATTCATTGATTTTTTTTTTAGAATTGTGCATTTAGTCTCTGTGTCATTTAATTCTGCTCTGATATTTGTTATTTCCTTTTTTCTATTTGCTCTGGGCTGTCTTTTTTGTTGTTCAATGAGCTCTTGCAGGCATAGGGTTAGGTTGTTTGTTTGAAATGTTTCTATCTTCTTTAGGTCAGCCTGTATTGCTATGAACTTCCCTCTCAGGACTGCCTTTATGGTGTCGTGTAAGTTTTGGGTTGTTGTGAGTTCATTTACATTTGTCTCCAGAAACTTTCTAATTTATTCCCTAATTTAATTCTTGACCCATTCATTGTTTAATAGCATATTATTCAGTCCCCATGATTTTGGGTGCTTTGGGCTTTTTCACTTGGGGTTGGTTAAAAATTTCAGTCCCTTGTGGTCAGAGAAAATGCTTGGTATGGTTTCAATTTTCTTGAATTTCTTGAGGCTCGTTTTGTGTCCTATCATGTGGTCTACCTTTGAAAATATTCCATGTCCATTTGAAAAGAATGTGTATTTAGCTTCTTTGGGATGAAGGGATCTATATATATCCATTGAGTCCATTTCATCTAGGGTGTTGTTTAATGCCACAATATCTTTGTTGATATTTTGTTTGGAAGATCTGTCCATTTTTGATAGTGGGGTGTTCAAATCCCTTACTATAATTGTGTTGCTGTCAATATCTTTCTTGAAGTCCTCAAAGATTTTCTTGATATATTTGGGTGCCCCTATGTTTGGTGCATATATGTTTACAACGTTAATGTCTTCTTGGTGGATTCTTCTTTTGAGTATAATGAAGTGACCTTCTGTGTCTCTCTTTATGGCTTTTTTTTTTGAAGTCTATTTTGTCCGATATGAGAATTGCTACCCCAGCTTTTTTTTCTTGTCCGTTTGCTTGGAAAACTTGTTTCCAGCCTTTCACTTTTAGTCTGTGATGGTCTTTTGTCCTGAAGTAGGTCTCTTGTAGGCTGCATATGTGTGGGTTATGCTTTCTTATCCATTCAGCTATTCTGTGTGTTTTGATTGGAGCATGTAATCCATTTATGTTTAATATTATTGTTAGGTACTTATTCATTGCCATTTTTGTACCTGTGTTCCTCTCTGCCTCCCTATTTTCCTTCCTTTCCTTAAAACAGTCCTTTTAGTATTTCTTGTAGAGCTGGTTTGGTGGAGGCAAATAGTCTTAGGCTTCTTTTTTCTTGGAAGCTCTTTATTTGGCCATCTATCTTGATTGAGAGCCTTTCTGGGTAAAGTAGGCTTGGTTGTAGGCCTCTGGTTTTCCTTACCTGGAATATTTCTTGCCATTATCTTCTTGCTTGGAGTGTTTCCATTGAGAAGTCAGTAGCTAACCTTATTGGAGCTCCCATGTATGTTACTTCCTTTTTCTCCCTTGCTGCCTTTAAGATTCTCTCTTTGTCTTGGAATTTTTCTATTTTAATGATGATGTGTCTTGAAGTGAGCCTCTTCAGGTTCATCTTGATTGCAACTCTGTGATTCCTGAATTTGTGTGACTTTTTCTCTCATCAAGTTTGGGAAATTTTCCATCATTACTCTTTCAAATAGGTCTTCTATCCCTTGTTTTTCTTCTTCTCCTTCGGGTATTCCTATTATTCGGATATTATTATGTTTCACATTGTTTCACATTTCTCTTAATTCTTCTTCATTCTTTCTGAATTTCTTTTCCTTTACTTGCTTTTTCTGGGAGTTTTCTTCTACTTTGTCCTCCAACTCACTTATCTGATCTTCTGCTTTATATACCCTGCTTTTGATACCTTCTACTGTGTTCTTCAGTTCAGAAATTGCATTCTTAATTTCCTCTTGGCCTTGCTGATAATTTCTATTTCCTTTTTGATGTTGATATAGTTTGTGTTGAGTTCATTGTCTCTCCCCTGTAGTTTCTGGTAGCTCATTGTGAGTTCTTTGAATTTCCTGATAACCAGTGCTTTGAATTCAATATCTGATAGTTGGCTTGCCTCTATTTCATCTAACATTTTTTTTCTGAGGCTTCCCCTTTTCTTTCATTTGGGAATGTTTCTTTGTCTTTCCTTTGTTTTTCATATTCTTCTTGTTTACCTCAGCTTCTTAAATTGATCTGTTCTGACTCCCTGAGTTTATGGTGTGAACTTCTGTGGTAGATTACCTGTGAAATTTAGTGGTGCCATCTCTTTCAGGTATCTTGATGTTCTCTGCTTCCACCTACTCCTGTGTGTGTGTGTGTGTGTGTGTGTGTGTGTGTGTGTGTGTGTGTGTGTGATCAGTTTGAGGGGGAGGGAAAATGGCTTATGACAGCAGAAGATATTTTATGATATTCACCGTTACACCTGGTAGAGAAAAAATAGAACATCTTTAGGCTATATATAGTGTTAACCGTAATGTTCAACCCAACTTGCCACTTTTAGGAAAGGATGGACAAAAGATAAGTCTCTTGGTCAGGAGGGAAGGCTTGTGAGTTGGATCCAGAAAGCAGTGGGTTTGGGAACGGTCAGATTTTGAGATAAGGTGAGAGTAAAGAATAGTAAATAGGTGTAGAGTGTGAGCAAATAGAGTTAATCTCTACAGTAATAGAATTCAGGAACCTGTAAAGTGGGCTAAGATCTGGGAGATATGTTGTGAAGTATTTACAGTTGTATAGAACTGCTATTATTTACAATAATATTAGAGCAACAGTTGTATGACAGACCCTATGTGATCTGTCTGAATAGGGGGTATAGAGCTTTGGGTAGTATGCTAAAGGAAAACAAGTGGAGTGAAGTATAGAGGAGTAGCAATACACTGTGGAGGAGAGAACAGGGGAAACCTCTCAAATAAGACAATATAACAGCCAAGACTAAGAAGCCTATACAGAAAGACTAGGAATACAAGATACTATTAAAATATTTAAAAAGTGAGAATAATGAAAAATATGCAGTAATTTGTGGCTTCTCTGCCATAGCAAAGTGAAATTTATCTCTCTGTCTCTACTGTTGTAATGCCCCCTCTCTGGGTCTCACTCTGTTTTTTCCCCAGTTCCCAGTTTTTAGTGTCTCTTGTGGGTAAAAGAAAACAAAGCAACAAACAAACAAACATAAAAGGCAGGAGAAGGGAGGAAAAAGTGATAAGTTTGGGAAGAAAGAAAGAAGGACTAAAACAGGAATAAAGAAAGGAGAGGAACAAGGTTTTAAAAGATAAAGCAATAATAAAATTAAAAAAATATAAGATTACTAAAAAAAGATTTCTAAAGAAAAACAACAACAACAAACCCTTCCTTTTTTGTTTTCAAACTGTCCAGACCAGTTTTTCTGGTTGTCATAGGACCTCTCTGTGGGCTGGGGTGCCAACGCACGTGCGTGTGCCTGCCAGGCTACCAGACTGGGATGCAGGCACCCCCGCACCCGCCAGGCTGCTTAGGTCCCAGGGGATCTGATAGGGTCCTTCCCAGTCCTGTGGTGGGACTCAAATGCTTCTACCCCTCCTCTGGATCAATGCCAGGCGAGGTGGGAAGCAAGCCAAGCTGCTGTCACAGGAGAACACCTCAGTCTACTTTGCAAAAAAAAACTTCTCCAGAAATTCTGCCTCTCAGCCCAGCCCAATCCCTAACCAGACCGGTGATGACAATG
The DNA here is from genome assembly GCF_021234435.1 of Artibeus jamaicensis. Taxonomy (NCBI): domain Eukaryota; kingdom Metazoa; phylum Chordata; class Mammalia; order Chiroptera; family Phyllostomidae; genus Artibeus; species Artibeus jamaicensis. The sequence continues at coordinate 3,201,210 of NW_026521717.1, forward strand.
AACCTCTCAATTCTCCTGGGCTGGCAACCACAGAGTCTGCAGTTGAATCCAGCCCTTTATCTTTGTAACCTTCCCTGTAAACTCAAGCAGACAGGTCTCTGCCCAGTGTTGCCCAGCCTTGCTTAGATGGAGAGGGAGGGAGCTGATGACCGGCACTGGTCGCCTACCAAGTTCCTCTGGGTGCCCAGGCTCCTGTGGCAGACACCTCTGATGCTGGTCTCAGACCGATGCCTCTGGACCCCAACCACAGAGGCAGCACCAGGGATACCCGGCCCCGCCGCCGCTCTTGTCTTTACCTAGGTCCCCCAGACCCCACTGACCTGCCGCTGTCTGGTCCTTCAGCATCCGTCACAATCTCTGGTCTTTTAATTTCATAAATGCTAGGGACTGTTGGTTGATTGTGCTGTTTCTCAGTAGATCTGCCAGGATTTTCACCCCTGTGTATGGGAGCTGGAATCTGCTGTGTCCTACTCCATTGCCATCTTCCCTCCTCTTGAAAACTCAGTGTTTTGATTTAGAAAATTCTCCATAAATTTTTCTTTTTACTAAGTAATAATATAGAGTATTGAGTTGTATTTATATGACAGTTCCTTTTGGGTAATAAGAAAAAATATAAATGTACATATATTTGCTATATATGCAAAAATAAAGTGTTGGCAAATACAAAAGGACATAATACTTGCTGTAAAGAGGGAATAGACTTAAAATATTTTCACTGATTATCATTCTATTTTTTTATTAATTTTAAAGCACATAATATGTCAAAGAAAAAATTAAAATGAGCATCATGTTTATACGGTAGTTTCCCTTATTTATAGTTTTACTTTTTGCTATTTCAGTTACTATGGTCAATTGTAATTCAAAAATGTTAAATGGAAAATTCCAGAAACAAAAAAATTTATAAGTTTTAAATTGTACACTATTCTGAGTAGTGTATGAGTATCATGTAGGCTGGCTCCATCTTATGTAGAAGTGAATCGTCTTTGTCCAGTGTCTCTATGCTGTGTACATACATTTTCTTGATATAAATATATATATCCATATATATATATCTCAGACACAATAGAAATGTGTACATAAATATGCACACATATTTAAATATATGTACACAGTTATGTACACACATATACATAAATTTACACATGTGTGTATGTGTATATATGCATGCATTATGTGTATATAAATGCATGCATGTGCATGTGCATGTATGTATATATATGTGTGTGTGTATATATATATATATATATATATATATATATTACACTGAAGTACTATTAGTCCTAGAAAGAAAATAAAGGACACTAATATCATAGACAACAATGAGAGTGGAAATACATGCTTTGAACATGTTATCAGGAAGAATATCACAGGTGACATTTTAACAGGGACACAAAGCTATGAATGAACTACTGTGGAAAGGACCAGGCCAGCAGTAGAGAAAGCAAATTTTTAAAAGGCCTCACTGCAAAAACAACTTCACCTGTCTGAGGAATAGAAAGGTGTGGGTAGAGACAGGTAGAGTCTTCTAGTTCTACAAGTATCACCTGCATTTCTTCCTGCTACAGCTAAATCTTCCAAATTCATCTCATAATAAGAAATTACTGCTTGGGTTTACTTGTGGGCTAGAATTATGGCCATATGTGTTTGGCAATATTAAACCATATATTTTTCCAATTTCACTATGACTAGATTATTACCAGTTAGAATATAGGCAAGTTATTAGTCACCACTTCTTTTTTCCTGTACTAATTGAAGTAGTATGATGATTAGCACTTGGTGCTAAGGATAGTTGCTGACTCAGTCATTTTTGTGTATTGAATGTCTTTGTCTGCAACATACCTTGCAGATAGAGATGACTCAAAAATAGAAGGCTTTTATTATGAATATATCAAAAGGATACTCTAAAATATTTGAATGCTGGAAGAATCATTTGGGCCTTCTTCAACAGTATGAAAATGGCACAGACCATGTTTTTTTTCAGTCCTTTTCCCCATGGGAAGCAGCTGTATCCATTTGGCAGCATTGATTCCATACCAAATTTCAAGTGTTGGTTGCTGCAATAGAGATTGGTTCAAGTAATCCAGGTAAGCCAGTTCCTGGCTTTTCTTGGTGACATAATTGGTTCAAAGACAGTCAAGTTCAGGAGACTCAGAACTTTTGTTTAATAGTTTTGTAAATTGATTTGTTTGCTATTTCTCCATGTTTGTGAATAGGGCAGCATATGGTACGAGTTACTGCTGGCAGCCATCTAGTCATTTGGCAGGACTGTCAGCCTGAGGACAAAGCTGACATATGTGAAGAGAGGAGATTTCATAATTCTAGAGAAATATGCCTGGGTTACTAACCCAATGTCACCTAAATCCTGCACTATCACATGACTTTTTAAGTTCTGTGGTTTTAAAAGTCTCCTTACATATTTGAAATAGTTTGGGTGGGAATTTCTATCACTGGTAGGTGAAAACATATGACAAGATACACCAGAACTGAAGGACCTAATTTTCTGACAGACTTGGCCATGTTTTTGAAACCCAGTCACCTGCAGCAGATCATGACTTCCATGTGTCAATGTTTAAGACAGGAAGGGGCAGGAGATTGAGATTCTCCATAGGAAATGCCCTGGTTCCATGTCTTAGGGACTCATAATAAATGTGCTACATCCTTCAGTTTGAGATCTGTGCATGAGGAAACTTTGATGTAAGAGGGACAGCTCTTCTTTCTATTCAAACATAGAATTTGGTTACACTTCTTTTTGCAACCCCCTTAAATGTAAGTAGATTTCTTCTCCTATTAGTAAAAACAATTTGACTTACATAATTTAATTTATTTTTTTGATATTTTATTTTATTTTAAAATATATTATATTGATTATGCCATTACAGTTGTTCTATTCCCCCCTTCATTCCCCTCCACCCTGCACACCCCCTCCCCCACCATTCCCCCCCTTTAGTTTATGACCACGTGTCTCAAGTTCTTTAGATGCTATATTTCCCATACTATTCTTGCCCTCCCCCTATCTATTTTCTACCTACTGTCTATGCTACTTATTTTCTGTACCTTCTCCCCCCTTCTCCTCCTCCCACTCCCCTGTTGCTAACCCTCCATGTGATCTTCATTTCTATGGTTCTGCTCCTGATCTAGCTGTCCTCTTAGTTTGCTTTTGTTTTAGGTGTGGTTATTAATAACTGAGTTTGCTGTCTTTTCACTGATCTTTTTCTTAGGCAAGTCCCTTTAACATTTCATATAATAAGAGCTTGGTGATGATGAACTCCTTGAATTTGATCTTATCTAAGAAGCACTTTATCTGTCCTTCCATTCTAAATGAAAACTTTGCTGGATAGAGCGATCTTGGTTGTAGGTCTTTGGTTTTCATGACTTGGGATACTTCTTTCCAGCCCCTTCTTGCCTGTAAGGTCTCTTTTGAGAAATCTGCTGACAGTCTAATGGGAAGTCCTTTGTAGGTGACTGTCCCCTTATCTCTTGCTGCTTCTAGGATTCTCCCCTTCATTTGAATCTTGGCTAATGTAATGATGATGTGCCTTGGTGTGTTCCTCCTTGGGTCCAACTTCTTTGGGACTCTGAGCTTCCTGGATTTCCTGGAAGTCTATTGCCTTTGCCAGATTGGGGAAGTTCTCCTTTATTATTTGTTCAAATAAGGTTTCCACTCATGACTGTTCCTCTTCCCCTTCTGGTACTCCTATAATTTGGATGTTGGAGCATTTAAAGATATCCTGGAGATTCCTAAGCCTCTCCTCATTTTTTTGAATTCTTATTTTTTCATCCTTTTCTGTTTGGTCATTTTTTTCTTCCTTCTGGTCCACCCCCTTGATCTGAGTCCCAGTTTCCTTTTCATTACTATTGGTTTCCTATGCATTTCCATTCATTTCAATTAGTTTAGCCTTCATATGTTCTTCTAATTTGTGACTAAAATCAACCAGTTCTGTGAGCATCCTGATCACCAGTGTTTTGAACTGTGCATCTGAAAGTTTGGCTGTTTCTTCATCACTTAGATTTATTGGCTCTGGGGCTCTGAGTTATTCTTGAGCCATGTTTTGATCTATTTGTGCCTGTTATGTATGAGGAGAGGCACCTTAGATATTCACCAGGGCAGAGCCACCCAGGTCACTGGTTTGTGATGCCGTGTGTGGGGGCGGGGTCAGACAGGGAGCACTGGCAGTCCTCTCTGCTAACCCAGTCCACCTCACTGCTCGCCCCTGCCTGTTTATCTGAGCACAAATGTGTGAACCCGCAGCCCCGTGCAGGGGCCTGTGTGGTCTGTCTCAATGCACGTCTCTTCACTGGTTTATCTGTGAAAAAATGTGCCATCGCAGACAGCCAGCTGCACTGCACCTTCCCTTGGTCTGCCCGTAGCTACCCTGCACCTGGGATCTGTGCCCTTGTCTTCCTGAGCACTGCCTGGGTCGGGGGATCTTTTTAGACTGACCTGCTCCACTGCTGGCTACACCCCTCTCACCAGTTTAGCTGAGCAGTTCACTGTTTTCAGACTCCATATTGTTTGATTTTCTGTGGTTTGGTTGCTTTTATTGTTGTTAAAACTTTGTTGTTTTTAGATTTGGTTGTGGAAGGAAGCAAAGTGTTTCCACCTACACCTCCATCTTGGGGGAAGTCCTCTGACTTACATAATTTTAAAAGTTGTTCACTTGATATTCACATAAGTGCAAGTGATTCTGAATGACAGAATTGAGAGGATCACCAGGAAAATGGAGCTTCTTATATTTGCCCATTTATCAAACATCTCCAAGTTTCCTGTCAGTTGTCCAGTATTTACATTCTATCAATACTTGAGAGAAAAAAGATTTCTTTAGTTCTTACCCTTAAAGAACTAACTCATTGGTGGAGAAGATAAATCAGTGCATGCACAATTAAATAAGGATCACATAGGAGGCCTGAGTAACCAAGACACAGGAGATCAGGAGAGGATTCTTCTTGGAATTGCTTCCTGACCTGACTTTGTGGTCAGTGCTGCTGTTCTAAGTCACTGAAAGCAGGTTTCATAAAAGTTGTAGTAATTTTAATTTTCAGAAATTTATTAAAATTATTGAGATGAGAGGATGCTGGGAAGATGGGGACGGAGTAAGACAGAGCTGATGCTAGCTCCTGTACTCATGGGTGAAAATTCTGGCAGATCTATAGAGAAACAGCACAATAAACCTTTGGTTACCCAGCATTTATGAAATTAAAAGACCAGAGATTGTGACCGACTCTGAAACACCAGACAGCTGCAGAGTCAGCTACTGGAGCTGGGACACACATGGCCCCTGTGCTGCCACCAGAGCAACAGGCCTGGGAGCTGGACACTCCAAGCCCCTGTGACGGTCCTGGGCAACAGAGGAGTCAGGAACCGGAGCTGGGACATTCTTGGTCCCTGTGCCGCTGCCATAGCCACCGGCCTGGGCAACAGAAAAGTCAGTTGCAGGAGCCGGGACACCAGAGGCCCCTGTGATGCTGCCATAGAGAGGGGCCTGGGCCCAGAGGAGTGAGCTACCAGAGCCAGGACATTCTCAGGCTCTGAGCTACTACCTTAGCAATGGGACTGGATACCTAGGAGTCAGGTACGGAAGCTGAGACACTCCAAACACCTGTGACTGCTGTGGGCAGCAGAGGAGGCAGCTACTGGAGCTGGGAAGTCCTCAGCCCTTGTTCCACTGCCATAGCGATGGGACTGGATACCGAGGAGTCAGGTACGGGAGCCAGGACACTCCAAATCCCTGTTACGGTCCTGGGAGACAGAGGAGTCAGCTACGCAGCTGAGGCATTATCAGCCTCTGTGCCGCTCACATAGCGACAGGTCTGGAAGCTGGGGAGTCAGGTACCAGACCTGGGACATTATAAGCCTCTGGGCCACTGCCATAGAGACAGGACTAGATGCCGGGGAGTCAGGTACAGAAGCCAGGACACTCCAAATCCCTATGGCAGCCATGGGTGGCAGAGGAGCCAGGTATAGGAGCCGGGACATTCCCAGCCACTGTGCGCTGCCTTAGTAATGGTCCTGGGGGAGTGAGGAGGCAGATAGTAGAGCTGGGACATTCAGCAGTGGTACGCGACCAAAGCTGGGACCAGCACGAGGACCAGCGTGAGAGTAGGTGGAGACAGAGAACATCAAGAAACTTCAAGGAGTCTGCACCACTGAACTTCACAAGGATCATACCACAGAAGTTCACACCATAAAACCAGGGTTTCAGAACAGATCAATATTAGAAGCAGAGACTAACAAGAAGAGTCTCAAACAATGGGAAGACAAAGAAACAATCCCCAAATGAAAGAAAAAGCAGAAACTTCAGAAAGAATGTTAGATGAAATAGAGGCTGATCAACTATCAGAGGGTGAATTCAAAGCACTGGTTATTACCAAGTTCAAAGAGCTCACAGTGAACTACCAGAAACTACAGGGGAACTACAATGATCTCTCTGCAAACTACATCAACATGAAAAAGGAAATGGAAACTATCAGCAAGGGAAAGAGGAAATGAAGAATACAATTTCTGAATTGAAAAACACAGTAGAAAGTTTCCAAAGAAGGATAGATGAAGCGGAGGATAGGATTAGTGAGTTGGAGGACAGGGTAGAAAGCATCTCACAGAAAGAGCAAGAACATGAAAAGAGACTCAGAAAGTATGAAGAGGGATTAAGAGAAATGCAAGACAATATGAAACGTAATAATATCCGAATAATAGGAATACCAGAAGGAGAAGAAGAAGAACAAGGGATAGAAAACGTATTTGAATGAGTAATGAGAGAAAATTTCCCTAATTTGATAAGAGAAAAAGTCTCACAAATCCAGGAATCACAGAGAGTCCCAATCAAGAGGAAGCCAAGGAGGCCCACTTCAAGACACATCATCATCAAAATGGCAAAATTCCAAGACAAAGAGAGAATCTTAAAGGCAGCAAGGGAGAAAAAAAGAATAACATACAAGGGAGCCCCAATAAGGTTAGCTACTGACTTCTCAATGGAAAGACTTCAAGAAAGAAGAGAATGGCAAGAAATATTCCAAGTAATGAGAACCAGAGACCTACAACCAAGGCTACATTACCCAGCAAGGCTATCAATCAAGATAGAAGGCCAAATAAAGAGCTTCCAAGACAAAAGAAGCCTAAAAGAATATGCCTCCACCAAACCAGCTCTACAAGAAATACTAAAAGGACTGCTTTAATGGAAGGAAGGAAAAGAGGGAGACAGAGAGGAACACAGGTACAAAAATGGCAATGAATAAGTACCTATCAATAATAACCTTAAACCTAAATGGATTAAATGCTCCAATCCAAAGACACAGAATAGCTGCATGGACAAGAAAGCATGACCCACACATATGCTGCCTACAAGAGACCCACCTCAGGACAAAAGACCATCACAGACTAAAAGTGAAAGGCTGGAAACAAATTTTCCAAGCAAACGGACAAGAAAAAAAGCTGGGGTAGCAATTCTCATATCGGACAAAATAGACTTCAAAAAAAAGGCCATAAAGAGAGACCCGGAAGGTCACTTCATTATACTCAAAAGAAGAATCCTCCAAGAAGACATTAACGTTGTAAACATATATGCACCAAACATAGGGGCACCCAAATATATCAAGAAAATCTTTGAGGACTTCAAGAATGATATTGACAGCAACACAATTATAGTAGGGGATTTGAACACCCCACTATCAAAAATGGACAGATCTTCCAAACAAATTATCAACAAAGATATTGTGGCATTAAACAACACCCTAGATGAAATGGACTTAATGGATATATATAGAGCCCTTCATCCCAAAGAAGCTAAATACACATTCTTTTCAAATGGACATGGAATATTTTCAAAGATAGACCACATGATAGGACACAAAATGAGCCTCAAAAAATTCAAGAAAATTGAAATCATACCAAGCATCTTCTCTGACCACAAGGGACTGAAATTGGAAACCAACCCCAAGTGAAAAAACCCAAAGCACCCAAAATCATGGAGGCTGAATGGTATGCTATTAAACAACGAATGGGTCAAGAATGAAATTAGGGAAGAAATCAAAACGTTTCTGGAAACAAATGAAAATGATCTCACAACAACCCAAAAATTATGGGACACAGCGAAGCTGTCCTGAGAGGAAAGTTTATAACAATACAGGCCTACCTAAAGAAGATAGAAACATTTCAAACAAACAACCTAACCCTACACCTGCAAGAACTTGAGTAAAAACAACAAAGACAGCCCAGAGCATGTAGAAGGAAGGAAATAACCAAGATTAGAGCAGAATTAAATGACATAGAAACTAAAAGCACAATTTTAAGGATCAGTGAATCCAGGAGTTGGTTCTTTGAGAAGATAAACAAAATAGACAAGCCTTTAAGTAGGCTCATGAAGAAAAGAAGAGAGAGGACACAAATAAACACAATCAGAAATGAAAGAGGAGAGATTTCAACTGATACTATGGAAATAGATAGGGTTGTAAGAAATTACTATGAAGAACTGTATGCCAAGCAATTTGAGAACCTAGGGAAAATGGACAAATTTCTAGAAAAATACAATCTTCCAAAACTCAGTGAAAAAGAAGCAGAAAATCTAAATACACCAATAACAGCAAAAGAAATTGAAGCAGTAATAAAAAAAACTCCCATCACACAGAAGTCCTGGACCAGATGGTTTCACAGGAGAATTCTACAAAGCATTTAAGGAAGAGCTAACCCCTATTCTCCACAGACTATTCCAAAAAATCCAGAAGGATGGAAAACTCCCAAATTCTTTTAATGAAGCCAGCATCATCTTAATTCCAAAACCAGATAGAGACCCCAAAAAGAAAGAAAACTTCAGGCCAATATCGCTGATGAACATAGATGCTAAAATCCTCAACAAAATATTGGCAAATCGCATCCAACAATATATCAAAAAGGTCATACACCATCACCAAGTGGGATTCATCCCAGGGATGCAAGGATGGTTCAATATTCACAAATCAGTAAATGTAATATATCCCATAAACAAAAGCAAAGACAAAAATCATATGATCATATCAATAGATGCGGAAAAAGCTTTTGATAAGGTCCAACACCCATTTATGATAAAAACACTCAGCAAAGTGGGAATACAGGGAGCATTTCTCAAAATAATAAAGGCCATTTATGAGAGACCTACAGCCAATATCATACTCAATGGTAAAAAACTAAAAGCTTTTCCACTAAGATCAGGAACAAGACAAGGATGTCCACTTTCACCACTTCTATTCAATATAGTATTGGAAGTTTTAGCCACAGCGATCAGGCAAGAAAAGGAAACAAAAGGCATCCAAATAGAAAAGGAGGAAACAAAACTGTCACTGTTTGCAGATGACATGATAGTGTACATGGAAAATCCTATAGACTCTACGTAAAAACTGCTGGAACTAATTAATGAGTTTGGCAAAGCAGCTGGTTGCAAAGTCAATATCCAGAAATCATAGGCATTTTTGTATACCAACAGTGAATCAGCAGAAGCAGGAATCAAGGAAAAAATCCCATTCAATATAGCAAAAAGAAAAATAAAATATCTGGGAATAAACCTAACCAAGGAGGTAAAAAACCTGTATGCAGAAAACTACAGAGCCCTGAAGAAAGAAATCAAGGAAGACACAAACAAATGAAAACATATACCTTGTTCATGGATTGGAAGAATTAACATCATCAAAATGTCCATACTACCCAAAGCAATATGCAGATTCAATGCAATACCTATTAAAGTACCAATGGCATATTTCACAGACATAGAACAAACACTTCGAAAATTTATATGGAACCATAAACGAGCCTGAATAGCAGCTGCTCTTTTGAGAAAGAAGAACAAAGTAGGAGGGATCACAATACCTGATATCAAACTGTGTTACAAAGCGACTGTAATCAAAACAGCCTGGTACTGGCATAAAAACAGGCACATAGACCAATGGAACAAAACAGAGAGCCCAGAAATCAACCCAACTCTCTACAGTCAATTAATATTTGATAAAGGGGGCAGTAACATAAAATGGAGTAAAGGTAGCCTTTTCAACAAATGGTGTTGGGAGAACTTGACAGCTACACGCAAAAAAAAAAAAAAAAAAGAAACTTGAGCACAGACTTACACCATACACCAAAATAAATTCAAGGTAGATAAAAGACTTAAATGTAAGCTATGACACCATTAAAGTCCTAGAAGAGAACATCGGCAAGAAAATCTCAGGTATTTCATGCAGCAACTTTTTTACTGATATGTCCCTTAGAGCAAGGAATGTAAAGGAAAGAATAAACAAATGGGATCTCATCAAAATGAAAAGCTTCTGCATGGCTAAAGAAAACAGTATTAAATTAGCAAGACAACCAACTGTATGGGAAAACATATTTGCCAATGATACCTCAGACAAAGGTTTAATCTCCAAAATATACAAAGAACTTACATGACTCCACCCTAAGAAGACACCCAACCCAATTAAAAAATGGGAAAAGGACTTGAACAAACACTTCTCCAAGGAGGACATACAGAACATTCAGGGACACATGAAGAGGTGCTCAATATCGCTAGCTATCAGAGAGATGCAAATTAAATCCACAATGAGATGCCACTTTACACCAGTCAGGATGGCTATCATAAACAAAGCAACAAACAACAAATGTTGGAGAGGGTGTGGGGAAAAGGGGTCCTTAGTCCATTGTTGGTGGGATTGCAGACTGGTGCAACCATTATGGAAAACAGTATGGAATTTTCTCAGAAAAATAAAAATTGACCTGCCTTTTGATCCAGCAATTCCATTGCTAGGATTATATCCTAAGAATCCTAAAACATCAATATCAAAGAACCTATGCACCACAAAGTTCATAGCAGCACAATTTACAATAGCCAAGAGTTGGATGTAACCTAGGTGCCCGTCAGTTAATGAATGGATCAAAAAATTGTGGTACATATACACAATGAAATTCTATGCTGCAGAGAGAAAGAAGAAGCTACTACCTTTTGCAACAACATGGATGGAACTGGAAGGCATTATGCTGAGTGAAATAAGCAAGGTGCTGAAAGACAAATACCATATGATCTCACCTATAACAGGAAGCTAAACAACAAAAGAAAGAAGCAAGCAGAAAAAAAAAAACAAAGACACTGAAATAGAGAACAAGGGGACAGTGACCAGAGGGGATAGGGAAGGGAAGTTAAGGGGAAAAAGGGGGAGGGATTTGGAGGAACAAATAGGAAGGACGCAGGGACAAGAACTAAGGGAGGTGGAAATGGGAGGGAGGTGGGGAGCAAGGGGCGGGTGAGGCTGGGATGGGAGAAATAGACAAAAACCTGTACTTGAAAAATAACTAAATAAAATTAATTAAAATAAAAAATTATTGAGGTGATATTTATTATTAGGATCATACAGGTTTTATGTGCACACCTCTATGATTAAGTACTCAAAGTCAGTCAAAGTCAAATCATCTTCCATCACTATATATTAGGCCCTGTCTATCCCTTACCACCCTCCTCCACACCCTCCTCCTTTTGGTAATCACCACACTGCTGTCTGTGTCCACAAGTTTCAGTTTTATACCTCACATATGAGTGAAATCTTATGATTCTTATGTTCTTCTTGACTGACTTATTTCACTAGCATAATATTCTCAAGGTCTGTCCATGTTGTTGCAAGTGGAAGTATTTCATTTTTCTTATAGCTGAGCAGTATTCCACTAAATATTTATATTATATCTTTGTTCAATGCCCTATTCAAGGAAACGTTGGTTGTCTTCATGTCTTGGCCACTGTGAATAATGTTTCAATGAAAATAGAAATGCATATATGTTTTCACATATATGTTTTTGAGATTGTCAGGTATATACCCAGGAGAGGGATTATTGGATCATATGTTAACTATACTTCTAATTTTTTGAAGGATCGTCATACTGTTTTCCATTGTGGCTGTGCCAGTCTACATTCATACTAACAGGAAACAAGAGTTCCCTTTTGTCTACAACCTGTCCAGCACTTATTATTACATGGCTTGTTGATAATAGCCATTCTAACAAGTGTGAGGCAGCATATCACTGTAGTTTGGGTTTGCATTTCTCTAAAAGCTAGTTGGAGATTAACATCTTATTACATGTCTTTTGATCATTTTAGTGTCTTCTTGAGAGAGGTGTCTATTCATATCCTTTGTCTATTTTTAATTAGATTGTTCACTTGTTTAGTGTTGAATTTCATTATTTCTTACTATATTTTGGATACTAAACCTTTGTCAGAGCTGTTGTGTGCAAATATTTGATTGTTGCCTTTTTGTTTTGTTACTGGTTTCTTTTGCCACACAGAAGCTTTTTCATTTACTGTAGTTTTTTTAAATTTATTTTTACCTTTGCTTCCCTTACCTTTGGAGTCTGATTCATGAAAACTTCACTACAACCAAGGTCCATAACTTTAGTACCAATTTTTCTTCTATGTAATTTATTGTTTTAGATCTTATATTTAGCTCTTTGATCTATTTGAATTGATTTTTGTACATGGGGACAAATTTTAACCTAGTTTAATTCTTTTGTGTGTGGCTTTCCAGTTTTCCTAGCACTATTTATTGAAGAGATTTTCTTTCCTCACACCCTTTTGGATCCTTTGTTGAAAATTATATGCCCATATACATGATCTTTTTCCCCCTGGGTTCTCAATTCTGTTTCATTGATCTGTGTGTCTGTTTTTCTGACAATATTATGTTTCTTTTTTTAATTATTATTATTGTAGCCCTGTAGTATAATTTGAAGTCAGGTAGTGTGATACCTCTGGCTTTGTTCTTTTTTTTCCTCAGAATTGCTTTGGCTATTCTGGTTTTGTGAATCATGTACAAACTTTTACTAAAATTGCATTTATATTTATTTTATATTATTATTGTACTTTTAAAATTATTTTTATGGTTAACACTTTTGTAGATGTCCCCATTTCTAACCCTTTGCCCCTCTCCTTTCAGTACCCACTCCTCCTTTCCTTTGACAATCACCACACAGTTATCTGTGTTTATGGGTTATACATATATATTCTTTGGCTAATCCCTTCATTCTATTTCATCCAGTCCCATAACCAACCTCTCATCCAATGACTTAGTCTGCTCCATGTATCCAAACTTTTGTTTTTATTTGATTTGTCAGTTTATTTTGTTCATTTTAGTCCACATATAAGTGAGATCACATAGTATTGATCTTTATAGAGATCTTTATTGATCTTTATTGATCATATAGTATTGGTCTTTCTCTGGCTGGCTTATTTAACTTAGCATAATAAATCCAGGCCCATTGATGCCGTTGCAAAAGGTAATATTTCCTTCTTTTTTATGGCCACATTGTATTCCATTGTGTAAATATAGCATATCCTTTTTATCCACTCATCTACTAATGAGTACTTGAGCGATTTCCAATTCTTCACTATTGTAAATAATGTTGCTGTGAACATAGGAGTGTATATATTCTTGTGAACTGATGTTTCAGGATTTTTAGGGTATTATCCAGAAGTGGGATTACTGAGTCAAAGGCACTTAAGTTTTTAATTTTTTGAAGAAACTCCATATTTTTTCACAGTGACTATGCCAGTCTTCATTCTCACTAATAGTGCAGTAAGTTTCCATTTTATCTACATCCTCTCTAGCACCTGTTGTTTGTTGATTTATTGATGTTGGCCATTATTTTGGTATGAGGTGATATATCATTGTGTTATTTATTTATTTATTTTTACCCTTATCTGAGGACATTTTTTCATTGCTTTTTGAGAGAGAGAGAGAAACATCAATGCAAGAGAGAAGCATATATTAACTGTCTTCTGTTCACACCCAGACCAGAGTTTGTACACATCTGGTTGGTGGAACCTACCGTCCAGGCATGTGCGCTGAATTAGAGTTGGACCTGCAACCCTCTCATTACAAGACAGTGCTCCAAACAACTGGGCCATACCAGCCAGGTTTCACTGTAGTTTTAAATAGCATCTTTCTTATGATTAGTGATTTTGAGTATTTTTATATGTCTCTTGGCCATCTGCATGCCCTCTTTGGAGAAGTGTTTATTCAGGTCCTTTGCCCATTTTTCAATTGGATTCTTTGGTCTTTGGTGTTAAGTTATATAAATTTTTTGTATATTTTGGAGATTAATCTCTTATCAGATATATTATTAGAAAAATTGTTCTCCCAGCCCTGGCTGGTGTAGCTCAGTGGATTGAGCACAGGCCTGTGAAGCAAAGAGTCACTGGTTTGATTCCCAGTCAGGACACATGCCTGGGTTGCAGGCCAGGTCCCCAGTAGGGGATGCATGAGAGGCAACCACACAATGATGTTTCTCTCCCATTCTTTCTCCTTCCCTTCCCCTCTCTCTAAAAAGAAATAAATAACATATAAAAAAAGAAAAAATTGTTCTCCCATACAATGGGTTCCCTTTTTATTTTGTTGACAGTTTCTTTTGCTGAAGTTCTGTAGTTTGATGTATTCATATTTGTCAATTTTTATTTTATTTCACTTGCCCGAGGATATAAAATAGAATATATATTGCCCAGAGAAATATCTGAGATTTTACTGCCTATCTTTTTTTTCTAGGATTTTTATAGTTTCATGACTTAGATTTCCTTTTATCCATCTCAAGTTTTTTCTTGATATGGCATAGGTTGCCAGTGTAGTTTTATATTTTTTGCATATATCTATCAATTTTTTTATCACCATGTATTGAAGAAATTGTTTTTATCCCATTGTTAGTTCTTGCCTCCTTTGTCAAATATTAAATGAACATATTGGTGCTTGATTTCTGGACTCTGTGTTCTTTTCCACTGATGTATATGCCTATCGTAATACCAGTACCAGGCTGTTTTCATTACAGTGGACTGATGTGTCAGGTATTGTGATACTTCCAACTTTTTTCTTATTTCTCAAGATTGATGAGTCTATTTGGGGTCTTTTTGGTTCCATAAAAAGTTTTGAAATATTTGTTTTAGGTATGTAAAATATGTCATTGGTATTTTAATATGAATTGCATTGAATATGTAGGTTGCTTTGGGTAGTATGGACATTTTAATGATGTTAATTCTTCCAATTAACTCATGAACACAGCATATGCTTTAACTTATTTGTTATTTTTATTAAATCATTTTTTATTATGTTGTCCCAAGTTTCCCCCTTTGTCTTCCTCTGCCCATCCCATTCCTTGCTCCCTATCTTTCTCAATTTCTTTCTTTAATGTTGTATAGTTTTCCAAGTATAGGGCTTTTACCTTAGTAGTTAAATTTATCCTTAAGTAACTTACTTTTGTTGTTGTTTTTGCAATGGTAAATGGCGCTGTTTTCTTGATTTCTTTTTCTGATAGTTCATTGGTGGTACGTAAAAATGCCACTGATTTCTGGACAATAATTTTGTATCCTGCTACTTTTCTGAATTCATCTATTGGTTTCATTAGCTTTCGGTGGATTCTCTAGAGTCTTCTGTGTACAATGTTATGCCATCTGTAAATAATGAGATTTACTTTTTCCTTTCTAATTTGAATGTCTTTTATTTCTACTTGTCTGATTGTTTTGGCTAGGACTTGCAGTACTATGTTGAATAAAAGAGTTGAAAGTAGACATCCTTGTCTTATTCCCAATCTTACGAGAATCACTTACATTTTTTGCCTATTGTGATATTGGCTGTGGGTTTTGCCTATTATGATATTGGCTGTGGGTTTGTCATATGTGGACTTTCTTGTGTTGAGGTATATTCCTTCTGTTCCCACTTTGATGAGAGTTTTTATCATAATGGATGCTGGATTTTATCAAATGATTCTTCTACATTTATTAATATGCTAATGTTTTCATCTCTAATTTTTTATGATGTATAATATTTATTGGTTTGTGAGTATTGTACTAAACTTTGCAACCTTGGAATACATCCCAGATGATCATGGTGTATGATCTTTTAATGTATTGCTGGATTATGCTATTTGCTAATATTTTGTTGAGGATTTTAACCTTTATGTTCATCAGGAATATTGGCCTATTATTTTTTCTTGGTAGTGTCTTCTTCTGGTTTCAAAATTAGAAAAATGCTGGCCTTATAAAATGAGTGTGGCAGGTTTCTCTTCTTTTGGATTATTTAGAATAGTTTGAGGAAGATGGATGTTAGCTCTTCTTTGAATGTTTGGTAAAATTCACCTGTGAAGCCACCTGGTTCATGACTTCCATTGTTCAGAGTTTTTTTTTTTTTTTTATTACTGCTTCAATTTTACTAGTTGTAATCTGTCTGTTCAGTTTCTATGATTCTGATTCATTTTTGGAAGATACTATTTTTTTAGGAATTTATTGATTTCTCCAAGATTATTCAATTTGTTGGAATACAGGGTGTTTTTTTTTTGTAATTTTTTAAAAACAATCTTATGCATTTCTTTGGTGGTCATGTTACTTCTCTTCTTTTATTTTATTTTATTTATTTGGGTCCTCTCTCTTTGTTCTTGATGAGTTTGGTTAAATATTGTCCATGTTGTTTATCTTTTCAAAGAAGCAGCTCTTTATTTAACTAATCTTTTGTATGTTTTTTTTTTAAGATTCTATTTTGGGTTTTTTTTTTCTGCTCTAATCTTTATTGTTTTCTTACTTCTACTCACTCTGGGACTTTTTTTTCTGGTTTCTTTAAGTGTGGCATTACATTTTGTGAGTTTTTTCTTATTTCCTCAGGTTGGCCTGTAATGCCATGAATGTTCTTCTTAGGACTGCTTTCACTGTGTCCCATAGATAATGGGGTTGTTGAAATATTTTCAATTTGTTTTAAGGTAACTTTTGAAGTCTTTCTTGATCTCACTGATAATCCATTCATGATTTAGTAACATGTTAGTTAGCCTCCAAGACTTTGTGGGTTTTTTTTATTATGGTTGATTTATAATTTCATACCATTATGGCTAGAGAAGGTGCATGATATTATTTCAATCTTCTTATTTTTTAAAATTGTCACCTGAGGATATGTTTTTATTGATTTTAGAGACAGGTAAGAGAGAAATACAAAAGAGAAACATCAATCCTGTGTGTTTCATGCCTACTCCAACCAGGAATAAAACCCACAACATACATATGTGTCCTGATCACAGATTAAAACTGGAAACTTTTTTTCCCTATGGGACAATGCTCCAGCCAACTGAGCCACATGGCCAGGGGTCAATGTTCTTAAATTTATTGAGATTTGTTTTGTGTCCTAATATGTGGTGTATCCTAGAATATGTTTCATATGGGCTTGAAAATAATGTATATTCTGCTCTGAATGAAGTATAAATGCTCTGAAAATATCAGTTAAATTTATCTAATCTAGTGCATAATTTAAGACCACTATTTATTTATTCATTTTCTATGTGGTAGATCTATCCATTGATATTAAAGAGTTGTTAAAATCCCCTAACATGACTACATTGTTGTCAATCTTTCTCTTTGTGTACATCAAGATTTGCTTATGTTTTATGTTAGTCCTGCTTGGGAGCATTAATGCTTACCAGAGTTATATTCTTTTGTTGAATTACTCCATTTATCATTATGTAGTATCCTTCTTTGTCTCTTACTATAGACTTTGTTTTAGTCTATTTTTTTAGATATAAGTATTGTTACTCAGCTTTTTGTTCATTTATATTTGTATAAAATATCTTTTTCCATCTTTTTACTTTTAATATGTGTGTATCTTTCATTCTGAGATGGTTATCTTGTGGACAGCATATATATGGGTCTTGTTTTCTTATCTAATCAGCTACCCTATGTCTTTTGATTAGAGTATTTAATACATTAATATTTAGATTGATTATCGATAAGTATGTATTTACTGCCATTTCATTCTTTTACCTCTGTTTCTTTCTCCTCCTCATCCCTTTCCTCCCCACTCTCCTCCTTCTTCTTTCTGTCCTCCTCCTCCTGCTCCTTTTTAAAACAGGCCCTTTAACATTTCTTGTAACATTTCTAGTTTTGTGGAGAAAACCCCCTTTAACTTTTGCTTCTTTGGGAAGCTCTTTATTTCACTATCAATATTAAATGATAGCCTTGCTGGATAAAGTAATGCTTCATGGAAATCCTTTTTGGCCTGAAATGTTTCTGTTGAGATATCACTGACAGTCTTAACTCTTTTGTAGGTAATTAACTGCTTTTCTCTTGATGCTTTAAAGACTCACTGTGCCTTTAACCTTTGCCATTTTAAGTATGATGTCTTTTGGTATGGTACTCTTTGGGTGTTTCTTGTCTGGGACTCTCTGTACTTCCTGGACTTGTGTTTTTGTTTTTGTTTTTTTTTTTCCTTCACCAGGATAGAGAATATGTCAGTTATTATTTCTTCAAACGTGTTCTCTATTTCTTTCTCTTTCTTTCTCTCTCTTCTCCTTGTGCCGATGGTGAGGATGTTTTTATGTTTCATGTTGTCCAAAAGTTTCCCTAAACTATCCTCATTCTTTTTAATTCTTTTTTATTTTATTTTTTGCTGTACCGACTGGCTGGGTTTTTTTCTCTATTTTGTCTTCCTAATTGCTGATTCTATCCTCTGTTTCATCCAACCTACATTTTATTCCTTCTAGTGTATTTCTGATGTCAGATATGAGATTTTTCATTTCCAACTTGTCCTTTTTTATGATTTCTATGTCCTCTTTGAGGCTGTTGAGCATGCTTACAACCTTAACTGTTTAAATCTTTACCCTTGGATTTTAAATAGAAGCAAAGGGAAGGCAAAAGGAAGGGAAATAAACATCGATGTAAGATCGGCTGCCTTTCTCATATGCATCCCAACTGGAAACTGAACCTGCAACCTAGGCATGTGCCCTTTCTGAGAATAGAACCCTATACTTATTGGTTTGTGGGTGATAATCAACTGAGCCAAACCAGCCAGGACATTATAACCATAACTTTGAATGCTGTATCTGATAAATTGCTTGTCTCCATTTTATTTAGCCCTCTTCCTGGAGTTTTTCCTATTCTTTTATTGGGACTTTTTTCTTTCTATCCCCATTTTGGCTGTCTCTTTGTATTTATTTCTATGTATTAGATATAACTGCTATGACTCCCAGTCTTAGTTGGGTGACATATGTGGTAGGTATTCTGGGGGATTCAGTGGTGTAGTCACCCTGATCCCCTGAATAATGTATTCTAGATTTGTACTTTGTATGGGTCATATAGGTCTTCCTTTTATAATAGGGTGTTGATTGCTGTTGATGGTAGGATTGGTAGTTGATGGTAGAATCCATGGTAGGATTCTGTTTTCAGGCTGGCTGACTTAAGGCTCAAACCCAACCATGGCATGTAAACTGCTATACAAGGGCCAACATAACAAAACAATATAAAACAAAACACAAAACCAAAGAACAACCAAAAAGAAACAATAAAAAAGAAAAAAAAGAACAAGAAAAGCAAAAAAGAATAAGAAAAATAGAATAAGAGAAGAAAAACATGAAAGAAAATGAATATGAAAAGAAATAAAGAAAATAAAATATAATAAGAATAGAAAGATGAAAAATAAGAAAAAAGATAGGAAAAAATAAGAATAAAGATAAAAGTAGAAAAGAAAAAAGCAAGTAAAAGAATAAAAAAAAACAAGTGTGGAGTTTACCTCAGCAAATGTTAGTACCTGCTGAAATCTTCCCTTCCATATGCTGTTTGTGAAACTTGTTGGATTCTTCTCTGATGTCTGAAATTGGCTACTTGGTGTGTTAGTTGTGGGTCTCTTGGGAGGGACTCTGATGTAAGCCAATGACAGACACTGTCTATGCCTCACCTTCAGCAACTTGTTTGAAGCTATAAGCAATCCACAGCTTTTGGCTGCTTCTGCTGGGCTTAGCGGCATATGGGGAGGTTCAAGCTGCACTTCAAAGCTGGATTTTACCAGCACCAGATTCCAGTGGCTGGTGAGCAAATATCTCAATGCACCCAGGGGTCTGCTTCCTGCCTCCACCTGCCAGCTGGCTTTTAGGATTAGTCAATGAAAAAGCTCATTTAATGAAAGAACTTCTCATGGGATCAAAAGAATGGGGCTTTTGGATATCCTCTGAAGCAGAGGTATCATTCAGATTTCCAGGAATATGGTGTGTATGATTCTTTGCCCCAGAACCATAGTCTGAGGGTTTCCCAAATTTTTTCCATGACCTTGGAAGGGAAGAACCCCTACTAATCAAGCAGATAGGACCTCCAGAGCATAGAATTTGGTTCTGCCAGAAGCTGGGAGGTTGTTTCTATCTTATTTTCCATATTGGGGGAAGCACTTGTCAGGTTCATGGGAAATTGGAGGGAATGGCCCAACCCAAAGCCTGTCACTGATACCTCCTGAGTCTTTCTAGACTTCTATACCCCAGCCTATGCTGCTGATTTCTCAGCAGGGTTTGCTAACCACACAAGAGAAATTTCAGAGAGTAGGATGATTGCTTTTTCCCAGACTAATGCTGCGTGGAAGAAATTGCTTGGCCCTAGAAAGATGACTTCTGTGGTATTAAAGGATGACTCAATACTGGAACTCTGATGGCTGTTCTACATCTCTCCCCATAGCCACAAACCTCAGACTCTCCTCATGCAACTCCAATCTCCACTGCCTCCCCCCTAACAAAGCAGAGGGAGAGAAACTGCAAATAAAATTTTGTACATTGGCCCTTTAACAAAGTGCCTTTGTTTCCATCAGGCTATACCTCTTCTTGGTGGACAGAAACCCCAACATTTTTTATGAGCACAAACTAGGTGGGTGCCTGTTCCTGGCACTGGTACTTTTGGCAAGGCAGAATGACCTGGGGAGACTGGCCTGGTGTTTAAGCATCACACCTTTCATGGGGAACCTGATGCAACTAAGATATTCTTCCTTTATCTCAGCTACCTTCCCATGGGAGCTGAGCCAGTCCTTTTCATGTCTCCACCCTTCCTACCAGTCTTGAGGTGGCTTCTGCTTTTATTTGGTTATAAGTCTCCTCTTCAGAAGTATTTAATTGGTAATTCAAGGTCAGAGTTTTATAATTTAGTTGTATTTACAATTTGGTTGTGGAAGGAGGTGGGAGTAAGGTTAACCTACTCTGCTGCTTGAAAAACTCATAAAATTGCATTTAATTCAAAGATTAATTTGAGCTAGAAATCTCTAAGCCCAGCGTAAGTAGCAGCCATCTCAGATTTCTTGAAAGCTCAGACAGGGTGACTCTGGGCAAAACACATCTTGAGGGCTGACCTTGCTTGTGCCATGCAAGAAAGCCCAGGGGCTGTGCAACCAGTGGACATATACAGACCATGTTGGAGCATCACCACCATGCCTTTGCACAGCTGATCCTCCACAGAGTGAAGAGATTGGTGGTAAGTGGTTGACACTTGCAGCTGACTGGTCTGGGTAAATCCCTCCCATTGATCTGCCCATAGCAACCATGGCTCATGTTACCAAGCCTTGTTTATTTGACCATGTTACCAATACAGGGAGTCATAGAAGCTCTACCTAATACATAGAAACAAACACAGGGTAGTTGCCAAAATGAAGAGACAAAGAAACATGGCCCGCATAAAATAAAATATCAGAACTCTAGAAAAAATGAAATAAAATGGAGATAAGCAATCTATCAGATTCAGAGTTCAAAACACTGGTTATAAGGATGCTCAAGGAACTTAGTGAGATCCTCACAGCATAAAAAAGATCCAGTCAGAAATGAAGGATACACTAACTTAAATAAAGAATAATTTATAAGGAAACAACAGGAGAGTGGATTAATCCAAGAATCAAATCAATTATATAGAACACAAGAAAGCAGAAAACAACCAAGCAGGACAACAAGATGAAAAAAGAATTTCGCCAAACAAGGACAATATAAGCAACCTATGGGACAACTTCAAGTTTTCTGACATTCACACCATAGGAATGCCAGAAAGAGAAGAAAAAGGGAAAGAAATTATGAATCTATTTGAAAAAATAATGAAAGAAAACTTCCCTAATTTGGTGAAGTAAATAGACATGTAAGTTTAGGAAGCACAGAGAGTCCTAAACAAGATGGATGGCAAGAAGCCCTCTTCAAGACACATCATAACTGAATTGCCAGTGATTAAAGATAAAGCAAGAATCTTAAAAACAGCAAGAAAAAAACAGTTAACTACAGGGTTAATCCCATAAAGCTGTCATATGATTTCTTAAAAGAAACTTTGCAGGCCAGAAGGGATTGGCAAGAAATATTCAAAGTCTTAAAAATCAGGGACCTACAGCCAAGATTGCTCTACCCAGCAAAAATATCACTTATAATTGAGGGCAGATAAAGAGATTCCCAGCCAAGAAAAAAACTAAAGGAGCTCATTATCACCAAACCATTATCATAAGAAAAGTTAAGGGGACTTATTTAAGAGAAAAATCAAATATGAACAGTAAAATGGCAATAAATACATATCTATGAACAACTGAATCTAAAAAAAACAGATTAAGCAAACAAGAAGAGACAGAATCATAGATACAAAGAGGATTTTGATGGTTGCCAGATCAGAGGGGGATAAGGAGAAATGGGTGAAGAGTTGAGGGGATTAAGAAGTACAAATAGGTAGTTACAGAATAGCCATAAGGATGTAAAGTAAAGTATAGGACATGGAGTAGCCAAAGGACCTATATACAAGACACTTGGACATGAACAATGCTTCAGGGATTGACTAAGGGAGTGGGAAGTGCTCAGTGAAGAGAGTCAAAGAGAAAGAAATTGGCACAACTGTAGTGCCATCATCAATAAAATATAATTAAAAATATAAAAATAAACTTACAATGACATCCACTCCTACTTTGTACTTGAGTAGCTTGTCGTAAGAGAAATTTCATGTGACTTCTTTAAGAATGAGTTGTCCAGAGTTTTTAATTTTAAAAAGAGTAATTTCAAAAAATTTCTATCTTTAATATGTCAAGTCATGCCCTCTACAAAAGATTTTGTGCCTTAAAATGTTTTGTAATATTTTTCTAGATCTTGTACATCTCTATTAGGTTTATACCTTTGTTTTAAAGTTTTCTCATCGGGATGCTGGGAAGATGGTGACGGAGTAGGACAGAGCTGATGCTAGCTCCTGTACTCATGGGTGAAAATCCTGGCAGATCTATAGAGAAACAGCACAATAAACCATCGGTTACCCAGCATTTATGAAATTAAAAGGCCAGAGATTGTGACGGACGCTGAAACACCAGATGGCGGCAGAGTCAGCCACTGGAGCTGGGTCTCACGCGGCCCCTGTGCAGATGCCAAAGCCACTGGACTGGATACTGGGGAGTCAGGTACGGGAGCCGGGACACTCCAAACCCCTGAGACAGCCCTGGCGGCAGAGGAGCCAGATACAGGAGCCCCGACATTCCCAGCTCCTGTGCCGCTGCCTTAGTAACGAGCCTGGGTGCTTGAGGAGGCAGCTACTAGAGTCTCGACATTCAGCAGTGGTACGGGACCAAAGCTGGGACCAGCACGAGGACCAGCGTGAGAGTAGGTGGAGACAGAGAACATCAAGAAACTTCAAGGAGTCTGCACCACTGAACTTCACAAGGATCATACCAAAGAAGTTCACACCATAAAACCAGGGTTTCAGAACAGATCAGTTTTAGAAGCAGAGACTAACAAGAAGAGTGTCAAACAATAAGAAGAAAAAGAAACAATCCCAAATGAAAGAAAAAGCAGAAACTTCAGAAAGAATGTTAGATGAAATAGAGGCAGATCAACTATCAGATACTGAATTCAAAGCACTGGTTATTACCAAGTTCAAAGAGTTCACAGTGAACTACCAGAAACTACAGGGGAACTACAATGATCTCTCTGCAAACTACATCAACATGAAAAAGGAAATGGAAACTATCAGCAAGAGACAAGAGGAAATGAAGAATACAATTTCCAAGTTGAAGAACACAGTAGAAAGTTTCCAAAGTAGGATAGATGAAGCGGAGGATAGGGTTAGTGAGTTGGAGGACAAGGTAGAAAGCATCTCACAAAAAGAGCAAGAAAATGAAAAGAGGCTCAGAAAGAATGAAGGATTAAGAGAAATGCAAGACAATATGAAACGTAATAATATCCGAATAATAGGAATACCAGAAGGAGAAGAAGAAGAACAAGGGATAGAAAACGTATTTGAATGAGTAATGAGAGAAAATTTCCCTAATTTGATAAGAGAAAAAGTCTCACAAATCCAGGAATCACAGAGAGTCCCAATCAAGAGGAAGCCAAGGAGGCCCACTTCAAGACACATCATCATCAAAATGGCAAAATTCCAAGACAAAGAGAGAATCTTAAAGGCAGCAAGGGAGAAAAAAGGAATAACATACAAGGGAGCCCCAATAAGGTTAGCTACTGACTTCTCAATGGAAAGACTTCAAGAAAGAAGAGAATGGCAAGAAATATTCCAAGTAATGAGAACCAGAGGCCTACAACCAAGGCTACTTTACCCAGAAAGGCCCTCAATCAAGATAGATGGCCAAATAAAGAGCTTCCAAGAAAAAAGAAGCCTAAAAGAATACGCCGCCACCAAACTAGCTCTACAAGAAATACTAAAAGGACTGCTTTAAGGGAAGGAAGGATAAGAGGGAGACAGAGAGGAACACAGGTACAAAAATGGCAATTAATAAGTATCTATCAATAATAACCTTAAACCTAAATGGATTAAATGCTCCAATCCAAAGACACAGAATAGCTCAATGGATAAGAAACATGATCCACACATATGTTGCCTACAAGAGACCCACCTCAGGACAAAAGACCATCACAGACTAAAAGTGAAAGGCTGGAAACAAGTTTTCCAAGCAAACGGACAAGAAAAAAAAGCTGGGGTAGTAATTTTCATATCGGACAAAATAGACTTCAAAAAAGAGCCATAAAGAGAGACACAGAAGGTCACTTCATTATACTCAAAAGAAGAATCCTCCAAGAAGACATTAACGTTGTAAACATATATGCACCAAACATAGGGGCACCCAAATATATCAAGAAAATCTTTGAGGACTTCAAGAATGATATTGACAGCAACACAATTATAGTAGGGAATTTGAACACCCAACTATCAAAAATGGACAGATCTTCCAAACAAATTATCAACAAAGATATTGTGGCATTAAACAACACCCTAGATGAAATGGACTTAATGGATATATATAGATCCCTTCATCCCAAAGAAGCTAAATACACATTCTTTTCAAATGGACATGGAATATTTTCAAAGATAGACCACATGATAGGACACAAAATGAGCCTCAAAAAATTCAAGAAAATTGAAATCATACCAAGCATCTTCTCTGACCACAAGGGACTGAAATTGGAAACCAACCCCAAGTGAAAAAACCCAAAGCACCCAAAATCATGGAGGCTGAATGGTATGCTATTAAACAACGAATGGGTCAAGAATGAAATTAGGGAAGAAATCAAAACGTTTCTGGAAACAAATGAAAATGATCTCACAACAACCCAAAAATTATGGGACACAGCGAAGCTATCCTGAGAGGAAAGTTTATAGCAATACAGGCCTACCTAAAGAAGATAGAAACGTTTTAAACAAACAACCTAACCCTACACCTGCAAGAACTCAAGGAACAACAACAAAGACAGCCCAGAGCAAGCAGAAGGAAGGATATCCAAGATTAGAGCAGAATTAAATGACATAGAAACTAAAAGCACAATTTTAAGGATCAGTGAATCCAGGAGTTGGTTCTTTGAAAAGATAAACAAAATAGACAAGCCTTTAAGTAGGCTCATCAAGAAAAGAAGAGAGAGGACACAAATAAACACAATCAGAAATGAAAGAGGAGAGATTACAACTGATACCACAGAAATAG
This sequence comes from Artibeus jamaicensis, assembly GCF_021234435.1. Taxonomy (NCBI): domain Eukaryota; kingdom Metazoa; phylum Chordata; class Mammalia; order Chiroptera; family Phyllostomidae; genus Artibeus; species Artibeus jamaicensis. The sequence continues at coordinate 3,226,893 of NW_026521717.1, forward strand.
AAGGGATTGTAAGAAATTACTATGAAGAACTGTATGCCAAGAAATTTGAAAACCTAGGGGAGCCCTGGCTGGTGTAGCTGCTGGTGTAGCTCAGTGGGGAGAGCACGGGGCTGCGAATCAAAGGATTGCGGTTCGATTCCCAGTCAGGGCACATGTCTGGGTTGCAGACTGCTTCCCTGCAGGCCAGTTTCCAGCAGGGGATGCATGAAAGGCAACCATACAATGATGTTTCTCTCCCTCTCTCCTTCCCCCCTATAAATGAATAAATAAAATCTTAAAAAGAAGAAAACCTAGGGGAAATGGACACATTTCTAGAAAAATACAATCTTCCAAAACTCAGTGAAAAAGAAGCAGAAAATCTAAATACACCAATAACAGCAAAAGAAATTGAAGCAGTAATCAGAAAACTCCCATCACACAAATGCCCTGGACCAGATGGTTTCACAGGAGAATTCTACAAAGCATTTAAGGAAGAGCTAACCCCTATTCTCCACAGACTATTCCAAAAAATCCAGAAGGATGGAAAACTCCCAAACTCTTTTAATGAAGCCAGCATCATCTTAATTCCAAAACCAGATAGAGACCCCAAAAAGAAAGAAAACTTCAGGCCAATATCGCTGATGAACATAGATGCTAAAATCCTCAACAAAATATTGGCAAATCGCATCCAACAATATATCAAAAAGATCATACACCATGACCAAGTGGGATTCATCCCAGGGATGCAAGGATGGTTCAATATTCGCAAATCAGTAAATTTAATACATCACATAAACAAAAGCAAAGACAAAAATCATATGATCATATCAATAGATGCGGAAAAAGCTTTTGATAAGGTACAACACCCATTTATGATAAAAACATTCAGCAAAGTGGGAGTACAGGGAGCATTTATCAAAATAATAAAGGCCATATATGAGAGACCTACAGCCAATATCATACTCAATGGACAAAAACTAAAAGCTTTTCCACTAAGATCAGGAACAAGACAAGGATGTCCACTTTCACCACTTCTATACAATACAGTATTGGAAGTTTGAGCCACAGTGATCAGGCAAGAAAAGGAAATAAAAGGCATCCAAATAGGAAAGGAGGAAGCAAAACTGTCACTGTTTGCAGATGACATGATAGTGTACATGGAAAATCCTATAGACTCTACCCAAAAACTGCTCGAACTAATTAATGAGTTTGGCAAAGCAGCTGGTTACAAAGTCAATATCCAGAAATCAAAGGCATTTTTGTATACCAACAGTGAATCAGCAGAAGCAGGAATCAAGGAAAAAATCCCATTCGATATAGCAAAAAGAAAAATAAAATATCTGGGAATAAACCTAACCAAGGAGGTAAAAAACCTGTATGCAGAAAACTACAGAGCCCTGAAGAAAGAAATCAAGGAAGACACAAACAAATGAAAACATATACCTTGTTCATGGATTGGAAGAATTAACATCATCAAAATGTCCATTTTACCCAAAGTAATATACAGATTCAATGCAATACCTATTAAAGTACCAATGGCATATTTCACAGACATAGAACAAACACTTCGAAAATTTATATGGAACCACAAACGAGCCTGAGTAGCAGCTGGTCTTTTGAGAAAGAAGAACAAAGTAGGGGGTATCACAATACCTGATATCAAACTGTATTACAAGGCCACTGTAATCAAAACAGCCTGGTACTGGCATAAAAACAGGCACATAGACCAATGGAACAAAACAGAGAGCCCAGAAATCAACCCAACTCTCTACAGTCAATTAATATTTGACAAAGGGGGCAGTAACATAAAATGGAGTAAAGGTAGCCTTTTCAACAAATGGTGTTGGGAGAATTGGACAGCTACACGCAAAAAAAATGAAACTTGAGCACAGACTTACATCATACACCAAAATAAATTCAAGGTGGATAAAAGACTTAAATGTAAGTTGTGACACCATTAAAGTCCTAGAGGAGAACATTGGCAAGAAAATCTCAGATATTTCATGGAGCAACATTTTTACTGATATGTCCCCTAGAGTAAGGAATGTAAAGGAAAGAATAAACAAATGGGATCTCATCAAAATGAAAAGCTTCTGCATGGCTAAAGAAAACAGTATTAAATTAGCAAGACAACCAACTGTATGGGAAAACATATTTGCCAATGACCTCAGACAGAGGTTTAATCTCCAAAATATACAAAGAACTTACACGACTCCACTCTAAGAAGACACCCAACCCAATTAAAAAATGGGAAAAGGACTTGAACAAACACTTCTCCAAGGAGGACATACAGAACATTCAGAGACACATGAAGAGATGCTCAATATCGTTAGCTATCAGAGAGATGCAAATTAAAACCACAATGAGATGCCACTTTACACCAGTCAGAATGGCTATCATAAACAAAGCAACAGACAACAAATGTTTGAGAGGGTGTGGGGAAAAGGGGTCCTTAGTTCACTGTTGGTGGGATTGCAGACTGGTACAACCATTATGGAAAACAGTATGGAATTTTCTCAGAAAAATAAAAATTGACCTGCCTTTTGACCCAGCAATTCCACTGCTGGGATTATATCCTAAGAACACTAAAATACCAATCCAAAAGAACCTATGCACCACAATGTTCATAGCAGCACAATTTACAATAGCCAAGAGTTGGAAGCAACATAGGTGCCTATGAGTAAATGAATCGGTCAAAAATTGTGGTACATATACACAATGGAATTCTATGCAGCAGAGAGAAAGAATGAGCTACTACCCTTTGCAACAACATGGATGGAACTGGAAAGCATCGTGCTGAGTGAAATAGGCCAGGTGCTGAAAGACAAATACTATATGATCTCACCTTTAACAGGAAGCTAAACAACAAAACAAAAAAGGAAGCAGAAAAAAAAAGACACTGAAATAGAGAACAAGGGGACAGTGACCAGAGGGGAGAGGGAAGGGAAGTTAAGGGGAAAAAGGTAGAGGGATTTGGAGGAACAAATAGGAAGGACACATGGAGGAGAACTAAGGGAGGTGGAAATGGGAGGGAGGTGGGGAGCAAGGGGCAGGGGAGGCTGGGATGGGAAAAATAGACAAAAAACTGTACTTGAAAAATAACTAAATAAAATTAATTAAAAATAATTCAAAGTGTCTTACAAAGATGCATATATTTGAGCAGAATGAAAAAACAGAAAGAAGTGAAAAGTTTGAAATAAACTGAAAAAAAATAAAGAAAAATCAACTTTCCATATATTGTCAGGTGTGTTTATAGACATGTATTATGTTTTATTGACCTCTTTGAATAATTTACATTAATACCACTCTGTCTGGATTACTGTTTCTTTATAACATGCGAAAGCACAGTGTATGTTTGAGAACTTTTTTCTCTTATATTTTTATATGAATTTCAGGATTAGCTTGTAAGTTTTTACAAATAAGAAGCTGAGAGTTTAACTGTGGTTGTTCTGAATGTAAAAATCAATTTTACATTGCAGCTCAGTGGATTAAGCATAGCTCTGTGAACCAGAGGATCGGATTGCAGTTCGAATCCCAGTCAGGGCACATGTCTGGGTTGCAGACTGGTTCCCTGCAGGCCAGTTCCCAGCAGAGGATGCATAAAAGGCAACCATACATTGATGTTTCTCTCCCTCTCTCCTCCCCCTCTAAAGATAAATAAATAAAATCTTAAGAAAAAAAATAAATAAATTTGGAGAAATGGAATCTTAGTGATATTAAACCTTCAGACCCATAAATATGTTATTATTTCCATTTATTTAAGTACTCTGCAATTTCTCAGTTTTGCAGCTTACAATGTATAAATCTTACAAATATTTTGTCATATATATCCCCAATTATTTCTTATTTTGATGTTATTATGAATGATATGTTTTCTTTTTTCTAATATATAGAAATATAATTTTTGTAAATTAGTTTTATATAAATTTGCTAATCTCGCCATTAGTCCTAATAGCTTATTTTGTAGAATCCATCAGATTTTCTACACATTTGATTATGTTTTTTGTGAATAAAGACAGGTTGACTTATCTTTTTCAATGTGGATTTATTTATTTATTTATTTATTTATTTATTTATTTATTTATTTTTGCCTGACTGATTCATTGGCTAGAGCTCATAGTGGGAATTGAACAAAGTTGTGAAAGTTATATGTACCTGATCTTTCAGGGAGAAATGATTTAGTATTTTACCATTAAATAAGTTTGACAGAGATGTTTCAATTATGCCATTTTTCAGGTTATAGAAGTTTCCTTCTGTATTAGTTATCTATTACTACATAAAAATTATACCAGAAGTTAATGGTTTAAACAACAGCATTTATTATCCCACAGTATCTGTGGGTTAAGAATCCTGATACTAGCAGTGTCTTTGGACTCTGAGGCTGTAGTCATTTTACGATTCAACTGGGAAAGAGCAACTTTCCAGTTCACTCATCTGCATGTCTCTTCTGAAATGTAGTTGAATTACTTGGAAATAGTTTGATTCTTTTAAGTCTTACTTATAGTTTTTGGAAAGATGGAATTGTGGTCATCTAGGGTAAATATTTCTCACTGAGGCAAGATCTTCCTAAGTATATTACACAATCCTGCGGTGAATATGTTTTTCCAATCTGTTTCAGAAAGCAGAGTGTCAACAGAAATTAAAGTTTGGGCTCAGTTAAAGTAGAAAGCTCTAAAATCTTACTGTTTAAACTGAGAATGTTAATGTCCTGTGAGTAAGGACTATGTTCTAAAAGTCATAAATATGCCTTTAGAGTAGTAGCAAAGTTGAATCGTACTCACTTTAATAAAGCCTAAAACCAAGTCTTGACAGCTGCAATTCACCTTCTGATAATTTAATACTTTACCAAATTATTTTTACTCTCCAGAGGAAAATAATATAATCCAGAGGCTTTTTTCCTAGTATGTATTTAAAATGTTTAGAATATAATCCATTATTGTTAGACATGTGAGGAAGCAGGAAAAATTTACTGATAAGCACTAAATTTAAAAAAAGTCAAGATGAGCCAATCCAGGGATAGTCCAGAATTTGGTTTAGCAGAAAATGACTTCAAAAATAATGTTCCAATGAATTTTATTTCTGCAAAAATACATATATTTTGAATTTAGAAGGTAGTTAAAAAAACTTCCTGTGCTAACAATTCTACACTCTCATAGGTAAATAAATAACCTTATACGGGTAGAGTGAGGGTCTGGAAATAAAAAGGCGAAACATCAAAATACAGTTAAATAATGTGTTATCCTTGTTCAAATATCAATTTTAAAGATAAATAAAATACAATTTTATGCCTGTTAAATTAAAAAAAGAAGAAAACAGGTATTAAGATGACCCTCGGTATTAGTTGAATGTTTACATTCTTATACTCAAGCAACATAGCATTTTATCAGAAATATTAAAATTCTTAACATATTTGACACTGATTTCACTTAAAGGACTATAGCTTAAAAAAACAAATTCAATTTTAACAAAGCTTTGTATGTAAATATGTTTATTCTAAACTTCTTAGTAGGAGCAAACTGTATGGAAATATGCAATTTATGAATTATATGAAGTTCAAATATTAATTAATCATTATAATAACACAAATTATATAGACATTTAAATATTTAATTATTTAGTTTCTGGATGGTGTAGCTCTGGGATTGAGCACAGGCCTGTGAACCAAGCATCATTGGTTTGATGCCCAGTCAGGGCACATTTCTGGGTTGCAGGCCATATCCCCAGTATGGGGTGTGCTAGAGGCAACCAAACATTGGTGTTTCACTCCATCTCTTTCTCCCTCCCTTCCCCATCTCTCTAAATAAATAAATAAAATCTTAAATAAATAAACAAATATTTAAGTATTTAAAATAAAATACATACAATTAAATATATAATTCACACACATGTAACATGCATATAATTGCATATGTGTATAATTTATTATATGCACATATGAATGTGATCTTATATATGATATACAGTACTTTCTCAAATATTTAAATAAAATTACATGACAAAACTAGAAAAATATGAATGTTGATTATTTTTAGTTTGAAGACTATAATTCAAAATAATTATTTTCTTGTATACATGTTTTTGGATTTCTAAACATGTCCACAATACTAGAGTGTTTTATAGTCCTCTTTTCACACACATTGAATTTCTCACTTATATGTATATACACCTTAATTAAGCTCCTCCACAATGATCACCTTTCTTATTTCTGTAAGCTGATTAATCTTCATGGATGAGTTCAAATTTCATCACCTCCAAGAAGCTTTCTATCGAACCGGTAGCTGGAAGTTATTTTTACTGTATAAACTGTCATAAACCTTATCACTACTTCTTTATGGCCTTATATCACTTTCCATATTGTATTATAAATAAATAAATAAATAAATAAATAAATAAATAAATAAATAAATATATACAAACATTATGTATGTATAAAATACATATTCCAGAGAGTAGTCATGTAACATGAAAAGTAGATACATTTATTGAAAAATACACAAGACACAAGATACAAGATACAAGAAACATTGTATACAGGACAATGATTCCTCAGTCCCCTTCATAGAAGGCACCTTGGGACCTCACATAGTTCTCCCAGTTGCCATCAGCTGCACAATCATATTTTCCTGAATCTCATCTATGATCTGAAATATTTTCCTTTTCAAATGTTATTTTGAAAAAAACCAGAATTCTGGGCTGTAGGGGATACTGATTCACCTGGGTGATTTGATGTTTTGCAAAAAAAAAAAAATCTACATGAGACATGATGCATGAGTGGGCATGTTTTTGTGATGAAGCTGCCAAACACCAGTTGCCCACAGCTGTAGTCTTCTGAATCATTTGAATGGTTTCTTCTGAGGAATGTTCAAGCTTAATGCAAAATTGGATGGGCATTCTTTGCTCTGCTTGTTCAGTTGGTCACAGAGTGACCACACAGAGTACACATGCACATTCAACAGTATCTACTGCCACCATTAATTACTAGTGAAGTCATCATCATTATCCAAATGTGTGTTCCAGTCCACTCTCTCTGGCTGCCAGGTTACAGTAATGTCATGAAAACCATTCTTGTTATATTAACAATGGATGGACATTTTCTGGATAAACCTCATCTACCTTATTATTTAATGGATAGTAGATTTTAAGTTTGTTGAAAAAAAAAGGTTTTAAAACCTTTTCGTGTGTATGTGGGAGGGCCCAAATAACTGGAATTTATTTATTAAAAATTGTGTATTTATTCTTACATGTTTAAACTTCAGTCACCTTCAAAATATCTCCATTTCATGCAATACAACTCTAAAGACAATTTTCCACTGCTCAAATCAGTTTTTGTATTCATTAGTTTTGGTGTCTTTTACTGTTTTTGCCTTTCTTTTTTGTTTCACCTTTTCCATATTGGCAAAATGTGTCCTTTTGAGGTCATTTTTTCATCTGGGGAAAAAAGTCATTCAGGTTGAGATCTAGGGAATAGAGAGGGTACGGTGTGGCGGTCATCTCATTTTTGGTCAAAAACTGCTGAACACTCAGCATGGTATGGGCTGATGTGCTTGCTCATAGATCCCCCATAAAAAAATGGAGATACACATTGAGTTTTCAAAAGGTTCACTAAAACCAAATGCAGCCTATCACAACAATGCCAACTTGTACACTGATACAGATGGGTTCCTTGAAAACTCACCTAGTGGCAGAAGCCTGTACTACAAGGGGTCCACCTCCCAGAATACAATTCCCCTTTTTGGGGTCCCTCTTGTATTTCATATCATCTAGCATTGCACATAGCATATGGGTGTTTAAAAATCAGTTGAATGAATACATTTATGAAAATGGATAACATTCAAAATCAATAATGTAGTAAACTAGAATTTGCTTTGTAAAAATTTGTGCACTTATTTTAGAATATTGGCTAATAAAACTCTGTCTTAAAGAACATTACTATCTTAAAGACAAGCATATGATATTATTCTCTTCTCAGGCATTTCTGTGAGCAATTTATATAAATTAATTACTAAACCTTCTCAACGATTTTATGAGGAAACTTAGATATGAAGAAGTTAAAAAACGACAAAAGTCACACAGTTAATAGGAGTTGGAACCTATGTAACCTGATTTATGAAATCTTGTTCTTAGTGACATTACATTGTCACTGTATAAATTTTCCTTTTGTTATCTGAAATGTGGTGTGACTCTACAAATTAATACTATAAAAATTCTTCTAAGTGGTATTAAGATATTAGGATTTGAGGATGAATTACATACATATGTACATTTACATTTGTATTATGTATAGGTAATATTTGTATAATTATACATTATATATAATCATACTCACCAAATGTATATATATATGTGCATGTGTGTATGTATATTTATTTAGAGTAATGGACTTCAGTGACCCACAATTCAAATTAAATGCTAACAATAGTTTGCTACATTATCAACTGCCCATTTTACTTGCCTTCATGTCCAAACTTTTGGATTAATTGAATCTAAACTTATTTCCAGGAAGTCACTTGAAAATAAATCTACTCATAGTAAATACTGCCTTTGCAAATAAATACAAGTAGTTTATTAGCCAATTAATTATTATTATTGTTCTGAAGAAATAAAATTAAAATAAACTTCTTTCTGCATAAAGGAAAATATGGCAGCAACAAGCCTAAAATGATAGGACATGGTTCTGAGAGGTAATAATTTGATGAATAATTCTGAAGTGCCTTGTTGGGCTCTTGGGAAACTAGGGGTAAATTGGGGGTTGATGGCCATTTCTGGTAAATGCCTGAGAGAGAAAGATAGGTGATGCTCAAACCTCAACCTATTTTATAATATTGCTTGTGAATGACTTCATTTGTGGAAATAAAAAAAAAACAAAGACTTACCTACAATATTCTGGCATTACTGTGATAGCCCAATATATGATATTTTAGTTTCTTTGAGAAAAAATAAAAACATCAGATGGAAGAACTGTTTGGCATCAATCCAGGCCACCTGGTTTAGTCACGTAGAAACATCCACCAGAACAATTTATTCATAATAAGAGAAGGGTACAGTTAAACAGGTTAGAATGCTAGATTTCCTCTTCATCATTAAAAATGTGACCAGAATTGTTGAAGTACTGCCATTGTCATTTTAGTTTCCCAGGAAAGACACTTGTAATTTAAGATTATTTCAGAGCATCAGAATGCTTGTATGTCTAAAAAAACAAAATAAAACAGTCAATTCATCAGAAAAATAAGTCTATTACAGTTATAATTTCCTTGTAGATTACTACCAGGTTGACGGATCTTTTACATTCTTAAACTCATACTGTCATACTGTCATAGTCATTGTGGTGCTATATCTCATTGATTATGTACTAATTAACCTTATCAAGTTCTCTGGTAGCCCATATGCAAATAGTCTTTTGTGCTTCTAGCAGTTGTGTTATATATGACCTGTCAAAATATTTTAACTATTATAGTCTACTCTCAGAGCACACTGATGCTTTCCCAAGAATGACAGATATTCTACAACTCTGGATTTCTTATTTTAGCCAAAACTTCTATTCTATAGTAAAAGAAGCCTGAAAATGCCAAGAAAAACACCATTTCCATATATGTGTTTTGTAATACTTTATTCCCAATTACAAATAATAATATCTGCATATGGTACATAATTTTAATGATATAATCCAGACTTAGTATTTTACTGCTATTCATAAACTAGTTCAGCAGAACTGCTTGTGAATTATAGCATCAATAGAATCCTTTGAATTACCTCTTATATTATGTTGTAGGGCATGTATTGTCCTATGGTCTTTCATGCGATGTCAGAGACAGAGGGAACAAGAAATGGAAAACTGTGATTTCACTGTGAATCAAAACAGCTAAGTGCTGTTTATGAGCACTGGGGTTTTAGCACATGATATTATTTCAGTTTTGTTTTTCTTAAAACAGCTAACCTGATGTGGGACAAAACTAAATTCAACTAGATTTTATTTATGCTTTAATGTTTTTAGCATCAAAAAGCAAAGGGAAGTACTAAACATATAGTAGTCTTATTTTCCTAGTCTTTCATTTTAAAGATTGCCTGGATTTTTACTGTAAAAACAGAAATAACATTGAAGATGTATATACTTATCTGAAGCTATGTATACATTGTATGCATTGTAGGCACTATGTAAACAGTTGTTGAATTTTCTATTAGTTTTAAAAATAAAATTTTCAAACCAAACTAATTTATTAAGTTTTATTTAACAAAGAAAATAAGGCAATGAAAGTTACCCTTGACTTGTAATCTACAGTTACCAATGGATTTGTTTATTTTTTAAATTTGCTTAATGACTTTTAACAAGTGGAGGCACAGACATCCAAAAACAAAAGATGGATTCAGAGGAGAGAATAAATTCACTTCATTTTGAATCATTCAAATCATATTTAGAGATTTATTTTAAGACTCAGGATGACAACTGTTCTTTATCAAAGCATTTGATAGGTCAGCTAGACCTTGATATTTTACAGAATAAACATGTCTTTAGACATCAGTTTTTCCACAAAGTCCGAGACTAGTAATAATCCAGAGTAGAGATAAGAAAAGTAATTTTTTAATGTAAATGCAAACATTTCATTTCAGCATAATCAGATTTACTTCCTTGGGTAAAATAGTATGAGACAGACAAAACCAGGATAAAAAGGCAGAAAAAAAACCCAATACTTTGGGTATTCTAATAATTACTTACCCCTAAGACACATACATATAAGGAGCTATGCTTGCTTCCTTGTAAACATTCTATTGTCTCTTTCACTTGTGATTTTATGTCTCCAAATCCTGTCTATACCATAAGCAGCAACTTTGTAAAATTTCCATAAAAAATAATATGTACACAGATTAAAAACCTCATTTGAAATATAGATTCTCAAGCCTATTTAGATCTAGTTCATCTCTAAAAAGGTTGGCTAAAAATTAAATGAGGTTATTTCTATATTCTATGTGTCTACTATTTACCTGCAGGCATGTATGAAATACTTCTAAAATAACTGGCTACTTAAAATTTACAGAATTGAACCTATGCAGTGAACGGTTGATCTTAAACGGACATAAACCAGTCAGTCTCTTAATATTACTCTAAGGGATTGTAAAGTGACTCTGTTAAAGCTGGGGTTATTTGCCTTGGGGATGCCTAATGGAGGGGTTATTATAACACTGTTCACAAATAGGGGCCTTGAGAGAGTCAAGCCATAGCACTCCATTGACAGCTAATACATTGGGCCATTGCCATGTCACAGGGATCTTCAAGGCTAAAGGTCATATTTTACCCTTAATATTTAAATGAAGATATATTACCAAAGCAGAAAACACTTTATTGCCAATAATGGCTGCTGCTCAATTCATAAAAACCTTTACAAAGTCATGCTAATTCTTGGCCTTCTTAGATTGCATGGTAACCTTTCATAAATCCATCTTTTTCAGATGTCCTTGGAACTGACAGTTATAAAACTACAAATGATTTGTAATGCAAAATTAGACTGACAGACTTAAAGATTAGGGCTTGATGTACTAAAATGACTAAGATTGTAGCTAACAAAAGGCATAAAGTGCATCAATAAATTATTGCTGAGGTAGCTCAAGATTATTTTAAACATCTTTAGTAAATGCTGAAAAAAGGAAAATTTATATTTATAATATTGCAAGACCAGTTTACTTCATTAAGACAATGGAAGAGAATTCCTCTGCATGGATAATCTGGAAGACAGATAGCAAAGCAGTTATGCTTTGATTTTTTTTCCAGGCAGTGAATTTTTTCCGTCATTTTTGTACATGTGAACACGTGAAATTAATTTTCTAAATCTTTAAGGAACAGTGAGTTTAACTTAATTATATGGGGTTGGCCAAAAAGTCCATTTATTTTTTTTCATAAAATAAAAGACATATTTTACATTTTCACCAATAACTTTATCGATTTGCGTATTTTGAGTATGTTGGCTATTTCCCGCATGGTAGAACACTGATTCTTCTCAAGAAATGTCTCGATTTGATCATTATCAACTTCAGCTGGTCCACTGGACCTTGAAGCATCATCCAAGTGAGAAATCTCTCCAGCATGAAACTTCTTTGTAAGCCACTTTTGATACATTCAGTGAGTCACAGCACTTTCTCCATACACTGCACAAACCTTTTTTTGCATCAGTTGCATTTTTACCTTTCTTGAAATAATAAAGCATAATAGGCTGAAATTGTCATTTGTTTTCTTCCACCTTCAATATTAGAATGGCTACACAAAAACTGAGTAATTTTGATACTTTTTTAATGCACACTGATATGACATCTGTCACAATACAATCTAACAAAATTATTTTGAGTGGAGTTAAAGACTATTAAGTGCTACCAGAGCCATTATACAGAAAAATACCAAATGAACTTTTTGGTTAACCCAATATATTCTTTTATCATTAACTATTAAAAAACAAGTCAACTAAATGCCTTAATAAACATATCAAAGAGAAAGTACAAATTAAAACCTAATGATGAGGAGGGGAAGGAGAGGAAGATGAAGAAGACTCATGGAACACTAACTGATGGAATTCAAGTTCCTTTCATAATTTTCTCCAGTCTCTGGGAGCAAGTTGAAGTCTTTTGTTTCTTCCTCTTGCACTCGTTGCCCCCTTTTTGAGGTCTCTTCTCTCCTTTATATCATGGTTCTTGTCTTATTTGGGGGGAAAATACAGTGGGAAAAGATCTCTGCCCCATTCTCTTCCAAATTCATTTTTTTCCTCTTTCAGTGTCAACAAAATATTTGTGAAATGAACACTACTGTGCTCTGTGGGAGAAAAGAAAACCCTTGTGTTTCCTTAGTTCTGCTGGAAACTAGGGGATATAGTAATGCATAGTTATATTTTTCTTTCCTCTCTCTGTATTATGGGCTTAGAGATCACACTCTGTCTCTATGTGAAAATGGCAGTTACCATGTACCAACATGTATCTGTCTACTTGTTTAAAAAAATAAATAAATAATTGGGTAATGGAAGATCAGCAAAGGGTAAGTTTGAGATGTTTGTATGGCTTAGGTGAGCATTTTGACAACACGCCCTCTCATTTGGCATGTTTAATTGTAATGTTTAATGAACACCTTAACATTTTAAAATGACATTTTCTAAACAAAATTCTCTCCTAATGGCAACTTGAGCCCTGCCACTTGATGGGAGAATCAGCAGAACCTGTAGGATCACATTTGAAACTGACATCCTATAGGAACAAGAAAAGTGGGATAATTATCCCACTTACTCTAGCAACAACAACAACAAAAAAACTACCTAGACATAAACTTATCCAAGAAGGTAAAAGAACTATACTCAGAAAACTACCGGACACTGAAGAAAGAAATTAAGGATGATACAAATAAATTGAAGCATGTTCCACGTTCATGGATTGGAAGAATTAACGTCATTAAAATGTCCATACTACCAAAGCAATTTATAGATTCAATGCAATACCTATTAAAGTACCAATAACATATTTCATGGATATAGAACAAAATTGACATTCTCTATTATAATTTTGTTCCAGTTTATTTTTAAATCTTCTTTTGGTCTTACTGAAAAGAAAAGCTGATGCTCAGATTTAAACATTAAAATTCATTTATTTACTATAAAATTGACTGTGGTTCCATATAAATTTTTGAAGTGTTTGTTCTATGTCTGTGAAATATGCCATTGGTACTTTAATAGGTATTGCATTGAATCTGTAAATTGCTTTGGATAGTATGGACATCTTGATGATGTTAATTCTTCCAATCCATGAACACAGTGTATGTTTCCATTTGTTTATGTCTTCCTTGATTTCTTTCTTCAATGTTATATACTTTTCTGTATACAGGTCTTTTACCTCCTTGGTTAGGTTTATTCCCAGGTATTTTATTTTTGTTTTTGCTATATCGAATGTGATTTTTTTTCTTGATTTCTGCTTCTGCTGATTCATTGTTAGTATACAAAAATGCCTTTGATTTCTGGGTATTGACTTTGTATCCTGCTGTTTTGCCAAATTCATTTATTAGGTCGAGAAGTTTTTGGGCAGAGTCTATAGAATTTTCCATGTACACTATCATGTTGTCTGCAAATAATGACAGTTTCATTTTCTCCTTTTCAATTTGAATGCCTTTTATTTCCTTTTATTGTCTGATAGCTGTGGCTAAAACTTCCAATACTATATTGACATCATAAACAAAGCAACAAACAACAAATGTTGGAGAGGGTGTGGGGAAAAGGGGACCCTAGTTCACTGTTGGTGGGATTGCAGACTGGTACAACCATTATGGAAAACAGTATGGAATTTTCTCAGAAAAATAAAAATCCACCTGCCTTTTGACCCAGCAATTCCACTGCTGGGATTATATCCTAAGAATCCTAAAACATCAATCTCAAAGAACCTATGCACCACAATGTTCATAGCAGCACAATTTACAATAGCCAAGAGTTGGAAGCAACCTAGATGCCCATCAGTAAATGAATGAATCAAAAAGCTATGGTACATTTACACAATGGAATTCTATGCAGCAGAAAGAAAGAAGGAACTCCTACCCTTTGCAACAGCATGGATGGAACTGGAAAGCATTATGCTGAGTGAAATAGACCAGGCGGTGAAAGACAAATACCATATGATCTCAACTTTAACAGGAAGTTAAACAACAAAACAAACAAGCAAGCAAATTATGACCAAAGACACTGAAATACAGAACAGGCTGACAGGGCCCAGAGGGGGAGAGGGGAGAGAATTTCAGAGTAAAAGGAGAAGTATTCACAGGAACAAGTATAAAGGACACATGGACAAAAACTAACAGAGGTGGAAATGGGAGGGAGGTGGGGAGCACTGCGGGGGGGTGGGCTGGGATGGGAGTATAAGACAGAAAACTGTACTCGAACAATAATTAAATTAAAAAAAACTGAATGTGTACCCACACATATAAAACCTAATGAGAAAATATTTCACACTTAATATTTACTGCTGACATGATTTATATTAGCTAGATAGACTGGGGCTGTGTATTTAAGCAATACATACCAAAGGATATTTCCAACTGCCTGTTTTCAGAAAAAATGAAAGGGAAAAATTGAAGCAAAACTAGTACACTGTAACCTGAGCTTTTTAATAATATAATAAGAAATGACTAAATGCTACTTTTTTGTTTGATTTTGAATAACCTACATAATATACCACCTGCTCTGTTATACTTTCAAATATCTAATATGCGGCCTACCTCTCAAACCATCAGGATGGGACAAGGAGCTTGAAGATCCAGCATGACCTTCTGCTAGTGAAGAAACTTACAGCTGACCCATTTAATTTTCAATGTTTCTGTTTTGTTTGCATCTTATTTCTCTTTTTTCCACATGTTCTCTACTTAAGTTAATTTACCCAATTTATGTTCACTTCTCTTATCAATGATTGTTCTGGAAAAATGAAATTGAGCCCATGACTCATTCTGCTAGATTCAGGGGGAAAACAACTTAAATTCAACTGAAGCCTTCAGATTTCAGTCCTTTATTTACATTCTGAGATCTTGAAAGTGAGCCATGTGCCCTTCAGCATTAATTACATAAAATTAGAATTATAGTAAAGACTTATTTGTAGAGAAAGTAATACATCTTGAAACAGAAAATAATACATTTCTGAGGAATCTCTAGGTTTTTTTTGTGAATTGTTGCATTTGCTAGATCAAATTTGCTCAAAATAGAAAGTTCATTTCAGGACATTTCTGGATACCATGGTGGTACTAAATTTAGTTAACTATAAAGATATTTGGCCAAAGCATGATAGAATAATATTCCTTTTTCTTGCTTACTTTTACAAGTGCCATAAAATATGCTACCATGTTTACAGCATGTCAGAGTGATGTCATATGGAACACACATAAACAGGTAATATTTTTTGTATGTGGGTAAAAAAACTCAGAGTTTACTAAAAGTCCTAAAACCAAATGCCAAAAATCAGGTAACTATACTGAGACTAGGTGGAATCTTAGCTCCTCTGAGGGTCAAGGCATATCTTTTTGGTTACATGGTTGCATTTTCCTCATTTCTCACCCAGTCCGTCTTATGAAATAATTAGGTGGTTGGATGAATAAAGCAATGCAGTACAAAATCAAGCTACTGACACAAGAAAACTGTCCTTTTCTAGATATTTAGAGCATCAGCCTATGTTTTTATTTTATTCATCAATAACATTTATTTATTCATTGGAGCGGAGAATGACTTCTTTTGATTCTTTGAGAATTTAATCTGCAATGTTTATTTCACTCATTTATTCACTCAAAATTTATCATCTTCCATGAATCAGCAACTAATCCATGTGCTGCAAGGCTAAAGATGAAACATTTCAGTGCCTCATTTTTTAAGGTTTAATAATCATTTGGGGATTATACCCTCATCAAGTGACTTGACCTTCTTCATCTTCATTTTGACTCTTTTCTTCAATACTAACTAATATGCTTTAATTGAAAGAGATAACTGCATTTGTCTTGCTTTTGTTATTAAACTGTGGATTGTGGGTGGCTACAGGAAGAGTTATGAGTCATCAGTTTAATAATTCCAGATTAAATGTATTATAAAAATATGTAGAATGAATGAATGAATGGATGAATGGATACATAAATAAATAGACAGATATACTGCAGCAGAATTATACTTGATTTGTGAATTTTAGTTTTCTGGTCTTCAGTTGGAGATACTCAAGCACTTTAATATCATAGTATTTTCAATCATCTTAAACACTATCCTATCCTAAACTCTAATTTTGGGCAATTAAAAAAAAAACAGAAGGGAAAGCTTATGATTCACACATAGGCTAGAGATGCTTCTGCTTCTGGTAGAGGTATACCTATAAATAGACCCAAAGTCAAGATGCGATCCATAGAACTTTATACATCTGTTAGAATGAAGATTACTCTATCCAGCAAAGCTATCATTTGGAATGGAAGGGCAGAAAAAGCACTTCCCAGACAAGTTAAAGTTAAAGAGGTTCGTCATCACCAAGCTATTACTATATGAAGTATTAAAGGGACTTATTCAATAAAAAGATTAAAATGATGAACATTAAAATGGCAATAAACTCACAACTATCAACAATTGAATCTAAAAAATGCCTAAGCAAATGAGCAGAATAGAAACAGAATCATAGATATGGAGGTCATTTAGATGGTTACCAGTTTCGAGGAGGAAGAGGGAAAGCGGCGGGGGAGGGAGGGGAAGCTGTAGTGATTAAGCACAAATTGGTAGTTACAGAATAGGCAGTGGGGTGTGAAGAACATTATAGGAAATGGAGTAGCCAAAGAACTTATATGCATGACCCATGGACATGAACTAAGGGGGAGGATTGCTGGCTGGAGGGAATGGGAGGCGCTGGGTGGAGGGGGACAAAGGGGAGAAAACTGGGACAACTGTAACAGGACAACCAATAAAATATTTTTTAAAGAATTTGTTATATTCATGTTTAGGACATGTAGCATTTTGTTTAAGTGATTCTTCAACTGATAGCTGCAAATCTAATTTTTATCTGGTTTGATTTAGTCTTTAATTAACATGGATATTACACCATTTGATTGTTTTAATTGATTCTTTTAAATGTTTTTTAGTACACACAAGATATCATCAATACCCCACATCGCTACCCCATCACCCCTTTGACCATGAAATAGAAGCTTTTGAGAAACACATTATTCCTTTTTCCTGTTTTCATACAAATGCAACTTGTCAGGCACAATGCTATATGTAGATTAGATTGAACCAAATCAGTCTTGTACTGCGTAGGAAGTGATACTAACAAGAATCAGATTTTCCTGGACCAGTCACAAAGGAAACAATGTCTGATAGAGTAATTTTTTTAACTGGGACTGTGAAGGCAAGTAATAATATAAACTTCTGTGGCATGCAATGCCTTTCACAAAAACAGCCTCTTTTTTGCTGTGGAAATGGACTAAATCATATGTATGGCACTAAATTTTTTAGGGTATGTAAATATTTAGATTTATTTGAAAGGATTCCATGTTCACAATTTATCTGGTCAAATCAGGACTTTCAGATTTTATTCTATGTAATTTATTTATGAAATGGATTTCAAATAGATGTTGAGGAAGATGTCTTACAAATATTTTTATTTGATCAGAAGAACATGAAAGACAGCTAGTAATACAATAGTATTAATAATTCAACAATCCTCTCTTGTACTGTTAGAGTAGTAATAATATTTATTAAGCACCACAGAATTTGGAGTGAGAAGTCTGGAACCCATGATTTGCCCTTGATTCATCGAGTGACCTGAAGCAATATAACTTCTGTTAAACTCAACTTCCTCATCTATAAAAATGGGGCTAATTATATCAGCCTCACATGGTGTTAATGTTTAAAATGTATAAGGTAAGTAAATGTGCTTTTCAAACCATGTAGTGTAGTTGCTAAGAGTATATAATATAGTATAATTTTATTTTAATTAAACTATGAGTTATTTTAGGGTGAAGATCATGTTACATTCATATTTGCAAAATTTTTGACACATAAGATTATTGCTGGTACATAGCAGGTGCTCAATAAACATTGAATAAATACACAAGTGATAAATTAAAGATACTCTAGTTACAAAACTTAATATGATTTTTTGACCTCAGAAAACTCATAAACTACTAAAGAATATGTATGTATATACAATGTACTATCGTACAATTTAAAATTATTCCTGTATAGCCATAGCAGTGTTATTTTAATCACCTATCTGGGAAATTTCTATATTTCTTCTGTACAAACATCTGCAGAACAATATGCAGACGGTAATTTAAAATCACACTGATACCTTCTATTTTTAAATTCCTATGAATTTTTCCATATGAATAAAAAAATAAAATCAGAATTTTAGTTGGAAGATATACTTTATATACATATCTAGTGAGGAAGACAAGCCCATATAATATGTACATTCCTTTAGAGAAGATAGGGAAATGACCTTCCTTTCCTCTTTTGCCATATTTGATGCAGAAATGATGGTCTTCTAGAAAATCCATATAGACTGACCTTTGTGGTTTCTCATGAGAAAGAGAAAGTAAACCTAGAGTGTTTCATCAGAGTGTTTCACTAGAGTGTTCATCTCTAGCGAAAAAAATCTTGAATTAACTAAGATATCAACTATAACCTGGATCAGAGTATTTCCTACTAAAAATGTTCTTGTTAACAAGCCAGAAATAGCTCTGTTTAGTAAGTGCTTAAATCATTTCTGTTGAATGGACCAGAAGACCTTATATGTCCTCCTAACCTCTGAAATTCTTTAAGGATAAAAACCCTAGAACAATTAATTAGGCATTAGACACCCTAGTCGTCTTTCATGTAATTGCATCTGGAACATGAAATTACTTATCGGGTGGAAGACAGTGTTGGACACTATATGGCCACAACTGATATATTGGTAAGGGGAAGGAACCACTGATTGGTCAATTCAAGGTTTGGCTTAGTCTCACCCACAATTCAGTGTCGGTCATTTGTGTGAGCATAGTAAGGATCCCGAGCAACAGACATAGGATTTAAGCTAGAGGGATTTCAAGTATAGCCACCAATTCTGTTAAGCAAAGGGATTCTAAAAGTGTCCTACAGATTCTGTATTTATTTTGGATGCATAATGTTATTTTGTATTTGTATTTCTTTGAAGCATTTTAACTTTACATCAATATTTGGATCAGGGCGATGGCAATATCTTCATGTTGCAGATAGAGAAAACAAAGCACAGAAGAATTAGAGACCTACAAAAGTGACTTATTTACTGGCAGTGCTGCTGAAATGAGAAGCTCAGGTCAACTGATCACCTTTCTACAGACATTTGTTTGCTTTTTACTGAATTGGTTATTTTTTTTAAATATTTTAAATTTGTTGGGCTGGCATTGGTTAATAAGATTATGTAAGTTTCAGGTATACATTCCCAAATACATGATATGTACATTGCATTGTGTGCCCACCACTCAAAGTCAACCTTCTTATGTCATCATCTATTTGACCACCTTTCCTCTTTACTTACTACCCCTGGGGACCCTCTTCCCTCTGGTAACCACCATACTATTATCTGTCTATGAGATTTTATTTTTCTTATTTGTTGCTTTCAATTTTATATCCCATATATAAGTAAAATCATATGGTTTTGAGTTTTTCTTTCTGACTTATTTTGCTTAGCATGATATTCTAAAAATCAATCCATGTTGTTGCAGATAGCAGTATTTCATCTTTTCTTGTGGCTAAGTGGTATTACATTGTGTGTATGTACATGTCTTTATCCAGCCATATATCAAATGACATTGCAGTTTTTTCCATGTCTTGCTCATTATCAATAATGTTGAAATGAACATAGGGGTGTATATGGGGTCCAGCAGAAGTAACACCTGCTTGAGTAGGGTAATAATATGGGTGTAATAATTTATAGTTTTAATTCAAACAGTTTACCTAAAATGTCATATGTTGTGCTTGAGTATGATATTGTTACATTATAGAATTACATGCTTATGATCTTCTCAAAAAGATTTTATAATAAAAAAGGACATTATTTGTGCTGGACCTTGTGTACATTTGCAAATAAAATCTTTCCAAATATTTTAATAATAGCACATCTTGTGTATACTTGGTGGAATGAGAATAATGGTAAGACTGACTGGAATGGTGAAAAATAATAAGTCCTGAACTAATTTGTTGAAACCTAAAAAAGAAGTAGATAAAAATACATCCCTAAACAGAAAAAGCAAAACTGAAAATGGGGAACATATTTAGTAGGATTCCGATTCTCTTCCTTTCTTTTTTAATTTCTTCCCCATTGTTTGCAGCCAAAAGAGAAGCAAAAGGGGCAACATAGGTCTATAAACATTAATAATTAAAATAAGAGTGATTGAGACAGAGGTTGCTGGGATCACAGTTGTTTCTCTTAAAGGATCACAGGTAGAATTCTTTGGACTTATTATCTCTGGGTTCAAGTACTGGGGCAGCAGCTCAAAAGGCACCAGGGACATATAGGGAGGAACTGAAGTGTCTGGCATCAGGGCCATAACTGGATCAGTAGCTTTCTCCCAGATAGAAGTACTAGCAGAGGCCATTTTTCCTTTTCTAATGCCTTCCTCCACAGACTTGGCAGGTGAGTGTCATATTTGAGTCTCTATCAACCTGATCCCCTGAACCCAGTGATTCCTGACAATCAACCTGGCTGATTCCCATCAACTTGCACTCACACCCAGACTGTGTCCAGTAGCTTTTCCACACAATAGTCTTTCTTTGCACATGCTTCAGACTTTCTTAAAATCTCTGGAATAAGAAGCATTTGGCTTAAACATACCTTCTATATCTTGCTAAGTGGCCCAAGGACTGGCACTAGAGATAGTTAGCTTGGTTTGTAGCTTGGTCTCACTTATGCACCTGGCTCAGAAAAATTTACTGAGTAAAATTTACAAGTAAACTTTACTTTCAGATCACTTTGTAGCTTATGCTAGGTGGTTCCAGGCAGAACACAGGAAGGAGGTTGGTGGTCAGTGGTCACTGGTCAGTGATCACATCCAGTCCTTGCAACTGATTGGCCTGGGAGTAAAAACCTCCCATTTATGCACCACATCAAACAAGTCTATTAACACAGCCCACACAGTGGGCACACCTTGAGTTCTCAGCTTGGGTGATCAGGGAGGCTCTGCACTGGACCCCATAGAATACCTACTACATTAGGCCACTCTACTAGGTGGGGAGACCTAGCAGTTCTACTTATGATATACAAATACACACAAGAGGGCTGTCAAAATGAGGAGACAAAAAAAATGTCCCAAATGAAAGATCAGAACAAAACTTCAGAAAAAGAACTAAACAAAATGGAGACAAGCAATCTTGGATTCAGAGTTCAAAACACTGGTTATTAGGATGCTCAATGAACTTAGAGGAATAGTAGTTGAAATTAGAGAGAAATTCAACAACATAAAAAGGATATGAAAACCATAAAATAAGGCAAAAAACCTTAAAAAAGAATCATTCAGAAATGAAGGATATACTAACTGCACTGAAGAATAATTTACAGAGAATCAACATTAGAGTAAATGAAGCTGAGAATCAAATCAGAGATTTGGAATATAGGAATTATAAAACACCAGATCATAACAGCAAAAACAAAAATAAATAAAAAGTAATAAAGATGGTGTAAGGAGCTTCTGGGACAACTTCAACTATACCATCATTTACATCAGACCAATGCTAGGAGAAAAAAGAGCAAGAAAGGAAAAAGAACTCATGGACATGGACAACAGTGTAATGATTGCTGTGGGGAGAGTGGTATAAGATGACTAAAAATAATGGAACAAAATACAATAAAGATTAAATCAAAAGAAAGCCTATTTGCAAAAATAATGACAGAAAATGTCCCTTACCTGGTGAAAGATATGCACATACAAGTCCAGAAAGTGCAGAGAGTCTCAAATAAAATGAACCCAAATAGGTCCAAACTAAGACACATCAAATCAAAATGCCAAAGGTTGAAGACAAAGAAAGAATCTTAGAAGCAGCAAGAGAAAAGCAATTAGTTGCCTACAAGGGAGCTCTCATAAGACTATCAACTGATCACTCAGCAGAAACTTTGCAGTTCAGAGGAAATTGGCAAGAAATATTCAAAGTTATGAAAAGCAAGGGCCTACAGTGAAGATTACTTTACCCAGAAAAGCTATCATTTACAATCAAAGGACAAATAAAGAGCTTGCCAGGTAAGAAAAGGCTAAAGGAATTCATCACCACCAAGCCAGCATTAAATGAAATGTAAAAGGTTTTTTTTATATATTTTAAAAAATATATTTTATTGATTATGCCATTACAGTTGTTCTATTTCCCCTCTTTATTCCCCACCATCCTGCACACCTCTTCCCCCACCATTTCCCCCTTTAGTTTATGACCACGTGTCTCAAGTTCTTTAGATTCTATATTTTCCATGCTATTCTTGCCCTCCCCCTATGTATTTCGTACCTACCATCTATGCTACTGATTCTCTGTACCTTCTCCCCCCTTCTCCTCCTCCCACTCCCCTGTTGCTAACCCTCCATGTGATCTTCATTTCTATGGTTCTGCTCCTGATCTAGCTGTCCTCTTAGTTTGCTTTTGTTTTAGGTGTGGTTCTTAATAACTGAGTTTGCTGTCCTTTCACTGATCTTTTTCTTAGGTAAGTCCCTTTAACATTTCATATAATAGGAGCTTGATGATGATGAACTCCTTGGATTTGATCTTATCTGAGAAGCACTTTATCTGCCTTTCCATTCTAGGTGAAAACTGCTGGATAGAGCAATCTTGGATGTAGGTCTTTGCCTTTCATGACTTGGAATACTTCTTTGGAGCCCCTTCTGGCCTGTAAGGTCTCTTGTGAGAGATCAGCTGACAGTCTGATGGGAACTCCTTTGGAGGTGACTGTCCCCTTATTCCTTGCTGCTTCTAGAATTCTGTCCTTCATTTTAATCTTGGCTAATGTAATGATGATGTGCCTTGGTGTGTTCCTTCTTGGGTCCAACTTCTTTGAGACTCTCTGAGCTTCCTGGATTTCCTGGAAGTCTATTTCCTTTGCCAGATTGGGGAAGTTCTCCTTTATTATTTGTTCAAATAAGTTTTCCACTCATGGCTGTTCCTCTTCCCCTTCTGGTACCCCTATAATTCGGATGTTGGAGTGTTTAAAGATGTCCTGGAGGTTCCTAAGCCTCTCCTCATTTTTTGAATTCTTGTTTTTTTCATATTTTTCTGTATGGTCATTTTTTCTTCCTTCTGGTCCAATCCCTAGGTTTGAGTCCCAGTTTCCTTTCTATCACTATTGCTTTCCTGTGCATTTCACTTCATTTCAATTAGTTTAGCCTTCTGAGAAATGCAGAGCTATTTATCATTTCTCATGGATGGGCATGCAGCCCCTCAGGTGTTGGGAACCACTTTGCCTGGCTGCAGGAATTGTAACTGCCTCCCATGGGTAAGGATGAGTGAGCAACCTCCAGAATGCGACACACAAGGAGACAAAGCTTGTCTCTGGTAGCAAATGCTGCCTCTGCTTACTTCCCTGCCCCTAATGCATGGTCAGTTAGTCCATGACAGGTAAGAGTTCCAGAGGAGGGGCAACCTAAGCCAGACTCGATCACTTGGGAGGCAATTATGGAAGGACTCAGGGGCTGCAACAAACAGGGAGTGATGGACCCTCGCCCCCCAGCTATGTGACAGCCCGAGTCCCCAGGTCCTCTTGGAGAAGGGCTTCTTGGCTCTAATCCACTTAAGCCTGAAAATCTGTGATGGGGAGGCGGTGCAGCTTCTTGTTGGCTAGAAGTGGGATCTGGGTGGTCAGGCATAAGAAAGAATTTCTAAAAGTCCTGTGAAGCCTGTTTTGCTAACAGTGTTTTCATTCATATGTTAAGGGTCCAAGCAGGAAATAAGTATGTTTCCCAAAGTTTCTGCAACCCCCTTTCCTGACAGATACCGACTCATATTTCTTTTAAATGTTATCTACTGTTTAATCCTTACCTCCCATATTCCTGTGTATTACAACCCAATAAAAACCTCTTGAGGAAGGGGCTCCTGGCCTTTTTCCTCTGAGAAATTGGCCACCTCTCCTCCCCAAGCTGATCATGTCTTGATAGTGTTGCTTTCATCCATGGTGGTTGGGGGGACTTGAAGGCAAAGTTGCCCCCACACTCGGGCACAAGGTGGTAACAGGGAAGCCATTTGCATTTCAATCTCTTGGCGAGACAGAATTGAGACTTTTTTCTTTCCTAATGAGAATTCTGGCAATCTCTGAAGACTTTTGTTTCCATCTTCACTCTTTCTTATGTCTTAAGGTGCTTGTGGAAATTAATTTTTTGTGGAGTATGGGTGAGAACTACTTAGGAGTACAAAGAAACCATTAGAGAGGTATACATACCGGAAGAGACAGGGCTCAACGTTGTTAGAGCAATAGCAATAAATTGAAATGTGTAATTTAAAGAACATGTGGTGACCTAAGAGTGTGATTATTATTATTTTCTAAAGAATCAAAAAGGAGTCCAGATAAACATGTTGCTTTATGTTTTTTTTATCTTGGGATAATATTTTTAGTCATTATTATTATTTTAAAATATAAACAAAATATCTTATTCAAAGCCTCCATAATTTGAAGCTATTTTTCTCTCTTCGAAGAAACTTCCTTCTGAAACGGCAACAAATTAGGGGAAATAATATTTGTTACTCTCTGGTAACACAACATACACACAATGACTACCAGTTCTCATTTAACTGGCTGCCAGAAGCCATTAAAGAGATTCATGAACTACACTTCTTTGAAACTATGATGTCCTGTTTTATGGGATTTTCAGACTTTAGTAAAAATGAAAATAATAGATCCTCTTCAGCATTAACTGATATATATGAACATGAAAAATATCAGGTTTATGAATAACTTGGTTCACAAATAGGCTTCAAACTTTCATCATCATCCTGAAGATAAATCAAAGAGTATTTTATTAAAGATAATAGGAAAAATTTAAAATGGATAAGAAAATTAGAGGCTGACAGTGAAAATAAAAATAGCCTCACAAAACACTCCTTTCCTCAATTTGGATGATGCACCTGAAACAATAATGAAACCTAAACCTATATTGTGCTTAATTTTTAAAAGCCATATGTAACAATTGCCATTATTATAAAAGATAAATTTGGAAACTGTTATTTAGGCAAGTAGTCTCAGAGCTTAAATTCTTTTTATACAAACCATAACCACATTTCAGTGCCGAGTGAATGCTATACCTTTAGATTACCAATTTCTTTTTATCATGCCTCGGGCACTTTCTTAAATTATGTAGCTCTGGGTCACAGTGTTTCTCTAAACTAAACTGGATGTCCTAATTTAGATTAGAAGTTACATTATTACCTAGTTGTTAAGCATAGTGAGTAGACTTAGATTTCTGTGTGATTTAGTGTTAGATCTCTAACCAAAAAACATATCTTAATTTTCATATACATCATCAATATTTCAAAGTAGAATTTTTTAATAATTAGTAAAAATTGTTTACAGATCAGAGGGTGAATTAAATGCAATTCTATGGAGAACAGAGAAGAATAATTTTAAAACTACAAAGCATTAGTCAAATGAGATACTATGTAATCAAGAGGCAACATTTTCTTAAAACTATTCATGGTGCCATCTTACCCTGTACATCACCACCTTTTGCTATTTTTCTTAAAAATAATTTTGAGTTAATATTTTAGTGTTTATTATTAAAATATGATTTATGAAAAAGTGGAAAATCCCCCTAATCCCTGCCTCACCTTCCACACAAAAAAGTGCTTTAATATTATGTCAAAAAATTACCTATAATTAAAGGATTGGTTCAAGAAACAAATAAAGGCCTAGCTCCTCAATTATGCAGTGCCTCCAATTTCTGATTGCCCTCTTTTACAAATCTTCTTGTCTTTCGTCTTATATACCTCTAACTTATTTTCTAAAATCTAATGTCTAAATCGAATCTCCCCCAAGCACTTCTTTGACTCTGCTCAGAAAAGCATTATTTGTTTGAACAAATCATAGGTACTAAACATTAGCCAGGTAATTAATTTGCTGTTTTGTGGACACTGCCTTAAATAGTATATGCAAATTCCACTTGAGAGTGGGGTGGTGGGCCTGGATGAAGCATAAACAATAAAATTTCTTGCCAAGGCACTTGCATTTTTTTCCACTAGAGGTCTCTCTCGTAACAGCTTTCTTTTTGTTGGGATCATTCATCATTTCACTCAAAGGAAAAATTCTGCCTTCAGATTGGAATGCTGCACTTACTATGTTATATTAGAGTAAGATACAATACTTCCTTACTTTGTTCTCCTTGATGAGTAGATATCAAGTTGACTGAATGAATGATCTTTGCTATTTTATTACACAATGACCATACTTGAGTAAAGTAGTTTGAACTCTCACCTGAACTTTAAGAAGTTTCCCAATATGAGCACTCAAAACAATATACTACCATAAATGTGTCTTATCAATAAGCCCTAAACAGTTGGTCTTTGAATCTTCCTGAGAACATCCAAGATTTGGTGACAATTTGAATCATATAATTTCAAGCCTGAACTATTTTGCAATTTTCTCTTTGAGTTTGCAAGAAATAAAAGCATATTTTCTCATTTGTGTAGAGATATTAAATTTTTGCTGCTCTCTTATATATTCCTTTTATAAAAAATAAACTATTAATTTCAAACAAATTCATATTTTATCATGGAGTGTTGTGTTTAATATATGTTTTCTGGGGGAACTACTAATTAGGATCTTCACTTCTTACAACAAAGAAAAAGTCTCCTGCCATTGTCATCTAAAAAGACCAGTAAATTACAATGTTAAATAGGAAGAATCCAAAATGAAAACAAGCACTGAATACATACTGGCAAAGAATAGTACAGAATTACATTTTAAAAAGTACTATAAAATGAAACACACTAACATCAGTCACAAAGCCATTTAAATATTCAGAAAACTCAAAGAGTTCAGATCTTTGATGGTAGAAGTAGAGAAACAGTGCTGTGCACCTGACACAAAAAATTCAATGGGAAGATGTGAAATATGAAGAAGGAAAGGAGCACCTAGCAAATCAATTTTAGTGTTAAACCGAAGCTACAGCGTGTCTGCATAAAAAGATACAGTGGCTAAGCACAGAGCAATACTGTATAATGAAAAAGGGCACCAGGAAGTTTGACAGGCTGAAAAATGTACCATCATCTGGCCAAGAGAACACAGACATGTCACACAACAGTTTGAAAATCAGAAACTATATTATAATGGAAGTAGAAAATAAATGATGTGTATTTACATATTAAAATTTTACTCTGCTACTCTAAAAGTTTATTTGATAACTTTTTCCAAATATAATTCATTAAGCAGTTAAGTATATATTTTCCTTCAACACCAAATTAGACATATCAGTATATTTGTAATTGAAGCTAAATCTGCACTGTAATTGCTTCAACTACTTTAACTAAATTGATGGTCAAGTAATGAAAAAATTGCTGAAAAAATATATGAGGCTGACTGGCGCATTTTTAAATTTGAGTGACTAGGTTACAGAGAATTTTTATAAACTTTGGTCTCTTTGTTTCACTCACAGTCCCTTCCCTTCCAATAAAGGACATGCAGGTGATCTGTCTGATTGTTCCAATGTCTGATATAATAGCATAGGTGTGACAGACTTGTGAGACTATAGTTCAGAAAGATGTCTCAGAGACCAACTTTTTCATTATACAGTTGAAGAGACTGTTCAAAGAGTTAAAATGACTACTGTAGGACTGCTTTGTGATTGGATTGTTCTAGTATTTGAGAAAAAGATTCAATTATTTAAAAATAGACAAACAAGCAGCAGTGTGGCATCATCATGAACAGAGGGTATATGCCTCAGATATGATGGATTCTAGAAGCTTTGAGTTAAGGACGTGCTGATAACATTAAGAAAAATTTTCTTGAATATTGAGTGACTCATTTTGGTGGAATGTAAAATAGGTTCTGCCTTTAAGAAAATTAATTTTTAAGACAGGCATTCAATGCAGGGTTTTTTTAATGTATTTCTATGTTTTCAATCTATCAGAGGACACCACTCTGCCTCTACAGATAGGTTTTCCTAATGTTTCTGTTTCTAAATTATGGGCTATTATTACTGGTTTCAGATATTTTTATTTATTTTAACTTAATCTGGACTATTCTTTTTTAATTGAACATATTGGGGTGATGATAGTTAACAAAGTTATACAGGTTTCAGGTGCACAATTCCACACAAATCATTTGTGCACTGGATTGTGTATTCACATTCCCCAAGTCTTCCAATATCACCATTTATCCCCCCATACCCCTCACACCTTTCTTTACTCCCACTCCCTGGGAAACACCACACTATTGTTCCTGTCTATGAATTTTTTCTTTTTTGCTCAATCTCTCCACCCCCACTAACCCAGCCCTGCAAACCCCTCCATGGCTATCAGCCTACTCTTTGAATCTGTCTGTATTTTGCGTGTTAGTTCATTTTGTTAATTAGATTACACATATGAGTGAAATCATATGGTACTTGTCTTTCTTTGACTGGCTTACCATAAAACTTACTATAAAACTCTCCAGGTATATCCATACTGTCGCAAAGGGTAAGATTTCCTTCTTTTGTATGGCCAAATAGTATTACATTGTATAAATGTACCACAGCTTTTTTATACACTTATCTACTTATGGCTACTTGGGCTGTTTTCAGATCTTGGCTATTGTAAAACACACTGTGATTAACATAGGGGTACTATGAATATAGTGGTGCATATATTCTTTCAAATTAGTGTTTTGGGTTTCTTCAGATATATTACAGGAAGTGGAACTACCAAGTCATAAGGCAGTTCCATTTTTAATTTTTTGAGTTAACTCTCTACTGTTTTCCACAGTGGCTGCACCAGTCTGCATTCCAACCTACAGTGCACGGGAGTTTCCTTTTCTCCACATTCTCACCAGCATTTATTCTTTATATATTTATTGATGATAGCCATATGACAAATATGAGATGATATCTCATTGTGGTTTTAATTAGCATTTCTCTGATGATTAGTGGCATTGAGCATATTTTCACGTTTATTGGTCATTTGTATGTCCTCTTTGGAGAAATGTTTGTATGGGTCCTTTGCACATTTTTGAATTAGTTTATTTGTTCTTTTATTTATAAAACAGTATGTAACCTGTGTTGAGTATTATAAGTTCTTTATTAATTTTGGACTTGAAGTGTTTATCAGATGCATTGGCAAATATGTTCTCATATTCAGTGAGTTATCTTTTCAATAGTAAGAGGATAAATTGACCCAATCAGCAAACCCCAATTGGACCAAAAATAAAATTATCCAAATTAGAGCAATGAAGAAGGGTTCTGTAGAAATGTAGGTTTTTTTCCTTCTTTCCAAGGCAGTTTTGTTGTTGTTATTGTTGTTATTGTTGTTGTTGTTGAAATTAGTTCATGGTCAAACTTGTGTATTTTAAAATACAAATTTGAAAAACTGATAGTAAAAGTAAGTTGTCATTAAAATACAGAGGCTGAAAATGTGTACAAGAGAAATTAGAAGTGAAGGAACAAAGCTGACTTTTACCTTGAAAAGAATATGATATTTAAATTTTATGATATATTTTTCTACATATCTACACAAGCAAGGCAGTTGATAACTACATTTCTGTGTGTTTATACAATCACTTTTATACAGATAAGTTATTGACATTCTGATGTTGAACAAATTATGAGAAAACAGTATAAAAATTCCAGACTTTAACAAGTCACATTATAGTTTTTTCTCAGTAACCCTTTAGGTTAAAATAGTATACTTGTTTTATTATTTACCAGGGACTTATAAAGGGATGCAATTGATTTAGATTTCTATGCAGTTTTAATAATTAGAAGGCTTTACTTTTAATATTTTGGAGTGGGGGGAAAAACAACCCAGAACTCCTTTCTTTACATCTTTTCATTATTTCTTCCTCTATGTTTTAATCTTTAAAACTTTTTCTTTCTCTTTGATTCTTCTGTGAAATTTTGAAATGTTATATGCTTAACTTTTTTCCCATGTCCATTTTAAATCCTGGATGAGTTTCATGAGGTCAATGAAAATTATGTGGGAAAAAATGTAAATTCATTTTAGTGATTTTTAAAGGAAGTCCTTCTTAATTACTATATATATATATATATAATTTTTTCTTTTAGTTCTAGAAGTAGAACTATTTAGGTATCTCCCTCCCAGTATTAAATTATAGATTATAGTAATTCCTGATCAGAGATAAAAATGACAAGAAATATGGGTCAACAGTGTGTTCTCCCTCCATTGAAAAGATTAGGTTTATTGCTTAAGCAATAAGCTGAGCCTTCTTGTGTGGTCAATCAGGGTGTGGGTGCAATTTATGAGACAAACCCAGAAATAGGTTCTTGTTTTACTTTTGGAAATTTGCATGTTTTTCTCTGGTCATTAAGATTTTAACAAACGTTTCCTTAATGCTGTTTACAGGTGGTTGTTAAGTTTAAATTGCATGTCACTGATTAGATCATGCAGACATTTGTGCATGGAAGGGCAACAGACTGTTGCACTTAGCTCAGACTTGGGTGGAATAAAGAGGAACTTGGTGTTTTTCTTAATTTAAAAGACTTTCCTTAACGGAGAAAGATTATTATTCTGAAGCAAATTTTCAAACCATCTTGTTGACAGTTCTTTTAGTTTGGCTGATAACTAAAATGTCACAAGAAACACAATAAAACATCATTTACTTTAGTTTACTTTTAAAAGGACTTATTTTTATAGAACTTTGACATATTTATGGGGTTTTTCTTTTTTTAAGTACAAGAATAGTTAAAAAACTATTTGTCAGTAACCATTTGATACATCATTTCAATTGCTTTGTTCATAACAAATCTTTGATGTAAATAAATATGAATATTGAACCACAACAAATGCCTTGAGCAGTAAGCTTCGTGAATCATATAGCAGCTGTCATCATGAGTTGCAACACATTGACATACTGAGTAGCATGTTCATTGTGCCCAATCAAAACAGTATGTAATCCGTGAATGCACATGAGGATTTTCCAAATGAAGATTATTTACAAGTTGCATTTTGTGTCTTGGAAAGTTTCATAAGAAAAAACAGGTATCTGAAAAAAATGGAAATCTACATGTTGGTTTCAAATACAAAAATTATTTAAAATTGAATTAAAAACTTTGAGCATTGTATTTAGTAAATGTTATCAAACAACCAAAGTTTCATAGCTCAATGTTGATTAAAAAAGGTTTTCAATAAACTTTCTTGTTTATATTATTGTTTATACTTATCCTCTACTCTTTAAAAAATATTCCTTAAACTTATTTATCTTTAGAGGGGAAGGGAATAGGAAGAGAAATATCAATGTATGGTTGCCTCTCCAGCATTCCCTGCTGGGAACTGGCCTGCAACTCAGGCATGTGCTCTAACTGGGAATTGAACCACTGTCCTTTGGTTCACAGGCCCATGCTCAATCCACTGAGCTACACCAGCCAGGGCTCTCATCCTCTACTCTTGAAAGAATGTGAAGGGATTAGAAAAAAAACATACTGAAATATATGCAGGACCCATGGACATAAACACAATGGTGTGGGGGCTGACTGTGTGAATGAGGGGAGCTGAGGAGACAAATGGGGAAAATTGGAACAACCATAATAGCATAAATAATAAAAAAGGCTAAAATAAAAAAAATGAAGGTGTAGGAAATTAAAAACATATGAATGTGTCCAACAAGAGGAAATTACTAAATATATACTCCCTGGTGAAATAAATAAGAGTAAATGAAAGTGAGTATTGTAAAATGAGTTATTCCATGTGGAAACAAACATATTTTTGTCAGTCTGTTCCACAAGTGTTCATTAGTAGTCATTGAAATTGTGAACCAGACCAATTTAGACCTTTTTTTTAACCATGTTAAAACTGAGGCTTTTCAAGTACTCAGTCAGACTTGATACTATGAAAACAAAAGAATTACTTTGAATGCTACATAGGAAAACAAAGTTCCTCATGCAAAAAAAAATCGTTTTTCTAATAGGGCAAGCAATGCATTTTATGGTGCAGTGTTTTAATGTGCCTTTAAGTATGGAAATATGACAGCAGTGTTTCTTTTCATTATGGGGAGTGCAGAAAGCCTTTGTCTGTTGTTGATCCTAACTATAAGGGCTCATCTACAGTTGGAAAGATGTTAATATCATGTTACTGGAGCAGTTAGGTAGCTCTTACAAAGAAACACTGGCTATAGCACCAAATTTTTAAAAATGTTTTATTAATTTATTTTTAGAGACAGGAGAAGGGAAGGGGAAAGAGTGGGAGAGAAACATCAATGTGTGGTTGCCTCTCATGTGTCCCCTACTGGGGACCTGGCCTACAACCCAGGCATGTGCCCTGACTGGGAATCAAACCAGTGACCCTTTGCTTCACCAGCCAGGGTTGGTGCCACGAATAGCAGCAAATTTGTGGCAACAACTCCAGAATCCATGGCAGGGTTGCTGTGTGTGTGCAACCAATTAAATTATAGAGAATAAGAGGGATGGTGTGGAAGAGGTAGAAACCTCTTTAGAAGAAACACATTGATAGATACAGTGATGCTCTACAAGATTCAAATATATTTTTGTTTTTCATTATCACTTATTTACATTTCACTTATTAAAAAAACAATGCCCTGCTGTATGAAATAGTTATCTTTGTTTTGAAATAGCACAGTTATTATTCAGGTAAACATATTCAAGCTGATGGTACCTCTCATGGTAAGAGCTTATTTATCACAATGATTTTAATTTTGAAGGTGATTTTAATTCTGAACTGTTTAATGATAATTTGAATAATTACTAATAATTCTGATGGCTAACAAAATAAATTAAAAAAATAAGTAAGCAGGTGAAAATTATTTGAAAACATGAGGTCTGTCCAAAGTCCAACCATTGTTAATACAACAAGAATTATTTGCACAACATCTATGTAACCTGGCAGCCAAGGAGAATGTACTGGAATGTACATTCGTGAATATTGACAACTTCACTGTACTAGTCACTGGGGGCAGTAGGTGCTGTTGAGTGAGCATGTGTACTGTATGGTCATCACAGTCAAAGCGACTAAGTGAGTAGAGCAAGGAATCTGCATCACATTTTGCATTAAGTTTGACCATTCCTCTGTGGAAATTATTTGGATAATTCAGAAGGCTACAGTTATGGGTAGGTGGTGATTGGCAGCTTCATCATAAAAATGTGCCCACTCTCTTGAAGAGGTTTTTGGCAAAACATTAAATCACACAAGTGACTCAGCCCCCTCTACAGCCCACATTTGGCATCCTGTGACTTCTGGCTTTCCACAAAACTAAAATCATCTTTGAAAGGGAAGGGATTTCAGACGGTCAATGAGATTCAGGAAAATATGAGAGGTTCATTAATGGTAATTGAAAGAACCCTGTGAGGTCCCATGGTGCCTACTTTGAAGGGGTCTGAAGTGCCATTGTCCTGTGCACAGTGTTTCTTGGATATTGTATCATCTTCAACAAATGCCCTATTTTTTCATTTCACATGGCTGGATACTGCGCAGGTGTCATATACCCTATATCAGTGGTTCTAAACCTTTTTGGCACCCTCAGCCTGTTTTGTGGAAGACAATTTGTTCATGGACTGGGGTGTGATGGTTTCATAATGATTCAAGATAATTACATTTATTGTGCATTTTACTTCTACTATCATTACATTGTAATACATAATGAAATAATTATACAACTTACCACATGCCAGGGTTAGCATGTGGGCTTACCAAAACTGTGACTGAGACAAGTGTGCAGGGAAGGAAAGAGGCATGGATGGAAGTGGTAAGTAAAATAATGGACAGGCCATGTGCAGACTAAAATAAGTGTCAGACTCTGAGTTAAAGCCTGCCATCAGATGCAGTCATACGATTGATGTATATCAATTCACTTGCCACTATAAAGCCTGCTACCAGATGCAGCTTAATTGCCACTTGCCACTCTCTGATAGGGTTCTGATATAAGTCTGTAAGCAACTGATTTATTATGGTCTCTGGGCAGTCAAACCTTTCTGCTAATAGTAATCTGTATTTTCAGCCTCTCCACGGTACTGGCATCACCCCCTTAGCCCCATCTCAGATCATCAGGCATTAGACTCTCATAAGGATCATACAACTTAGATCCCTTGCATGCACCGTTCACAGTAGGTTTTGCACTCTTACAAAAATCTAGTGTACTGCTGCTGCTGATTTGTGAGGTGGACCTCAGGTGGTAATGGGAGTGATGGAGAAAGGTTATAAATACAGACAAAGTTTCACTCTCTTGCCTGCCACTCACTTCCTGCTGTGACTGGATTCCTAACAGAGCAAGGACTGGTACCAGTCTGTGGCCTGGGGGTTGGGGACCCCTGCGCTATATGAATGTTCACTTTCAAACCAGATATTTTGGTGTTGCATCAGCACACCCTAGATATACTTTGTGAGCTGTAAACTTAGTTTATCATACAATAGTGTTATGCAAGATTTAGCTTAGGTGGTTTTAACCTATAATAAAACTTATTTTCAACTTATGTTTGAAATTTAATACACAGTTTTAAAAAATATTTACAAATAAACAATGATTCTCAAATTCTTCTTCATGTGAATATATACTAAATTTCATTTTATAAACATAGAAATGAGAACTCAAAGAGTAGAAATGGCTTTTCCAGGGCCAAATTAGTATTTAAAAAAATAGAAATAGATCAGATGGAAAAAGTCAAGAACTAGAAAATTTCACTTATATGTGCTACCTAAACATGAAAGCAACAAAGGGCAAACAAACCTAGAAAAACTCGTAGACAAAGACAACAGTATGGTGGTTACCAGAGGGAATTGAGGTGAGGCAAGATATAGTAAAAGACTAAGGAGGTCAAATATATGCTGACAGAAGAATTTGGGTGAAGAACACACAATGCAATATACAGATGAGGTAGTATAGAATTGTACACTTGAAACCTATACAATTTTATTAAGCAATGCCACCACAATAAAATTAATAAAAATATTACATGTACATTTTAGCTAGGCCTTATAATGGTCTATGCAGTGATGAGTAGACATGTTGGTGCTGGTCTTAAAATGTTAGCATATCTTCCAGATGATGATGATTTACCCCACTAATTGGTTTCTTTTGAAACATACCACATAGGTGGAGGGGCATAAAAGAGAGGCCAAGAGGTCTTTTTTAACATGCAGGGTGGTTGAATCCCCACTTTCTAAAAAAATAGAACTCAGATTAGACATTTGGATATCTTAGACCAGTGCTCTGTTCTATTGCTAATACTGCCTCTTACACCAGAAGTTATATTTTAATTCTTTACCATTTCCTTCATTTAAAAATACATATACTTAAAATCAAGTTATTGAAAATAATTGGACTTTGTACTTTTAGGGAAAGAGGGATAATAGAATGTGTTGACTCCAAGCAGGAAGTAGTGCCAACTAAAAGAGGCAGGGAATACTCTATCAAACATAACAGAAAATATTTGTAAAATATTTTCACAGGAAAAATATCACTAGGTTCAGATACTATCTATATCACTTCTAGTCCAGAATTCAGTCATAGAAAACAAAAACTGAAGGAGAAATGCCTAAACGAATATAAAAATGGTTGTATTGCTCTAAAGAAATACACATCTGATTCATTCAGAGAGATGTTCAAATTTTATAAAATACATATTAGTTAATAATGCAACAGATGTAGATGGCTGCCTTATTTTAAATTCTTATTTAGAAATATTCAGTAAGAAGTTTGAAATTTCAAAAATGATGATGAATCAAGTACAATATCAAAATACTTTTCAGAACTTTAAATGATTGCCAAAATGAAAGAATACTAAAACTTGAAAATACAAAAACATACCCTAACATTGATTAGTCCTTGACAGTTTTGGTTTCCATGCTGATACAACTCTTTTCATACATATTTGTTATTGAAATGCCAGAAATTCACCCATTTCTATCAAAGAATGCTACTTTAGCACTTAATTAAAGTTGATTTTTTTTATGTCAGAGCATTTTAAACAGATTCCTCTATCACTAAAAATGGAGATGGCATTGCAGTCACTCACTTATAAGCACTTTATTTTATACATGACTTCTAAAAAGTATCTCTGAATTTTAAAACGTGAAGAAAATTTTGCTTCCTTTTTTTCTTCATTCAGTACCACAATACTTCCAGCTAACTTTCAGTGTTGCATAACAGACATTGCATAAAGCACACAATCTTCAACTTCATTAATACAGTGTTATAAAGGAGAATACGTACACCCCACCTTTGCCAGTAATCAGGGTACAATGAAGTTATTCCCTGGTACTAAATTAATAAATTAAAAATTAAAATACTTAATTTTCACCTCATTTACTATCTCTTTAAAGTTGCCTAATGTTCCTTCATATCTGAAGAGAGATTCTAGACTTTCATTTACTAATGTCCTTTTTCTTAAAAATAGAGCCCAAATTCCCTGCCTGGTATGGCTCAGTGGATTGAGCGCTAGCCTGTGAACCAAAGGGTTGCTCGTTGGATTCCCAGTGAGGGCACAGGCCTGGGCTGTGGGCCAGGTAGATCCCCAGTAGAGGGCACTTGAAAGGCACCCAAACATTGAAAAATACATTGAGGTAATTTTTACTAACTTGTCTTTGTTGGAACACAACTATAATAATGAATTTAAGAAATGAATGAAGACATGGTAAGTTTAAAAAGTTCATCTACGCCCTGCTGTTTAGTTCAGTTGGTTAGTGTCATCCCCATATGCCAAGGTTGTGGGTTCGATCTCTCATCAGGGCACATACAAGAATCAACTAATGAATGCATAAATAAGTGAAACAATAAATCAGCCCCTCTCCCCCTTCCTCTCTATATAAAATAATTAAACAATAATAAAAAGTTTATTCACAAATAAGACACATTTAAAAGCCCTGAAGGTAATAAGAACTATATGAATTAAAAACATACTAGAAGCCCTGGCTGGTGTAGCTCAATGGATTGAGCACAGGCCTGCAAACCAAAAGATTGCAGTTCGATTCCCCGTCAGGGTACATGTTTGGGTTGCAGGCCAGTTCCCAGCAGGGGCCAGTTTCCAGCAGGGGATGCACCAGAAGCAACCACACATTGATATTTCTCTCCTTCTCTCCTTCCCTTCTAAAGATAAATTAATAAAATAAAAATAAAAATAAACCATTATAAATTAAAAAAACATACAAGAACCTCAAAAAGAGAAAATTGATTTTGATTTTTAGGTTCAGTTGTTGATGTTTGTAAGTTTGTTGTCATTTTATTGTCCATAGTTTTTATCTTCTTTTTCTTAAATCCCTTTAACATTTCATATATCAGGGCTTGCTGATGAGGAACTTTTTTAACTTAACCTTATCCGAGAAGCACTTTCCTGCCCTTCTATTCTAAATGATAGCTTTGCTGGGTAGAGTAATTTTGGATGTAGGTCCTTGCCTTTCGTGACTTTGAATACTTTTTTCCAGCCCTTTCAAACTAAGCAAAGAGCTAGAACAGGAACAGAATCACAGAAGTGTAGATCATGTGGAAAGTTATCAGTGGGTAGGGGGGGAGGGGAGGAATGGGGATAAAGGTTCAGGAAATAAGCATAATTGGTAGGTACAAAATAGATAGGGGGAGGTTAAGAACATTACAGAAAATGGAGAAGCCAAATAACTTATAGGTATGACCCATAGATATGAGCTAAGAAGGGTAATGATGGTGGGAGGGGGGTGCAGGGTGGAGGGGAATAAAGGTGAGGAAAAAGATGGGACAACTATAATGGCACAATCAATAAAATATACTTGAAAAAATCATAGGACTTAAAATGAGTTAACTTTATTGAATGTAAATTGTGTTACAAGAAAGCTGATTTTTGAATGCAAGGTAAAAGTCTAAAGTATCATTCAGAAAACTAAAGTGGACATGGAGTAGTTTGAATACTTCTATTTTCTACTAAGGTGTGATGTTCAGTTGCATTCATTTATCTTCCTAGGAGGAGAAGTGAGGAAGCCTCAGAGAGTAGCACAATGAAATAGTTTTGGTTGGTTTCCTTAATATCCTCTGGGCATTTATCCATGAAACTGCCAGCTTAACTGTTACAAGTATTTAGTTTGTTTTTATTTTTGTTTTGTACAAATAAGCCTTCATTATGGCTAAAAATTAAAGAATGAGAAGGGAAAGTTTTCAAATTCTGCTTATAAAAGAGCACACTTTATCTCAATTTAAATTATTCTTCCATTGTCATTTATTTAGGAAATATTTTCTTCTTGTTGACATGCAACAATTTTCTCTATGAAACAAAATTCTTTGATTGGTATGATTATAAAGAAGGAAATTGCCCTGGCTGGTGTAGCTCAGTGGATTGAATATGGGCCTGTGAAGCAAAGGGTTGCTGGTTCGATTCCCAGTCAGGGTACATGCCTGGGTTACAGGCCAGGTCCCTAGTAGGGGACACATGAGAGGCAACCACACATTGAAAGAGTTTCCCACTCTTTCTCCTTCCTTTCCCCTCTCTCTAAAAACAAATAAATAAAATATTTAAAAAAGAATGAAATTTTTGTGGAGTCCTGTACACATTCCACTATGGTCTAGAGACTTTGCAGCTTTTACTAGTGGTCCCGAATTAAATGAGCAGAATGGAATATTCAGAAATAATGAAGGGTATTGGAAAAAATAACCACCTTAGAATCTCTGTTATAAATCACATGTGTATAATTCAAAATAACATATTTATTTAATATAAATCAGAAATATATTAAAGTAAATAAAAATTATAAAAAGAATTTGAAATGCTATACCAAAAACAACAAAGTTTGGCACGTTTTCTTAAAATTTTTTTTATTTATAAATGCAAACTTGGGTGTGTTCCATATATTGTGATAATTTCTCATTTAATAATATTCTAAGTCCACACACTAAAAAAACACCAGTAAAGGTCAATAATTAAATATTTTTAAGCAAATATTTATTCTTTTGATTTGAAAACTTCATAAAAATATTTATGTAACATTATTAGTGAACCTAAAACATATAGAAATGTAATATCATTAACAATAACAGTGCAAATTGTTTGAAGGAACAAAGATGTAAAAGAAAAAAAATGGTTCCAAACAATAACTTGAGTCTTCAGGTCAAATGGAGAGAACAAGAAGGCTCATAGACTGAACTACAAGTATGTACTTGCTCTTTGTTTTTCAATCACTTTTTAATAAACAAAATTACATAAAGTAATAAATATTATAATATTTCTTGTGTTTGTAGTATATATAAATATGAGATGTATAATAATAACAACACAAACAGTGAGAGGGAATAGAGCTATAGAAAATTAATATTTTTATATCACACTGGAATTAAGTTAATGTAGATAAAAAGAAGACAAATTAAGTGTATGTTAGAAACCCTAGAGGACCCACTAAGAAAATAACTGAAAGCATGTAGCTTAAAAATTGCTAATAAATTAAAGTATTATACAAGAAAGTGTTCAATTAATGCACTTAATGACTTCTGAATAATTGCTTTCATGAAGGGTCTATGTGTGGCACGCTTTCTAAGGTCGTATATATCAAAAGCTATTTTTATTGACTTAACACACTTTAGCTCAAATATTTTTCTTTAAACTTATTATGTATTTTTTTCATGCATTGTTACTAGATGTTATAAAGCAAAAGACTTTCTGTTTCCTCATGAAAACTGTCATTTATTCCTTTTGAGATATTGGAGAGATTATTTTTGTTAGAAATTTGATGCTTGCATAATGTTTACCTATAAACTATAACATGCCATCAGGGTATTTTGCCTGAGTCTGCAAAGAAGATCTTGTGTTCCAGTACTATACATCCAGTACTATAGTTTTCTGATTTGTTTGCTTGTAAGAGACCATTTTGCGTGGTGTGGGCCCAGCTCCCACTCAGAGACACACAGGACCCACGTCCATGAATAGGTTCTCCTGCAGGGAATCAGGCCTGCAATGTACCTAGGCTGTTTTGAGTCTTGCTTTTTGCTAAAAAACTCCCTCACCCAGATTTGTGGCAAACATTTACTGCAAAATAACTTTCTAAAATTCATGCTAAACCTTCCTAGGACCAATGTAACTGGTCCAATCACATTTCCTTTTTCATTTGCTAATATCCTTCATCTGTAATGTGATTAGCAGCATTGGTTCCATTGTTTTCTGTAAAAGGTAACCACCTAAAACACCCGTGCATAGTAAATGAGGACCATCCTGTAATGTGCGGAGAAACCCAATAAAGGCCGGTCATAGCAAGGGCCAAGGCTTTTGCTTCCCTTGAGAGAAAAAGTCATGCTGTCCTTTTCCCCCACTGGACTGGGTAGTCCATGTGAATGTCTCATTTCATCCATAATAACTGGAACATTGCAAGTCATTGTCTGCATCATTTGCTTTTATCAGTTTGTTTCCTGACATTATAATAATTACTGCCTCATTTTAGTTCTGATTTTTTGTAACACATAACATTTACTTATTTACTCGGTTCACATATGCATGTAGTATATGCATAGGCTTTTATATTTTATCATTTTAATGTCTTAGTCTTTTCCCTGTGTATTTGTCTGGCACATCCTTGTTCAATTTTCTGCAGTATCTGCTTTTAATCTTTACTACATTTAATGACAATTTACATTTTCAAAATTCATTTAACCTTCCAGTCCTAATTTTCTATACATATCTTTTTTCAGCCTGTTGTAATGCTTCCTTTCTTCTCATCTTGATCTTTGTGGTCACATCTTTTGTATGTTTAGGCTGCTGACTTAGAGAACAGATTTTACTCTACTTAGCTTACACGGAAATGAAGGTACTGCAGGGTGCATGGCTTATCAAACTGCCAGAATATCCGAAGAAACAAATTGCAGGTTGAAATTTTAGGACTGAGTCCTATACCCACACTGCAAAACCTAGTTGCCAGGGAGATGATACTCCCTCTTTGATGAGAAAGCTGTTTTGTAATGTGGAAGATGGTGGCTGTAGGCTCCAGAACTGTGCAGCCACAATAATAATCCAAAACCCTTGTGATCAATCACTAAAGAACCACCATCAGAAAATCACCTTGTGGAAAAAGGCAGTGAGATAGGTAGGAGTAGAGTCTACTTACCACTGTGCACAGGGGAAACACCTAGCTGATCTTCTGAGGAACAGAATGAACAGCCAACAGTATCCTAGCATATATGAAGATTTGAGACCAAAAATTGTAGAGGACATTGAAAAATCAGATGGTAAGGAGAGTGCTTCAGGACAATAAGGTCCCTGGGACCAACTTGGGGACCAGGGCATCTGCAGCTCCAAGCCTGGTACCCACCAGGGTCTGCTGAAGCTTTCTTAGGAGAGAGCCATGTCAACAGTTCCCTCCTCTGCTTGAGTAGCACCAGGAGGGACCTGGATGCTTGAAGTCACAGGGGGAGAATAGGGATGAAGTGACAAATACATAGGGGCAATGTGCACCCACTGAAATTGTGGATACCTGCTGGGGAAAGTTGGGCCATGATGGATCCTGACTCATCAGTCCTCGGGCTGGTTGGAGAGTTGGGCTGTGTGAGAGTCTGGGTGTTTGGAGCAGCAGGCTTGAGAAGGAGAAAATTTTCAAAAAGAAAAGGAGAAAAAGAGGCACTCAGTGGCTGTTTGCAGAATTCTCCTACAGCAGCAGCACCCCACCATCACCCCACTGCGCCTCCTGCGCCCCTACCCCTGTGCAGTTGTAGCAGCTGCACTCTGGCTATGGCAGCAGAGGCCACTTGCTCACACCCACAGCCCTGGGGACTGTGTGCACTTAAAACCTTGGACCAGTGGCTGTCCATCCTGCCCCAGCAGTGGAGGCTGAGTGCTCACACTCAGAGCCCTGTGGATGGCACACACCTGACCCTGAGGCCTGGTTGCTGCCCATCCCTCCCCAGTAGCAGAGGCTGAGTGCTCATACTAGTAGTCCCAGGATGCAGTGCATCTGACTCCACGGCCCAGAGGCACCAGCACCCAGCTCCTGGGCCCCTGGGGAAGCAGCAGAGGAGACAGGTGCCAGCATATGCAGTGGCAGCCACTCTGGCCCTGCTTCCCTGTAAGGCTGATTGGCTCTCTAAGAGGAAGGCAGAGATGCCCCCTCAGAGAAGAGCTGCAGGGCTCAGGGAGTCAGCAATCCTCAGAAAGACTTAACTCAGTGCGGGGGTGGGCTGAACTACCCTGAAGAGACTCTGAGAGTCCCTAGCATCTAGGACAGCAAAGAGCAAGAAGGTGGTGTGTGGGTTGCCCCTAATTGGTACAGCTCAGGGACAGAGCAACTGGTGGACTGAAGTCATATACTGATCACAGAAGGGCACTGGGGGCTGGCAGTGAACTGAGGAAGAGCTGATTGGAGGCTGGGAAATTGCAAAGAGTGTGGCTCAAGAAGGGAGAAAAGCAAAACCAATCATCCCTCAGCCTGCTGCAGCCAGGAAGAGCAGCAGAACTGGCTTGGCCTGTTTGAAACCAGCAGGAGGCTCTTTTTAAATTTTTTTTATTAAATTCATTCTTCCTTTCTTTTCTTCTTTTTTTTTATTCCTTCTTTTTTCTTTCTTTTCTTTTTTATTCTTTTTTCTTTCCTTTCTTTTTATCCCCACAAGTGAGACAATAAAACCTGGAGTTCTGAAAGGACCAGAGTAGAACCTAAAGCGGTCATCCTAACAACTGAGACAGTCAGACAAATTTCACTTTGTTACTCCAGAGAACTCACAATTTATTTTTATTTGTATTATTATTTTCATTATTCTGACATCTTTTATTTTATTAGTGTTTTGTGTTTCTCTTCTTTCTGTTTATCTTCTTTGCTTGGTTTATTAATATGCATTGTTTGCCTGGTTTCCTTTGTTTTCTCTTT
Organism: Artibeus jamaicensis; assembly: GCF_021234435.1. Lineage (NCBI taxonomy): Eukaryota > Metazoa > Chordata > Mammalia > Chiroptera > Phyllostomidae > Artibeus > Artibeus jamaicensis. The sequence continues at coordinate 3,270,260 of NW_026521717.1, forward strand.
CAGTATATTATTACTTTTCCATCTTTCAATTCACTTGTGTTACAATAGCACACTACTCCAGGTCTTGCACTTCCTATTCTTGTAATTCAGATCACATTGATTCTGTCATATGATTGTTGCTCCATTAATATTCTAAATAATTGCTGTTCCATACAGTTGTAAATACCACGCAGCATCCCTCTAGTATCTTAGCTCACTTCACTGTTTCTAGAACTTTATTACTATTGTGGTTAACTTTATTCTCTCACATACTACAACTATTTTTTATTCTTTACTCTCATGTTACCTCATAATCTGACCTCCCACAAGCTAACTGTTTTAGATCCAACTCACAATCCTTCCCCCCTAAGAGACTTATCTTTTTTACACCCTTTCTAAAAAGTAGCTGGTTTTGTGAAATATGATGGTTAACACTACACATATACGAAGGATCTCCTATCTCTTCTCTATGGGTTGGTACTTTAAATACTATAGAATACACTCCTGCTGACTTAAACCATTTTGCCTTCCCCCTCCAACTGATCGCAAAAAAAAAGTAAGTGGGAGCCGTGAACACCAGTATACCTTCTCCAAAAGGAAACTCACCAGCAAAGGAACCACCAACAGATAACAATGGAAGAAGGTGAAGAAGGGAGTGGAAGCCACACTAATCTCAACCTAGGACCAATCTGGAAATGCAACTAAGTGGTGCAGAAATTACCTAGAACAAACGGCAGAGCAAGAGTGAGAGAGAAGCCTCAAAACCTTGTACACACAGGATAACCAGCTTTAACACAACATGTCCACACTTGCACAAGAGAATACAAGATGTGGTGGATAGAGTGACTTTCAGTTAACCAGCTGGAGGGAAGGACCCACCAAACTAAGACTTCCAAAAAATCAAAACCCAAAGACATACAAAAAGCCAACATAAATGACAGCCCAAGACCAGCAAGCTCAGGAGATCAAGGAAACTTTACTACTGAATCTCACAGGTCTTTTACCATAGAAGTTCACACCATAAATCCAGGGAGTCAGAACAGATCAATTGAACAAACAGGCTAACAAGAAGCATCTCACAGAAATGGGAAGACAAAGAAACAATCCCCAAATCAAAGAAAAGGAGGAGGTCTCAGAAAGAGTGCTAAATGACACAGAGGAAAGTTCACTATCAGATATTGAGTTCAAAGCAATGGTTTTAAGGAAGCTCAATGAGCTCACAGAGGCTTACCAAAAACTACAGGGAAACAACAATGAACTCACTGAAATCTATATCAACATGAAAAAGGAAATAGAAACTATCAACAAGGGCAAAGAGGAAATGAAGAATACAATTTCTGACTGAAGAACAGAGTAGACAGAATCAAAAGCGGGCTAGATGAAGGAGAGGACCAGATCAGTGAGCTGGAGGACAAGGTATGAAAAAACACCCAGGACTTCCGCCAAGATGGAGGTATAGGTGGATGTGCCGTGCCTTCTCACACAACCAAGTTTAGGGACAACTAAATATTAGCAACAGAAAACACAGCCAGAACACGGAAAATTGAACTTTTCGGAAGTCCATTAACAACAAATTCTTCAGCCTGACTGGTAAGGGGCAAAACCAGCGGCTGGTGAGGGGTTGCACAGGAGGACTGGGTCAGACGGACTCAGGCGCGGAATCCAGACACGCGGAATCCAGGTGCAGGGTTGGACCTAGTGAGCGACCAAGCAAGCCACCAGGTGAGCGACTGCGGGGAAGCGGTGCTGCATGTTGACTGTGGTCGCCTATTTGTACGCAAGCGGACGGGTGAGGGAGAGGGCGGTTGGACCAGGGCCCGGTGTCCCCGCGGCAAGCGGCAGTAGAGGGCGCCCCCATTTCCCCGCTCTGACCACACCCCCACATACAGCATCACAGCCCAGCCACCTGGGAGTCCAAGGCACCTCTCCTCACACTTAAAGGGCCAGAACAGACCAAAAATGTGGCAAGTTCTCAAAGCCCCAGAGGCCATAGATCTAAGCAATGAAGAAATAGCAAAACTCACAGACGCACAGTTTAAAACACTGGTCATCAGGATCCTCACAGAACTGGTTGATTATAGCCACAAATTAAAGAAACATATGAAGGCGAAACTAATTGCAATGAATGGAATTGCACAGGAAACCGATAGCGATGAAAAGGAAACTGGGACTCAAATCAATGGAGTGCACCAGAAGAAAGCAAATAATGGCCAAACAGAAAAGAGTCAGGAAGCAAGAATTCAAAGAAATGAGGAGAGTCTTAGGAACCTCCAGGACATCTTTAAATGCTCCAACATCCAAATTATAGGGGTGCCAGAAGGGGGAAAGGCACAGCCACCAGTGGAAAAGTTATTTGAACAAATAATAAAGGAAATTTTCCCCAATCTGGCAAAGGAAATAGACTTCCAGGAAATCCAGGAAGCTCAGAGAGTACCAAAAAAGTTGGACCCAAGAAGCAACACATAATTATATTAGCCAAAATGAAAATGAAGGAGAGAATCCTAGAAGCAGCAAGAGCTAAGGGGACAGTCACCTACAAAGGAGTCTCCATCAGACTGTCAGCAGATTTCTCAAAAGAGACCTTACAGGCAAGAAGGGGCTGGAAAGAAGTATTCCAAGTCATGAAAGCCAAAGACCTACAACCAAGATTGCTCTATCCAGCAAAACTTTCATTTAGAATGGAAGGACAGATAAGGTGCTTCTCAGATAAGATCAAATTCAAGGAGTTCATCATCACCAAGCCCTTATTCTATGAAATGTTAAAGGGACTTATCTAAGAAAAAGAAGTCAAAGAAACATGAACAGTGAAAGGACAACAAACTCACAGTTATTAACAACCACACCTAAAACGAAAGCAAACTAAAAGGAAAGCTAGATCAGGAGTGGAAACATAGAAATGAAGATCTCAAGGAGGTCTTAGCAACAGGGGAGTGGGAGGAGGAGAAGGGGGGAGAAGGTACAGAAAATAAGTAGCATAGACAGTAGATAGAAAATAGATGGGGGGCAAGAATAGCATGGGAAATATAGAATCTAAAGGACTTGAGACACATGGTCATAAACTAAAGGGGGGTAATGGTGGGGATGGGGGGGTAGGGTGGAGGGGAATGAAGGGGGGAATAGAACAACTGTAACAGCATAAACAATTAAAAAAATTTAAAAAAATAAAAAAAATAAATAAAAGAAAGGCTTAAAAATGCAAAAAAAAAAAATAAAAAAAACACCCAGAAAGAGCAACAAAAGAAAGAGAGTCTCAGAAACAGTGAAGAGGGGTTAAGGGAAGTTCAGGACAATGTGAAAAAGAATAATATCCATATAATAGGAATAACAGAAGGAGAAGAAGAGCAAGGGATAGAAATCCTGTTTGAAAAGTAATGATATAAAACTTCCCTAATTTGATGAGAGAAAAAGTCACACAAATCCAGAAAACACAGAGAGTCCTAATTTAAAGAAACCCAAAGAGGACTTCAAGACACATCATAATTAAAATGGCAAAATTCCAAGGCAGAGAGAAACATGAAGGCAATAAGGGAAAAACAGAAAGTAACATACAAGGGAGACCTGATAAGACTAGCACCCGACTTCTCAATGGAAATGCTCCAAGCCTGAAGGGAACAGCAAGAAATATTCTAAGTAATGAAAACCAGAGGTCTGCAACTACGACTACTTTATTCAGCAAGGATCCCACCTAAAATGGAAGGCCAGATGAGGAGCTTCCTGGATAAAGGAAGCCTCAAAGAATATACCTCCTCCAAACCAGTTCTGCAAAAGGTGCTAACGGGTCTGCTTTAAGAATAGGAAGAAAAGCAGTGGGAGAGAGAGGCACACAGGTACCAAAAATAGCAAGGAATAAGTACCTATCAACACTAAACTTAACTGTAAATGTATTAAATGTGACAATCAAAAGACATAGAATAGTGGAATGGATAAGAGATCGTGACCCACACATATGCTGCCTATAAGAGACCAACCTCAGGACAAAAGACCCACACAGACTGAAAGTGAAGGGCTAGAAATAAATATTCCAAGCAAATGAACAGGGAAAAAAAGTCCAGGGAAGCAAGACTCGTCAAACAAAATAGAATTTTTTAAAAAGAGCCATGAAAAGAGACCCAGAAGGTCACTTCATAATAATCAAGGGACTAATCCATCAAGAAGACATAAACATTGTAAATATACATGAACCCAACATAGAAGCACCCAAATACATAACGATATTCTTGGAGGACTTCAGGAAAGATATTGATAACAAAACAATTATAGTAGGGGACTTTAAAACCCCACTGTCAAAAAAATGGACAGATCTTCCAAACAAAATATCGACAAAGATATTCTAGCATTGAACAATGCCCTAAATGAAATGGACTTAACTGATATATATATAGAGAGAGACCTACATCCTAAAGAAGCAAAATACACATTCTTTTAAAATGCACATGGAACATTTTCAGACAGAACACATGATAGGACACAAAACAAGCCTCAACAAAATCAAGAAAATTAAAATCATATCAAGCACTTTCTTTACCCACAAGGGACTAAAACTAGAAACTCCCAAGACACTCAAACTCATAGAGACTGAAGAGCATACTATTAAACAATGAATGTGTCAACAATAAGATTAAGGAAAAAATTAAAAAGTTTCTGAAAACAAATCGAAATGAACTCACAACAATTCAAAACTTACAAGACAGAGTAAAGGCAGTCCTGACAGAGAAGTTCATAGAGATATGGGGCAGTTCAGGGCTACCTAAAAAAGATAGAAGCATTGCAAATTAAAAAAAAAACCTAACCCTACTCCTATAAGAACTTGAGGGACAACAACAAAGACAGCCCAGAGCAAGTAGAAGAAAGGAAATAATCAAGATCATAGCAGAATTAAATGACATAGAGTCTAAAAGCACAATTCTAAGGATCAATGAATCCAGGAGCTGGTTATTTGAAAAGATAAACAAAATCAACAAGCCTTTAAGCAGACTCATCAAGAAAAAAAAGAGAAAGGACCAAAATAAACACAATCACAAATGAAAGAGGAGATTACAACTAATAAAACAGAAATGCAAAGGATTGTAAGAAATTACTACAAAAAACTATATGTCAAGAAATTTGAAAACCTAGGTGAAGTAAACAAATTTCTAGAAAAATAGTCTTCCAAGACTCAATGTAGAAGAAGGAGAAAGCCTGAACATATCAATAAAAGCTGATGAAATTGAAGCAATAGTCAAAAGCATACAACACAGAAAAGCCCTGGACCAGATGGTTTCACAGGAGGATTTTACAAAACATTTAAGGAAAAGCTAACCCCCACCCTTCACAGATTATTCCGAAACATCCAAGAAGGTGGAAGACTCCCAAACTCTTTTTTATGAAGTCAGCATCATCCTAATCCAAACACTAGATAAAAACATAACAAAGAAAGAAAACTTCAGGCCAATATTGCTAATGAACATAGACACTAAAATCCTTAAAAAATATTAGCAAACACATCCAGCAATATGTTAAAAAGATCATACACCATGATCAAGTGGGATTCATGCCAGGGATGCAAGGATGGTATTTGCAAATCAATAAACATAATACATCACATAAACAAAATGGAAAGCAAAAATCACATAATCATATCAATAAATGAGGAAAATGCATTTGATTAGGTACAGCAGCCATTTATGATAAAAATATTTAGCAAAGTAGAAATAGAGGGAGTTTTCCTCAACATAATAAAGGCCATATATGTGAGACCCAGAGCCAACATCATACTTCATGGGCAATAACTTAGAGGTTTCCCACTAAAATCAGGAACAGGACAAGAATGTCTGATTTTACCACTCCTATTCAACATAGTACTGGAAGTCCTAGCCACAGCAATCAGACAAGAGAAAGCAATAAAAGGCATGCAAATTGAAAGGAGAAAGTAAAACTGACATTGTCTTCAGATGACACAATAGTGTACCTAGAAAAACCTATACACTCCATGAAAAACTACTTGAGTAATAAATGAATTTGGCAAGACAGTGGGATACAAAGTCAATATCCAGAAATCAAAGGCATTTTTGTATAGTGACAATGAAACAGCAGAAGTAGAAATCAAGAAAAAAATCCCATTCCATATAGCAGAAAAAAATTGGGAATAAACCTAACCAAGGAGGTAAAAGACCTGTACTCAGAAAACTATACAATATTGAAGAAAGAAATTAAGGAATATACAAATAAATTGAAGCATATACTCTGTTCATGGATTAGAAGAATTAACATCATCAAAATATCCATAATACCCAAAGTGATTTATAGATTCAACACAATCCATATTAAGTACCAATGACATATTTTACAGATATAGAATAAACATTAAAAAATTTCTATGGAACCATAAACAACCCTGAATAGGAGCAGCAATTTTGAGAAATAAGAACAAAGTAGGAGTGATTACAACACCTGATATCAAACTGTATTACAAGGCCACTGTAATCAAACAGCCTGATACTGGCATAAAAACAAGCACATAGACCAGTGGAACAGAACAGAGAGCCCAGAAATCAACCCAACTCTCTACAGTCAATTAATATTTGACAAAGGGGGCAGTAACATAAAATGGAGTAAAGATATCCTCTTCAACAAATGGTGTTGGGAGAACTGGATAGCTATGCACACAAAAAAAATGAAACTTGAGCACCAACTTACACCATACATCAAAATAAATTCAAGGTGGATAAAAGACTTAAATATAAGCCGTGACACCATTAAAGTCCTAGAGGAAAAGATTGGAAGGAAAATCTTAGACATTCTATCAGCAACATCTTCTCTGATATGTCCCCTAAAGCAAGGGACGTAAAGAAAAGAATAAACAAATGGGACTTCATCAAATTAAAAAGCTTCTGCATGGCTAAAGAAAACATCATAAAAATGAAAATAAAACCACCTATATGGGAAAACATATTTGCCAATGATACCTTGGACAAGGGTTTGATCTCCAAAATATATAAAAAACTCAGGTGACTGCACTTCAGGAATACAAAAAACCCAATTAAAAAATGGGCAAAAATCTTGAAAAGACACTACTCTAAGAAGGACATAAAGAAGGCTCCAAGACATATGGAAAGATGCTAAACAATACCAGTCATCAGAGAGAAGCAAATTAAAACCACTATGAGATACCACTTTACACTGGTCAGAATGGCCATCATAAACAATTCAACAAACAAGTGTTGAAGAGGATGTGGAGAAAAGGGAACCCTAGTGCACTATTGGTGGGAATGCAGACTGGTGCAGCCCCTGTGGAAAACAGTATGGAATTTTCTCAGAAAACTAAAAATGGAACTGTCTTTTAACCAAGCAGTTCCACTGTTGGGATTATATCCTAAGAGCCCTGAAACACCAATCCAAAAGAACCTACACACCCCAACATTTATAGCAGCACAATTTACAATAGGCAGTTGCTGAAAGCAATCTAAGCTCCCATCAGTAAATTAGTGGATAAAAAAACTGTGGTATATTTACACAGTGAAATACTATTCAGCCAAGAGAAAAAGGAGCTTCTACCCTTTCCAACAGCATGGATGGAACTGGAGATTATTATGCTAAGTGAAATAAGCCAAACAGTGAGAGACAATACAATATAATCTCAACTTTAACAGGAACATAATCAACAAAAGAAAAAAAACAAACAAAATATAACCAGAGACACTGGAATTAAGAAGACTAACAATAACCAGAGTTGAGGAGGGAAGGGACAATGGGGGGAAGGGTTTTTAGGAACTACTATAAAGGACACATGGACAAAACCAAGGGGGAGTGTAGAAGCAAAGGAGGGAGGTGGTTTTGGCTGGGCTGGGAGTAGTGGTGGGCAGGAAATACAGACAACTGTAATTAAACAACAATGAAATAATTTTTAAAAAAGATAATAAAAAGAATAATAATTTGGCCTACACTAAAATAAAATTTTTTTAAAAGGAAAATCACTTTGCTATCTGTTCCAAACCAATACTATTCCTGTTGCAATCTGTATAGCAAAACAGTTGCCACAATCCTACCTTGACATCCATGAATTTGGTGACCAGGCACTGGGTGGGATCTTTATTAATGGTACATCAGATAAGAAATCAGATACATCTTTGATCATGATTATTAATAGAAACATAAAAATCCTGCTTTTAAATATTAAATTTTATTTATTCATTTATTTTCAAAGAGAGGGAAAAAGAGGGAAAGAAACATTGTCATGTGAGAGATACATAGATCTATTACCTCTCACATGCCCCTAACTGGAGAACTGGGCTGCAACCCATGCATGAGCCCTGACTGGGAATGGAACTAATGACCTTTCACTTCGCAGGCCAGCACTCAACTCACTGAGCCACACCAGCCAGGCTAAACTGCAGATTCTTTTTTAAAAAATATTTTAAATTGATTATGCTATTACAGTTTTCACAATTTTCCTTCTCCGTTTATGCCCCCTTTAACCTGCCCTCCAACCTTCCAGCATCCCCACCCCCTTAGTTCAAGTCCATGGGTTATACATACAAGTTCTTTGAGTCCTCTGTTTTCTATACCACTTTTTTACCTTTGCCTGTCTATTTTATGCCTAATTATGCTTCTTCTTCCCTGTACCTTTCTCTCTTCCTCCTCCCCAGCATTTCTCTCTTCCTCCTCCCCACTGAACTCCATTTGTGTGATGTCCATTTCTCTGACTCTGTTCCTGTTCTGGTTGTTTGCTTAGTTTTTGTTTTCATTGTTCATCTTTTCTTTTAGGTTCATTTGTTAGTAGTTGTGAGTTTGTTGTCATTTTACTGTTCATATTTTTGACATTATTTTTCTTAGATAAATCCCTTTAACATTTCATATAATGATGCCGTGGTGATGATGAACTCCTTGAACTTGACCTTATCTGGGGAGCACTTTATCTGCCCTTCCATTCTAAATGAAAGCTTTTCTGGATAGAGTAATCTTGGATGTAGGTCCTTGCCTTTCATGACTTGGAATACTTCTTTCCAGCCCCTTCTTTACTGTAAAATTTCTTTTGAGAAATCAGATGATAGCCTTATGGGCACTCTTTTGTAGGTAACTGTCTCCTTTTATCTTGCTGCTTTTAGGATTTTTTCTTTGTCTTTAATCTTGGGTAACTTAATGATGATGTGCCTTGATGTGTTCATTTTGGGTCCAACTTATTTGGGACTCTCTGCGCTTCCTGGACTTCCTGGAAGTCTATTTCCTTCCCCAGATTGGGGAAGTTTTCCTTCATTGTTTGTTCAAATAAGTTTTCAATTTCTTGCTGTTGTTCTTGCCCTTCTGGAACCCCTATAATTCAGATGCTGGAATGTTTCAGGTTGTCCCAGAGGATCCTTTCTCTTTTCCTTTTTTTAATTCTTGTTTCTTCTTTCTGATCTAGTTGGATGTTTATTTCTTTCTTTTGTTCCAAATTGTTGCTTTGAATCTCAGTTTCCTTCTTGTCCCTATTGGTTCCCTGAATATTTTGCTTTATTTCATTTTGGGTATCTTTAATTTGTTCTTTCATTTTTTTGACCAAGGTCAATCAGATAGGTTGAGTATTCTGTGAGAATTTAGATTACCAGGGCTTTAAATTCTCCATCATATAGGTCGGCAATCTCATCACTTAGTTCTGAGGTTTTGCTGTGTTCTTTCATTTGGGCCATATTTCTTTGTCTTGGCACACCTGATAAGTTGTAAGGGACAGGGCCTTAGGTATTCACCTGGGCAGGGTAATCCTCTTTGCTGCCCTGCCTGTGGGGGAGAGGCCAAAAAGGGAAGAGCACAGCTTGCCTGCTTGTCTCAAGTGCACTTTCCAACAGACTCTTGTGTCAAACTAGAAGTATCTCCCACCGCAGCAACCTCAGCTTTAGCCCACAGTTAACTCTGAGTCTCAGTTTTCCCCTCAAATCAGTCCCTCCCGCGCAGTTCTGCTGAGCTGGGCAGTCAGCCCCATCCCTCAGCCACCTCACTGTGTTTCTCCGAGTTGGCCCTAGCAGTCTGCATTACTGGTTGTTCTGCATGGCTGGTTGTTCTGGTTGATTTTTTCTTAAATTTCTTGGTTGTTGGCGTTCCATGAAGTTTGATTCTCTGGCACTTTCGGTTGTTTATTGATTTTAGATTGGTTGTTATCCTTCTTTTGGTTGTTTAAGGAAGCAAAGGGCTTCTACCTATGCCTCCATTTTGGCCAGAAGCTCAGAAACAGAAGAATCTTTTGTTTCACTACTACTTTCAAGATTTCATCAGACTGTATCTGACATCCAGGCTGTAGCAAGATCTTGAAAAAGTGTGTGTGTGTGTGTGTGTGTGTGTGTGTGTGTATTTTTCTAGCATCTTCAATATTGGATGCTGCCTTGAGAGGCATCTAGATGGATGCTGAGTACCAAGCCATCATATCTACCTCAATTTACTGCCTTAAATACTCAACTTCATTGAAATCCTTTTTTCCAATATAATCTTTCAGATGGCAGCAATATAACAGCAATAAAGCAGTTTTTAATAATACCTGCAATGATGCAGTTTTCAATATACAAATAAAAATGCTTTTATCTATAAGAAAAGAGATCTAAAATCCCATTAGTTATCACATTTACAAGTCAGTGATGTTTATTTCTTCTTTTGTTCAATTATAGCCTCAACTTCATATTTCTTAACTTATGGACAAAATTACAAAGTAAACTAACACTAACATCCCACATGTAAAATGACAGGAGAAAATTATGAGTAAAATAAGTTGTTTATTAGAAATGCTATAGAGGTAAGTACACATGGAAGACAATGTGCATACCTATTTTAGTACTTACCTTTGTAATTGATCACAAGGTCATAATTATTATTTATAACCTCATTCCTTTCATAACCCTTCCCCAGGATTTTTTTGGCAGCATATGAAATGAGTTGAGATTTTTTACCTGATGAAGTGACTCAAATCTTTACAACTGTGGTTTCTAAGCCTTTATTGAAACTGTGTGTTATCCTATTAAATCGTTTCGTGGAACATGACAGATTTGTTCTATGTTCTAGAGTATTTCCTGAGTAGTAAACATGCTTCTTCATAACCCACATGAAAACAACAACCCTATTTCCCCTTAATTTTTAGGATCAATAACTCCAGAAAACACAAAAATTCTCTCTCTGTATGTCAGTCTAATAGCACAAGTAGCTCGATACTGAAAGGTGGCAGGTTCAACTTTCAATTAAAAAGCTGTTGATGTATCCCTGGCTGTGGGAGTGACTTTGCTCTCAAGTCCCCCTGTCTGCCACAGATGAAAGTAAACACTACCAAGACATTATCTGCTTGGGGAGGAGAGTGGCCAATTTCTCAGAGGAAAAAGGGCAGGAGTCCCTTCCTCCAGAAGATTTTATTGGGCTGTAATACACAGAAATACAGGGTGGCAAGGATCAAACAGTAGATAACATTTCAAAGAAGGGCTTAGTCTGAGTCAGTGTCTGTCAGGAAAGGGGGTTTGCAGAAACTTTGGGAGACATACTCATTTCCTGCTTGGACACTTAACGTATGAATGAAAGTACTCTTAACAAAGCAGGTTTCACAGGATTTTTTGGAATTTTTTTCTCATGGCAGATTTCTCCCAGGATACTGCTCTAGCAAGGCAAGGACCTGCACCCTTCCCCATCAGGTTTTCAGACTTATGTGGATTAGAGCCAGGAAGCACTTCTCCCAGAGGACATTGGGACTCGGGCTATGTCACATTCATTTTAATGAATTAACATCATCAAAATTTCCATACCGCCCAAAGCAATTTACAGATTCAATGCAATACCTATTAAAGTACCAATGGCAGATATAGAACAAACACTTCAAAAATTTATATGGAACCATAAACGACCCCAAATAGCTGCTGCAATTTTGAGAAAGAAGAGCAAAATAGGAGGGGTCATAATATAGATAACCAAACTGTATTGCAAGGCCACTATAATCAAAGCAGTCCAATATTGGCATAAAACCAGACACATGGACCAGTGGAACAGAACAGAGAGTACAGAAATAAACCCAAGCAATCTATAACTTAAATGTGATTCCTGTCAAAATACTAATGTGTTTATTCAAAGAACTAGAATAAATAATTAAAACATTTGTATGGACACAAAAACCATAAAGTGACAACAATCTTAAAAAAGAACAAAGTGGGAAGTATTACACAACCTAGTATCAAACTGTATTACAAAGCTATACTAATCAGAACAATGTGGCACTGGCATAAATACAGACACACAGATCAATGAAACCAAATAGACAGCCAAGAATTAAACCCACACCTACATGTTCAATTATTCTATGACAAAGGTTGCAAAAATATACAACAGGGTAAAGACACACTAATCAATAAATGGTGATGGGAAAAATGAGCAGATGCATGCAAAAAATAGAACTAGGTCGCTCCCTTATATCAAAATGTATTAAAGACTTAAATGAAAAACTCAAAACCATAAAACTCCTAAAAGAAATATAGGCGCTAAAATCTTGAATTTCTGTCAGCAATTTTTTCCTGATATAACTCTTTGGGCAAGAAACAAAAAAAATAAAAATTGGGACTATATTAAACTAAAAGGATTTTGCACAGCAAAGGAAATCATCAGCAAAAGGAAAGACAACCTACTGATTGGGGGAAGATATTTACCAATACATCCCATAAGGATTTAATATCCAAAATCTATAAAGACCTCATGGGACTCAGTACCAAAATTCAAACACTTCAATTAAAAATGAGCAGAGGATGTGAATAGACACTTATCCAAAGAGGACATACAGATGCTCAGTAGGCACATGAAAAGATGCTCCACATCACTAATCATCAGAAAATGCAAATTAAAATCACAAGGAAATATCTTCTTTCACTTTTCAGAATGGCTATCATCAATAACAAGAAGCAACAAGTGCTGGCAAGGATTGGAAAAAGGGAAACCTGTACAATGCTGATGGTAATTCAGATTGGTGCAGCCACTATGAAAAACAATAAAAAAATCCTCAAAAATTAAAAATGGAATTGCCTCATGATCTAGTGATTCTACCACTGAGTATATATCTAAAGAAGTAAAAATATGAATCTAATTTGAAGGAATATATGCACTTCTATAGTCATTGTAGCCTTATTTACAGCAGTCAAGATATGGTAGCAACCAAGATGCCCACCAGTAGATGACTAATTAAAGAAGAAGTGGTACATATATACAATGGAATATTATTTGACCATAAACATAATTGAAAAACAAATGGGATTTTACCTTCTGCAACAGCATGAATGGACCCAGGGAGTATTGTGCTAAGTATAATAAGTCAGTTGGAAATGTATAAATACCATATGATTTCACTTATATGTGGAATCTATAGAACAAAATAAATGAACAAACAAACCTGAAACAGATTCATAGATACAGAGAACAGACTGATGGTTGTGAGAGGTTACATGAGTTGAGGGACTACCTGGAAAAACTGAAGGATTAAAAAGTATGAATTAGTAGTTTCAAAACAGTCATGGGGATGTGAAGTACAGCATATGGATTTTGGTCAATAATATTGTAACAACTGGTGTATTGTACTAGGTGGGTATTAGAAATATTAGGGGGACACTGTAAAGAATTAGTCTAAACACTATGCTGCATACCTGAAATTACTACAAAATAACATTGAATGTAAACTGTGGTTGAAAATAAAATTAAAATATGTCAAGTGCACTCACTAATCTTTACACAAACCTTCATTTCCATATTGGGGATGTCCAATATAATCAATCTGTCCCAATTGCTGACTGGGTCATCTTGATAATGCTTCTGTAGTTTGATGAGTCCCACAACCAGCAACAGAGATTCAAGCTTTCCATTAATGATGGTGATAATTTAAGTAATTCTTTGCCACTATATGTTTGCCATCAAAAGCTAACAAGATCATTGCTGCATTCAAATGCAACTAGTTTAAGAAACCAATCCCATACTGCCATTTTTTCAGAGTTTGCTCTACAAGTGATGTGTTCCTCATGGTAAAGGGTGGAGAATGGAGTAGCACTTCAGGTAGTTAAAGGCAAAGAGCTATAGTATAAGGTCTCATGTAGTTCACGGAACTGTTAAAGAAAATAAACACACCACACTCTGCCTCTAAACATCTACAAAAATATATACCAGACACTAGACACTGTCTATTAATGCTATTGTCAATATATATCATGGACTTGGCTTCAGCAGAATTGAAGCAACTGCCACATTTTTTACTTACAGCTTAAATACTTATTCAGAATTTAAGCTGTAAAAGAGTCTAGGGAATATTGTTTACAGCTTTCTAGGCACCACAAATGAGTTGGGAATGAAAATAGAATGCCAATTAATTCTTTTTATGTAGTTCCTTGTTCATTTTTCACTTGGTTGAGTGATCAGTAGATTGATTCATTCATTCCACAACAATCCTCGGTACCTAACATTTCATTTATTTTACTGGAAGTTTATTTTAGAAATATTTTTTGTATTATACTATGTTTTTAATTTTATATTTTTATTGAGTTTGTTGGGGTGACATAGTTTAATAAAATTATATAGGTTTCAGGTATATAATTCCATAATACATCATTTATATATTATACAAAGATTTTTAAATAACTTTTAATTTTTCAATTACAGTTAACAAAAATTTTTTTGGTGGCATGGACTTTGTTTCAGTTCATAGCACCCCCATAGTAGGAGATCAACTAATGCTTAGTTTTATTGAATTTTTCAAATAAATACTATCAAACGCTTACTTCTACTTTCTCTAGATTAAAAAAATAAGAGTAAACATTTTGAATGCATACTTTCTTTCATATTACAGAATTTCTTGACAATTTTCACTTAGATTTTTATTTGTTAACTTATTCTTGAGAGAAGAGAGATAAATCCAGCTGGCAGTCTGCCAATAAACATAGCTTATTCTTTTGGGTCCCCACATGACTTTCACAGTTGTTCTTAGATTTCTGCTGTGAAATATTCAATGGGGAGGCTGATGAATGCAAACATACATTAGTAGTATAAAAACCTCACTTCCAGAAAGAAGTGAAGGGCAAGCTTAAATACAGAACTTTTCAGAAGAGGAAGTAGTCCTTTGTGCAGTTTCTTCTTTATTTGATGAAGCTGGTAGACCAGGATGAAGTGCTCTGGTCTTTCTGTCCAATCTACAGAGTCAGGGATATTGTGAGGCTATTCTTTCATGGGCATCCCATACTTTGTTTACTACATCTGGCAAACCTAATAGAAGGAGATTTTCTTTATAAAAAGAATGACTGTATTCCTCAATAACTATTAAGTAGCCCAAATGGAGATCAGTGACTACTAGGAAAAAAATATGAACAATTCCAAGACATGAAGTTTGAAACATTGCACATAAAGAGATGGAAATAATTATAGTCATTACATTCCAAATAATCAGTGACAGAAAAGCAAATGTAAAATCATAATTAATGGAGCTATTTTTTTAAGGAGTTATGTCACTATTTGCATAAGAGCCAAATACCAAAAGATTATTTTAATGGTATGATGTTAAATTCTTTTTTTTTAAATTTTTAATTGATTATGCTGTTATAGTTGTTCTATTCCCCCCTTCATTCTCCTCCACCCTACCCCCGTCCCCACCATTACCCCCCTTTAGTTTTTGACCGTGTGTCTCAAGTTCTTTAGATTCTATATTTCCCATGCTATTCTTGCCCCCCATCTAATTTCTATCTACTGTCTATGCTACTTATTTTCTGTACCTTCTCCCCCCTTCTCCTCCTCCCACTCCCCTGTTGCTAACCCTCCTTGAGATCTTCATTTCTATGTTTCCACTCCTGATCTAGCTGTCCTTTTAGTTTGCTTTTATTTTAGGTGTGGTTGTTAATAACTGTGAGTTTGTTGTCCTTTCACTGTTCATGTTTCTTTGACTTCTTTTTCTTAGATAAGTCCCTTTAACATTTCATAGAATAAGGGCTTGGTGATGATGAACTTCTTGAATTTGATCTTATCTGAGAAGCACTTTATCTGTCCTTCCATTCTAAATGAAAGTTTTGCTGGATAGAGCAATCTTGGTTGTAGGTCTTCGGATTTCATGACTTGGAATACCTCTTTCCAGCCCCTTCTTGCCTGTAAGATCTCTTTTGAGAAATCTGCTGACAGTCTGATGGGGACTCCTTTGTAGGTGACTGTCCCCTTAGCTCTTGCTGCTTCTAGGATTCTCTCCTTCATTTTCATTTTGGCTAATATAATTATGATGTGCCTTGGTGTGTTGCTTCTTGGGTCCAACTTCTTTGGGACTCTCTGAGCTTCCTGGATTTCCTGGCAGTCTATTTCCTTTGCCAGATTGGTGAAATTCTCCTTTATTGTTTGTTCAAAGAAGTTTTCCACTGGTGGCTGTGCCTTTCTCCCTTCTGGTATCCCTATAATTCGGATGTTGGAATGTTTAAAGATGTCCTGGAGATTCCTAAGACTCTCCTCATTTTTTGAATTATTGCTTCTTCACTCTTTTCTGTTTGGCCATTATTTGCTTTCTTCTGGTCCACTCCATTGATTTGAGTCCCAGTTTCCTTTTCATCGCTATTGGTTTCCTGTGCAATTCCATTCATTGCAATTAGTTTCGCCTTCATATATTTGTCTAATTTGTAGCTATAATCAACCAGTTCTGTGAGGATCCTGATCACCAGTGTTTTAAACTGTGCATCTGAGACTTTGCTATTTCTTCATCGCTTAGATTTATAGGGTCTGGGGCTTTGAGATCTTCTTGAGACATTTTTGATCTGTTCGCGCCCTTTAAGTGTGAGGAGCAGAGCCTTGGACTCCCAGGTGGCTGGGTTGTGATGCTGTATGTGGGGGCATGGTCAGAGCGCGAAAATGGCGGCACCCTCTGCTGTTTCTTGCCACTGGGTGAGGAGCAGAGCCTTAGGTGGTTCACCAGGGCTGGGCCACTTAGGTTGCTGGGTTATGACGCTGTATGTGGAGGTGGGGTCAGAGCAGGGAAACTGCGGCACCCTCCCTGCCGCTTGCCTCGGGGACCTGCTGGGCCCCAGTCCAATTGCCCACTCCCTCACTTGTCTATCCGCGCACAAATGCACAACCACAGTCAACCCGCAGCCCTACGCCCTCGCTGTTTCCCGGTGGTTGCTGGCTTGGTCGCTCACTGGGTCACTCACTAGGTCCAACCCTGCACCTGGATTTCGTGCACCTGAGTCCATCTGACCGAGTTTTCCTGTGCAATCCCACTCCACCAGCTGCTGGTTTCTCCCCTTACCAGTCAGACTGAAGAATTTGTTAACAGACTTCGGAAAAGTTCAATTTTCTGTGTTCTGGCTGAGTTTTCTGTTGCTAATATTTAGTTGTCTCTAAACTTGGTTGTGTGAGAAGGCATGGATATCCACCTATGCCTCCATTTTGGCAGAAGTCTGATGTTAAATTCTTGATTAGTTAAAAAACTCATGGGATGAACAGAATCAAACCAAAGTATAAAACCAAAAAGCAGGTTAGCTGAAAAATACTTTCTCCTGGTTCTTTGGATTCATCCCTTCAGAAAAAGACAGTTTCAAGAAAGAGTAGTCTGTAGGTCTTCCATTAGTTTGCACAGGTCTTGTTGCCTTTTTACATTAGAACAAGTTTTTTGGTGTAATGGCTGACACTTTGTGCTCTCTAGTGTATGAAGTAAGATTGTAGGGATGATGAATAACTCCTTTGGTGTCTAATAAAACATTTTCTACAGTAGATCTCAAGTGGTGGAGGTTTATACTATGGCTGAGGCATTCTGAGATATATTGTTTCTTTTTTACACATTGGCTCTAGTTCCTGAGTCTCATGGCTGTTTATTAGTTATTAATATAATAATAATTACAAAATTGAAGTTCAGAATTTTCTTCTTAATTGCCACTGCTTTCTAAGATAAATTCTTTCACTATTCAGTACCTAGAAAAGCCCAGAAAAGATATATTTATAATTTATTACTAGAAAATGTGACAGCTACCACATTCAACCTTTTAATTTGTGGAATGTTGGTTTACAAATATATAATTTAGATGGAAGGTCAACAAACTTTCTTTCAATGGTCAGATAAATAGTTTAGAGTTTGTAGGCCTTTTAGTCTCTACTGCAGTTCCTTTGTTCTGCCATTGTAGGGGCATGCAGCCACAAACAATACGTGAATGAATGGCCATTGCTGTGCTTCAATAAAAGTGCATTTGCAAACACCAGAACCATGATTGTGGACCTCAGTTTACCAACCTGTACTAAGGGACCTTGAACAATATAATACAATTTTTATGTAATAAAGTAATAACTTGATTTTTGCCTTTTGCATTAAAATGTTAAAGGGGCACTATTTTATTTCTTACTTTTCTGAAGTATATGGTACATAATTCCTATACCCTTATTATGCATGTGTGCTGTGTATATGTATAAACTCTAAATTATATTTAAGCTTTTACAAATGAATTTTTGGAATCAAAAGAAATATTTTATAAATATGCTTTCTAATATCATAACTATTTTAGCTCAAGAACTCATCTCTGTATAGGCAGAAGAGTAATGAAAAATATATAACTTTTCAAATGGATGGTAGTCCAATTCCATACACCTGACACATGAATATTTCAGACCCTCAATAGAAGTATTATATGCTAAAGAACAAAATAGGTATCTTCAGGCTGTTTTTCATAATTTTTCTAATTCATTGTTTTAATGGAATAGAAGAGTTTTGTGATACTGAAAGAAAAGGAAAAAAAAAGAAGCCTCAGATGAGCTCTGCATTTGCAAGTAGTACCTGCCACCTGAATAAAGTATAATATTGTGAATGATTGTGATATTGTCAATGATGCATTTAAAATCAATTTAGCTCTAAGGACAGGCAAGATCTTTTCATTTTACATTCTGTAGTTATCATTTTTTCTGGGATTTTCTTAGGCAATAAATAGTGATAGAAATTATATTAGAAAGTAGTGGCAATAAAAAAGAAAATTCTAAGCTTCAATTTTATAATAATTATAATATGAATAACTATAATAAACATTTCACAAGAAATTGTAGTTTTCCTATGAAAATTAATAAGCATCTTGATTTACAACTATAAGTAATACTTCTGAAATTACAGCAATTCACAAGGGGGAAAATAAGGCAAGATGGTCCCAAGTACTATTTCATATACAGATATAAGGTCCCTACACATTTCAAAAGGGACTTTCCATTTACAAAATTGTATAGCTCCAAATTTGGAGAAATATAGTCTAGAAATTATTTTTATAGTGAAAACAATGAGTTGCATCCAATGAAGGACAGAAAAGTTAACAAAGTATCCAGTGGCATCTTTTGTTATAAAATACCAGACAGAAGCCTGTGGGCATAATGCTGAAAGGTGACTATATATATACATATATCACTTCAGTTCTAAGCTACATGACCAAGGCAAGTGAATTACAATATAGAAAAGAGTAAGATAAGATCGATAGAGTATCTCTGTATTAGAAAAGGGGGTTGTATTAACAAAAAGAGTGTGAGCTTGAATTGTGAGGCTCAGGAAAAACAGTATTGTTGGTTTTTAAACAGTTGGCTTCCTGCTGTTTTTGCAGCTAAATAAATTTTCCAAAATTTTCAACTAATATATTGACAACCATGATTCTCTGATATCTACAAGGCACATGCTGTTGTAGTTATGAAGAATTGAAGATAGAAATCCAGATTAGGAAACAAAACTTTTTAGTTTTGACAGCAAAAATAGATAGATAGATAGATAGATAGATAGATTACTAATTTTTTTCCACGCAGATTGTCACCAGGTTTACTTACACAATGGTATCTTAGGAGGAAGTCTTAATATAGTTTTTATACAATGGAAGAGCTATGTATTGAGAGCTCCTTATAAAGACCTCCTTTCAAAGTCTTATCTAAGAAAGACTAAATGCTCCTGGTTATAGCATGTCTTTAATGAGTTATTTTATTTTATTCTAATTTTGAAGTATTGCATTCTTAGACTTAACCAGGGGCTAAAATCAAGTACTGAAATCCCACTGTGATTTCCAGTTGATCAGAAAGCACACTGAGCTCCCACAAAGTTACTTATTTTTCTATATTTATATCTCTGTGTATCACACAAGGTTCTGAGTCATGAGTAATAGAAATCAACTCAGCTGATTTAAAATCTTAAATGGATGACTTAAAAATCTCTGGATTGATCAGAAAAATAGGCATGAAGGTTATGTAACCAAGAACAAAACTAAAATTATCTTGTAAAGCCTGTCCCATGAAGACTATTGTGATCACCCCCTGTACATTGAAAGTGTATAACTTTTACCGATAATAAAAGGTTTGTTGAACCTTGGATACTGCTCTCTCTGGAAAAGTGTATATATCCACTGCTAGTTCCATTATCCTCATTCGAAGTGCTTCCTCATGGTTTGTGCTCTTTCATGTCATTGGTTCATATTAGAATTAGGCACAGGATCTGGCTTGTGTTCCTATGCCTGAACTGCAGGGAAAAAGGAAAAAGTAAGTATCTGGCAACTATTGTTTTATAATGGAGGGGTGGCACTACCTAATAAAGATAAGGATATCCTAGCAGAGAAAGGGGATTGAATTTTTGGTTAGTCAAAATGAAAACACTGTCAAAATGTCCACTGCACCCACAGAATCAAAAGTCCAGTGGTTGAGCAATTCTACGTTAATTTATTAGCCAAATTCTGTCAGTAAGAACCTAGATTCTTCCCATTCCTTTCCTCTGAAGCCCCAGTAAATGGCTTTTAGTCTTCCCTTGGCATTTTTATTGTCTTTTAGTACCTGCCCACATATGTCCTAAAGCAGTTGCTGAATATTTTAATCTTCTTATGTTCTAGGCCCAGGGAATATAGCCAGGAAGAAAAATGTCTAGTCTCAAAGGCATGAAGTTTTCCAGATAATGGGTAGCCAATAGCATCAAAAGGAACATTTGGTATATTTTAAAGATATTCCCTTAAAAGTGTAAGCCCTGAGAATGAGCAAGATATAAAGTCTCTAAGGATAAAATTGTGCTTGTTTTACTACCAGTGAACCCCAGAGAACAATAACAAGAAGCCTGCAGAAACTCTGAGGATGATTTATTGATATGAAGAAATTCTTGAAAAGGATTCTGACCAAATAAAAGACAGAGAAAGGGATCATTCATTTTATTAGTATTTCTACCTTCACAATTATCCTATAAGGCTCCAATATGCACTACCCCCAAAATTTCACTACTAATTTCACCTTTTTGAATATTAAATATTTTTATTATAGCATAAAGAAAATATCTCAGTTAAAGCTCAGTTGAAAGTGAAAGAAACCTTAACTGGCTTAAGCATAAGGAAAACTTATTGGATCATATAATGAAAATGTATATAAGAACTAATGCTAAGCACAGCTTTAGGCAGGGGCTTAAATGATACCGCCGGGACCAGTTTATCTATCTTTATTTCTTCTACATTGACTCTAAACTCAAACGTACCTCTTGATGATTACTCATGGCATAGCAGCTCTAAATTTTACATTCCCAACAAGTTCAAGGCTAGTAAGAAAGAAAAACAAACTTATTTGTTTCCAAATATTCAAGCACAATCTCATTTGCTGTGATAAGCTCACACACCCATTCTCAAACCTCTCATTGGTCCACATGCTATGTCTGCTCTGACATGTTGCTGTTACCCCTGGAGCATAGAGTAGTCAACACAGCTAGACAGCGTATTCTTTCTGAAGGAACATTGGATGAAATTTTTTAAAAAGATTAATGAATGCTGAGGATTAAAAAAACAGTATATAGTATCTCTTAACACTTTATCAAAATATACCCGATCTCTAGTCAAAGGGAAAGATTAGAAAGAAGGTAAATATTTAGGGGGAAGGGAGCCACAGTAGAAAATGTGAATATTGATAGAAGTGAATAAGAGTATCAAAGGCAATTTATCTACCTCACAAATTAATTCACAGTAAACGTGTCAGTGAGAGCTGTGGAATTTAGGAATGTGCTGCTGTGTCCTTCTTTCTTATAGAAAAAAGCTATTATTTTAAGGCTAGAGATGATATTATTTTCTTTACATCTAAAAGTTAAATAGTTTCTGGAATTTGGGATATTTATTATTTACATATGTTAATATGTAGTATCATTTATTAAAACTTTACTATCTGCTAGTGTCCATGCTAAATGTTTTGTATGAGTCTAGTAGAAGTTAGGAGGGAATACTCTGAAATTAGATTATTTATATTTAATACTCAACAACTTACCAGTTTATGACTTTTAGCTCATAGCTTTAAATTTTCTATAGTTATTTCCTTGACTAGAAAATGGGGAAATAGTACATAATTCATAGGGTTGTTGCTGGATTAAATAATTTTAAGTGTATATAACATCATTTATCATACAGTAGTTGCATAATAAATAAGAATTATAGAGGACTTCCAGTCAAGATGGAGGCATAGGTAGACACACTGTGTCTCCTCACACAACCAAAAGAAAGACAACAACAATTTTAAACAAAAAACAACCAGAACTGACAGAAAAATGAAACTGTATGGAAGTCCAATAACCAAGGAGTTAAAGAAGACACATTCATCCAGACTGGTAGGCAGGGTGGAGGCAGGCAGCTGGGCAGAGAGGACTCTGGGCAAAGCAGTGGCTGGCAGACCCCATGAGCAGTAGACAGTGGAGCAGGGCATGCAAGGCTGCAGCTGGCTGACTGGCGAGGCAGTGGATTGAGGACTAGGGGTTCCCACATTGTTGCACAGGTAAACTGGGAAGAAGAACTGGGGAGCAGGACATATCACACAATCCAGGGCCCCAGCATGGAGAAATAAAGCCTCAAACCACCAATTGAAAACGCCTTTGGGGGTTGAGGCAGCAGGAGAAACTCCCAGCCTCACAGGAGAGTTCATTGGAGAGACCCACAGAGTCCAAGAACATCCACAAACCCACCCACTTGGTGGGTTTCAGCACCAGAAGGGCCCTATTTGCATTTGGAAAGTGGGGGAAGTGACTGAAATCTGGCAAAGAGTGGAGCAAGTGCCATTGTTCCCTCTTGGACCCCTCCCCGACATACAGCATCACAATCCAGCAACATGGGTTGGCACGTCCTGGTGAACACCTAAGGCTTCACCCCTCCCTACATAACAGGCATATCAAGACAAAAAAAAAAAAAAGGCCCAAACAAAAGAACAGATCAAAGCTCCAGAAAAAATACAACTAAGCAATGAAGATATAGCCAACCTATCAGATGTACACTTCAAAACACTGGTAATCAGGATGCTCACAGAATTGGTTGAATTTGGTCACAAATTAGATGCAAAGATGAAGGCCATGCTAAGTGAAATAAAGGAAAATGTATAGGGAACCAACAGTGATGGGAAGGAAACTGGGTCTCAAATCAACAGTGTAGACTAGAAGGAAGAAAGAAACATCCAATCAGAAAAGAATGAAGAAATAAGAATTTAGAAAAATGAGGAGAGGCTTAGGAATCTCCAGGACATCTAAACATTCTAACATCATAATTATAGGGGCGCCAGAAGGAGAAGACAAAGAGCAACATGTGGAAAAGTTATCTGGACAAATAATAAAAGAGAACTTCCCCAATCTGGCAAAGGAAATAGATTTACAGGAAGTCCAGGAAGCTTAGAGAGTCCCAAAGAAGTTGGACCAAGGAGGAACACACCAAGGCACATCATAATTACATTGCCCAATATGAAAGATAAGGAGAGAATCCTGGAAGCAGCAAGAAAAAAGGAGATAGTTACCTACAAAGAAATTCCCATAAGACTGTCAGCTGATTTCTCAAAAGAGACCTTACAGTCAAGAAGGGACTGGAAAGAAGTATTCCAAGTCATGAAAGACAAGGACCTATATCCAGGATTGCTCTATCCAGCAAATCTACCATTTACCATGGAAGGACATATAAAGGGCTTCCCAGATAAGGTCAAGTTAAAGGAGTTCATCATCACCAAGCCCTTATTATATAAAATGTCAAAGGAATTTATCTAAGTAAAAGAAGATAAAAAACATGTAGAGTAAAATGAGAGAAAACACAATTATTAACAACAACACCTAAAATGAAAGCAAAAGCAAACTGAGCAAACAACTAGAACAGAAACAGAAACAGAAAGGAGATCACATGGAGGGTTGTCAACAGGGAAGTGGGAGGGGGAGAGAGTAGGGGAAGGTACAGAGAATAAGTAGCATAGAGGGTAGGTTCTCTTTGCAAAGAACTTATATGTATAATCCATGCACATGAACTAAAAGGGGGGAATGTGGGTGGGAGGGCATGTGCAGAGTGGAGAGGAGTGAAGGAGGGAAAATGGGACAGCTATAATAGCACAAGCAATAAAATATATTGGAAAATAATTATAAATATTAAGCATTGTTATTAAGTATTAATTTCTTTGAAACGCACAATCTGTAAATTAGGTACTATTATTGTGCACAAGGAATTAGAAGAAAAAAGATTAAATAATCTTTCAAGTTGCATAGATAGGCAAAGCAAGTGAGTTAAGTTGAGTTGGGATCTGAATCCAGGTCTCCTCATTCTATAACTTGTGCTGTAAACCACAAGTTAGGTAGCATTTAGAACTTTAGATCTTTACTGGAATTTAGGAATCCATAGAGATATAAATGAACTAGAAAGAAATACACAGTTGGGCTCTCTACCTTTTTTCTCTTAGCATATTTCGCAATTCTTAGTTTCAAAGTAGTATAGACCATTGTACATTAAGTAATATAGATTGTACTTTGTGGAACAGTTTCATGTAGTCAACACATTCTCATTTCTAATTCAAATTTGGTCACAGCCCAACAATAAAAATAACCATAAATTACACTAAAAATGTAGTAGATCATCAACCAAGTAGCCTACATACCATTAAAGACTTAATTTGCTGGGATCAGAAATCCCAGTTAAAATAAGACTAATGCTTGGTATATCAATATTTAAGCTGGGTCTATTTTGATTAATTAGGATTTGAAGGTTGTCAGAAAATAATGGCAAAGCATCAATTACCTTATACCTGGGATGTCTCTTTTAATTAAGAGTATCACATTACATAACCATAAAAAATTCAGAAATAAAGTAGAATGTGCTGGATAATTTTCATTTAAAATTGAAAAAATAAAAAATTAACCCTTATTTTTTAAGAGGTCTTATATTTAACTTTTGTCTTTCCAGGTTTTAAAACTATTAAAGAACACTGTAGATACCAGTTCTTTTTTTGTTTTAAAAAAAAAGAAACTACTTTAAACAGCCATAATTGGTGATTTTCCAGATCAAAGGTCTTCTGCGGATCAATGTGCAGAGTTTGTCTATATTGGTTACTAGCCATACTTATGAAAATAGCATTCATTACCTCAGGAAAAATAGTAGAATAAAGAAAGTAATACCAAATTGGAAGGAGATTAATGAGTTTTATGTAGATAAAAATAAGCATGTTATCTGAGAACACTGATTTTTCATGGACTTTGGACCAAACAGCAAAGGAAAAAGTTATCTAGTAGGTTGGTCCCCTGCATGTTCTCTTATTCATATGTCCTCTTATTCATAATGGAATATCTAACCTAGTAGAATTTCAAAAGAGAAGAGGAAAGACAAAGTTCGAGAACACTTAATTTTTATTGATTGGTATAAAAACATTTCTACATTTTGTTTTTTTCAAGTCCAAACCTCACATTCTCTACTTACTTATTAAGCATATTCAAAATACTTTATTTTTCTGCAGAACTTAGTCTCATGTAACTTTTCCATATCTTGATGACTATGACTTCTGCTGCTTGAAAATAATGTGGTTGACCAATATATTTATTTAATTTAGAAAACTTTAAACTAAGGAATTATCTGAAGAATATATTAAGTTAAAAAAAAACAAGTAAGAGTTTTGACAGAATTTTTGTTTCCCTCCAATATCCTTATAGCACTTTGTTGGTTAAATTACCTCCAAATACATACAGCCAGGGTTATTAGGACATCCCTGCTTTCTAGAATGTTCAGAATGTTTTGCCCAATCAGAGCTTAGCCCTGGCCAATTGGAGGTGTCACAATGACAAAATCAGAAGCAGTGGGTTAAGCTGAGATTTAGCCAAGCAACCAGAAAGCTGCATTTTTAGCTGTATATGGCTAGGCAGAGCCCGCTCAAAAAAGAAAAAGTAATATATAGATTTTATAAAAGAGGTAAAATAAAATGTCAAGGATAGAACAAAAAGAACAGAGATTTTGGTCTAATGGAGGATCATACCCTAGAAGAATAAGGAAATAAAGGTAAAGGATCAAGCTTAGAGCCAAGGCTAAGAGAGTTCTCAAAAGGCTAACCATGCCAAGAGAGGCTTTTTGCCTATGTCATCTTTAGCAAGATGGTTGAGAAATTTCTTTAGCAGCCATCAGCTGTCCTCTTTTTGGTCATTCTGATCACAGAGATTTATGAAAGTCTCTCTTAGATAGGTAAAAAGTGAAGGATTAAAGATTTACCATGATACTCAGACTGTTCAGTAGTGCATATGTTGGGTGAGACTGCATGGGATTTATGTTTTTTTAATCATGTGTGTATTCCTTAAATAACTGGAGTGTTATTACTATTATAATCAAAAGAAAGGTTTTAAAGTGCACATGCTTTGAAATGATGCATTGAACTATTTGATAAATGATGAATAAGTCAGTTAACTGGCTCTTTGTTCAACATCCAAAGACCATGGTTACATCTTTTATTACCTTTCTCCATACTTAGAGACCATTTTGACTAGCAAAAAGTCCTAAACTATTTAAGTACTTTGTATATGGTGACAGACTTAAAGGATCAATTGAAATTTATTAATTAAATTAAAATATGCATATTACTGTGTGTAAAATTTATTGCGCAACATGAAGCTAAATAGTCACAACAGAAAGAATTATTAAAAATTGTTTAAAATTTACTTTATATAGTACTTGAAAAGAAAACAAAAATAAGAAGTTGTGTAAGTTTCTATCACTTGATTGCAGTTATCAGTATATTATAATATATAAACTATGGTATTAAACTACAATACTAAGAAAACCCCCCAAACTTGCATAAATTGAAGCAGCTTATCTTTAGCAGCAGGAATTATGATAGTCAAAACTGATGATGTAAATAGTATTCTGATTAATGATGTTTCTGTTTTTTCATGCATTAGCTAATTTGAATCTTTATGCACTTAGGTATTGTTTTGGTAAGCCCTTAAGAAATTGTATCAATGATAAAACATTATGTCATCTATATGAAGACTCTAAAATTATATTGAATGATTAAGTAAGATTTGAAGTATGGACAGTGTTGATTATCTACCCTTGATACTTCAGTCACTTTTTGATTCATATATTCAAGTTATTCTCACTCCATATAAACTATTGACTAAATCCCATTAGCCAATGCTCATTGCACCTGTTGACCATCTCATGGCTGTCTTATAACTTCAAGCTATTTCTTAACTATTAAATATTTAGAGATGTGGTTTTATTTTTTCAGGTTCACACACTCCAATTTCACCTCTGTGATTAAACCTATACAGTATTTTGCTTTATTAATAACATAGCTTCTACCACTTAATCCTTCAAAAAACTTTATCTACTATGGAGAGGGAAAAGGCAGTAAAATTTTTATGGAAATGTTTGTTAGAAAAAAGTCATTACACCAACTTCTCTCAAATTTTCAAATGTTTTTACCTTTCAGTACAGGACTGAATCTCCAAGAATATGCTACAGATATATATATATATATATATATATATATATATATATATATATATATATATATATATATATATACTTATTTGCAAAACAACACAGATAAAAGAAAGTTGTCCTTTATATTTAGTTGCGGTAGCATTTGTAAGAACAAAATATTAGAAGCAACCTATAAAATGGAATTACTTCCAAAATATAATGTTGGTAAAATGTCAGGTATAGACTGTGACAATGAATATTTTAAACAACAGAAAGTAATATACACAAATATTGATTTATATGTATATAAAATATTTCTGTAAAAATACCCAAATATTGGAGGTTTTCAAGATAGGGAGCTAATGAGCGGCAGAAAAGAAAAAAGGAAAAAATTTACCATATGTCTCCAATACCTTTTGAGTATTGAATATAAGAATTTATTTGTTATTGATGAAAGGCAAGATGGCGATGGAGTAGGACTGAGCAGATTCTAGTTCCTTGTACACAAGGGAGAGAATCCTGTCCAATCCGCGGAGGAGAAGCCAGGCAGCCAGCAGTTGCTCAGCATATATGAAAATAAAGGACCAGAAATCTTGATGGTCATGGAGGAACCAGAGGGTAGGGAGACAGCAGCGGTACAGTAGAGTCTTGGGGATGGAGCAAAGACAAGAACAGCAGGGAATTAGGGGGGGTGCACAGTCCGGGGACCAGAGCAGTGTGTCTGGGTGTGTCTGGGTGAGTGCCTAGCGTGCCTGGGTCAACATTCAGTACTCCAGTCCAGTTCCCTGTGCTGCTTCCTCCCTAGAATTTTTCTGAAGGCCTTGGCCTGCTGAAGGGTCTGAAACAAAGACAGAAGCAGAAGGGTCCGAAACAAAGACAGTCCGGGGACCAGTACACCCCGCACAGTGCACCTTGACCTGTGCCCAGGGTTTCTAGGTCGGCGCCCAGCCCTAAGATTGGCTCCAGGCATTTGGTTCATCTCCCTCAGATTCTTAGGGAGCCCTGGGCCTACCAAGGGGTCCTTGGGAAAGTGCTGAAATCCTCAACTCCCTCCCTTTCTGGCCAAGTGAGGTGGGGTGCCAGGAGAGACTTGTTTGCTAAAGTTTACAGAGAGGGTGCTGAGGACAAAGGGTCCCAACCACAGACTCTGAGGTCACCAGCCCCAGAGATCTGATAGGCACAGCCTGGGGCTCTGACTCCAATAGACACAACTGCCCAGTCTGTTCCACACCCTGCCTGGCAGTGAACCCGAGGTTGGGAAGAGGGCCTGGAGTTTCCCAACAGAATGGGGGCAGGTCTGTGCTCAATCCCGTGGGAACCAGGCAGCCTGGCCAGTGCAGGCGCCCAGGTGCCCTGCAACCCAACCCACAGTGGTAACCCCTGGGAAAAGAGCGCTGTGAGGAAGTCCTAGTTCCCCATTGTAGGGAGCTGGGGGAAGGCGCCAAAGGTCTGGCTCCTGAAAGAGGGTTTGCAGAAAAATCACAATAATTGACCCTCAGCCAGCTGCAGCCAGAAAAACCAGTTTGGCTAGTTTGAAACCAACAAGAGACATTTCTTCTCTTCTCTTCTCTTTTCTTTTCTTTTCTTTTCTTTTCTTTTCTTTTCTTTTCTTTTCTTTTCTTTTCTTTTCTTTTCTTTTCTTCTCTTCTCTTCTCTTCTCTTTTCTTTTATTATTTTATTTTATATTTTATTTTATTTATAATCTTTTCCTTCTTATTCTTTTTTCCTTTTCTTTGTTTTCTTTTCTTTTTTAAAGTAATGTGTTCTTTTTAAAATTTTATTATTGTTTTATCTTTCAGTACTTTTGTCCTTTTTTCATATTTTCTGATTTATTCCTTCTTCTTTTCATTCCAATCTTATCGCTCTTTCCTCCATTCCCCTGCCTTTTTTTTCTTTTATTTCTTTCCTTGTCTTTTCTTTCTTTTACCCACGAGAGACACAAACACTTGAAAATATGAAAAGACCAGAGCTGGACCAATAGAAGAGGCTTCCCAACAGTAGAGTCAGAGACACAAATTTCACTTTGTTGTAGGAGAGAAGCCACACGTTGCTCCATATTTGAGTAGGTGGAAGCAGAGAACAACAGGATAACCAAAAGAGACTGCACCACTGAATTTCACAGGCATTCTACCACAGAAGTTCATACCATAAACCCAGGGAGTCAGAACAGATCAATTTAAGAAGCTGAGGCTAACAAGAAGAGTCTCACAAACAATGGGAAGACAAAGAAACAATTCCCAAATGAAAGGAACGGAGGAACCCTCAGAAAGAATGTTAAATTAAATACAGGCAAGTCAAATATCAGATTTTGAATTCAAAGCACTGATTATCAGGAAGTTCAAAGAGCTCACAATGAGCTACCAGAAACTACAGGGGAGTTACAACAATCTCGCCGCAAACTATATCAACATAAAAAAGGAAATGGAAAATATCAGCAAGGGAAAAGAGGAAATGAAGAATACAATTTCTGAATTGAAGAACACAGCAGAAAGTATTAAAATTACAGTTGATAAGGCAGAAGATCAGATTAGTGAGTTGGAGGACAAAGTAGAAAACATCCCATAGAAACAGAAGGAAAAGAAAAAGAGGCTCAGAGAGAATGAAGAGAGATTAAGAAAAATGCAAGAAAATATGAAACATAATGACATCCAAATAATAGGAATACCAGGAGGAGAAGAACAAGAACAAGGGATAGAAAATGTATTTGAAAGAGTCATGAGAGAAAGTGTCCCCAATTTGATGACACAAAAAGTCACACAAATCCAGGAATCACAGAGAGTCCCAAACAAGAGGAACCCAAAAAGGCACACTTCAAGACACATCATCATTAAAATGGCAAAATTCAAGACAAAGAGAGAATCTTAATGGCAGCTAGGGAGAAAAAAGAAGTAACATACAAGGGATCCCCAATTAGGTTAGCTACTGACTTCTCAATGGAAACACTCTGAGCAAGAAGAGAATGGCAAGAAATATTCCAAGTAATGAGAACCAGAGGCCTACAACCAAGGCTACTTTACCCAGCAAGGCTCTCAATCAACATAGAAGGCCAAATAAAGAGCTTCCAAGACAAAAGAAGTCTAAAAAAATATGCTTCTACCAAACCAATTCTACATGAAATACTAAAAGGACTGCTTTAAGAAAAGGAAGGAAAAGAGAGAGAGAGAGAGGAACACAGGTACAAAAATGGCAATGAATAAGTAGCTATCAATAATAACCTTAAACGTAAATGGATTAAATGCTCCAATCAAAAGACACAGAATAGCTGAATTGATAAGAAAGCATGACCCTCACATATGCTGCCTACAAGAGACCCACTTCAGGACAAAAGACCATCACAGACTAAAAGTGAAAGGTGGGAAACAAATTTTCCAAGCAAATGGACAAGAAAAAAAAGCTGGGCTAGCAATTCTCATATCAGACAAAATAGACTTCAAAAAAGGGGCCATAAAGAGAGACCCAGAAGGTCACTTCAAAATACTCAAGGGAAGAATCCACCAAGAAGACATTAACATCATAAATATATATGCACCCAACATAGGAGCACAAAAATATATAAAGAAAGTCTTAGAGGATTTCCAGAAAGATTTTGATAGCAACACAATTATAGTAGGGGATTTTAACACCTCATTGTCAAAAATGGACAGATCTTCCAAACAAAATCTCAACAAAGATATTGTGGCATTGAGCAACACCCTTGATAAAATGGACTTAACTGATATATATATAGAGCTCTTCATCCCAAAGAAGCTAAATACGCATTCTTTTCAAATGCACATGGAACATTTTTAAAAAATAGACCACATTATGGGACACAAAACGAACCTCAACAAATTCAAGAATATTGAAATCATACCAAGCATTTTCTCTGACCGCAGGGAACTGAAATTGTTAAGCAACCCCAAATGAAAAAAACCAAAACAACCAAAATCATGGAGACTGAATGGTATGCTATTAAACAACGAATGGGTCAAGAATGAAATTAGGGAAGATATTAAAACGTTTCTGGAAACAAATGAAAATGATCTCACAACAACCCAAAACTTATGGGACACAGAGAAGGCAGTCCTGAGAGGAAAGTTCATAGCAATACAGGCCTACCTAAAGAAGATAGAAACATTTCAAACAAACAATCTAACCTTACACCTGCAATAACTCAAGGGACAACAACAAAAAAAGCCCAGGGCAAGTAGAAGGAAGGAAATAACAAAGATCAGAGCAGAATTAAATGACATAGAAATTAAAAGCACAATTCTAAGGATCAATGAATCCAGGAGTTGGTTCATTGAAAAGATAAACAAAATAGGCAAGCCTTTAAGTAGGCTCATCAAGAAAAGAAGAGAGAGCACACAAATAAATACAATCAGAAATGAAAGAGGAGAGATTACAACTGATACCACAGAAATAGAAGGATTGTAAGAAATTACTATGAAGAACTGTATGCCAAGAAATTTGAAAACCTAGGGGAAATGGACACATTTTTAGAAAAATACAATCTTCCAAAACTCAGTGAAAAAGAAGCAGGAAATCTAAATACACCAATAAGAGCAAAAGAAATTGAAGCAGTAATAAAAAAAACTCCCATCACACAAAAGCCCTGGACCAGATGGTTTCACAGGAGAATTCTACAAAGCATTTAAGGAAGAGCTAACCCCTATTCTTTTTTTTTTAAGATTTTATTTTATTTATCTTTAAAGGTGAAGGGAAGGAGAGAGGGAGAGAAACATCAATGTATGGTTGCCTTTTGTGCATCCCCTGCTGGGAACTGGCCTGCAGGGAACCAGTCTGCAACCCAGGTATATGTCCTGACTGGGAATCGAACCGCGATCCTTTGATTCGCAGTGCTCAATCCACTGAGCTACACCAGCCAGGGCCTAACCCCTATTCTTCACAGACTATTCCAAAAAATCCAAAAGGATGGAAAACTCCCAAACTCCTTTTATGAAGCCAGCATCATCCTAATTCCAAAACCAGTTAGCGACACAACAAAGAAAGAAAACTTCAGGCCAATTTCGCTAATGAACATAGATGCTAAAATCCTCAACAAAATATTGTCAAATAGCATCCAACAATATATCCAAAAGATCATACACTATGACCAAGTGGGATTCATCCCAGGGATGCAAGGATGGTTCAATATTAACACATCAGTAAATGTAATACACCACATAAACAAAAGCAAAGACAAAAACCACATGATCAAATCAATAGACCCCGAAAAGCTTTTGATAAGGTCCAACACCCATTTATGATAAAAACACTCAGCAAAGTGGGAATATAGGGAGCATTCCTCAATATAATAAAGGCCACATACGAGAGACCTACAGCCAATATCATACTCAATTGGATAAAACTCAAATCTTTTCCATTAAGATCAGGGACAAGACAAGGATGTCCACTTTCACCACTTCGATTCAATATGGTTTTGGAAGTTTTAGCCACAGTGATTAGGCAAGAAAAGGAAATAAAAGGCATCCGAATAGGAAAGGAGGAAACAAAACTGTCACTGTTTGCCAATGACATGATAGTGTACATAAAAAATCCTATAGACTCTACTAAAAAACTGCTTCAACTAATATATTTGGCAAAACAGTGGGTTACAAAGTCAATATCTAGAAATCAAAGGCATTTTTGTATACCAACAATGAATAAGTAGAAGCAGAAATCAAGGAAAAAAAATCCCATTCGATATAGCAAAAAGAAAAATAAAATATCTGGTAATAAACCTAACTAAGGAGGTAAAAGACCTGTATGCAGAAAACTACACAGCCCTGAAGAAAGAAATCAAGAAAGACATAAAAAAATGGAAACATATACAGTGCTCATGGATTGGAAGAATTAACAACATCAAGATCTCCATACTATCCAAAGCAATTTATAGATTCAATGCAATACCCATTAAAGTACCAATAGCATATTTCACAGACATAGAACAAACACTTCAAAAATTTATATGTAAGTATAAATAACCCTGAATAGTAGCTGCAATTTTGAGAAATAAGAACAAAGTAGGAGTGATCACAACACCTGATATCAAACTGTATTACAGGGCCACTATAATCAAAACAGCCTGGTACTGGCATAAAAACAGGCACATAGACCAATGGAACAAAACAGAGAGCCCAGAAATCAACCCAACTCTCTCCAGTCAATTAATATTTGACAAAGGGGGCAGCAACATAAAATGGAGTAAAGATATCCTCTTCAACAAATGGTTTTGGGAAAATTGGACAGCTACATGCAAAAAAACTGAAACTTGAGCACAGGCTTACAGTATACACCAAAATAAATTCAACGTGGAAAAGACTTAAATATAAGCCGTGACACCATTAAAGTCCTAGAGGAGAACATTGGCGAGAGAATCTCAGATATTTCATGCAGCAACATTCTAACTGATATATCCCCTAGAGCAAGGAATATAAAGGAAAGAATAAACAAATGGGATCTCATCAAAATAAAAAGCTTCTGGATGGCTAAAGAAAACAGTATTAAATTAACAAGACAACCAACTGTATGGGAAAACATAATTGCCAATGATACCTTAGAAAAGGGATTAATCTAAAAAATATACAAAGAACTTACACAACTCCACTCTAAGACAAATAACCCAATTAAAAGATGGGAAAAGGACTTGAACAGACACTTCTCCAAGGAGGACATACAGAATATCCAGAGACACATGAAGAGATGCTCAATATCCCTAGCTAACAGAGAGATGCAAATTAAAACCACAATGAGATGCCACTTTACACCAGTCAGGATGGCTATCATAAACAAAGCAACAAACAACAAATGTTGGAGAGGTTGTGGGGAAAATGGGTCCCTAGTTCACTGTTGGTGGTAATGCAGACTGGTACAACCATTATGAAAATCAGTATGGAATTTTCTGAGAAAACTAAAAATGGACCTTCTTTATGACCCAGCAATTCCATTGCTGGGACTATATCCTAAGAACGCTAAAATACCAATCCAAAAGAACCTATGCACCCCAATGTTCATAGCAGAACAATTTACAATAGCCAAGAGCTGGAAGCAACCTAGGTGCCCATCAGTAAATGAATGGATCAAAAAATTATGGTACATATACATAATGAAATTCTATGCAGCAGAAAGAAAGAAGGAGCTCTTACCCTTTGCAACAGCTTGGATGGAACCTGAAAGCATTATGCTGAGTGAAATAAGCCAGTTGGTGAAAGACAAATATCATATAATCTCACCTTTAACAGGAAGTCAAACAACAAAACAAACAAGCAAGCAAAATAAAAACAACAACAGTGAAATCGAGAACAGGGTAACAGTGACTGGAGGGGAGAAGGGAGGGAATTTTGGGGGGAAAAGGGGAAGGATTTATAGGAACCAGTATAAAGGACACATGGAAAACAACTAAGGGGGGTGGAAAGGGGAGGGAGATGGGGGGCAAATTGGGGTCGGCTGGGATGGGAGTAAAAGACAGAATACTGTAGTTGAAAAATAAATAAAAATATTTTTTCAAAGAAGAATAATTTATTTGTTATTTATTTAATATATATATATTTAAACATTTCTTAAAATTTTTATTGTTTTTCAAGTGTAGTTGTCTGCATTTTCCCTCCACCACTTTTTCTCCAGTCCAATTTCCCTTCTCCCTCCTTTGATTCGACCTCCCCTTGGTTATGTCCATGTGTCCTTTATAGCTGTTCCTGAAATCCCTTGCCCCTTTCTGTCCATCATCCCATCCCACCTCCCCTCTGAATCTGTCAGATTGTTCTTAAATTCAATGTGTCTGATTATATTTTGCTTGTATGTTTGTTTGTTGATTAGGTTCCACTTATATATTTAATCTATATTATATGTTATAATAATATAATATAATATAAGCTATTATAATAATATAATGTAATAATATTTCATTTATTTATAATGAATGTGTTATCATTCACAACATATTTATGTATAATTACAATTATGTATTACTATAACATACATATATAAAACATGTAATAATTGTATTTACATAATTATAACTATATTATTATAAATATATAATTATATGATAAAATATGATAATATATCATATATTTATAATAATTTACAATGAATATATTATATTTAAAATAATATATTATAGCAGTTATCATATGTTATCTATTATAATGTATCATATCATAAAATAATATAATTAATATGATATAATACAATATAACATAGTAAAACACATAATATTATATGATATTTTATATTATGTATTATATAATATACACATTATATATCATACAATATGCATAATTATCATATTACATATCACATTACATATTACATGCCATAAAACCCCTATATCAATCAGTATACATTACATATTTTACATCATGTAATGTAGAATATTATATATGATATATTATATACCACATATTATGTATTACAATATAAATCATATAGTATAATCACTATATATTATAATAATACATATACTATAGTATAGATTAAATGCATATACTATATATACTATATATATTTAAACAGTAAACAGGAACATAATCACAGAAATGGAGATCACACAGAGGTTTATCAATGGGGGGAAAAGGTACAGGGAAGAAAATAGGGAGGAGAAGGTTAAGAATAGTTTAGGAAATGGAGAAGCCAAAGAACTTATATGTACAAACCAGGGACATGAACTAAGGCGGGAGAATGCTGGAAGGAGGGAGGGTGCAGGATGGAGGGGGATAAAATGGAGATAAAAGGTGGAGCAACTATAACGGCATAATCAATATAATATTCTGTATAAATATAAATATACATATTTAAGCAAAATTTGAAGTAACTTATCTTGGCAATAATTAGGAAGGTTAGATAATACTTGGATAATTAAATTATTTGGAAGAATACACTGTGCATACCTGAATATAAGGAGATTCTCATCTCACATTATCTTTCAAAAGGAGAGAATTAGTTGATTTACATTTGAGCATTTATAAAGTATCTCGCATTATAGGTGCTTTCCCAGTTATCTTATTTTGATAGTCAATGTCCCCTTTGGCAATTTGTTTTATTGGATTTTAGAATCAGTGAGGTTAACTGGTGAGACTGTTATAAAAGAAGGAACAGAAATTTAGCAGTTTTATTCTCCATTAGGTGTGGAATTAAGTTAACAATAATGGTGTACATTATAGTTTGGAAATCAAGACAACAATAAAAAATATATTCTGATGTTAAGTTCAAGGGTCTTGTCTATTGGGACATAGCTTCCAGGGTCAATAACACAACAATCAAAAATACTGTTATATTACAAACAATTGTAGGTAAATGTAAAAAAGTTTCCTCATTGGAAAAGTGGGATGTTTATTTATATCATGATTGTCACATATATATTTGTATATATACACACATACATATATATAATGTTTGCATTTAAAAATGGAGACAACTATACTTGAACAACAGGATGAAAAGGAAAAAACTGATTACAGTTGACATATAATATTAGTTTCAGGCTATACAACATAGTTCTTAGTCATTTATATAAATTACAAAGTTATATAAGTATCTCACATTACCCATGTGAAACTATATATAATTATTACATTATTATTGACTATATTCCCTATGCTGTACTTTATATCCTTGCAAATGTTTTTATATCTACCAATTTGTACACCTTAATCCCTTCTTCACCCATTTCCCGAACCAGTGTCTGTTCTGCCAACTATTAATTTGGTGTCTGTATCTGTTAGTTTGTTTCCGTTTTGTTCGTTCACTTATTTTATTTTTTTAGATTCCACATGTAAGTGAAATCATATGCTATATGTTTTTCTCTGTATGACCTATCTCACTTGGCATAACACCCTCTAGGTATATCAGTGTTGTCACAAATGGTAAGATTCCACTCGTTTTTATGGCTGAGTATATATATATATATTCCAGCATATATATGTACCATTTCTTCTTCATCTATTTGACTATTGGTAGACATTTAGGTTGCTTCCATGTCTTGGCTATTTTAAATAATCCTGCAATGAATATAAGGATATAAATATCTTCTCAAATTAGTGAGATTAGCGTTTTGAATTTTTTTAATAAATATGCAGTAGTAGAATTGCTGGGTCATATGGTAGTTCTATTTGTAAGTTTTTGAAGAACCTTTAGTATGTTTTTAATAGTAGCTGCACCAGTTTATAATCCCGCCAAAAGTGAATGAGTGCTCCATTTTCTCCACATCCTTGCTAACACTTGTTGTTTGCTGATTAATTGATGATAGCCATTCTGACAGATGATAATCATTTTATTTTTCATATTGTAAGATATTTTAAACTTTTCCAAATAAAATTATTTTCAAAATTTTTCAAAACTGAAAGGGATATTATTTTTACTTTGTGCTTTTCTAACCATAACTTTCTAAATGTACTGTTTAGTAAGGCTCTCAAACAACTTTTATTCTATAGCCATGTAAAATATCTTGTAACCACAAAGATGGCATAAAAACAGGTAAAATTACTTTTGAATCACATTATGTTAGATGCATTACAACCCAAGGAGTAGATATAAATCGAAACTATAATCATTTTAATAAAGCTTAGGTTTTTTGAGATTTTATTTCCTGCAGAGTCATGAAGACTACAGAATAAAAGCCTGCTTCATTAGTAAAAACACTTATCATC
Organism: Artibeus jamaicensis; assembly: GCF_021234435.1. NCBI lineage: Eukaryota > Metazoa > Chordata > Mammalia > Chiroptera > Phyllostomidae > Artibeus > Artibeus jamaicensis. The sequence goes on from NW_026521717.1 coordinate 3,308,484, forward strand.
ATAGAGTTTGCAAATTATTCACAGCTACTTCAAATAAATACTTCTCCACAGTGCAGTACTCTTAAAATATTTTGGGTAGTTGAAACAAATCAAATGAATTCATGTACCAATGGAAAAAAATGCATGAAAGTTGAAAATACAAACACTACTGTGGCTTAAGGAATTTGTAGTTTAATATAAACAAGGGGGCTGAAATGCCAATCTTTTATTTATTTAAAACAATGAGGAAGATCATAAAAATAATTCACCATAGTGATTTTGGCTTGTAAGGGAAAAGTGAACACCCTGTCAGTAAAGAAAGGAATGCAAATGCAAAATTAGTGTGCTGGGTCCAGCTCATGATGTTTACTGTAGTTTTGACTATGAAATCACTTTTTCACTAAGGCTGAAAAGTGGTTTATAAGCTTTGTTTTATGAGTAATGCCTATACAGAGGATAGGAATTTAATATACATCTTATGTCTAAAATTAAAATTCATGATGAGCTAAAACTATAAACCTTAATTAATGTATTTTAAAAGAAACATATAAAAATTAAACCATTGATTCATTTATTAGGAATTTTCAACATAACTTCCCCATTACTTTGGTGGAATTCCCATATTTAAGGCTTTCAAATAAAGGTCATAGGAGCAAATCTTGTTTTGTCAGGTGGATGGTCTACAGTATACAGAGCTTGATAGAAACCAGCTGTAGTGGCTTGACATTGGTTAAGGCTGAAAACTCAGACAGTGCAAACAAATACTATATCTTGGCTCACAACACTTGCCACATCTGCCAACAATTAGTTCTGTATCAGACCCAGAAAGGGGCACTGAAAACCAGTATCATATTCCATAGAAAGCAAATAAACAGGGGGCCCTGCATCATTAGTCATCAAGTGGATGCCAAGGTACCCTATTTCTAAACTGAAGCTCAGAATGTCAACCCTACACTTTGGCACATAGTGTAAGTTGAAAAGGTTACAGAGACATTGCAGGCTAATAGTCTAATTGGGCCACTGACTTACAGGTGCCACCCCAAAACTGTTTATTATTCAGAATAACAGATCATCAAGAGAGCTTAAAGCACTGAACTTTAGAAATGGATTTTAAAAGCATTGACATGCCACCTACTGATATTTCTGGTCAAGATTTCTGACACCTCTGACACCTCATCGATTGTTCAATGAGGCAACAGATAAGAAAGAAAGATCAACTTTTCTGTTGTACCTTCTGTCCCTTAGAAATTCACTTTTCTAACTCTAGCTTTAGCCTTCATTCAGCTTTTCTATGACAATGGTATATTCAAGATGATTTTTAATTTCTTGGGCCTAAAATATGATTTCCTGCATGGATTATTCCTGCTATCATGATTCTTTTTTTCTTTTTTTGGCTTTTTATGTTCACATTCTAATCCTAGAATTGCCCATTTGCTCTGTCTCATACATGGCTTTTTGGAATCCCAGTCTACTGAGATGGGTCTAAGAACTTATAAACCAATCTGGATTGGAAACATTGCCACCATGGTACAGAAATACTCCAAGCCCCTATCAAGTTGGTTGTCACTGTTAGCTCTCCATGCCTTAGAATATTGACTGGCAGTTTTGCTCTAGAAACTGAGTTTTCTAGGCTCTTCTTCCCACCATAGTCAGAGAATTTTTCCCCATTTCTCTTCATGGTGAATACCTGTCTTACAAAATTGAATTGCTGGATAGAATGTGCCACTCTTTCTACTCAGAGTGATGGGCCTTTCTCCCTAAAACTTCTCCCGTAACACTGTTCCTTTTAGGAAACCTGTTTATTCCCTTATCCCTGAATTTTGGTTAGTTACTTCTTCTGGAGTGTAAAACAGCAGATTCATTAAGTCTTTGCCTGTTTTTTTTGGGGGGGGGTACTGATGTTATTTAACTGTGTGTCAAAAATATTTAAAATTCAAGGGCAAGAGCAAGAGAGAAAGAGTGAGAGAGAGACAAGGACAGAGACTGAAGAGACATGTTTATCTGCATGTATCTACATCTTCAAAATGTAGGTAAATGAATTGGGTGCAGATGGGGGAAAGATTTATTAAACAAATAATCCTTTTAGTCCCAAGCAACACTTATTCAATAACATTATTTTAAATACCCATTGGTAATAAAGCATAAAGGTTTGGCTATAGAGTCTCTTTGATATAAAAAGAAGATGGACTTTTCTACTTCTATGTCCCACTTGAAAGAATAATTTAATTAAAAGGTAAAGCCAGCAGGAATTTTATAATCTGCATGCAATGCAGGATATTATACAATGACCTTCATTTAAAACCCAAATCATTAAAACTAGTAAGTCTAACTGGTGACAAGGGAGATTTCAACATCCGGCTCAACAGTTTAAAATATGAATAAAAATCATAGCCTAAATGAATCTGTCCATTGAGAACTTATTGCAAAATAAAATGAGAGAAGAAAAAAGCTACCTAGGCAATGAATTCTTCTGCTGTACTGTTTTATCTTTTGACATGTGCTTCTTCTTTTTCCCCCTTTTCCTTCAGTGTATCCTCCTCTGTATGAAATAAACCCAAATCTATTTCCTGGGAAAAATTATTTTAGACAATTTTATACAACAGTGAAAATAATCTTTAGAGGTGTCTAAATCACTTCTCATCCATCACAACCTCATTTGTCACATAATCTCCAGAGGAAGTATTTGAAATAAAGTGGGGGAGCTGTAGTGCCTTAGAAGAGCATAGAAAATTGACTACTTGCTAACAACAATTTCTGGGCATTTTTCAGCAGTAAAAGAGTAGCTGGGAGCTAGTTTAGTTTCTGTAACACTTTGCTTTGGCATCAACTTCTTTATTTAATAGCCACTCTTAACAGAGATGGGATTGAATCAACATGTAATGGGAGCAACATTTTCTTCTAGTTGTTGAAATTGTGCCTAAGCTTTGGAACAAAGCAATGTAACTAAGTGAACTTTTTTAAAAAATATTTTATTTATTTATTTAGAGACAGGGGAAGACAGGGAGAAAGAGAGGGAGAGTAACATCAATGTGTGGTTGCCTGTCACATGTTCACAGCCCGAGCTCAATCCACTGAGCTACACCAGCCAGGGCCTAAGTGAACTTTTGATTAAAATTATATAATGGTGATAGTTCACATTTACCAAATTCTCTTTTCTTGCTTTTTCTCCTACAGTCTTGTATCTGTTCTTTGTCTTTTTCATTTGAGCAATTACACTCATTTCCTTCTGTGTCCTCTAGCCCTAAGTTCCCAGGTGGCAAACGACACCAACTATCCTGCCTCATGATGACTTCCAGAAGTGAACAAAGGAAATTCAGAACATACTGCCTTATTTGGAAACATGATGCCAGAGTTACTAGAAGGAAGATAAATATTAAGTCTAAGTGGTCGCTTGATGTCGTGTAAAAAGTTGTCACGAGTTTATTACACCTCTTACCAATTGATTATGGCCTCATTCAGAAGCTGAAACTGCATCAAAAAAGTAGAATAAAGAATAAAGGATTTCCCCAACCAGTGAATGTGTGTGTTTATAAGCAAATAGCAGGTTTGATGAATAATTTTAATGTAAGTTTACTAGCCACCCTGGTAGTCATATTATTTATCAAAATAATTGCTTAAGCAGATGATTGAACCAATCAATTTATAGACATATACAAGGCATTAGCACAGTATTAGCACAGTAAAGGCTAGTAAGTAACCTTAAAAGGAAAACTAAAGAGTCAATTGTCTTTATCAGATAATTGTCCTATTATTTCATTATTAAGGATTGGAATTTAATGGTAGTAGAAAAAAATACTTACTGGTTAGGAATCCAGACTGAATTCTAGTCCCTGGTCATCCTCCTGGTTTGATCATGTTGGATAAAGATGCATGTACTTCCTGGTTCTCATTTTCTTTGTTACAAAAGTATTAGGCTAGATACATGATCTTCTTCTCACTATCTATAGCTGGATGTGATGCTAGTTTTAAAATATGTGTCCTAAAGAATAATACAAATATGAAGTTAGAGAGGTCTTTAAGTCACTACCTTTCGATGAATATGTATTGCTAATTAATGGTATTGTTATTAACATTTCATAATGCAGCTAAAAATTAAATATGCTTTTTAACTAAGTAAAATATGAAATGATTACCAAAAATACAGTTGATCTACATAGTACACTAGTGGAGTTTCTCTTGTAAGTAATGCTTATAAAGTGTTTTCCTTATTTTAATTGCTGTTCAAGTATAGTTGTCTCCATTTTCACCCCACCACACCCCCTCCCCACCCTTACCTGCCTCCCACCCTGGAACTTATCCTCTTTGGCTTTGTCCACGTGTCCTTTATACATGATCCTTGAAGCCCTTCCTGTATTATCCCCTATTATTCCTCTCCTGCCTCCTCTCTGATTACTGTCAGTTTGTTAGATCAAGGTCACAAGACAAATTTATTTTTTATTTTTTAAATTTTATTTAGTTATTTTTCAAGTACAGTTTTTTTTTGTCTATTTCTCCCATCCCAGCCCCCCCTGCCCCATCTCCCCACCTCCCTCCCATTTCCTCCCCCCTAGACAAGACAAAATTTTTACAGGAGTTTGTTAGGTAACTAAGAGACAGTCAATTGGCTCCCTGACAGGAATGGGGCTGTGAAGAATGGAAGATTTAAAGGGGCTTTAGATACTTGGATCCTGCAAATTATTGCCATGAGGAAGTCTAGCTTCTAAGTAATCATATCTTCAATTTTTTCAAGAGAAGGTAAAAATGAAGATTCTAATGTAAATCTTAATTTGAAATTATTGACTCTTAAAAAAACACTATGCTTAATGAATAACCTACAACATAGTTTGTGACTTTGAGTGATTCTGTTTGTGAACTTGCAAAATCTTTTGTTTAATTATGTATGGAAGTAAATATGGTCTTTAGTTCCATATAGTACATACATATGTCAGTCCTACCAGAACAAAATTTACCCAAAATTTGAAGGTCATTTAGAAAATAACTAAAGAATAATAATTGTAACTCAACCTAAATTTAGAGGCCATTAGAAGATAGGGATGTCATTATAGTTTCTGTTATGTTTCCTGTATTCTGCAAAGTCACATTGAAATAGAAAGACATAACTAACTGAAGCTTTCCCACTCACAGTGACATATTTCTGGTATGCTAGAAAAATTTTTTTAAAAAAATGGAAAATTTAGTTTGCCATTTCTCAAAACTTATTATTTGGATAATAAAAAACTACTAATAAACAAATGTAAAAATCCTGTTTTTATAAATAATAAAAACAAAAATACTGTTTTATTTACTTTTTTCAGTGTTACCTTGTATAAATAAATGCATTTATATGTATAAACACAAGATAACACTGAAAAGGGAGTTAATAAAATATTTTCCTCATCTTCTACATGCATATTATGTGCTATATGCTGGAAACCCAGGAGTTCAAATCACTATTACCTATCCCTGGTACTCAAAATAGAAGAGAAAGCACAGATAACAATTGTACATTCTCTAAATCTTGTCACTTGCATATAAATGTATTTAGATGGCATAGTACTACTTAGAGTAAATCTGGAACAGAAATAATTCTGGCTTCTGACTGATTTCGGCTTCAGTTTTTCCTGGTTTAGAGATAATAGATTAGTATTAAATCAAAATAAGTCAAGGTCATGGTTTTTGGTCATAAGTAAAATTCATCAGCCTCAGCCTTTTCTCCTATATCTTCTCTGACTTTTGCTGAAACTTTCTTATTCAGATGACTTATATGGAGAATTCTAGTAGTATTTCTGTAGTAGGCTTCAATACAATGATATTCATGGTCCTTAGAAAGAAAATTACACTACCTGACAAATTGATGCTACTATGCCTTTATGAGACAGCTTTCCTCTTCTCTGATATTATATGTTTCTAGTAGGGCATACAGATTTGTTTCAAGTTGAGATGAAACATTCACTGTTAACTGAAAAAGGTTTCATTGACTGATCAGTTTGCTCTCCAGTCAAATTCTGAATACTCACATTTCTTTTCATTATTTTGACTACTAATAATTTATTTTCTAAGAACTAAATTTCTCTATCATCTTATGTCTAGACAGCATTTATTATTTCCTTTTTTAGCAGAGAAAAACAGCACTTGCTGACTTTCATTTTTCCTTTTTCTAGGTAATGATAACAATTATAAAGAGTTTTATTCTTCTAACACACGTTTTTGACCAAAGACACTACTTGTGCTCACTATGAAATACATATTCCTTTCCCATAACCTAAAGAGAGACAATAATACATATGGTGGAATAATGTTCTCAAAGTTATTGGATGATACAATGCCATGCTATAAGGAAGGTAGCTGAAGTATCCTTGTAGTATCTGGTGACTGTGTAGTGATAACTCATGTATGGTGGGCAGAGCTATGGACATCACAGCTGATTGCTGCGTGAACTCTGGGAGAGGCGAGGCCCCAGGACACAGAACCCAGAAGAATCTTAAGTGATCTGTATGGATAAGATGCATGAATAGTAAAGACTCTGCCTGGCAAAGTTTTTTTTTTTTTTTCCGCCCCTTGATGGCTGTGTAACCTTGGCATGTTCTGATCTGTGAGTCAGTTTCCTAATTTGCTAACATTATTTCTCACACGAAGTCTTTGTTAGTGTTCTGCAGAGAAATAAAATGCTACCTCAATTCACAAATATCTAAAGAAGCTTCTGTCTTCTAAGGGGATAAATTACTTTCCCTTATAAAATATTTCCCTTTTATTTTGTGGTTGTGAAAAGATGAGCTTCAAAACATCTGCGGATCTGCGGGAAGGCCAGGAATCTATAGAGAGAGGTCAAGAATGCTAATTACTCTGAAGGACAAAGTAAAACTTTTGATATTTCTGGACCAAAGAGAGGGACTTGGGAGTACTTGAAGCATGAAAAACCCAGCAACTGGGGAGAGGGGAGAAGGGGTGGAATCTGTGGGATATCGGCTAATTAAATAAGCAGAGAGAGCTAAAAAATACATGTTTATGCTCAGGCAGATTTCAGACAGCCTCATTTTTACTTTGTATTAGCTTTGTGACCTCTGAGTAAGATTATGAGCTTTTCTTTACCTGTTTCCTCATCTGTAAAATAAGGGTTATTATGAAATCTACTTCATAGAATTGTTAAGAGAATTAAATTAATTGATAGTTATAAATTGTTGAGATCTTTGCCTGGCACATGGTGTTAGAAGTCATGTGTAGTATATTTTCCCAAAGTCTAAATTATTAAATTTAGAAAGATACTATGATGATTGAGGGAGAAGGAAATGGTGCTGAGTTAGGAACCAAGGGGCAGAGAATTTCAGCATATAGTCTGGGAAAGTTTTGACTACTCCTGGTCTGGGTAGCCTGAAAGCCCTGTGTTATTCCTAAACATTTGGGAAGTAATGGTTGCATCAAACTACATATACACATATCCCAATAACAAAAAAAATAATTGTTGGAGACAATGAAATCACTCTCCAATAAAAATATAACTGGAGCCACAAATATAATTTTAATTTTTGAGCGCCACATTTAAAAAAGAAAAAGGAAACAAAATGTAATAATATATCTTATTTAACCTATAATATCTAAAATTTATTATTTCAACATCAGTATAAAATTAATGGTATAATTTACATTTTAATATATACTGGGTCTTCAAAATATGGTGTGTGGGTTTTGCATTTATAGCACATTTCAATTCAGGCTAGGTATATTTCAAGTATGTAGTCACAAGTGCCTATTGGACAGCACAGAACTAAATTAAGGAAGAGAAATATACACAGATATCTTCAAGCAAATAAAATATTTACTACTGCTAAACTATTTTTTGTCAACAGAGAGATTTCAGCACCTGCATGTTCATTTTCTGGGTACAGTAAGATGAAATGAAAACTTTGAAATAACTATAATCATATGCTGCTTAAAGACAGAAATATGTTTTGAGAAATGTGTCATTAAGCAATTTTGTCATTGTGCGAATATCATATAATGAACTTACACAAACAGATAAAGTAACCTACTACACACCTATACTATATAGTATTTTTCCTAGGCTACCAACCTACACAGCACATTACTGTACAGAAAACTATGCAATTGTAACACAATGGTATTTTCATCTTTAAACATAGAATAGATACAGTAAATCTGGTATGAATGATTTAAAAAATGGTACCCCTGTATACGGCACTTTGCATGAATGGGGTTTGCAGGACTATACGTTCTCTGGCTGACTCAGTGAGTAATTGCTGAGTGAATGTGAAGGCCTAGTAAATGACTAAAGACTTTAAATACTTTTCACTTAGCCTATACTATATTTATAAAGCAACACAAGATTAAAACGCAAGAGAAAATTATACAATCAAGAGACATGGTAAACACAAGCTGTATGAAGTAATATGGCATACTTTTGTACAGCAAACTTTTTTCTTAGTAAAAATAATGCTCTGTAAAAATTATAGAATAATAAATACAATAAACCAGTAATATAGTTCTTTATTATAATTATCAAATTATGTACTATACATAATTATGTATGCTTTACTTCTTTTTATACAACTGGTAATGCAGTAGGTTTTTTATACCAGTGTCACCACAAACATGAGTGATTCATTGCCTTACAACATTACCACAGCTGTGATGCCTCTAGGCTATTGGAACTTTTCTGCTCCATTATAATCTTATTTAGTTACTGTCATACAATCAGTCCATCATTGACTGAAAGGTTATCATATGGTACATGACTATACTTTGTACTTTCCTCAAGTGGGATAATTCTGAGGTAAGCTCCATAATTCCATTCCACATTTTCTTCCAGTTACATTTAAATTCTACTAAACTAAACTTATTTGACTCATTGAGAAATGCACAGGGTATGCACAAGTAAATATCTAATCCCATCTAAATGTGCCTAGACTAATCCAGAATTGTGATGAAGCAGTGCTTACATTAAATCTTTGTAGATTTGCTTCCTTAAATTTGGGACACTATGAGAAATAATCAGAAAAATGCAAAATAGTTCTTAGAAACTGCACATGTTGAAGAAGTAGATATTCAACAAAAGTCTGTCAATTACCATAAGTACAAAATAAATACTAAATTTTTTAATCCAGGTAAGAAAAGATGTTCTTCTGAAAATATTTAGGTTTGCCAAATAATATGTCTTGTTAAAGCAAGACAGCTTATGCCATGTGCAATTTTTTGTTACTTAATTTTTGTGGAAATCTATATAATTGGGTGAAACCTCAATCTTAAAATATGTCTCTTTGTCCAAATTCAGTCATAAGAATACATTTGAATTTTTATTTTACTTAAAAATACTACAACCTGTTTCTAAATATCAATACATCTCTTAAGTCACATGCATGACATTGTATATATGCAAAGTAATTCCAAGAAATGTTTAAAAAGTTTTATTGTGCTACTAGGATATTTGCTTAAAAGAAATGAAATATTGAAGTAGAAAATTAGTCTCTTTATTGTTAGAACAGTGCCTACATTTGCTTGAAACTGTACATCTATGAACACACTATTTTTGATTACTCTTTTTGCTAAAAAGAGTAATGTACAGCCAAAAGAGCAATCACTGTCCTTACTCAGATGTGGCATTTGTGTAACTGTACATAACTCCTTAGTAATTGAATCATGAGTTGAACTAATATTTTTAAACAGTTTAGGTGAAAGTTATGTTTAAGAATATAATGAAATACAAGCATAGGTTAAACTATAAAATATTGACAGCACCCCAGGAACTAACCCATCAAAATTAAAAATAGGAATAGGAAGTAAGATATGTTATTTTAGAATTACAACAATCCCTTCAGAAGAGCTGGTCTAAACCCCCCAAAATTAAGTAACCTGGATTAAGGTCTCTCAGTTATCATCAAGATCAAAAATAGATTTCTTATCCATAAGTTCTCTCTCTCTCCTCCTTTTTTTCTCAATCCCTTCACACCCCAACCAAGCCCCCCAACCTATACCCCTGACAGCTGTCAGCCTGCTCTCTGTCAGTGATTCTGTCTCTATTCTGTTAGTTCATTTTGTTCATTAGATTCCACATATGAGTGAAATCATATGGTACTTCTCTTTCTCTAACTGGTTTATTTTATTTGGCATAACTCTTTCCAGGTCTTTCCATGCTGTTGCAAAGAGTAAGATTGCCTTCCTTTTTACAGCCAAGTAGCGTTCCATTGTGTAAATATACCATAGCTGTTTTATTTACTTATCTACTGATGGACACTTAGGCAGCATCCAGATTTTGGCTATCATAAATAATGTTTCAACGAATATAGGCAGGAGGAGCTGGAAGAGGGTATGGGGGGGATAAATGGTGATGGAAGAGACTTGACTTAGGGTATTGAGAAGACAATACAGTACACAGATTATGTGTAATTGTACACCTGAAACTTGTGTAAACTTTGTTAAGCTGTGTCACATCCATAAATTCAATACAAAGAAAAGAAATGAACCTAGATTTCTTACCTACTCTCTCTAGTTGTTTTCCAAGTACATCATTGTTCCAAATGGAGGAACTAAATTTTAGCAAAGCAATTGATATCTGGAAAGTTAAGGAGAAACAGTTGTAAACAGCCTATCTGCAAAACAAATGCAACCCTATGGACATAGTTTACTTATGTTTTTTTCCTCTGTCCTTATGAAAAATGCCTGTTAAATGAGATAACGCACATAAAAAATTATCAAAATGCCTGATTCATAGTTCAGACTAGAAAAGCTATTTTTTAATCATTGTTAACAAGGCACTTCACTTTTTCTACATCAGAGATATAGGAATGATAATACTCATATACGTGGATATTCTATCTTGAAGGACAACAGCCGTATCTATTTTTGAAATAATCTAAATCACTGTAATGAGTGTCATTAAATCTTTTCTACCTGAGGCAATATAAATCATTCTGGTAAATGAACCAATTAAAAACCAATTACCAACATGGTCTGACAATGGAAGATTGAGGAATGGAAAGAAAGGCTGATATGGCCTCCCTGATGGTTGTAGGAAGGCTCTACCCCTGAGGTTTCAGGGAATGGATTTGACAAGATGGTTAGAGTGTGGCTGTTCTTCTCAGAGACATTAACTCATGCATTTATTGTAAAAACAGATGCTTGCTGGGTAGATACAAAAAAATCAACTGCATTGAGAAAATGGTCATATTCATGATGACTGTTAATTTGATACTTTATTCATTTGTTTTGAAATTTATCTGTACAAATAATTTTTCTCTGAAAATTTTCTGGATTTGAGTCTGATGTAAGATTCCTCAAATCAGTAGAAGCCATAAAATTATGAGTCTGTTTTGGGTATTAGAAAGTTTGGCTGACTCAGATGTGCAGTCTTAATGGAAGCTGAAATTGCCAAGTCAGTGCTATTTATTTGATATGGTTGAGGGGAAGACAGGTTAGGGGTGTTGTTTTGTAACAGGCCACTAATTCATTGATTGAAATGGATTTTTTATTTTTCATGTGTATGTTATTTATTTGCAATGACGCAAAACATTCTTCTACTTCCATTTCTTGGTCCTCTGGTGATTTAAACCAATGACTTATATGAATAGATACAACTCCCAGGATGTAGTATACCAAGATTTTTTCAGTTTCTGATTTCTGTAGCAATACTTATGGGGAACTAAATGCCCCATAATTGTAATTATACTATATTTTCCCCTTTCATTATTGCTCTGTGGTTGCCTGACACTTGTAATTTCTGATTAATGTAAAAGTAGGAATGGAGATAAGAGCATAAAATGGTGATTTGGCTATCCTCACTCAAGTTATGTGCATGGAAAACTTTTGGGTTGGCACAGCCCATGATTCAAGGATTAAGCAATAGAGAAGTACAAAACATACTCTCACCTTTTAAATACATGGGCTCTATTTTATAAAGTAGCTATGCCACAAAGTGTTGATGGGTTTTTCTGGCAGTAGTTTGCTAGTAAGTCTGAGTTTTCAATGATATAAGTACTTTTTGTTTTCTGGTCTTCCTATAGGAAGACCATAGGGCTGGAATGAGTTGCATTGAATAGTGCTAGTCAAAGCCATTTTATGTCACCAATCTCTTGAAAATGATCCAATAGAAACTGAGGGTTAAGAGGAAAAGGAGGATAATAGAAACATGTGCACTGCTTTTGCATTTCTGTGAAATTCTTTTTGAGTAATATATATTTTATTTTATCTTTTTAAATTTAATTGCCGCTCAAGTACAGTTTTCTGTCTTTTACTCCCATCCAAGCCCACCCCCCCCAAGTGCTCCCCACCTCCCTCCCATTTCCACCCTTGTTAGTTTTTGTCCATGTGTCCCTTATAATTGTTCCTGTGAATCCTTCCCCTTTCCCCTGAAATTCCCTCCCCTCTCTCCTCTGGTCGCTGTCCGCTCATTCTCTATATCACTGTCTTTGGTTATATGTTGCTTGCTTGTTTGTTTTGTTGTTTAGCTTCCTGTTAAAGGTGAGATCATATGGTATTTGTCTTTCAACACCTGGCTTATTTCACTCAGCATAATGCTTTCCACTTCCATCCATGCTGTTGCAAAGGGTAGGAGCTCCTTCTTTCTTTCTGCTGCATAGAATTCCATTGTGTATATGTACCATAGTTTTTGGATCCATTCATTTACTGAATAATATATATATTTTAAAGTGTGATTTACATGTTTTTGACATTTCAGAGTTAATTCAATTGAATATATAAAATCCAAGACAGTACTCATATGTTCAACTGCTTATTCATGACAGTGTTTCTGTTTTTTTTAAATAAGGATCCATCACCCTACTTAGAGTCTCTGAATCACTAATCTCTGTTTCACAATGTATTCCACATTTTCCTCCTTAACATTTTTACTAGTAGTTTTCATTGCCTATATAAAATGTAAATTTGCCTATTTAAAAAATTTTAATTAAAAAATTTAAATTTATATTTAAATTTAATTTTTTTAATTTTTTCATTCTTTTTAAAAAATGAGCTCAATATATCAGCCTTCTTAATGTAATAATTAATTTTTTCTCTCATTTATTAGTTGTCCTATTTTCTCTTATGTTTCTGACTTCCCCCAATATATCCGATACAGACTTTTAATTTTTCTTCTAATAACATTTTAAGTCACTATTTTATTTGCTTATTTTCACTTGATTTGTGTTTCTTTTCTTCTCTTAATAAATATCAATTGTATTTTGGAAGGGGGATGAATGAAAGTATATAGTAACACTGATTATAGTACCCTAATTTTGCTTATTTTTCCTCATTTTTTGCAATGTTTAACCCTTCTTATTATAAAAGAGGTTACTCTATTCTTTTTATTTTGTGATTTTTTTCACAGACCTCCAAGATGCCTTTGGACATCAGTTAGCCCTATCTCTAACTACAGAAGAGGGACTCAGTGATATACTGAAAAAAGAGTGAATATTAATTATAATGTTGTTTCTCTTTTCTTTTTTAAACTAATCTGTATCCTCATCTTACCCCAGTAAGCAAGTTTGTTCTTTACTTGTCAGGACCTTCATTTATTCTTAGAATAATTATTTAAAAATAATAAGGCAAATGTATTTCAGTGAGAACCCATCTATAGAATGGCCATAGATTTACAAGGTAGCTTGAAATTTAATCACTTCCAAGAAGGGATATTAATTTTACAAATCAGTCAAAGTCTATTTCTTTGTCATTTGAACTAGGTATATGGGGGAAACATCAACGTGTTAGTAGCAAATACAGATGGCAAAATACCTAAAAAGAAAAGGCAACCTACTGTTGCTAGAGAGAAATTAAGCTATAGTTAAAAATAAATTCTGTGAAGTTGGAAAAATTATTACAGATTAAAAGTAAGGGACTTGGTTGGGAGGCACAGAAGAAAAGATAGACTTCAGCTGGTAGACTACATTGTGAAATATCATTAATTACTGCCATTGAGGAGAGGATAGCAAAGTAATGAAGCCACTAGTTCAACACTGGATGCTTCTAATACCTAAAGTTTGTTCTGATTGTGGAGATAAGTGCATAATTTTCCCATGTTCTTATGAAGAGTGGTCACATGGTTAAGATTCCTATTCCTGTATTACTTATTCTAATGTACTTCCTTGAAATAAATTCCTTAATAATTGAGGTAACAAAACTACTATGCATGACTATAAACTTATCTCATAAGGTGCAAAAATCAGCTATAAGAAGCCATGTGTGGTAACCAAAATTCAAACAGATAGCATTTTTAATGCAGTTGGGATTGGGTAGTGCTGAGAATTTAAGGTCTGTAAGTTCTAAGTTAGGCAGGTATAGAGAGCAAAAGAAATGCTGAATCCAATCAAATGAGTAACCTGGTTTGTCAGTGATCAGTTATTTTCTTTCGGCTTCAATTCAATCTCCTCCATGCTTTGTGATAATGAAACTGAACCTTGTTAACAGGTTTACTTTGCCACCTGGCAAAAATGTTAAGTAACATCAGTAGAGTGCACTGAAAACATACTATGAGGCTGCAAGAGAAAAAGATACTTCTTTTGGGGATCTGGTCTTCAATTTGTATTATTCTTTTTCTTTTTATTGTTCAAGTGCAGTTGTCTCCATTTGCATCCCACCACAGCCCCCTACCCCACCCATACCTGTCTCCCACCTTCTAACCTACCCCCTTCTAACCTACTCCTACTTTCCTCATTATCCCTCTCTTTCCTCCTCTCCAGTTACTGTCCATTTGTTCTTAATTTCAATGTCTCTGGTTATATTTTGCTTGCCTGTTTGTTTTGTTGATTAGTTTTCCCTTGTAGGTGAGATCTTATGATACTTATCTTTCACCACCTGGCTTATAAGAGAGCCCAGAGGCCTTTTGCCAGCTATGTCCTTTGGTTATAACCTTCTGCTAGTGGCTGCTTTTAAGTAGCTCTGACCTGGCCACAGCCTCCAGCAACTGCAGGCCATTTCTACAGCTTCTAGAAAATATCTTTGCCACCAGCAGTCACCATCTTCTAATAGTCACCTCCTATTAGAAGAGGTCTGGAGCAACAGGCCTGGGAGCTGGGAGTCAGGTATGGGATCCAGACACTCAAAGCCCCTGTGACGGTTCTGGGCCACAGAGGAGTCAGGAACCAGAGCTGGGACATTCTCGGCCCCTGTGCCGATGCCATAGCTACCGGCCTGGGGAACAGAAGAGTCCATTGCAAGAGCAGGGACACCGGAGAGCCCTGTGACACCACCACAGAGACCGGCCTGGGCGCCCGGGAGCCAGCTATGGGAGCCAGAACATTCTCAGCCCCTGTGCCATAGCAACTGGACTGGACGCAGGGGAGTCAGGTGTGGGAGCCGGGACACTCAAAACTCCTGTGACGGTCCTGGGAGGCAGAGGAGACAGCTATGCAGCCAAGGCATTCTCCGCCCCTATGCCTCTCCCATAGTGACAGGCCTGGATGCTGGGGAGTCAAGTACCAGAGCTAGGACATTCTAAGTCTCTGTGCCACTGCCATAGAGACAGAACTGGACAGCGGGGAGTCAGGTATGGGAGCCAGGAAACTTGAAACCCCTGTGACGGCACTGGGCTGCAGAAGAGCCAGCTACGGGAGCGAAGATATTCCCAGGCCCTGTGCCGCTGCCCTAGTAATGGGCCTGGGCACTTGAGGAGGCGGCTACTAGAGCTGGGAAATTCAGCAGTGGTAGGTGACCAACGCAGGGACCAGCGCGAGAGTAGGTAGAGAAGGAGAGCATCCAGAAACTTCAAAGAGTCTACACCACTGAACTTCACAAGGATCATACCACAGAAGTTCACACCATAAAACCAGGGTTTCAGAACAGATCAATTTTAGAAGCAGAGACTAACAAGAAGAGCCTCAAACAATGGGAAGACAAAGAAACAATCCCCAAATGAAAGAAAAAGCAGAAACTTCAGAAAGAATGTTAGATGAAATAGAGGCTAATCAGCTATCAGATAGTGAATTCAAAGGACTGGTTATTATGATGTTCAAAGAGCTCACAGTAAACTATCAGAAACTACAGGGGAACTACAATGATCTCTCTGCAAACTACATCAACATGAAAAAGGAAATGGAAACTATCAGCAAGAGACAAGAGGAAATGAAGAATAAAATTTCCAAATTGAAGAACACAGTAGAAAGTTTCAAAAGTAGGATAGATGAAGCAAAGGATAGGATTAGTGAGTTGGAGGACAAGGTAGAAAGCATCTCAGAGAAAGAGCAAGAAAATGAAAAGAGGCTCAAAAAGAATGAAGAATTAAGAGAAATGCAAGACAATATGAAACGTAATAAGATCCGAATAATAGGAATACCAGAAGGAGAAGAAGAAGAACAAGGGATAGAAAACATATTTGAATGAGTAATGAGAGAAAAATTCCCTAATTTGATAAGAGAAAAAGTCTCACAAATCCAGGAATCACAGAGAGTCCCAGTCGAGAGGAACCCAAGGAGGCCCAGGTCAAGACACATCATCATCAAAATGGCAAAATTCCAAGACCAAGAGAGAATCTTAAAGGCACCAAGGGAGAAAAAAGGAGTAACATACAAAGTAGCCCCAATAAGGTTAGCTACTGACTTCTCAATGGAAACACTTCAAGCAAGAAGAGAATGGCAAGAAATATTCCAAGTAATGAGAAACGGAGGCCTACAACCAAGGCTACTTTACCAAGCAAGGCTCTCAATCAAGATAGATGACCAAATAAAGAGCTTCCAAGACAAAAGAAGCCTAAAAGAATACGCCTCCACCAAACCAGCTCTACAAGAAATACTTAAAGGACTGCTTCAAGGGAAAGAAGGATAAGAGGGAGACAGAGAGGAACACAGGTACAAAAATAGCAACGAATAAGTACCTATCAATAATAACCTTAAATGTAAATAGATTAAATGCTCCAATCAAAAGACACAGAATAGTGTCATGGATAAGAAAGCATGACCCACACATATGCTGCCTACAAGAGACCCACCTCAGGACAAAAGACCATCACAGACTAAAAGTGAAAGGCTGGAAACAACTTTTCCATGCAAACAGACAAGAAAAAAAAGTTGGGGTAGCAATTCTCATATTGGACAGAATAGACTTCAAAAAAGAGGCCATAAAGAGAGACCCAGAAGGTCACTTCATTATACCCAATGGAAGAATCCACCAACAAGACAATAACATTGTAAACATATATGCACCAAACATAGGGGCACCCAAATATATCAAGAAAATCTTAGAGGATCTCAAGAAAGATATTGACAGCAACACAATTATAGTAGGGGATTTTAACACCCCACTATAAAAAATGGACAAATCTTCCAAACAAATTATCAACAAATATATTGTGGCATTAAAACACACCCTAGATGAATATATATATCCCTTCATCCCAAAGAAGCTAAGTATACATTCTTTTCAAATGCACATGGAACATTTTCAAAGATAGACCACATGATAGGACACAAAACGAGCCTCAAAAAATTCAAGAAAATTGAAATCATACCAAGCATCTTCTCTGATCACGAGGGACTGAAATGGGAAACCAACCCCCCCCAAAAAAACCTAAAGAAACCAAAATCATGGAGACTGAATGGTATGCTATTAAACAACGAATGGGTGAAGAATGAAATTAGGGAAGAAATCAAAACGTTTCTGGAAACAAATGAAAATGAACTCACAACAACCCAAAATTTATGGGACACAGAGAAGGCAGTCCTGAGAGGGAAGTTTATAGCAATACAGGCCTACCTAAAGAAGATAGGAACATTTCAAACAAACAACCTGACCCTACTCCAGCAAGAACTCAAGGAACAACAACAAAGATACCCCAGAGCAAGCAGAAAGAAGGAAATAACCAAGATTAGAGCAGAATTAAATGACATAGAAACTAAAAGCACAATTTTAAGGATCAGTGAATCCAGGAGTTGGTTCTTTGAGAAGATAAACAAAATAGACAAGCCTTTAAGTAGGCTCATGAAGAAAAGAAGAGAGAGGACACAAACACAATCAGAAATGAAAGAGGAGAGATTACAACTGATACCACAGAAATAGAAGGGATTGGAAGAAATTACTATGAAGAACTGTATGCCAAGAAATTTGAGAACCCAGGGGAAATGGACACATTTTTTAGAAAAATACAATCTTCCAAAACTCAGTGAAAAAGAAGCAGAAAATCTAAATACACCAATAACAGCAAAAGAAATTGAAGCAGTAATAAAAAAAACTCCCATCACACAAAAGCCCTGGACCAGATGGTTTCCCAGGAGAATTCTACAAAGCATTTAAGGAATAGCTAACCCTTATTCTCCACAGACTATTCCAAAAAATCCAGAAGGATGGAAAACTCCCAAATACTTTTTATGAAGCCAACATCATCTTAATTCCAAAACCAGATAGAGACACAACAAAGAAAGAAAACTGCAGGCCAATATCTCTGATGAACATAGATGCTAAAATCCTCAACAAAATATTGGCAAATCGCATCCAACAATATATCCAAAAGATTATACACCAAGACCAAGTGGGATTCATCCCAGGTATGCAAGGATGGTTCAATATTCTCAAATCAGTAAATCTAATACATCACATAAACAAAAGCAAAGACAAAAATCACATGATCATATCAATAGATGCGGGAAAAGCTTGCAATAAGGTACAACAGCCATTTATGATAAAAAACACTCAGCAAAGTGGGAATACAGGGAGCATTTCTCAAAATAATAAAGGCCATATATGAGAGACCTACAGCCAATATCATACTCAATGGGAAAAAACTAAAAGCCTTTCCACTAAGATCAGGAACAAGACAAGGTTGTCCACTTTCACCACTTCTATTCAATATAGTATTGGAAGTTTTAGCCACAGCGATCAGGCAAGAAAAGGAAATAAAAGGCATCCAAATAGGAAAGAAGGAAGCAAAACTGTCACTATTTGCAGATGACATGATAGTGTACATGGAAAATCCTATAGACTCTACCCAAAAACTGCTCAAACTAATTAATGAATTTGGCAAAACAGCTGGTTACAAAGTCAATATCCAGAAATCAAAGGCATTTTTGTATACCAACAATGAGTCAGCAGAAGCAGAAATCAAGGTAAAATTTCCATTCGATATAGCAAAAAGAAAAATAAAATATCTGGGAATAGGACTTCCGCCAAGATGGAGGCATAGGTGGATGTCCCGTGCTTTCTCACACAACCAAGATTAGAGAAAACTAAATATTAGCAACAGAAAACACAGCCAGAACACGGAAAATTGAACTTTTCGGAAGTCCATTAACAACAAATTCTTCAGCCTGACCGGTAAGGGGCGAAACCAGCAGCTGGCGGAGCAGGGTTGCACAGGAGGACTCCGCCAGACACACTCAGGCCCGCGGAATCCAGGGCAGGGTCAGACCTAGTGAGCGACCCAGTGAGCGAGCGACCAAGCGAGTGACCAGGCCAGCGACCACGGGGGAGACAGCCAGGCCCGGGGCTGCGTGTTGACTGAGGTCGCGCATTTGTGCGAGAGTGTACAGGCGAGGGAGTGGGCGGTTGGACCGGGCTGGCAGGTCCCCACAGCAAGCGGCAGTGGAGGGCGCCACCATTTCCCTTCTCTGACCCCACCTCCACATACAGCGTCATAACCCAGCTACTCTGAGTGGCCCGGCCCAGGTGAACCACCTAAGGCACTGCTCCTCCGCACCCAGCGGTGAGAAGCGGCAGAGGGGGTCGCCATTTCCCCGCTCTGGCCACGCCCCCACATACAGCTTCACAACCCAGCGACCTGGGAATCCAGGGCGCCGCTTCTCACACTGAAAGGGCCAGAACAGACCAAGAATGGCGCAGGAGGATCTCAGAGCCCCAGAGCCAATAAATCTAAGCAATGAAGAAATAGCAAAACTCACAGACGCACAGTTTAAAACATTGGTGATCAGGATCCTCACAGAACTGGTTGATTATACCGACAAATTAGACAAATATATGAAGGCGAAACTAATAGAAATGAATGGAATTGCACAGGACACCAATAGCAATGAAAAGGAAACTGGGACTCAAATCAATGGAGTGGACCAGAAGAAAGCAAATAATGGCCAAACAGAAAAGAGTCAAGAAGCAAGAATTCAAAGAAATGTGGAGAGTCTTAGGAATGTCCAGGACATCTTTAAACGCTCCAACATCCAAATTATAGGGGTACCATAAGGGGGAAAGGAACAGCCACCAGTGGAAAACTTATTTGAACAAATAATAAAGGAGAATTTCCCCAATCTGGTAAAGGAAATAGACTTCCAGGAAATCCAGGAAGCTCACAGAGTCCCAAAGAAGTTGGACCCAAGAAGGAACACACCAAGGCACATCATAATTACATTAGCCAAAATTAAAATGAAGGAGAGAATCCTAGAAGCAGCAAGAGCTAAGGGGACAGTCACCTACAAAGGAGTTCCCATCAGACTGTCAGCAGATTTCTCAAAAGAGACCTTACAGGCAAGAAGGGGCTGGAAAGAGGTATTCCAAGTCATGAAATCTAAAGACCTACAACCAAGATTGCTCTATCCAGCAAAACTTTCATTTAAAATGGAAGGACAGATAAGGTGCTTCTCAGATAAGATCAAATTCAAGAAGTTCATCATCACCAAGCCCTTATTATATGAAATGTTAAAGGGACTTATCTAAGAAAAAGAAGTTAAAGAAACATGAACAGTGAAAGGACAACAAACTCACAGTTAATAACAACCACACCTAAAAGGAAAGGAAACTAAAAGGACAGCTAGATCAGGAGTGGAAACATAGAAATGAAGATCTCAAGGAGGGTTAGCAACAGGGGAGTAGGAGGAGGAGAAGGGGGGAGAAGGTACAGAAAATAAGTAGCATAGACAGTAGATAGAAAATAGATGGGGGGGCAAGAATAGCATGGGAAATATAGAATCTAAAGGACTTGAGACACATGGTCATAAACTAAAGGGGGGGTGACGGTGGGGATGGGGGGTAGGGTGGAGGGGAATAAAGGGGGAATAGAACAACTGTAACAGCATAATCAATAAAAAATTAATTAGCTCAAAAAAATAAAATAAAAAAATAAATTTCAAAAAAAAAATCTGGGAATAGACCTAACTAAGGAGATAAAAAACCTGTATGCAGAAAACTACACAGCCCTGAAGAAAGAAATCAAGGAAGACACAAACAAGTGGAAACATATACCTTGTTCATGGATTGGAAGAATTAACATCATCAAAATGTCCATACTACCCAAAGCAATATACAGATTCATTGCAATACCTATTAAAGTACCAATGGCATATTTCACAGACATAGAACAAGCACTTCAAAAATTTATATGGAACCTTAAACGATCCAGAATAGCAGCTGCACTTTTGAGAAAGAAGAACAAAGTAGGATGGATCACAATACCTGATATCAAACTGTATTACAAGGCCACTGTAATCAAAACAGCCTGGTACTGGCATAAAAACAGTTACATAGACCAATGGAACAGAACAGAGAGCCCGGAAATACACCCAACTCTCTACAGTCCATTAATATTCGACAAAGGGGGCAGTAACATAAAATGGAGTAAAGATAGCCTCTTCAACAAATGGTGTTGGGAGAACTGTACAGCTCTGTGCAAAAAAAAGAAACTTGAGCAAAGACTTACACCATACACCAAAATAAATTCAAGGTGGATAAAAGACTTAAATATAAGCCGTGACACCATTAAAGTCCTAGAGGAGAACATTGGCAAGAAAATCTCAGATATTTCACGCAGCAACTTTTTTACCTATATGTCCCCTAGAGCAAGGAATATAAAGGAAAGAATAAACAAATGGGATCTCATCAAAATAAAAAGCTTCTGGATGGCTAAAGAAAACAGTATTAAATTAGCAAGACAATCAACTGTATGGGAAAACATATTTGCCAATGATACCTCAGACAAAGGTTTAATCTCCAAAATATACAGAGAACTTATAAGACTCCACTCTAAGAAGACACACAACCCAATTAAAAAATGGGAAAAGGGCTTGAACAGACACTTCTACAAGGAGGACATACAGAACATTCAGAGACACATGAAGAGATGCTCAATATCGTTAGCTTTCAGAGAGATACAAATTAAAACCACAATGAGATACCACTTTACACCAGTCAGGATGGCTATCATAAACAAAGTAACAAACAACAAATGTTGGAGAGGTTTTGGGGAAAAGGGGTCCTTAGTTCACTGTTGGTGGGATTGCAGACTGGTACAACCATTATGGAAAACAGTAAGGAATTTTCTCAGAAAAATAAAAATCGACCTGCCTTTTGACCCAGCAATTCCACTGCTGGGATTATATCCTAAGAATCCTAAAACATGAATATCAAAGAACTTATGAACCACAATGTTCATAGCAGTGCAATTTACAATAGCCAAGAGTTGGAAGCAACCTAGGTGCCCATCAGTAAATGAATGGATCCAAAAATTGTGGTACATATACACAATGGAATTCTATGCTGCAGAGAGAAAGAAGGAGCTACTCCCTTTTGCAACAACATGGATGGAACTGGAAAGCATTATGCTGAATGAAATAGGCCAGGTGCTGAAAGACAAATACCATATGATCTCACCTTTAACAGGAAGCTAAACAACAAAACAAACAAGCAAGCAGAAAAAAGAAAGAAAAGCCAAAGACACTGAAATAGAGAACAAGGGGTCAGTGACTAGAGGGGAGAGGGAAGGGAAGTTAAGGGCAAAAATGGGGAGGGATTTGGAGGAACAAATAGGAAGGACACAGGGATGAGAACTAAGGGGGGTAGAAATGGGAGGGAGGTGGTGAGCAAGGGGCAGGGGAGGCTGCGATGGGAGAAATAGACAAAAAAAGTGTACTTGAAAAATAACTAAATAAAATTAAAAAAAATAAAAATAAAACTTAAAAGAAAAAAGAAGAGGTCTGAATCTTAACCTTGGGGATAGAGCTCTCCTAATCACTCTTTGTGTTTATTTGTTTTGTTTTGTTTTTCTTTTATTATTTACATACTCTCATCTTAGAGGAAGTAGTTGCCTTCATGTATCTGTTACTTTTGGTTCCTCTTTTACCCCTTTTACTCACCTTCTTTTCGTTAACACTTCTGAACTAAATTCAAATAAACACTATGGCTACTGTCTTCTGTTTGGACCCTGAATAATATATCTACATAGGTTTTGCAATTTTCCGTGAATACTGAACCATAGGATTTGGACTACCTGATCACCTCCTGTGCATAATGATTTTATGAACACAGCAAATATAAATAGGTTTCCCTATGTCAGATAAAGGTGACCAGGAAGAATTAAGCTTCCCATTCAAAAGCTTAGAGAGCTGTCTTAACTAGTTAGAATGCATTTTTTAACTAGTTAGAATGGGAAGATTTTAAATTAAATATAGACAAGTATCTTAGGTTGGATTCCGGGGAAACAGAGTCTAAGACAGAGTTTTGTGTATAGGAACTCTTTTGGGGACTCTTCTCTAGATCTATACCTGTGGAAGAGTAAGGAAAATAGCATTGGGAAAAGAGTTGATGTGTGATGCATCCAAAAGGTCTTGTGGGATCTCATAAGGAGCTCAGGAGCTGGGATGACAATTAAACCTCTTTCACTTTACTGAAGTTTAGGACAAGGGGATGTTAGTTAATCCCCTTACATTGGCCAGTCCTTAAAGTGGACTGACTCCAGGAGGGCAAGGCAAATCTCTTTAGCAGAATGACTTTTCTGATAACCTTCCCATTAGCTTCTCACACCTCCACCAGCTGGGGAAAAATGGTTGCCACATTTCTAACAGGGTTTTCTGAGCATCTGGTGTGTAATCAACTGCTGCTTAACAACCCTCCCTGTTTTAGTGGCTTAAAACAATGACATGTATTTTGCTCACAAATTTGCAATGTGGGCAAAGCTCAGGGGGGATAACTTTTTTATTTTCCACTCAACATTAATTATAATAGCTTGAAGGATGGGAACTGAAATTATCTGAAGACTTGCTCATCTGCATGTATGGTGGTTGATACTGGCTGTCAGGCAAGACCAGAGCTTGGGCTGTCATCCTGAGTGGCCAAGGCTTTCTCACAACATGCTGGTAGAATCACTTGCTCTGCACACTATTTTTTGAAGTAGTGGCAAAAACTTCCCCAGTTTTAGGAAGTAGAGTAATAGATTCTGTCATATGATAGAAGTAAAGTGTGACCAGAAATATTTCTGTGACCATTTTTGGAAAATATAATCTGCTACATCACAGACTTTAGTATAAAAGGAAATACAAAAAACATAGTATAAATATCTTGTTAGGGAGGCATGTGTGTATAACTGATATTTTTTTTTACTCTTGGATTTAAGAGAAACTTGACATTTAAAGTAAAGCCTTATAACTCCAATTTAAAATGTATAATTGAGCAATTTATTTAGAAATGAATTTACATTGAAATATTACAACATTTTTCTTTATAAAACTAGAACTGTTTAGAAAATGTACACCTCACTATATTTTTAGTTTTAGATTAATAAAATCACATTTATTAATCTAAGATATAGATAATCTATGACAAGATATAGTTAATGTAAAGTATTTAAAAATAAGAAAAGTATAAATTTACATCTTTTAAAATGCCTGAAGATGTATGTATAATATATCTAAAAGATGAACATATGTAAATGATAGTAAAAATTATTCAGCCTTCTTAAAATGTATATAGAGGTCTGTACTATCAAAAATACAATATTTAAGTTTGCAAGTTAACCTTCATTAGTAAGGGGAAACTGTAGTTTTAAAAGTGTAACTTTATTAAGTTGAATAACAGTTCTTAGTTCTCAAAATGAAATTCTTATCGACTTTTATGCATATAAAACTCACCTCTGGATGCTCCTTGTTTCCCTCCATCAAAAATTTTTATCAACATAATCAAGAGAGTCAAATAACATAGAAATAGTGATTGTAATCCTCAAATCTCAATATGAGTTTTGATGTTGGAGAATAGGTTGTAAATATTTATAGTATCAACACAGATTAACTCAGCTGTATGTACAGTGAAATAGACTTAGAATAACAGATTTAACTTCCCAAGATTATCTGGCAAAGTTACTCATTTTCATGAGTTTACAATGTGAAGGGAAAAAATGCAGAGTTGCTTTGCTTAAAGAAGCCAAAATAGAGGTGTGTTTGAATTTGGCCCTGACCAATAGACTTTCACCTCTTCTTAAAGCACATTTTGAAAACCATTTATTGGTCTACCAGTAAAAAAATCAATTTTAGGATTCAACAGTATCATTAACAAGTTTACTATCAATAATCTAATCATTATCTAATCTAATCTAATCTAATCTATTAACTGGAAATAAAATATTTTTCTTTTTTTTGAACTCAGATTTCTCAGGATCATCTCTGTAGGTTAGAGCTCATGCAACATTCTTTCTTTTGGCAACTTTTGACTTTAAATGTTGTCTTGGAGTTATGATATTTTCTAGAGATCATATAATTAAGCTCTTAATTAGGCTGTCTTTTGTTCTGTAAATATTTCTTTTGTGCCAAATGAATTTGACAGCAAAATAGTATTATGTTAATAGTAATATGTTAAATAGATTGGTTTGAGATTTAATTGAAGATTGGTAGTTTTCCACCCAGGAAAGATATGAAACATGTCAAGGTGAAGGGTCCAGATTCTAGAACTCTCTTTCAAAATTGGCCAGACAGACGTATTCTGGATTTGAGATTATGTCATAATAAAATAGAAAAGATTGATTCAATTCCAAATGTATGTGCTAGCACACTTTAAGTTATTTCTCAATAATCGTGATAAAATATCTAAAGAATGGCTGTTGTTGCCTTAAACTTAGTGCACCCTAACTATTTTTCTTCACTGATGTCAATTGTCAGAATAACCTATTTATTCCTACCCCCAAATTACTACATATTGATGAAGACTCAGTGGTATACTATTACTGATAAAGAATACTAGTTAATACTTTATGGTCCAGCTGAATTGAATTGAGTTTATATTTGATTTAGTAAGTTCTTTCAACTTTGTGCTAAAAATGATTATGTTAAGAAAATAATGGTTATTTTTTAACAAATCTATTATGGTATTTTAAAACTTGCCTACATAATGAAAGACATTTGAGACCTACTACAGTTGAGCTCTTCAGCAATCAGCCTCTGAGCCAGTAATTAGAAACTGATTTTAGCTATATCTATGGTTGAAAAAGAAGTCATGTGGAATTTATAGCAAGCCCCAAGTGTATAATCATAATATAGACAGACCCCTTGACTTTTAGAATAAAACCATGTAGTGTTTACCAGGAAATAATACACATCTCAAAAATAACACCTGACATGCTACTCACTGGGCTCTAGTACAGAATAAGTATCTGATAACAAGATATGAATTAACCAGGCATCCAGAGCTGACCAACATAAACTAGGCTCTTAGGACAGATGTGGTACATCTGGGATAAGGCAAGATCAGAGCCTAAAGTTAGACTATCACGTCATCCATTACTACTGTGCTTGGACCTGTCATTTAAACCTATTGCTCATACCTGTGGTGTAAAAGTCCTATGTGATAAAGAGAAAAAAGTTCATACATAATTTGTGTTTAGATTTCTGCTCAACTCAGAGGTGACCTTGAAATATTCTTGTGACGATAACACAAGAACACAATGACAATAACACATTGGGCAGAGCTTTGGGGATGATATGCCTTGTCATCTACTTTTTTTTTTTGAAAAATAATGTGACATTGATGAGTACATATAGAGACTCATAAGCTGTGGTGAGTCTTGGCTGTTTGTTCAAGGACATAAAAGGAAAAACAGGAAGAGTAAAAACCCGGAGGTATGAGGAGAGGCATATTGATAAACCTATGACAGTGTAAAGTTCTTTCTAGGAAAAATCATAAAAGTTGTGTATACTTTATATCTGCATTTTCTCACTTGTCATGTTCTAAACCTACTGTACCTAGGCTTTCTACCTCACCACTTTATTTTCAAAGTCACCTATGGTCTTTGTTTTGCCAAATCTAAGATCTAATCTGAGACTTTGTTTGTTTGACCTCCACAGCATTTGACATTATGGTCACTTCTTTTATTTTGAAACAAGTTTTTTTTTTTTTTCATATATCGTGTAGGATATCTAACTTTCTTGGTTTTCCTCTTATTACATTGAATACTAGTTTTCATCTACTTTTTCAAGCTTCTTACCTTTCTGTCCTTTAAATGTTCAAGTGCCTCAGTGGTAAGTCCTTCACCGTTTTCTCTTATCTATGCATATTTATTCATGAGCTGATATTTACATATTTCTAGGGTTTTAGATGCCTCTTATAGTGCTAACTCCTTTCTCAATTCCAGGTTGGTATATTCTACTATGAATGTGTCATCTGCATCTAAATGAATAATTAGTATGCCTAACTTAGAGTGCCCGAACCAGAACAATAGATGACCTTCTGTACCTGTTTCTCCTGGTTATCTTTAAATCCTCTCCATCATACATTACATCTGCTCCATCAGCATTAGATCTCACATTTACACTCAAAATACACCATGAACTCAACCCCTTCCCACAACCTCAGGCAATCTCTTTAGGCAAAGCTTCCTAAAACTCTAGATGCTAACTTATAGCTTTATTCTTGCTCTGCTACATTCAGTTCTCACTAAAGACATCTTAGTGACCTTTCTGAAAAAAATAAAATAAAATAAAGTCACATCACAGCTCAAAGCCTACCAATGGTTTCCATCCATTTGGAATAAAATTAAAACCTCTTACTATGGACAAAAAGGGTCTACTTTTACACAGTGGAATTCTACTGGGTCATAAAAAAGAAGAAAATTGTATCTTTTCTATCCACAGTATGGATGCATCTAGAGAACATTATGCTAAGTGAAATTAGCCAGTCAGAGAAAGACAAATAACATATGATTTTACTCATATGTGGAATTTAATGAACAAAGAGAACTAAAAAGCAAACAAACAGACTCAGATGGAGAACGGATGGCAGATAATTGGGGAGGGAGATTATGGGGTAGAGGGGTTGAGCAAAAAGGAAAAAAGGATTCACTGACACGGACAACAATGTGGGGATTGCTGGGGGGAAGGGGGTATTAGGGGACTAAATTGTACTGGCAAAAATATCATAAATATAAAAAAAATAGGGACTTCCGCCAAGATGGAGGCGTAGGTGGAAGCACTGTGCCTTCTCACACAACCAAGTTTAAAAATAACAAAGCTTTAGCAACAAAAACACTGCCAAATCACAGAAAATTGAACTACGCAGAAGTCTGACAACAACAAACCCTTCATCCAAACCGGTAAGAGGGGCAGACCCAGCAGCAGAGTGGGGTCAGTCGGACAGGAAAGATCCACTGGACCGAACCGGGCACACAACCCAGGCACACCAGCAGCCTTGGGAAGATCCCAGGTGTTGAGAAGTGGGAGGACCCACTGAGGGCGCAAGGCAGTGGACCCACTGAAGGCTGATCGTGGTGACAAATTCCCACGCAGATAAACCAGTGAGGGAGCTAGCAGTGAGACTGACCCGCACAGGCCCCAGTGGCAGGAAGTGGCGGAGGGAACCCCCATTGTCCCTCTCTGACCCTACCCCCACATACAGCATCACAAACCAGCAACCTGGGTGGCCCCTCTCTGACCACGCCCCTGCATACAGCATCACAAACCAGTGACCTGGGTGGCCCCGCCTTGGTGAACAACTAAGGCTCCACTCCTTATATGTAACAGGCATAAACAGATCAAAACATGGCTCAAGAACAACTCAGAGCCCCAGAGCCGATCAATCTAAGTGATGAAGAAACAGCCAAACTTTCAGATGCACAGTTCAAAACACTGGTGATCAGGATGCTCACAGAACTGGTTGATTTTAGTCACAAATTAGAGGAACACATGGAAGCTAAACTAATTGAAGTGAAGGGAAATACACAGGAAACCAATAGTAATGGAAAGGAAACTGGGACTCAAATCAAAGGAGTGGACCAGAAGGAGGAAAAAAATGACCAATCAGAAAAGGATGAAGAAACAAGAATTCAAAAAAAGGAGGAGAGGCTTAGGAACTTTCAGGACATCTTTAAATGTTCCAACATCCGAATTATAGGGGTACCAGAAGGGGAAGAGGAACAGCCACCAGTGGAAAACTTATTTGAACAAATAATAAAGGAGAACTTCCCCAATCTGGCAAAGGAAATAGACTTCCAGGAAATCCAGGAAGCTCAGAGAGTCCCAAAGAAGTTGGACCCAAGAAGCAACACACCAATATACATCATCATTACATCAGCCAAGATTCAAATGAAGGAGAGAATCCTAGAAGCAGCAAGAGATAATGGGGCAGTCACCTACAAAGGATTTCCCATCAGACTGTCAGCAGATTTCTCAAAAGAGAGCTTATAGGCAAGAAGGGGCTGGAAAGAAGTATTCCAAGTCATGAAAACCAAAGACCTACATCCAAGATTGATCTATCCAGAAAAGCTTTCATTTAGAATGGAAGGGCAGATAAAGTGCTTCTCAGATAAGATCAAATTCAAGGAGTTCATCATCACCAAGCCCTTATTATATGAAATGTTAAAGGGACTTACCTAAGAAAAAGAAGATAAAAAAGATGAACATTGAAAGGACAGAAAACTCACAGTTGTTAACAACCACACCTAAATAAAAGCAAACTAAGAGGACAGCTAGATCAGGAGCAGAATCATAGAAATGAAGATCACATGGAGGCTTAGCAACAGGGGAGTGGGAGAAGAAGAAGGGGGAAGAAGGTACAGA
This sequence comes from Artibeus jamaicensis, assembly GCF_021234435.1. NCBI lineage: Eukaryota > Metazoa > Chordata > Mammalia > Chiroptera > Phyllostomidae > Artibeus > Artibeus jamaicensis. The sequence continues at coordinate 3,338,123 of NW_026521717.1, forward strand.
AATAAGTATCATAGACAATAGATAGAAAATAGATAGGTGTAGGGTAAGAATAATAGGGGAAGTATAGAATCTAAAGAACTTGAGACACATGGTCGTGAACTAAAGGGGAGGAATGGTAGGGGTGGGGGTGCAGGGTGGAGGGGAATGAAGGGGGGAAATAGAACAACTGTAATGGCATAATTAATAAAATATATTTTAAATAAATAAATAAATAAGATGAACAAAAAAGAAAGGGTCTAGCTGATTTAGCCCAAGTCCATATGTCTGACTCCTTATTCTAGTGACTTCATTCTCTTCACTTATTTATTTATTTGAGAAACTAGTATTCTTACCATTGCCCAAATCTACTGTTTTCAGGCATGTTGTTCTTGCCATTCCCTAGCAGGAATCCTCCTTCCCTAGTTCTTTATGTACCTCTCTCCTTTTCTTCACTCAAGTGCCTGGTCAAATGCCGCCTCCCGCCCCGCCTTTTTTATTAGATTTATTTTTTTTAAAATTTTATTTAGTTACTTTTCAAGTACATTTTTTTCTCTTCCCCCCCCCCCGCCGGCCCGGTCTCCCCCCTCCCTCCCATTCCCCCCGCCCCAGTCCTCATCTCTGTGTCTTTCATGCTTGTTCCTCAAAATCCCTCCCCTCCCCCTTTTTCCCCTTAAGTTCCCTTCCCTCTCCCCTCTGGTCGCTGCCCACTTGTTCTCTATTTCAGCGTCTTTGTTTTTATTCTGTTTGTTTGTTTGTTTTATTCTTTAGCTTCCTGTCAAAGGTGAGATCATATGGTTAGATTTATTTTTATTTTTTATTGTTCAAGTACAGTTGTCTCCATTTTCACCCTACTATGCCCCTACACCCCACCCATCCCTGCCTCCCACCCTCGAACCTACCCTCTTTGGCTTTGTCCAAATGCCACCTTCTAAAAGGGTTTTTGCATAAGCAGCTTTTTCAAAATTAACCTCTTCATTTTCCCCTTACCTCCTAATATTGTTCTGCAAAGCACTTACTTCATCTGACACGCTATAGTTAGTTTATTTGCTTTCTTCTTTTCCCCGTAGAATAAAAACTCATGAGGGGGAGATATTGATTGTTTGCATCACTGCTTACCTTCAATACCTACAAGTGTGCCTGAAATACTAAGCAACTTAGTAAACCTTTGTTGAATAAAATTCACTTATGTAATTTATTGTTTGCCAACCTTAGAAAATATAGAAAATATATGATAAATGATCCAGTGTGCAGATGAGAAACAACAGTTAGAAAAGTTAAGTAATTCATTGAAAATCACATATATTACATATAATATAATCACTTATATTATTCAATGTTCTTTGAGAATGACTTAAAAGGGAATTTTCTTTTAGACTTTAGCACCAAGAGAAAGAATTTTGTAAAGTATGTGACTGTCTAACCACTAGGCTGTATACTTGAAGCTGATACAAAATGATATTAAACATAAACTGTAATTGAGGAACTCTAAAAATAATTTCCATTTTATACATAAAAAGATTATTGCAGGATGATAAGAAGAACAGAACTTTAATAAATGTAAAAATTTGTCCTGCTCTACAAATAGCTCAAAAGAAGTTATCTCTGATAATCTCTTATGAGCAAGGCCTCTAATTCAAAATTTTCTAGGAAGTTAAAGGGGAAGACAGAAGTTTCTCTTGAGACTGAAATTATAATTGCCTTTAACTCAAAGTAATCTATATACCATGAGGCCCACCTTGAGGTAACTCATTCTGGACCTCCCCAAATACTTTACCCTTTAAAAATGTCCTATATCATTCGGCTTTATAGTCTAAGTGTGCTTTATTTTAAGGTTTAAAATTCAAGTGAATAAATTTGACAAATTTGATCAACTTCATACTAAAATAGCTAGGAATGTATAAATTGTAAAGTATATATTTATTGTAGTTTTAGGTAAAAGAGTTAGCAAGATAAAATGAAAGCAAATCATTTCTAACAGCATTGCAGAAGCATTATAGATTTTTCAGAGAAAGAAAAGCTCAGGAAAAAAAAGACCAAATAATAAATGAGGGTGCACAGATTATTAATAATTCTGTTAAAAGGGCTGATATATTGAACTCATTTTTAAAATCTCTCTTTAAAAAGAAAAATGAATATGGTAACGTGGGCAATTAGCTACCGACATGACCACTGCATATCTAGGTAATGATCAAAAGCAAGTGGGTGGCACGAGCAGCCCAGACTCAAGGAGAATGCACTCTCTGACAGTAAGCATGGAGTCTGGACATTTTTAACCATTTGAAGTTCACAGGGAATGCAGACAAAGCATTAATTTTATATTTATTTTTCACTTATTATAACACAATAATATGTTTTAATTTTATTATGAAATATTTTAATTCATTCACTATGACATAATATTTATGAATCACAGTTTTTTTAAATAAGAAAGCAAATCATACACAATCTGCAATGGGAATATAGTTTCAGACTCTCCTTAGTCTTGAAAATAATCTTTTATATTAAAAAAAGAAGTATTTCTGAACCCTTAAGAGCAAATTAAATCCACAAAAACTTTTAATTATTATACTATCTGATAATTATGTCATATTACATTATATCACATAATGTTACAGTATCCCATATCTCTTATTGTACCATATTGTATTGTGTTATATATTTGTTTGTTTTTATCTATATTCCATAGAAAGTATAAGTTCTGCGAAGCCAGAGGTTGGTTCTTTTTTATGGTCATATGTCTGTAATAAAATAGAACCTCAATAAATATTTTGATAAATAGTTTATACTTTACAGTTTAATGGGAGAATTGCTTACAATAATTATTTAATTACTGAATGTTGCATGATTCTTTATAGTTCTCATATTTATTTCTGTCTTGTAAGCAGAAGCACCAACAATCTTATCAATGATGCTTATATACAGAGTGGCCTCAGAAGACTGAGATAACGCTTCCCTTTGGAGAAAATGGCAGGCTTGTTTACTATCTGGTATATATAATGTCTCCCTTCAGGATAAAATCAGTCAAGTTTGTTTATTGCCTACTTTAAATCAAGCTTGCTAAATTCAGGGTCTCTTTCCTATAACACACTACATGTGCAGGCATCCTCTGTCCTCATTGTATTGTCCTATGGGAATTTGGACTTTGAAAACCAGAATAAGAAAATATAATTCTCTGGCTATTGATATTGCTGTGAGTAATAAACTAACCTTTGTCTCTGACCAAGGTGTCTTGTTCTTTTACTAGCACCAGTGAAATTGTGGCAGGATAACTGGTTCTTTACATATAAAATGAAAACTCAGACCCTCTACAGTTGTTGACAATTGCATTTTCATATAATTTTAAAAAATAGTATTGTATTGATGGACAATGACAAATAGTAAAAAAGCAACCAATTATAAAAACTTTAATTCTAAAAACTAAATGAAACCCTAGGCTTGAGTAGGAAGAAAAATCCAGAGGTTGTCTTAGCATAGGGAATTAAAAAATAAGAAGAAAGACTATAAAAAATACTCACTTAAAATTGGTTGAATATTTAAAAAACAACTAATATTTATGTTTTATTTTATAATAATGGTATCACTTTGAGAAAAATGAGAATTAGCATCTAGGGGAATTTTCACTTTTTCTATTTTTATTGTTTTTTGTTTATCCAACAAATATTAAACATGAACTGTATTCCATGTGTTATCCTTGATACTAGGTTTGTAGTATTGAATGCAATGGATTAGGTCTTACCTACTCTTTGCAGTAGAATGCTGGAGACATATTATGAACAAGTAAAAACTCAAACTAAGGGAAATGAAGGCAGTCAAAAATTTCTGAGGTGGAGAATAATGGATTTACTCATTTAATTAAAATGCCCTGAGTATTTCTTTACCTCATGGAGAAAATAAAATTTTAGATGAGATAAAAATATGTAAGTGAACAATCAATGCAAAAATCCAAGAGGGCATGTACAGAGGACCTCAGGTAGAAGTTTGCTCTGTCTTGAAACTGAAATAAGGGCTAGTTATATATAATGTGGTAACCAAGAAGTAAAGTAGCTTTAAATAAGGTAAACATAAGTATAGAATATTAAAAATTTCACTTTTATACAGTTTAATTTAGAGATCTTGAAGAGACATGCAATTGCAAATATACTGAACTATAGGTCCCAAAACATACTGAGCTGGACATATGGAATTGTGATAAATGAATGAGATTATCTGGAGAAGGGAAAGAAATGGTAGGTTGAGATTGAGGCCTGTGAAACTTCCATTACTTAGTGCTAAGTGGCAGAAAATCAGACAGCAGTGGGGAAGAAAATATTGTATTTCAGAAGTGTATTTCTGAAATAATAGTGTAACAGAACTCATTAAAAGATAATGTCTCAAGGAGAAGGGTGTGACTATCAGTTCAAATATTGAGGAAAGCAGAAAGGTGCTTCTGGCAACTATGCTAGATTTGCTTGCTCAACATCTCAGTGTGTCCTTTAGTTTAATAGAACTAATAACAATAAATGTGCTATTTCTCAGGATTTCATGCAGATTGCTTTTTGGATGTGATTTAGATTTTATAAATTGTGTGCTTTCACATTGATGTAGATTTTAAACTAAGAGATTTTTTTCACATACAAATGCAACAAATGTAGCATAATTTTGGAGGCTAAACTTTAAGCAACCATTTCCAAATGGATTTGTCTATCAAACATAAGGTATTGTCATCCCAGTGAAAACAAACGAGGGGCAGCTAGCTCTCTGTTTCATGAGTTGCAATTAATGCAGTAACATTTTCAAGCTAATAGCTGGTAGAGTTAGATTTCTGACAACTAAACTTCCAGATGGTGTCACAGTAAAAAATTTCTTGTTTTAATCAGTTTGTGGTGTTTTTCAAGTACTAATTCCTGAAGATCTAGCCCAGAGTTTTCTTTTCTAATACTTCCACCAATTTTTTAAATTTATAATTTCTTATAAATACCTTGAGTTAAAAAATAGGTTGTTTGCTGACTTTTGCAATTTAACTCTGACTGATATAATATTTGATATATAACAAGCAAGAGAGTTTTAAAAAGAGAATCAGAAGAATTTGGAATGCATCATCTGACCTAATTAGAGGTGTTAAAGGCATGATGATTTGGTTATAAGTTGAGCATAGAATGCCAGTAGTCTTTGCCAACTAGTAGCAAAATAGCTCCTTAAGAAGAAATGTCTCACTGGAATAAAGTGCCTGTTAAAGGCATGACTTTGTCAGACCACAGGACAACTGCCACATCATAGAATGATGCACATGAAGAATAGAAAATTTTTGGACGGCCTGACTGTGTTTAATTCTCTTTGAGAAGTAAAGGAAGAACATGACAAACTCAGGGCTTTATGTACTCAGCTCAAGGTATTGGAGGAAAAGAAACTATCATTTCTTGTATACCAAATTTACACACTGATTCTACAAGTTGGAGAATCTGCAATGTAAGCTGAATTACAGATACATTTTTTTATATAAAGGTTAGGGCACAAATTTGGAAAATTTAGGCTCTCCGAATAGAATAGTGACACTTGGAAGTATTTGAGGACTGAGTACTCTGACCACAAACTGCACTGAGCAGGAGCAACCCTACTTTCCTATCAGAAGGGCTGGTTTACAGTGATCCTTCACTTATTGTGGAAGTTATGTTCCAGAGACCCCCTCAATAGGTGAAAATCCTCAAAGTAGCAGGGTTATATTTATTTTATTATTAAAATATATTTTAAGGCTTTATAAACCCTTCCCACAGTCCTATAAACCTTTCCACACTCTTATAAACATTTCATATGCTCTTAAACACTTTCTACACTCTTAAACCTATGGAATTTTAACAACATATAAAATTCTATATGGGTACTTACCAGTGAAGTATACAGTTGTCCCTCGCTATATCACGGATACAGTGATGCTGCAATGAGTGAACTACGATATAGCAAGGGACAACTGTACCTTGTTTGGTTCACCAAGAACTTCACCAAGAATTATGGCTAGTTAGCTTCATGCTTCTCCAATACTATGCCCGACAACCTCCAATCTAGCTATAGTCAGATCTCAGTATGTCAAAAAGGGCTCAATTACCAAGTAAAACCAAGAATAGAAAACTTACATGTCACCTACTGGGAATTGGAACAGGCACCTGGATCGCTGGCCAGGTCCCCAATGGGAGACTCATGAGAAACAACCACACATTGATGTTTTGTTCCCACTCTTTCTCCCTCCCTTCCCCTCTTTCTAAAAATAAACAAATAAAATCTTAAAAAACAAAAAAAGAAAACTTACATGTCAAAAGAATTCAAATATGAGATCATTTGCATTGAGGAATATATCTGTGATTCTACAGTGATAGATACACCATGGGAAAATAACACATTCTTAGATAAGCCAAAAATAATCGATAGGGGAAATTTACCAAATATTTTGGATTCAGTGCGATAGCTTGAGTAGTTAAGAGTGGTTCTCTAGTTGAATAACTAGAAGTAGAGTTCAAATGTACTCTATACTGAATGACATGAACACTCCCTGATAGATATTACGTACAAGAAAAAAAACAATAGGGAGAGAAGGGTGTTAGAATAAATGTGACACATGCTGTTCCCTTACTCTCTATTCTGACCCCTCTTATTTCATAGAAGTTATTAAATTTTCATGATAATGTTTTACCGTCAGAGACAATTAAAGCAGAGGTACTATAACAGACACAATGTAGAAATAGGAGTGAGAATTGTTTCATCAATGGATATCTTTGCTAGCCAGTAATGAATCATGGGGTCTCTAAGATTGAAATAGATGGAAAGTACCAAGGCCATAACTACTTGGTCTTTTAGTGACTATAACTTTAAGCTTGGTGAATAAAACCTTCACCTAAGTCCTATGAAATAGAGTTACATTACCCATGTAATTCCCAGAACTGAATTTCTAGCAAAGTGGTTATCATGGAGAGAAGACCCCACAATGATGTGTATATTAAAAAAATACTACTATAAATATTTCTCTACTTGAAGCTAAAGGAAAATAAAAATACCCAGACATTTCAGGATTAGGAGACAGTGGCTCAGAACTATCACTAAACCTTGGAGATGAAGAACATCATCTCAGAGTGGGAGTTTATAAGATCAGATGAAAAATGAAATTTGGTCTGTGTTTATTTCACAGTTATATCAGTTTAACACTATTCTGTGATTATGTTGGCACCCTGAGTATAAGATTTAAATAGTGAATCATAAATTGGCAGAAGCCCCACTCTGACTCCTGACCCAGCCAGAACCATCAATGCAGGAAGTAGCTGCTTCATCATTTCAAAATAGCAAAACAAAAATAATAGCAACCTATAATAAATATTAGTTCTGTTCTCAAAAACTTAGAAAATACAGTGGTATAATTCATATTATCTTATTTAATTTATCTGAATGAATCATAGCAAATAACAGTGACTTATTATAAGCTTAATCAGATGGTATTAATAATTCCAAATATAGCTGCTGTTTCATATGTGGGTTCTTTAGTGAAGATAATCAGTGTTACCTCTAGTAATCTGACAGATAATTTATTTTTCTTTCTATCAATGACCTAAGAACATTAGAAACAATTTGAATTTATATGATGAGGACTGAAATATATATTCACTTGTTTACTGTGGGGTTATGCTAGCTCATTGGCTCACTTTCCTATGTTAGTACATACCACCAAACTCTCTCATTTTACCACAAGGCATTATGCTACTCTGTTACAGAAGAAGTTTTACAGGATCGAGTTAAATATCACTGAGCAGAAATCTTGATTTACAAGGAGTAAGCATACTAGAAATATATGAGCATATATAAAATATTTTACTTAATTTTATGAAAACATTGATTCTCTATGGTAAAATACTAGATGTATGGTAGAGTATATAACATAAGTAAATACATTATAAGAGTAGCAAAAATAATAGGGGTATTGCGTGTTTCTTCATTATATGTGAGTTACTATAAAAACAATTCAAGTTAAACTGTAATACTTTAAAGTTGTACACATTATCCCTAAGGATTAAAGGCAGTAAAACAGACTTATTTTTGAAAATTACAAATAGGAGATAAATGGAATACTAAAACATGCTAAATTAATACAAAAGGAGAGGGATCCAATATGGTGGGGGAGTAAGTGGAACCTACACCATCCTCCTCCCAGAGCCAATCTAGAATTATAACAAAATTGTAGAAAAATCATTCAGAATAACCAACTGAATAATAGCTGGAGAGGAGACTTATAACCACAGACAGACAGAAGAAACCACTTCACCACAGTGTGACTGGTGCAGAATGCAGAGGAGACATGAGAGAGCTGGCTGCATGCCCATGGGTGGCAGATGAAGTGCCAGAGGGAAATTTCAGTGGCTGGGAGTTCCTTCTGAAAATCTGGGGTCTAAACCTCAAGCTGGGTTACTCAGCCTACAGCACCAGATTCAGAAAGGAAACTATATAGCATCCAGCTGTGAAAAAAATGGTGGAGTTTCTGTCTGCTGGGGAGAGGTGGCTAGACACAGAGAACCTTCTAAAGGTCCACCGCACATAATTTCATTTGCAGCGACTTACCCTGGGGTCCAGCAAAGGAGGGGCAGAGAGGACAAGACATGCTTGAGAAGAGTCTGGGGGGGTGGCTTTGGGGAGAGAACTGAAGGAGCAGCTGCCAGGATCCCTGTGCTGAGTTATTCCCCATACTGCATAAGCCATCTTGTTCTGGCAGAACAGTCCCCTTCCAGTGGCATCAGACTGAGGGAAAGCAATAGCTCCAAACACAGGAATCACTCTGCCCCACCTTATGGAGCTGGAGCCTGACTGCAGATTACATACTGACTCGATTAACAGCAGAAGGAGACAGCGACAGACTATAGATCACTGATAGTCTCAAACTGGATGCCTAGGGCCAGACTGGGACAACTTCTTATATTACCAGGGGCAGATCCAGAAAGAGAAGATAGCAGTAAATACAAGATTCGATTGAGACAAATTCCATTGTTGTCTTCTTCATGACTTGTGTTATTTTCTCTCCTGCAGAGTTTTTAAACATTCATTTCTTGTCTGTCAAATTTGTACCTATTAGTACTGGTATAAAAACAGGCACATAGACCAATGGAACAGAACAGAGAGCCCGGAAATCAACCCAACTCTCCACAGTCAATTAATATTGGACAAAGGGGGCAGTAACATAAAATGGAGTAAAGATAGCCTCTTCAACAAATGGTGTTGGGAGAACTGGACAGCTAAGTGCAAAAAAAATGAAACTTGACCACCAACTTACACCATACACCAAAATAAATTCAAGGTGGATAAAAGACTTAAATATAAGCCGTGACACCATTAAAGTCCTAGAGGAGAACATTGGCAAGAAAATCTCAGATATTTCACACAGCAACATTTCTACTGATATGTCCCCTAGAGTAAGGAATGTAAAGGAAAGAATAAACAAATGGGATCTCATCAAAATAAAAAGCTTCTGTGTGGCTAAAGAAAACAGTATTAAATTAGCAAGACAACCAACTGTATGGGAAAACATATTTGCCAATGATACCTCAGACAAAGGTTTAATCTCTAAAATATACAAAGAACTTACACGACTCCACTCTAAGAAGACACCCAACCCAATTAGAAAATGGGAAAAGGACTTGAGCAAACACTTCTCCAAGGAGGACATACAGAACATTCAGAGACACATGAAGAGATGCTCAATATCATTAGCTATCAGAGAGATGCAAATTAAAACCACAATGTGATACCACTTTACACCAGTCAGGATGGCTATCATAAAGAAAGCAACAAACAACAAATGTTGGAGGGGTTGTGGGGAAAAGGGGTCCTTAGTTCACTGTTGGTGGGATTGCAGAATGGTACAACCATTATGGAAAACAGTATGGAATTTTCTCAGAAAAATAAAAATCGACCTGCCTTTTGACCCAACAATTCCACTGCTGGGATTATATCCTAATAATCCTAAAACATCACTATCAAAGAATCTATGCACCATAATGTTCATAGCAGCACAATTTACTATAGCCAAGAGTTGGAAGCAACCTAGGTGCCCATCAGTAAATGAATGGATCCAAAAATTGTGGTACATATACACAATGGAATTCTATGCTGCAGAGAGAAAGAAGGAGCTACTACCATTTGCAACAACATGGATGGAACTGGAAAGCATTATGCTGAGTGAAATAGGCCAGGTGCTGAAAGACAAATACCATATGATCTCACCTTTAACAGGTAGCTAAACAACAAAACAAACAAGCAAGCAGAAAAAAAAAAAACAAAGACACTGAAATAGAGAACAAGGGGATAGTGACCAGAGGGGAGAGGGAAGGGAATTGGGAATTTAAGGGCAAAAACAGGGAGGGATTTGGAGGAACAAATAGGAAGGACACAGGGATGAGAACTAATGGGGGTGGAAATGGGAGGGAGGTGGGGAGCAAGGGCCGGGGGAGGCTGGGATGGGGAAAATAGACAAAAAATTGTACTTGAAAAATAACTAAATAAAATTAATAAAAAATAAAAAAAATAAAAAATAAAAATTTGTACCTATTTGGTCACTAGATTTTAAATCTAGTGATTTATTTTATTTTAAATCACATATTTTGCTCCTTCCTTCCCTCTCTTACTCTTTATCTTCTTCTTTCCTCTTCTTATTTTCATTTTAAATTTTATTTTCTCTCTTGCTATTACTTGTTTCCATTCTGCACTCTTACTATTTCTCTCTTCTCCAGCCTCTCAAAACCAGTTTTCTTGTCATTATTCATCTCACACCCTTTATCTTGTTCTTACAATACCCTTATTCTCTCTTCAGCTTTATTAGTCTTTGCTCACTGGCTGTGAAAACAGTGATTGTTGTTGTCTTTCTTCAACTTTATTTCTAGATCTTCATTGTTTTTGTATTTCATGTCAAATTTTGCCATCTCCCTCTCCTACTACATTTTGCCTTTCCCCGTCATTTTGGTTTTTGTTATAAATTTTAATTTTCCCCATCTTTTCCAGGTTTTTCTTCCTCACTCTTATTATTCCTTCTATCTCTATCTTCTTGAAATTACTTCCCTTTCTTCTAGACATCTCTTAAAGTTTTCTTTATTTCTTTTTCCCCTCTTATTCCCATCTCTCCTATATTATTTTTGCTCTTTTGTTGTTGATAGTGCTGTGGTGGATCTTTCCCCCAGTTTTGTTCTTATTTTTTCTCTCTCACTATTTTCTTAAATTTCCTTTTAAACCTAATAGTATAAGCTTCCTTTCTCTTACTCCATTCCTTCTCTTTTTTTATTTATGATGTAAAATTTACTCTTTCTTTCTTCACTTTGTCTTTATTCTCTACTTTGATTATTCTTTTTCCTCATATCTGCTCAAAATCAGTTAGTCATCTCACATCTGTTTTTCCTTTCTTTTAATAGTATTTTTACAGCCCCGGCTGGTGTAGCTCAGTGGATTGAGCACGGACCTGCGAACCAGACAATCGCGGTTCGATTCCCAGTCAGGGCACATGCCTGGGTTGCAGACCAGTTCCTTGCAGACCAATTCCCAGCAGGGGACGCATGAAAGGCAACCATACATTGATGTTTCTCTCCCTCTCTCCTTTCCCTTCCCCTCTAAAGATAAATAAATAAAATCTTTTAAAAAAATAGTATTTTTACGCCTTTATTAGTATTGGCTTATTGACTTTTGATAGTGTGATTGTGGGTGGGGGCTATTTTTGCAGGTATGGGTTTCTTTCCTAGGCTGTTTGGATTTGTTCTGGCAGTATGCAAGACATGGTTGGTGGAGTAACTCTCACAAGCCAACCAGAGGGAAGGACACACCTAAGAATGACCAAACAGCAACCAAAACCCAATCATATCCCTAGACTCCACATAAATGGCATCAGGGCATCTGAAGAACATCAACTTCAAAAGACCATGAAGACCGCACCCCTGAATCCCACAGATCTCCTACCACAGAAGGTTGTACGACAAAGACAGGGAGTCAAAAGACATAGAAACTGTCAATAAGAGCAAGGAGGAAATGAAGAATACAATATCTAAAATGAACAATACAGGAGAAAGAATTAAAATCAGGTTAGATAAAACAGAGTATCAAATCAGAGAGCTGGATGACAAGGTGGAAAAAAATTCCCAGACAACAGCCCTGGCTTGTGTAGCTTAGTGGATTGAGCGCAGGCCTGCGAACCAGAGTATCGAGGTTTGATTCCCAGTCAGGGCACATGCCTGGGTTGCAGGCCAGTTCCCAGCAGGGGACTCACGAGAGGCAACCACACATTGATATTTTTCTCCCACTCTTTCTCCTTCCCTTCCCCCTCTCAAAAAATAAATAAATAAAATATTTTAAAAAATTCCCAGACAATAATACAATAACAATAATAATAATAAAGACTTTAAAAGAATGAAGAGGGAGCTGCAGGACAATAGGAAATGTAACAATATCTGTATTTTAGGGTTACCAGAAGGAGAAGAGAAGGAGCAAAGGATAGAAAATCTGTATGTAAAAGTAATGACAGAAAACTTTCCTCACTTGATGAGAAAAAATGTCACACAAGTCCAGGAAGAACAGAGGTTCCCAATGAAGATGTACCCAAACAGGCCTACTCCAAACACATCATAATAAAAATGGCAAAATTAAAGACAAAGATAGAATTTTAAAGGTAGCAAAGGAGGAATAGCTAGTAACATACAAGGGAGCTCTGATAAAGCTATCAGCTGATTACTCAAAACAACAATAACAAAAAAAACACTACATACCAGAAGGGAATGGTACAAAATATTCTAGATAATGAAAATTAAATGCCTATAAACAACACTACTCTACTTAGAAAGAAACGCATCTCAAATGGAAGCCAAAATAAAAGTTTTTCAGGCAAAATAAATAAATAAATAAAAAGGCTATAAGAATATATTTCTACCAAACCAGCAGTACAAGTTATGTTAAATGGACTGCTTTAAGAAGATGAAGAAAAACAGCAAGAGAGAGGAACATGGATATGGAGGAAAAGAATAGAAATAAATAAATACCTATTAAAGATAACCTTAAGTGTAAATGCATTAAATGCTCCAATTGAAGACATAAAGTAACTGAACGGATAAGAAAACATGACCTTCATCTTTGCTGTCTACAAGAGACCCATCTAAGAAAAAAAAAATCTATACAGCCTGAAAGTGAAGGGATTAAAAAAAAGCATTCTAAGAAAACTTATCTGGGGGAAAAAAAGCTGAAGTTGCAATACTTTTATCTCTGACAAAATAGACTACACAACAAAGGCCATAAGAGGAGACAAAGAAGGACAATGTGTAAGATTTAAGGAAATAATTAATCAAGAACATATAACCCTTGTAAACACATATGCACCCAATATTTGAGCACCTAAATATATAAGAAAAATCTTGGAGAACTACAAGACAGATATTGACAGTGACACACTTATAGTAAGAGATTTTAACATACCCCTGTCAGCAACGGATTGATTTTCTAAACAAAATATCAACAAGGAAATTTGGCTTTGAACAACACTCTAGATCAAATGGACTTAATTGATATTTACAGAACCTCTCCACCCAAAGGAGCAAAATATGCATTCTTCTCAAAAGCACATGGAACATATTTAGAGACAGAACATATGGTTTAGACACAAAACAAGCCTCAACAAATTCAAGAAAATTAAAATTATATCAAACATCTTACATCACAATGGCTTGAAACTAGAAACCAACCTCAAGAAAAACAACAAAAAATGTCAAATTCATGGAGACTGAATAACATACCATTAAATATTGAATGGGTTAACAATAATATCTAGGAAGAAATCAAAGAGTTTCTGAAAACAAATGTAAATTAACACATAACTCCACAAACCTATGTGACACAGCAAAGGCAGTCCTGAGAGAAAAGTTCATAGCAATGCAGGCCTACTTAAAAAAAAAGATAGCAAAATTTCAAGTAAACAACCTAACTTTACATCTACCAGAACAATAAAAAGAAAAACAGACAGAGCCAAGAGCAAGTAGAAGGAAAAAAATAATCAAATCAGAGCATAATTAAATGACATAGAGACTAAAAGAGTAATACAAAAGATCAAAATCCAGGACCTGTTTCTTTGAAAAGATAAACAACATTGAAAAGCCTTTATCCAGACCAATCAAGAAATAAATAGAGAGGACCCAGATAAATAAAATCAAAGAAATTACAATGGATTCCACAAAAACACAGGATTTTCTCACAGGATTGTGAGAAATTACTATAAGCAAAAATACACCAAGAAATATGACAACCTAGGTGAAACGGAAAAATTTCTAGAAACATATAGTCTTCCAAAACTGAATCAAGAAGAAGCATAAAGCCTGAATACATGAATAACAATTAATGAAACTGAAGTAGTCAAAAAACTACTGGCACACAAAAGCCATGGACCAGATGGCTTTGCAGGTAAATTTTACCAAACATTTAAAGAAGAATTAACTCTTATCTTTCGTAAATTATTTCAAAAAATTCAAGAGAAGGGGAGTCTCCTTAACAATTTTAAAAAGTCAGCATTATCCTAAATCCAAATCCAGGTAAAGATACAACAAAGAAAGAAAACTAGAGGCCAGTATCACTGATAAACATAGATGCTAAAATTCTCAACAAAATGTTGACAAACTGGATCCAGCAATACATTGAAAAGGACATGCAACATGACCAAGTGGGATTCATTCCAGGGATGCAAGGATGGTATAATATTCACAATGCAAAAAACATCATATATCACATAAACAAAATGAAAGACAAAAATCACATGATCATATCAATAAATGTGGAAAAAAGCTTTTGATAAAGTACAGCATCCATTTACAATAAAAGCCCCCAGCAAAGTAGAAATAGAGGAAACATCCATCAATGTAAAAAGGCCATATATAAAAAATCTACAACCAATGTCATATCCAATGGGCAAAAACTAACAACTTTCCTTCTAAGATCAGGAGCAAGACAAATGTGTCTGCTTTTACCACTTTTCATTCAACATAGTATTGGAAGTCCAAGTCACAGGGATCAGACAAGAAAAAATAAATAAAAGGCATCCAAATTGGAAAGGAGGAAGCAAAACTATCATTATTTCCAGATGACATGATAGAGTACATAGAAAACCCTATAGGCTCCACCAAAAAACCTACTAAACTAATAAGTGAATATGGCAAAATAGCAGTATACAAAGTTGGTATCAGAAATTGAAGGCACTTTTGCAAACCAATAATGAAATATCAGGAAACAGAAATCAGGAAAATAATCCCGCTTTCTATAGGAACAATAAAAATAAAGTACCTAGAAATAAACTTATCCAAGGAAGTAAAAGAACTGTACTCAGAAAACTACAAGAGCTCTCACTGGTGTAGCTCAGTGGATTGAGCACGGGCTTGTGAACTGAAGGATCATGGTTCAATTCCCAGTCAGGGCACATGCCTGGGTTGCAGGCCAGTTCCCAGCAGGGAATGCACGAGAGGCAACCATACATTGATATTTCTCTCCCCATCTCCTTCCCTTCCCCTCTAAAAGATAAATAAGTTAAAAAAAAGAAAACTGTAAGACACTGAGGAAAGAAATTAAGAATGATACAAATAAGGGAAGCATATACCATGTTCATGGACTGGAAGATTAAACATCATCAAAATGTCCATACTACCCAAAGCAATTTATAGATTCAATGCAACCTCTTAAAATATTAATGACATATTTTATAGATTTAGAAAAATATTTAAAAAAATTTATATGGAACTAAAAATAACCCCAAATAGCCTCAGCAATCTTGAGAAAGAAGAACAAAGTAGGAAGGGTCACAACACTTTATATCAAACTACATTACAAGGCTACAGTAATCAAGACAGTTTGGTACTTTCATAAGAACAGATACATAGATCAAAGGAACAGAACTGAGATCCCAGAAATAAACCCATGTCTCTAGAGTCAATTAATATTGGAAAAGGAGTAAGGAGCATAAAACAGAGTGAAAATAGCCTCTTCAATAAATGGTGTTGGGAGAACTAAAATGGTACATATAAAAATGAAATTAGACCAACTTACATCATCAGAATGAACTCAAAATGGATAAAAGACTTAAATATAAGCCATGATGCTATAAAAGTCCTAGAGGAAAACACAGGCAGTAAAATTTCAGATATCCTACACAGCAGTCATTTCACTGATATATCCTTCAATGCAGGGGTGTCAAATTCATTTTCATAGGGGGCCACATCAGCTTTGTGGTTGCCTTTGAAGGGCCAAAATAATTGTAGTACTGCACAAATGTAACTACCCCTTAACTGTTAAGGAGTTGAAATTATGTTTGGCCCTTCAAAGGCAACCTTGAAGCTGATGTGGCCCCCAGTGAAAATGAGTTTGAAATCCCTGCTCTAGAGCAAAGGAAATAAAGGAAAGAATAAACAAATGAGACTGCATCAAATTAAAAATCTTCTGAATTGCTAAAGAAAACATCATCATACTTTAAAGGGCACCAACCATATGGTAAAACATATTTGTCAAGGATATCTTAAGCAAGGGTTTGATCTCCAAAATATATAAAGAACTCATATGACTTAACACCAAGAAGAACAATCTAACTAAAAAATGGGCAAAGAACCTGATCAGACACTTCTCCTAGGAGGACATACAGAGGTCCCATAGGCATATGAAAGAATGCTCAATGTCACGAGCCATTAGAGAGATGAAAATTAATACCACAGTGAGTTTTTTCCCATTGAGTATGATATTGGCTGTCCTGGAGATCATTATGCTAAGTGAAATAAGCCAGGCAGTGATAGACAAATACCCTATGATCTTACCTATAAGTGGAACCTAATCAACAAAACAAACAAGCAAGCAAAATATAACCAGAGACATTGACATTAAGACCAAATTGATAGTAATGAGAGGGGAGAGAGAGGGGATAATGGGGGGGGTAAAAGAGGGGAGGGTTTTCAGGAACAAATATAAAGGACACATGGACAAAACCAAGTGGGGGTGGGATCAGGGGGTGGGAGGTGGGGATGGCTGGGGGGGGAGGAGTGGTGAGGGGAAAATGGAGACAATTGTAATTGAACAACAATAAAAAATAAAATAAAATAAAACTACAATGAGCTACCACCTCATACCTGTCAGAATTGCTGTCACTAATAAATCAACAAACAACCAACGCTGTTTATGCCAGGTGTTTGGTGAGGATGTACCAAGTGTTTGGAAATGGTCTAAGTTCCCATCATTAAATGAGTGGATCAAAAAACTGTGGTATATTTACACAATGAAATTCTATGCAGCAGAAAGAATGAAGGAACTCCTACCCTTTGGGACAGCGTGGATGAAACTGGAGAGTATTATCCTAAATGAAATAAGCAGGTGGTGCAAGGCAAATGCCATATGATCTCACCTATAAAAGAAACCTAATGAGCAAAACAAACAAATGAGCAAAACAGAACCAGAGGCATGAAAATAAGTAACAGACCGACAGAGACCATAGGGGATGGAGGAGAGGAATTTGGGGGGGGATGAAAGGTCCATTCAAGGAACATATATAAGTGACCCATGGTCATGGATAATAAGGTGGGGATTGACTGTGGGGCTGGCATTGGTTGGAGCAGGGGAAACCAATGGGGGAAGATTGGAACAACTCTAGTAGAATAATAAAGTATAAAATAAAAAATAAAAATAAAAAATACAAAAGGAAATTGGAAAGAAACAAAAAAGTAGTAATCAAAGGATAAAATGAAAGCCATAATTGTCAGCTATAAAAAAAAAAGCAGATAAGTCCCAAATCATAGTTGGAGAACTTAACACTTTATTTTTAGTAACTTTTATAGGATGTGCAGGAGAAAAATATCATTAATATTATAAAAGAATTTAAATATATACTAACAAATTTGACCAAATGATATTTAAAGAATACTACATACAACACCTTCAAATATTTTTTCAAGTGTATGTAGAATAATCATAAAAGTACACTATTTGCTGGCCATAAAACATATTTTGATAAATTATTTTAAAAAGAGAGACTTGAAATCAGAAACTAAAGAAAGTAGAAAAAATAATTGTTACTACTTAGCCTCTGCCATTTTTGTCAGCATGATGAAATCAGTGAGTTCATTTCAGTTATTTCTTTTCTTATCAGTTATTTCTCACTTGCAAACAATAATCTATGCAATTCTCAGATATATGTTATCCGATGATAACGGAATTGAGTTAGAAATTGGTAACATTAAGATAACTGAAAATCTCTGAATATTTGTAAATTAAAGTGTACATTTCTAAATATTGAATTGATTTGAAAATCAAACAGGAAAGTCTAATAAAATTTGATATAAATGAAAATAAAAACAAAACATTTAATTCTATGTTATGTAGTTAGAGAAGTGCTAAAAGGGAACTTTATCACTTTAAATACATATATTGGAGAAATAAAAATTTGGAATCAATTATCTAATATCATAATTCAATAACCCTAGAAGAGAAAATTTATTTTAATTTTTCATATATCTTTAAAATCTTTTTATTATTTTTTCTAAATAATTTTTAATTTTGTTTTTCATTAACATTTAGTCCCCTTCTACCTCCCTCTTCCCCACAATCACCACACTGTTGTCTACGTCCTTAAGTCCTTTTTCCTTTTTGCTCAATGACTCCACTTCCTACCTACCTGCCCCTTAGCTGTCAACCTTCTCTCTATCTACAGGTCTGTTTTTATTTTGTTTGTTATTTCAGTTTGTTTATTAGAGTCCACATATTAGTGAAATCATATGCTATTTGTGTTTCTCTGACTAGCTTATTTCACTTAGCATAACGTCCATCACCAAGTCCATCCATTATGTCACAGATGGTAAAACTTTCTATGGGACATTTACAAAATGGAATACCAACCAGCCATATAAATGAAGAGAAAATTTAATTTAAAAAGTAAAAGAAAGGAAACAACAGAAGAAATCAATGAAACAGAAAATTAAATAATAACAGAGAAACGATAAAACCGAAAGTTACTTCTTTGGAAAGATTTTTTTAAAAAATAGATAAAATTTTAACAGGGGGATGTTGAAGAGTTTATAAACAAAAAAGAATATGGGGAAATCATAATGACTTCATGTCTATACTCCATGTGTCAATTTATATAAGTTAAAATACATGCAAAATCAATTTGTAGTAATAAAATCAGAATATTCATTGCCTCTAGTCAGGGGAATTAATAGAAAAAAAAGAATAAAAATTGGAAGGTGCTAAAAAGGGTCTACATCTTGATCTGAGTTTTGGTTACATGGTATATTTTCATAATTTTTTTAAAGATTTCATTTATTTGTTTTTAGAGAAGGGAAGGGAGGGAAAAAGACAGAAGGAGAAACACCAATGTCTGGCTTCCTCTCACACGCCCTCTACTGGGGACCTCGCCTGCAACCCAGGCATGTGCCCTGACTGGGAATCAAACTGGTGACCCTTTGGTTCACAGGCCAGAGCTCAATCCACTGAGCCACACCAGCCAGGGGAATACAATTTATATTAAGTGTACATTTAATATTAGAGTGCTTTAAGCACTTTATTTAATATATATTGTATGTGAGTTTCACCTTAAAAATGATATATTTATGGGTACTGTCTACAAGACTACTTAAAACAATAGTTAAATCTTATACCAAGCATTTTTAATGAGTTCCTGTACTTTACTTGACCATGCCATTATTTACATAAGTTCAGTGAGATTCTTTACTTCTTTACAAAAAATAATAAAAGTTAAAAAATTACCACCTTACTGACAATTATCTTGTTTGGTTAGATATGTTCATCTCTATGATAAATTAGAACTATGATTCATGTGCTAAAATGGTGCCTATAATGCACCCAGGAAAACAGCTTATTCTTATTCACAGATAGTCAAAAATGTTGCTTTCTAACAGATAGTTCAGGAACATACCAAATCATGGGAATCCTGAAGAAAGGATTGATCATCTATTTCTAGATTATAGATTTTATAGATAAAACATGGTATGTATAATTTTAATTAATCTTACTTCCTGATCTCAGTAGGTAAGCATATAAAGACAGAAAATATTTCAGACATATAACAGTAAATGACAACCCTACAGGTCTTTCAAATCCTCCATATGAATATTAACTTATAAGCCTTAGACTCCTGAAGCTCTGTTTTTAAATTCATATATTAAGGAGGTTTATATGTATTTCTTAATACTACTTTTAACTCCTACAAATGAAACTGATAACATACAATATAAAATTATATTATTATTTTTCTAAATTTGGCTCTAAAAAGCCAAATCCATGCCTTAAGAATAGAGATCTGACCACAATGAAAAGCCTTCAATGAAGAGATGGCCTTTGGTTCTTCTGAAACATGCATCCAATATGTTCCACAGCCAGAAAAAAACACACACTTTGCATCTTTAGATAGCAATAAAAACAAAAAAGGATTGCTTTGTCTAGTTTTTACCTCCCAAAGGATAAGAAACCTTGAGCATTTCCTCTAAGTTACTGCTACCATAATGAAAACATTATCACTGACTTTTCCAATGCTATTATCAGAGGATGTGTCATTACTTTTGTATATGTGAAATTAAGGAAAAAATTTGGTTCCCTATGCACCATGAATCAATGTGAAATTGCTAACCTTGATCTTTGGCTTCTTTTAATGTCTTTATGTTTTTTTATTTGAAAAACTGAACCTTGTCAAGTTTGTACAAATCAACTCCTTTTCTTCAAACTTGATTACCTTTCTAAATATTCCTCTTCCAAAAGTGTTATTATCATTATTAGTGTTTTAGTTGCCTTCAAAAGACTAGAAGAAGACAGCATTTTGTCTTCCTCTAAGGCAGTTGTGACTCATATAAGTAGAGAAATTAAGTTAGTGTAGATATACTCACAGAATAGCTGATACATTTCAATGTCAATAGTTAAACACATTAGTTTCTGTAAAGATGTCTTTTGAAAAAGCAAAAAGGCAGTTATCACGATCATTGTGATTGTATTTTAGTTAATAATATTATATTAATTATCATAATACATTTAATCAAATGACAATGTAGTTTGGCTTGATTATTTGTCAATGGAATATAATTGAAGCACATATTCTTATTACTGTAGTTTTTTTTGGTATTACATAGATTTTAAAGATGAATACTTGTGTCACTATTTAGACAAAACCCACAAAATCTGTAATAGTCATTCAGGAGTGAGACAATATGTAACGACTCCTGGGAAGTAATCTACTCTACAGCAAACAAAACCAGAACATGTAGAGCTTTATGGAACCCCAAAGTCATAAATTCAAATCTCTTAGAAAAGAGATAAAAACTTTAACTGTTAAACAATATTAATGAAAACTTTGACACATTGTGTGATCATTCTAATTGGCATAGTTTAATTGAGCTAGAAATGTGCCAATTAAAATATAATAATGCTAATTGTTGGCTTACAAAACACAACATTCTTTAATAATATATTTATATTACATCACTTTATTTGGAAGAAAATGCATTTAAAAAGTTCTGACATTTTATAAACTATAGCAAGCTACAGAAGAAAAAATGTACTCCAAAAGAAAATAACTAAAACCAAGAGACCTGGCTTGGCAGAGGAGTAAAAGTCTTTCTAATTATCTGTCTGATGGATTTACAAACATCCTTTTCTTTATAGTTTAGGAGGATGGATCTAGTCTACAATAGTGTTAGATTTATGTGTAATTTTTAGGTGTCACTGAATATAAATCTCAATGAAAATAATGGTGATAGTGAAGAAATGAGCCCTTTCTTCAATTTTGAGGAGCATATTGCAAAAAACATAAGAATTTGGAAAAGGGAGCTTTTTCCTCTCTGCTAGATGGAGAGGTGTGGTTTTTTATTTCTTTTTACCAAACTCAAAATAATGTAAAATTTTCTAACTTAAAAGATTTCTCTTAGCCCTGGCTGGTGTAGCTCAGTGGATTGAGCACGGGCCTGTGAACCAGACAATCACGGTTCGATTCCCAGTCAGGGCACATGCCTGGGTTGCAGACCAGTTCCCTGCAGGCCAGTTCCCAGCAGGGGACGCACAAAAGGCAACCATACATTGATGTTTCTCTCCCTCTCTCCTTCCCTTCCCCTCTAAAGATAAATAAATTAAATTTAAAAAAAGATTTCTCTTTCATTTTTAGTCAGCTTACTTGATCTAGGGGTTAAGGATAGCTTTCTCTAATGTTGTCAATCTCAAAAAAGAGAAAGGCTTTCTCAGATGAAATAGCAGTCAGTTGCTTTCTGGGCAAAGTGTAATATAAATACAGTGGGATCATCCAGGACCCTCCTCCTCTGTCTCCTGCTCTTTCCACCACATCCATGTTCTTTTTTTCTCAAACTATTGCTTGATACTGAGAAAAAAAATAAATGGACCTGGCAGAAGTATGTGACAAAAGCTCTATGGAAAAGTACCTTCACTATAACACTGACTCTGTAGTTCACAGCTAATTAATCCCACAATAGACTATGAATTGGCTAGATATATTTTGAATGTCTCATGTGGCTTCTCTTGACAAGATTTGCTACCGAGGGTTTTAAGATTTCTCACCATTTAATATTCATATCTAAAGAAGCAAGGTGCCTTGAGATATTAAGAATTTTTTGAAAATTGGCTCTTTAGGTTTAGATTATAATGGAAAATTCAACAGCTTATAGTTGCCAGAGAAAAAAAGGTGAACAATTCACACTTTGGAATTAAACTGTCAACAATATGTTGAATAGGAAAAGCCATGATTATTAGACAGTGAAGTGATGGTTTTTACAATTGGGTGATTTATAGCCATCACTACTATAAATGGCTCAGCACATTAGTCACACTGTAGTTATCTAGGTTATCAAATAAAATGTCATAGTATCACAGTGATATGTCCCCAAAGTGTAAAAGTAGTGATACTAGCAATTTGCATACGCCCAACAAAAGCTGTAAAGTGCTCCCTTTAAATGAACCCTCCTAGATTAAATCACAAAGCACAGAAAAATCTAATTAGACCCATTAACCATGAGAAAACTGAATCAACTATCAAAACTTCCCCCCCAAAGTAAGTCCAGTCCCAGATGGCTTCAGTAGTGAATTCTACAAAACATTAAAAAAATTTAATACCTATCCTTCCAAAAAATTAAACATGATGTCAGGTTCATGGGAAAGTGGGGAAAATTGCACCCACCTGAAACCCATACACAACTCAGTTATCAGCATCCCCTGAATCTGCCCAAACTTCTACTCCCTCTCCAAGGCAGCTGACTCCTCAGCATGGCATAAGTTCCACACTGTGGACCAAAGAGAGTACAAAGTGTGGGACTCTCGCTTTCTCCCAAGCTGATGCTGCATGAAGGAGATGCAGCATCACCAAACAAAATAGTGTCCGCCCTATAGAAGAATGAATCAGCAGAGGGATTCTAGCCACTGTCCCTTCAGCTCTTTCCCCAGAGCCACAAACTTGAGATTCTCCTTATGTGACTGTAGTTTGTTCCAGCATCCCTCTAGCAGAACCCAGGATGAGTGACTGTTAATGCAATTTTGTGTATTGACCTTTAAGAGAGTGCCTGTGTCTCTAGTAATTTCTCCACTGATAGAACCCTTCACCAGCCATGCTGTTCACAGCCAGATATTATGGGGAGGCCTAATTTCAGGTCCGATGCTCTGGGCTAGAGAGCACAGCTCAAGGTTTAGACCTTCCGGTTCTCTGTGGGAATACTCCTTGCTCAGATATTCCTGAGGAACCTTGGGAGCTGCTTGTGGGAGAAGAGATGGCCCTTTTTGCATCTCTGCCCTTCCTACCAGTCACAATGTGGCTTCTTCTGTAGATTCTTGTTTATAAGACTTCTTTTCAGCTCATCTTTGTTCTGTAATTTAGTTGTAATTCTAATTTGGTTCTGATAGGAGGTGAATGAAGTTTCCACCTACTCTACTGCGGTTTGGGATCTTCTTTATTCATGGATATTATGATGTAAATTCTTCCTATCATAAGCACAATATACTTTCATTTATTTGTATCTTCAGTTTCTTTCCTCATTATCTTACAATTTTGAGTACAGGTCTTTTACCTCCTTGATTAACTTTATTCACAGGTAAAATTTTTGAGGTAATTAAACAACCGTAAAGAGTATATAGGTACATTTAGTTTCTAATCCTCATAATTCATTAGTTCATTATTGGCATAATTAAAAATATAACTGGCCATGGCCTGGTGGCACAGATAGTTGGAACATTGTCCTATACACCAAAAAGTTGCAGGTTTGATTCCTAGTCAGGGCACATACTCAGGTTGCATGTCCAGTCTCTGGTGGGCACTGCAGGAGGCAACTGATCAAGGTTTCTCCCTCACATTGATGTTTCTCTCTCTCTTTCTTTCTTCCTTTCTATAAAAATCAATTAAAAAATCTTAAGGTGAGGATTACAACATTTTTTTAAATGCAACTGATTTCTTAATATTAACTTTTGCTGCTACTTTACTGAATACATTTATTAGTTCTGGAAAACTTTTGGTGAAACCTTTAATCTATATGCAGTATTTCTCTCTTTTTTATTTACTTATTTTTAGATGGAGAGGATTAGAATGAGAAAGAGAGGGAAATATCAATGTGTAGCGTTGATGTTTCCCTGCCTAGGAGGGGGGTTGCCTCTCACACACCCCTTACTAGGGACCCGGCCTGCAACCCAGGCATATGACCTGACTGGGAATCAAACCAGGGACCCTTTGGTTTGCAGGCCCGTGCTCAATCCAATGAGCTACACCAGCCAGGGCATTTTTCTTTTTCTTTTTTGCACAATTACAGTTGTCCCCATTATCCCCCCATTACTCTCCTCTGCCCTACTCACCCCCACCTCTGACATTCAATCTTACCCACCCCTGTTGTCTTTGACCATGTGTCCTTCAAACATGTTTCTTGATGACCCTTCTCCTTCTTTTCCCTATTAACCCCTTTCTAAGGCCCCTCTGATCACTGTCAGTTTGTTCTTTATTTTCATGTCTCTCTGGTTCTGTTTTGCTCACTTGTTTGTTTGTTTTGTTCTACTTGTAGGTAAGATCACATATGGTATATTTGTCTTTTACCACCTCGCTTACTTAGCTTAGAATAATGTTCTCCAGTTCTACCCATGCTGTCTTTAAGGGTAGGAGCTTCTACTTTCTTTCTGCCACATAGTAGTCCATTATGTATATGTACCAGCTTTTGGTCCACTCATTTATTGATAGACATTTAGGTTGTTTCCAGCCCTTGGTGATTGTAAATTGCACTGCAAAATTTTGGAGTGAGAAACAGACCTAAAGTTTTCAAAAATTGCCTGGACATTGATAAGATGCCAAATAAAAAATAAATTTAGACTTAATAAGGAAGGATTTTATTCAAAACGATAATTACAAGAGAAGGGAAAAGAACTATTATAAGAGGGAAGACACTGAGAGCACAAGACCTGTAAACATCTAAGAATTTGGAAAAAAAACAATTTTATTTTATATTGAAAGAGAAAAACAAGGCCTCAAGAAATTCATTTTATGTGGACAAAATTAAATCACAAAAAAAAAAATAAAGGGGATTTTTAATTGGTTAGTGCCACAATGTAGAACAAAAAGAACTAGATGTAGAGACATGGGACGAAAGCATGACATGATCTGAGAGAGAGGTCTGAAAATGTTTACCCTGATGTTAACCTGTTCTCAGAGGAGTTCTGTGCTGGTTGAGTTTGAGGGTAGGCAAAAATTCAGGGCCCTGAGTGGACAGAAGTTTAACCAAATTTTGGTTGATGGGAATTGTGTCCCAATTGTGACCCATGGTAACAAGCAGTAGTGCTAATAATTAATGAAGACAAAATGTTGGAATTTGGAGGTCTTTGTCTAGAATTGAGGTTGTTGTTATAGTTAATGGCGTTATCCATGAGTCTTATCCAAGCTATATCAGAAAAGGTGCTCTCCAGAACACAAAAGAGTGAGGGGATTTTTTGACATTTACTATTTTCCAGGAGTGCAAGGTTTGAGTCAATTTCGACACTGTCAGATTAGAAATTGTTTTCTTTAGCGAGATCTTAGACTTTTTGACTCTGCAGTCCTTATACTTCCATCTCCTGTGCTTCCTAGGATTTAGAACAAAGTGCTGTGTATTACCATCATGGGTTACATAGGGGCTTGAGGGAATAAAACTGGGAACTGTAGGAGAGGTGAAACAAAACCTCTTCTACTGGACTGATTACTGTGTGGCAAATAGAGTGGAGCTTGGTTAGTACTTTTCTTCCACAGGAGAAAGGCTGCAAGAAGGTACTTGCAACCATTTTTTTTTCAAGACTATCTGACCCTTTGAGGTTTGAGATGTTTGTATATAGATAGTTAAGGCTTTTTTCTACTTTGTTGTGAATTGAATATTTAGTTTAAATAGTTTTTAATTTTTAAAAACTGATTTAAATCCTTCTATAATTTTAATTATGCTCATTTTCAACTCTAGAGCCTGACTAGCTCTAAGGCAAGAATTAAAGGAAGCTTGCTTGTCAGGCCAGGTTGCCTAAACTCTCACATCTCCACATGAACTGATTTGCATAATAATGCGCATGGGCAGGAAGATAGGTAAATTGAATGTGTGATTAACTGAGGAAAGAACAAAGACCATATAGAGTTAACATTATTGCTAGGCTACTTGTAGGTCATTTCTGAAGTGTGGAAACAGGTACTTTCTAAGAAAGAATACATAAAATATGATGATTACTTTATTGAATGTAAACCACTTATCGCATCACCCAGCTCCCTTTTATTTAACATGAAATGTATTAAACACTTTCTAAGATGAGATAATCATGCTATGTAAATGTAGCCTGGTGCTGAAAAAATGGGAAACCTACTGGATCTGGAAATGTGTTTTTTAGTGCCAACTGGGAGATATGGTAAGTAAAACAACCTTATCCAGGACATTAAGTTTTTACATAGTTCTGCCAAAAATAAATTACATATATATATTTATGTTTGGCTAAAATATGCATCCTATCTTTAGTTGCCTTTTGGAGAGTATTAGTGCACCCTGAAACATCTATCTTTAAAAAAATGAGAATCCTTGCCTCAGCCTACTGGCTTAGGTGGTTGAAGCATGGTCCTGCACACCAAAGGACTGTGGGTTCAATTCCCAGTTGGGGCATATATGGAGGCAACCAATTGATGTTTCTCACATAAGTCTCTCTCTCTCTCTCTTGATCTCTCTCTCTCAATCACTCCTTCCTCTCCCTTCATCTTTCTCTAAAATCAATAAACATGTCTTTGGGTGAGGATTTAAAAAATAAAAATAAAGTAAGAACCCTCGCTGTAGG
The DNA here is from genome assembly GCF_021234435.1 of Artibeus jamaicensis. Taxonomy (NCBI): domain Eukaryota; kingdom Metazoa; phylum Chordata; class Mammalia; order Chiroptera; family Phyllostomidae; genus Artibeus; species Artibeus jamaicensis. The sequence continues at coordinate 3,365,396 of NW_026521717.1, forward strand.
TAAGAACCCTTATTGTAGGTTTTGTGATGATATGTTTTAAAACAAGACTCTGTTAATAGGCCAGTTTTTTTTTTCCTTAGCATATGATAGCCTTGCTTCATGACCTAATACAGCCAGAGTAAACATCTTTTTATATTCATTGAAAATTCTGGTTCTTACATTCTTGATGTTTTAAATAATGTTTTGATAATTTAAATGTCACCTTTAGATTTTTACAATGCAATTACTCAGGTACAGAGTGTGTTAATTATAACAATACATACATTAAACAGTAATATGTCACTGTCTCTTTCTATGTAAGGGTGTCCTTTGACAGATTTTGCAGATGAAGTTAATAGTGTTTGTAAATCTGCATTATACTTGTGGTTTATTCTCAGTTTTAGGCCTTTCAACTTTATTTTAATCATTTATTTTACAGGGGAAAATTCTATTTGAATTATTAGCATATCATACAGCATGAGACTAAGCAGTGTTTCATATTTGAATCAGGTATAATAAACATGTGCTGAAAACAATGCTTCTCTCTGTTTAGAATACAAACATACCTTTATAAAATGACTTGTAATTTTTAAGAAGTAAATTAAGGTTTGCCTTAAGTAATTTCTAGAAATCTTTGTTGCTTATGTTACATGCTGAAAACAACATAAGTATAAGTTGATTATATTAAGAGTGATTATAAGTTGATTATATTAATGAATGTTTTTATTTGCTAATAAATTTAGTTTCTAGACTCAGGGCAGATATATATATATATATATATATATATATATATATTTTAGTGGTTTGCGAAGTTTTTTTTTTTTAAGACTTTATTTATTTATCTTTAGAGGGGAAGGGGGGAAGGAGAGAGGGAGAGAAGCATCAATGTATGGTTGCCTTCGTGCATCCCCTGCTGGGAACTGGCCTGCAGGGAACCGGCCTACAACCCAGGCATGTGCCCTGACTGGGAATCGAACCGCGATTGTATGGTTCGCAGGCCCGCACTCAATCCACTGAGCTACACCAGCCAGGGCCAGATATATATTTTTTAATGTAAAGGAATATGGATGATCAATTCTGATGCCTAGTTTAACATTTACCTATAATTAACGGAATATACAGTTAACATATGGAATTGAAAACATTAAAGTTGATATTGCTCCTTTCCTTTGGCAAAAGTAATTTTTATTACTTGGTGAAGATCTCAGAATATTAATTTTAACCTGTAAAACTAATATAATAACTTTACTATGTATTATTTTTTAATATTTATTTATTTATTTATCTTTAGAAGGGGAGAGAAACATCAATGTATGGTTGCCTCTAGTGTGTCCCCTACTGGGAACTGGCCTGCAGGGAACTGGCTTGCAACCCAGGCATGTGTCCTGACTGGGAATTGAACCGTGATCCTCAGGTTCGCAGACCTGTGCTCAATCCACTGAGCTACACCAGCCAGGAACTATGTAGGGTTTTAATTGGATTGTGATTCTATCTTTTGAAAAAGGTGATCCTAGTTATCAAGGGTAAAAATAAGCTTTCAGCCAATGAAAATGCAGCATACAAAATAGTCCAAGTTGTAAAGTACAATAACAAAATTAACAGATTTCATAAGATTCCCATGTCTGTTAATTTCATAGATTCTCATGTCTATTAATAAGAATTTAAAGAACAAAGAAATGGTACAAAATTAATTCAATCATGTAGTACTAATTTTAACAAGAATTTGAAATTCTACAAATTTATCCAATTTAGTTACTAAACTCCAAGAAGTTTATGGGGTGTTTTGGTTGATTGGCTGATTCAGTTTAGTTTAGAATCTTTATCTCCTTCTGCTTTTGACTTGTAAAACAGTATTAACCTTGGTCATCTATTTTAATTGCAAAAATTGTAGTGTATTCACCTTGATAAAGACAATTATCTAGAACTTTGGAAATAAAACAAAAGTAATTGCATTTTTTAATGTAATGCTAGATAACTATCTAACAATGTTGCCTGAGGCTGAGGATCATCTGATTTTCTCTAGAAATGTGACTTTATTTTATTCAGAACTCACACTTGACTAAAGCCTACGCATTCTACAAGCTGAAAAATTAGACTAGATGTTAATTTTTAGGAAATAGCATGTGGTAATTTTTCTCTGCCTAGTAGAAAATTTAACTTTAAAAGTTATTTATTCATTGAGCTATAACATTAATCAGTTCTATAATTTCCCATTTTATTTCACCATTCTTGTGTCAAAGGCTGCATACAAATCTAATTCACTCTTTCTTTTTGAATTAGTTTTGTAATTGTGTTGGTTCCCTCATTAATACTTTAAATAAAATGTTGACAGGTGCTTATTATTTATTGGTAGGAATTGTGTTTCTTTTAATATTTTGAGAATTATGCTTTAATAACCTAAAGGCATTAAAAAACAAAATAAATGGACTACAGCATTTTTTATACACTCATGTACTAATGGGCACTTGGGATGTTTCCAGATCTTGGCTATTGTAAATAATGCTGCTATGAAAATAAGGGTGCATATATTCTTTTGAATTGGTGTTTTGGGATTATTGGGATATATAACCAGAAGTGAAATAACTGGGTCAAAATTCAGTTCCATTTTTAATTTTTTGAGGGAACTCTATACTGTTTTCCACAGTGGCTGCACCAGTCTGCATTTCCACAATCAGTGTATGAAAGTTCCCTTTTCTCCACATCCTCTCCAGGCCAGCACATGTTGTTTACAAATTTATTGATGGTAGCCATTCTGGCAGGTATGAGGTTATTTTTCATTGTAGTTTTAATTTGCATCTCCCTGATTATTAGTGATGTTGAGCATTTTTTTTCTCTATTGTCCATCCATATGTCTGTCCTATTTGGAGAAGTGCCTATTCAGGTCCTTTGCCTATTTTTTAATTGAAGTGTTTATCTTTCTGGTGGATAAAATGGGAATATTTATAATAATGCCAACAATAACACTTTTTAATTTTAAAAATTAAAAATAAAAAAATGGGAAAGGACCTAAGTGGACATTTCTGCAAAGAAAATGTCCAATGGCCACAAAATTAATGAAAAGATGCATAACTAATCATAAAAGAAATATAAATCAAAATTACAATGAGATATGACCTCATGTGTTAGGGTATGTATTATCAAGAAGACAAAAGATAACAATTATTGTTGTGGATATAAAGAAAATGGAACCATTGTATACTGTTGGTGAGAAAGTTAACACTATGAAAAACAGTATAAAATTTCCTCAATAAATTAAAAGAACTAACTCATTTATATAACTTTATAACCAATTTCACCCCTACAAATTTAATTTATTTTAAAAAGAGAAAAACAGAACTATCACATGGTCCAGCAATCTCATTTTTAAGTATATAAGGTCTGTCCCTAAGCTATCCAGCATGTACTGTGAAAAATAGAGACATTAAAGTAGATATAAGGTACAAGAAACATTGTCCATAGAATAATGAAACCTCGGTCTCCTTCAAAGTAGGCACCCTGGGACCTCACACATTTCTTGAAGCATCTCTTCCACTGTTCAAAACACTGCAAAATCTTTCGTTGGAATCATCATCAGATGCCCCATTGTATTTTCCTGAGTCTAATTGACAGTCTAAAATCTTTTCTCTTTCAAAGATGATTTGAATTTTGGGAAAATCCAGAAGTCATAGGACACCAAATATGGGCTGTAGAGGTGTTGAGCCCCCTGGATGATTTGATATTTTGTCAAAAAATTCTGCATGAGATGTGCATGAGCAAGTGCATTGTCCTGATGAAGCTGCCAATCACCAGTTGCCCATAGCTGTGACCTTCTAAATCATCCAAATAGTTTCCGTGGAGTAATGTTTAAGCTTAACACAAAATTTGATGCAGACTCTTTGCTTTACTTCCTCAGCCATGAATACCATGGCCACACAGTACACATGCTCACTCAATGGCATCTACTGCTCTCACTGACTAGAACGGTAAACTTATAAGTAATTGTTCACGCATATGCTTTCCCGTCCACTCTCCTTGGCTTCCAGGTTACATCAGTGTTGTGCAAACTGTTCTCATTATATTAACAGTGGCTGGACTTTTCTGAACACAATTTGGTATATTTAGAGAAAATTAAATTATTATCTTGAAAAGACATCTACAGTCATACATTCATTACAGCGTTTTTCACAATAGCAAAGATATGGGAATAGTCTAAGTGTCCACTGATGAATGAATGTATAAAGAAAATGTGAGAGAGAAAAATAAAATAGTAAAAAAAAAAGTAGTAGAAACATAAGCAGTGAAGGAAGCAGAAGAACAGGGTAAGGAGGAGACAATTAGATATTTATCTATGAGATTATTCTGGATGATTCATCATTCCATTTTTGATTAAAATATTATAAATGTTTTAAAATTTTAATCATAAACTACAATTGGGCTAAGAATAAATGCCTTCTTTTAAAAAATGCCTAATTCACAAATGGAGCACATAACTGAACATACAGAGAGTAGATTATGTTAAATGAAATAACATTTAATATAATACCATGGAATAGAGGATTTTTTATCTCTCCTTATTCAATGTAGCTATTATTGTATTGGGCAATTTTTTAAAGCTTTTCCATCATAAATTTCTATGAATTTTATGTGTTTATTTATGTTTGTACACACATATATTCTTTGTTATTAAATTTCAGATATTGACTGCATACATAAAACCTTTCTGCATGAGAAGAAAATTTTCAAATGATGTTTAAAATTGCATTGCTCATCAAGTTAAAAGAGAAATAGACCAAATGTTGGAGCTTAAAGACAGGAATATTTTGATATTAAACCCAGAGAACTTTGGTTATTTTTTTTCTACACCAGGTATGATTGATAACAGCAATCCCTGGTATTAGTATTGGGGTAGAAGGACACACACACATTTCCTCATTGAGGATCTGATATTAAAAAGTTCTGCATTTAAGATACAGTCCAGAGGCATCTTTGAAGGTTCTCTTTCAAAGCAGCTCTAGTTTCCTGTATGTCTTGGGATTTCTGTTATTAATTGAAGTTAATTTTCGAGGATATCAGTTTGCCATGCACGTGGGAAAGATTGATAGCCTCTTCGATTCTCAAGAGTGTTTAAAATGACACTGTTCCATCACCGGGTGCCTTCACTTTTATCATCACAAATCAAATTATAAACATTGGGGCAACCTTCCTGGAATCTGGCTTCAGGGAGATTTCCATAAGATTAATTAGGCAGCCAAAGCAAAGATGGTAAAATAGAAAGGGGGAGGGGCTGGTGGGAGGAGGGAGAGTGAAATCATTCATTCCATACAGAATGGAAAGTCAATTCAACAATGGGTAATTAGCGTAGGTCAGGATTCTCAAAGGCACTGAGGACACTGGACTCTTTCTGGAACTCTGATGTTTAGTGCCATATTGTGGACCCCTCATTTAATTAGTGCACTTTGATACCCACAGGAGTTTGAGGCTCCAGGGCATGCTAAACACGGACTGACACCAGCAAGCTTCTGCCTCCTTCCACTCTAATTAGAGACACAATGAGCTGCAAAGACAATGTTTTACCCCAAGCTTTCTTCTGCAGATACCTCTGGCAGGAAACAATCGTTTTATTTTGTGTCTATATTGGTATTCAGGTTAAATTGTTAGCATGCAGAAGATGAGCTAAGGGCACATATCTATTAAAAATGCTTAGCAGGGCTCGAAAATGATGGAAGCAATTTGTGGGAAAAAGATGTATTTTCTCATTTGGAAACTATTTCTTTTGCTCTGGTCTAATTAGAAATAAACTTTAAACCTCAATGTACCTTACACTGTGCAGTAAATATCAGGATTTTATTAAAATAGCCATAAGCTCTATGTCTTAAAAATGGTTATAAAGTTAGCTAAAAGGGAGAGGGAAAATAAGAGGGGAAACCCTTCTCAAAATTCAACTGCATTGAAATAACTAGCCAATACTTGAGAAAGTGACACAGGTCATTTTCATAGAAGATTGTTCATCTGTCTAGAATTCTTTAAAGAAAGCCCTGAAACATTAGCAATGCCAAGTTAAAGAAAATTTATAATGTTAGTTTTGATGGACAGTTCCATGCTGATTGGAAGAATATACATATCCCAAGGGAGAATGCATATTGAAAATTATTCCCAGCACCCACAGAATTTGAAATTTGAATTTGTATCTGTTGCCTTAACTCTATAGTATCTGTTGCTTTAACTCTATACTGTAAATCCTATATGCCTAGAATTATGTTGTGTAAATGTACTACAGCTTTTTTATCTGCTCATTTACTGATGGATGTGAGCTGTTGTCATGTTTTGGCTATTATAAATATCACTGCAATGAACAAAGGAGTATATATATATATATATATATATATATATATATAATATATATATTTTTTTTTTTTTCAAATTAGTGTTTTGGGTTTCTTCCCAATAGTGGGATCACTGGGTCATGAGGCAGTTTCATATTTTAATTTTTTGAGGAAATTCCATGCTGCTTTCCACAATGGCTGTACCAATCGGCATTTCCCACCACTAGTGCAGGAGAACTCAAGAAAGAAATGTTATACCTTTTGCATCTGCATGGATGTACTTGGAGATTACTATGCTAAGTGAAATAAGTCAGTCAGAGAAAGATAAATACAATAGGATCTCACTTATATGTGGAATCTTATCAATAAAATAAACTGACAAAGAAAACAGAAACAGGGGCATGGGTATATGGAACAAAATGATGGTTTTCACAGGGGAGGGTGGTGGGAAGGGGGTTGGATGGAAGAAAGTATAGAGATTAAGCAAAAATTATATATAATATAATAAAAACAAATCACTTTCGGCCAAGGTGGAGGCATAGGTGAAAATATTGTGCCTCTTCACACAACCAAGTTTAAAGACAACAAAGTTTTAGTAACAAAAATGCAGCCAAAACACAGAAAATTGAACTGTATGGAAGTCTGACAACAATGAACCATTCATCCAGACCAGTAAGAGGGGCAAAGTCAGCGGCAGAGTGGGGTCAGGCAGGAAAGATCAGCCGACCGACCCAGGAGCTCAGAAGTCCAGGAGCATAAGTGGTGGTTGGCGGATTCCAGGTGTGGCGTGGCAATGGGGGGGACACAGTGAGGGCACAGGGCAGCTGGCTGACCTCGGTCACACATCAGTGCGTAGATAAACCAAGCAAAGGAGCAAGCAGTGAAACAAACCGCTCAGGCCAGGGCCCCAGCGATAGGAACTAGAGCCTGAAAGCACCAATTGGAAAGATTTTTCAGGGTTGAGGTGCCGGGAGAAGCTCCCAGGCTGACAGAGAGTTTGTTGGAGAGACCCACAGGGTCCTGGAGGGTGCACAAGCCCCCACACCTGGGAACCAGCAACAGAAGGGCCCAGTTTGCTTGTGGGAACAGGCAGAAGGGACAGAAATCTGAAAGAGAGCAGAACAAATGCCATTGCCCCTCTCTGACCCCGCCCCCACATGCAGCATCACAACTCAGCGACTGGGTCACCCCACCCTGGTGAACACCTAAGGCTCCATCCCTCATATGTAATAGGTGTGACCTGACCAAAACATTGTGGCTTAAGCAGAAAAAGAACTCAAATCCCCAGAGCCAATAAATCAAAGTGACCAAGAGATAGCTAACCTTTCAGACGTACAGTTCAAAACACTGGTGATCAGGATGCTCACAGAATTGGTTGATTTTAGTCATAAATTAGAGGAACATATGAAAGCTAAACTAATTGAAATGAAGGAAAATGCACAGGAAACCAACAGTGATAGAAAGGAAGCTGGGACTCAAATCAAGGGAGTGGACCAGAAGGAAGAAAAAAAATGACCAAACAGAAAAGGATGAAGAAACAAAAATTCAAAAAAATGAGGAGAGGCTTAGGAACCTCCAGGACATCTTTAAATGCTCCAACATCTGAATTATAGGAGTACCAGAAGGGGAAGAGGAACAGTCATGATTGGAAACCTTATTTGAACAAATAATAAAGGAGAACTTCCCCAATCTGGCAAAGGCAATAGACTTCCAGGAAATCCAGGAAGCTCAGAGAGTCCCAAAAAAGTTGGACCCAAGTAGGAACACACCAAGGTACAGCATCATTATATTATCCAAGATTAAAATGAAGGAGAGAATCCTAGAAGCAGCAAGAGCTAAGGGGACAGTCACCTACAAAGGAGTGCCCATCAGACTGTCAGCAGATTTTTCAAAAGAGACCTTACAGGCAAGAAGGGGCTGGAAAGAAGTATTCCAAGTCATGAAAACCAAAGATCTACAACCAAGATTGATCTATCCAGCAAAGATTTCATTTAGAATGGAAGGACAGATAAAGTGCTTCTCAGATAAGTTCAAGTTCAAGGAGTTCATCATCAACAAGCCCTTATTATATGAAATGTTAAAGGGACTTACCTAAGAAAAAGAAGATAAGAAAGATGAACATTGAAAGGACAGAAAACTCACAGTTATTAACAACCACACCTAGAACAAAAGCAAACTAAGAGTACAGCTAGATCAGGAGCAGAACCATAGAAATGGTGATCACATGGAAGTTAGCAACAGGGGAGTGGGAGGAGGAGAAGGGGGGAGAAGGTACAGAGAATAAGTGCATATATAGTAGGTAGAAAATAGACAGGGGGAGGGCAAGAATAGTATGGGAAATATAGAATCTAAAGAACTTGAGACATGTGGTCATAAACTAAAAGGGGGAAAGGAGGGGGAGGGGGTGTGCAGGTGGAGGGGAATGAAGGGGGAATAGAACAACTGTAATGGCATAATCAATAAAATGTATTAGAAAAAACTATATATAATATAATATATAATTATATATAATCTTTAAACATGTGTATTATATACACATACACATAAACACATAGACAGATAACATTACAATGATAGCTATAGGGAAAAAGGGGGTGGGGGTAGACAGAGGAGAGATAAATGGGAGCAGAGAAAATACTTAGCTTTGTGTGAAGAGTGCATGATGTAGTGTGCAGATGATATTTTGTTGAGTGGTACATTTGAAACCTGTATGGTTTTGTGAACCAATGTAACTCCAATAAATGCAATGTGAAAAGAAAAAATACTATATACCTAAAATTTAAACACAAGTTTCCCCTTTTTTATTATTATCTATGTATTTCTATGAATCATTGCTATCATCTACTTATGCACTTTCTATCCATCCAGATACTTACTTGCCTACCAACCTATACCTAACTTTTGAGAAAATGAAACTGAAAAGCCTCAACTGTAAAAACACAAATCCATTCTGAGCTTATGTCTCTACAAAAAGAAAATGTTTTAACTAACTTTCAATGTCCTTTGATACCAAAAATCTCCCCTACACACACCCTTCATTATTTATTATGAAATAAATAAGATAAGAAAGACATTACTTACTTAAGAAAGTGCCTTTTTCTTTTATTCAGTGTTACCCTGATGACTTTCATGCACACTTTGTTTTGAGTTTCATTCATAATTTAAATTTAGGTAAGGGTCTGTGCAAGGATTTTTAAATAGGCTTCATCTCCAGTACCAAACACAATACATTGTGAGGATCTCCTGAGATAATCATTTTAAGAAAGATGCTTAATTTAATGAGAAAGAATGCTATGATTATCTAGCAATGTTTTTCATTGGTTTGGCTTGGGGTGAGATGAGAGTCAAGAACAACAGGAGTAGTGATAAGCTCCATGACTTTGTCAACTCTGCCATGGACTAAAGTGCTACAAGTTTAGACCTAATTTATCCATTGTGCCAGTTACTGGTCATTCCTTTACAGTTTAGAGAATTTGTGCCCAAATGTAGGAATCTAGTGAAGCACGTTCTACCTATCCACCTCTTTGGGTAAACTCATTATGGAATTTTATATTCTGTATCTTAAAACTATAATCATTGTTGGGCATTTTAGCAGATTATGATCTGTCATTAATTTACTTTACACTAACCTTGCTTGCAAGAATGGACATGTTTCATGTCTTCCTTGAATCTAAAAGTCAGGTATTTGGGCCAAGAAACTTTGATAATGATCTTGATGTATTATTAATGAACTTTCCATCTCAAAATGCCCCCTTATGATTCAAAAAGTTCTGGGGTCATTAATAAACCATTTTCCTGCTCTGTGTCCTCTCATGATTTTGTTGATATGGGAAAATGATAAAAGGGTATCTTATCCAAATGTCTGGAAAAGACTATACCTATGAAAGAAATATTTAAATTTCATAATTAAGCCTAAATTAAAGAAAATTCTTCTTTCTTGTCTGCTTTAACCAAGTAGTTAGTTTTAAGCACTCAAGGACTATGCCTATATAAGCACTTCATGTTTTAGGTCAGGAAGTTGCGTATCTATACCTTTTGGGAGAGACTTATCAATAACATCTACTATATAATTTCTAGTAATAATACTTTAGTTAGCACTTGAACTAGATTCCTACCACCCAGAGGTAACTTACTCTCCATCTAAGTCACTGAAGGAACTGCTGAAGTAGTTAGCTAGCAATACTTTACCTATTAATGTTTCAGATCATCCTATCACTTGAAATCCTGTATCCAACCTCAGGTCTCTTTCCTAAAAACAGATTCATACTTCCAGCAAGAAGGCAGGGGTTGCTTTTCCAATACAGCAGAAGTCTGTGCTCAAGGAAAGACAATCAGTCCCATTATAAATAATTTACAAGTGGTTAATATGCCTTCATATTTTCTGTATGTAATATTGAAAATCATCTAATCTATTATTAAGGTATGCACTAGATTGTAGGTGCTTATGGACAATACTTAAAATAACACTTTTAAAGCAACAGACTAAGGAAAAATATCCTTCAGTATGCAATTCCCATGCAAGTTAAACTTGATTGGCCACAAAGGTGAGCAATGTTCCCAAATCACATATTTACATAGTACAATAACATTACATAGGTTTGTATTTAGACATCCCCGATGATAGAAAAATGTTAAATGCCATGTAGCATTTAGTTAAATGTGACAGTATGGAGCACCATGCTATGACATTTTTTTAGATCACAGGCTATGCCAAACAGCACTATCAGAAAGAAGTAAAGGGACCCCAATGAAAGGTTTCTCTGCTCATCACAATTGCTTTTTAATGTCTCTTATTTCCATTAGCCTATTTTCTTCATTTTCTGCATTATTTTCCCTTTTCAGTCGGAATTCATTTCATTCTCTCCTGTATTCAGTGATGCTCCTTGCTTCAGGGGCCCTTTATAGTAATTCATTCCTTATGCTTACTAGCCTTTGTATAAAGAGTTTTGCCTTTTCCCCCTCATTCCTAACTTTCTAATTTTCAGATCATATTTATTTATTTTTTCTGATCTTAAAGGATAAAGAGTTTGCTTGGATCAATTTTATCAACTTACCTTATAAAAACTTCAATTGGATTATATGAAGTCCTTCCTTTTCCACTGAGAATTTGCTCAACTTTCCCCATCTTTTTCACATAATTTAATCCTGGAGATTGGTATCATTCATATAATAGCTTCACATTATTCCCCTAAAGAACAATTAAACCTTGCAAAGGTTTGGTGACCAGCACTGTTTAAATCAAATGAGGCAAGAAAAGTTCTTGCCTAGAAAAGTTCTATCAAAGGCAATGTTCTAACGCCTTCAACTGATAAACAAACAAAAACTGGCTGCCTCAATTTATATTTACTAATTTTGAAAAAACACTTATCATTTCATAGAGGAGGTGTGTGTGTGTATGTATGTGTGTGTGTATGTGTGTGTGTTATAGTCCAGTTAAACCAAGCAAACATACACAATTTCTTTGCAAAACACACTAATACCAGGGTTTTCGTTAGGTTCATGCCTACAGAGTATGAAGGGCTGAATTAATAAAATCACATTAAGTCATTTATCGGGGCCTATTAAGCTTCCTCTCTTTCTTTGGTACTATTTAAGTAAATAGATATTTCTTTTCCCACAAACCCTGTACCTTTTCTGAGTCTATTTATTTTAAAATTGTAAAAAGGTAGAATAATTATAAACAAAGCAAACAAGTAAACAAGAAATATATTCTTGAAAGCTAAGGTTTTGATATTGCACCCTATTTTTTAATCATGTACTACTTACACATTTAATTGAAGACCAGTTTTTATTTATTTATTTATTTATTTATTTACACTGTTGTTCAATTACAGTTGTCCCACATTTTTTCTTATTTTTCTCCCCTGCCCCTTACTGCTGCACTCGCACACCCACTTCCTCCCCATTGTCCCAGCCCAAGAGTCCTCCACTTGTGTTCCTTGGCTTTCTCCTTCCCTTTCTTTCCCCTGTTATCCCTCTCCATCATCCCCTCTGCTCACTGTCAGTTTGTTCTTTATTTCCAAGTGTCTGGTTTTATTTTTCTCATTTGTTTGTTTTGTTGATTAGGTTCCACTTATAGGTGAGATTACATGGTATTTGTCTTTCACCACCTGGTTTATTTCACTTAGCACAATGTTCTCCACTTCCATCCATGCTGTTGCAAAGGGTAGGAGTTCCTTCTTTCTTTCTGTTGCATAGTATTCCACTGTGTAAATGTACTAGTTTTTTGACCCACTCATTTACTGATGGGAACTTAAGCTGTTTCCTGCATTTTCCTATTGTATATAATGCTGCTATGAATATAGGGGTTCATAGGTTATTTATATTGAAATGAAGTCTTAGAAGTACTAGATAATGAAAGTTTTAAACACATATTTATTAATGGTAGATTTTTTTTTCTCCGAAATAACAGCGGTTAGTTTTTTCATTTTATTTTTTATTTTATTTATTTTCCTTTTTAATTTATTTTTCAATTACAGTATTCTGTTTTTTACTCCCATCCCAGGCCACCCCCCATGCCCCCGCCTCCCTCCCATTTCCACCCCCCTTAGTTGTTGTCCATGTGTCCTTTATACTAGTTCCTATAAACCCTTCCTATTTTCCCCCTGAAATACCCTCCCCTCTCCCCTCTGGTCACTATCTGCTTATTCTCTGTTTCAGTGTTATTGTTTTTATTTTGCTTGCTTCTTTATTTTGTTGTTTAGCTTCCTGTTAAAGGGGAGACCATATGGTATTTCTCTTTCAACACCTGGCTTATTTCACTCAGCATAATGCTTTCCAGTTCCATCCAAGCTGTTGCAAAGGGTAGGAGCTCCTTCTTTCTTTCTGCTGCAGAGAATTCTATTGTTTACATGTACCATAATTTTTATCCATTCATTTACTGATGGGCACCTAGGTTGCTTCCAACTCTTGGCTATTGTAAATTATACTGCTATGAACATTGGGGTATAGATTCTTTTGGATTGCTTTTTTAGGGTTCTTAGGATATAGTCCCAGCAGTGGAATTGCTGGGTCATAAGGAAGGTCCATTTTTAGTTTTCTTAGAAAATTCCATACTGTTTTCCATAGTCGTTGTAACAGTCTGCAATCTCACCAACAGTGGACTAAGAACCCCTTTTCCCCACAACCTCTCCAACATTTGTTGTTTGTTGCTTTGTTTATGATAGCCATTCTGACTGGTGTAAGGTGGCATCTCATTGTGGTTTTAATTTGCATCTCTCTGATAGCTAGCAATATTGAGCATCTCTTCATGTGTCTCTGGATATTCTGTATGTCCTCCTTGGAGAGGTGTCTGTTCAAATCCTTTTCCCATTTTTTAATTGGGTTATTTGTCTTCTTAGAGTGGAGTCATGTAAGTTCTTTGTATATTTTGGAGATTAAACTCGACTGAGGTATCGTTGGCAATTATGTTTGCCCATACAGTTGGTTGTCTTTTCATTTTAATACTATTTTCTCTAGCCATGCAGAAGCTTTTTATTTTGATGAGATCCCATTTGTTTATTCTTTCCTTTATATTGCTTGCTCTAGGGGACATATCAGTAAAAATGTTGCTGCGTGAACTATCTGAGATTTTCTTGCAAATGTTCTCCTCTAGGACTTTAATGGTGTCATGGCTTACATTTAAGTCTTTTATCCACCTTGAATTTATTTTGGTGTATGGGTAAGTTGGTGCTCAAGTTTCATTTTTTTGCACATAGCTGTCCAGTTCTCCCAACAGCATTTGTTGGAGAGGCAGTTTTTAGACCATTTTATGTTACTGCCCCCTTTGTCCAATATTAATTGACTGTAGAGAGTTGGGTTGATTTCTGGGCTCTCTGTTCTGTTCCATTGGTCTATGTGCCTGTTTTTATGCCAGTACCATGCTGTTTTGACTACAGTGGCCTTGTAATACAGTTTGATATCAGGTATTCTGATTCCTCGTACTTTGTTCTTCTTTCTCAAAATAGCAGCTGCTATTCGGGCTCGTTTATGGTTCCATATAAATTTTCGAAGTGTTTGTTCTATGTCTGTGAAATATGCCATTGGTACTTTAATAGGTATTGCATTGAATCTTTATATTGCTTTGGGTAGTATGGACATTTTGACGATGTTAATTCTTCCAATCCATAAACAAGGTACATGTTTCCATTTGTTTGTGTCTTCCTTGATTTCTTTCTTCAGAGCTGTGTAGTTTTCTGCATACAGAACTTTAATCTCCTTAGTTAGGTTCATTCCCAGATATTTTATTTTATTTTTTTGCTATATCGAATGGAATTTTTTCCTTGATTTCTGCTTCTGCTCATTCATTTTTGGTATACAAAAATGCCTTTAATTTGTGGATACTTACTTGTAACCTACTGTTTTGCCAAATTCATTAATTAGTTCAAGCAGTTTTGGGGTAGAATCTATAGCATTTTCCATGTACACTATCATGTCATCTGCAGACAGTGACAGTTTTGTTTCCTCCTTTCCAATTTGGATGCCTTTTATTTTCTTTTCTTGCCTGATCACTGTGGCTAAAACATTCAATACTATATTGAATAGAAATGGTGAAAGTGGACATCCTTGTCTTGTTCCTGATCTTAGTGGAAAAGCTTTTAGTTTTTTCCCATTGAGTATGATATTGGCTGTAGGTCTCTCATAAATGGCCTTTATTATATTGAGGAATGTTCCCTCTATTCCCATTTTGCTGAGTGTTTTTATGATAAATGGGTGTTGTACCTTATCGAAAGCTTTTTGTGTCTATTGATATGATCATGTGGTTTTTGTCTTTGCTTTTGTTTACGTGATGAATTACATTTACTGTTTTGCAAATGTTGAACCATCCTTGCACCCCTGGGATGAATCCCACTTGGTCATGGTGTATAATCTTTTGGATATATTGTTGGATGCGATTTGCCAATATTTTGTTGAGGATTTTAGTGTCTATGGTCATCAGCGATATTGGCCTGAAGTTTTCTTTCTTTGTTGTATCTCTATCTGGTTTTGAAATTAGGATGATGCTGGCTTCATAAAAGGAGTTTGGGAGTTTTCCATCCTTTTAGATTTTTTGGAATAGTCTGTGAAGAATGGGGGTTAGCTCTTCCTTAAATGCTTTGTAGAATTCTCCTGTGAATCCATCTGGTCCGGGGCTTTTGTGTGATGGGAGTTTTTTTATTACTGCTTCAATTTCTTTTCCTGTTATTGGTGTATTTACATTTTCTGCTTCTTTTTCACTGAGTTTTGGAAGATTGTATTTTTCTAAAAAATGTGTCCATTTCCCCTAGGTTCTCAAATTTCTTGGCATACAGTTCTTCATAGTAATTTCTTACAATCCCTTCTATTTCTGTGGTATCAGTTGTAATCTCTCCTCTTTCATTTCTGATTGTGTTTATTTGTGTCCGTTCCCTTCTTTTATTGATGAGTCTACTTTAAGGCTTGTCTATTTTGTTTATCTTTTCAAAGAACCAAATCCTGGATTCATTGATCCTTAAAATTGTGCTGTTAATCTCTATGTCATTTAGTTCTGCTCTGATATTGGTTATTTCCTTCCTTCTGCTTGCTCTGGGCTGTCTTTGTTGTTCCTCGAGTTCTTGCAGGCGTCGAGTAAGGTCATTTTTTGAAAAATTTCTGTTTATTTTAGGTAGGCCTGTATTGCTATAAACTTCCCCCTCTGGACTGCCTTGGCTGTATCCCATAAGTTTTGGGTTGTTGTGAGATCATTTTCATTTTTTTCCAGTAACTTTTTGATTTATTCCCTAATTTCATTTTTGACCCATTCATTGTTTAAAAGCATACCATTCAGTCTCCATGATTTTGCGTGTTTTGGGTTTCTTCCTTTGGGGTTGGTTTCCAGTTTCAGTCCCTTATGGTCAGAGAAAATGCTTGGTATAATTTCAATTTTCTTGAATTGGTTGAGTCTTCTTTTGTGCCCTATCATGTGGTCTGTCTTTGAGAATGTTCCATGTGCATTTGAAAAGAATGTGTATTTAGCTTCTTTGGGGTGAAGAGCTCTGTATATATCAGTTAGGTCCATTTCATCAAGGGTGTTGTTTAATGCCACAATATCTTTGTTGATATTTTGTTTGGAAGATCTGTCCATTTTTGATAGTGGGGTGTTAAAATCCCCTACTATAATTGTGTTGCTGTCAATATCTTTCTTGAAGTCCTCTAAGATTTTCTTGATATATTTGGGTGCCCCTATGTTAGGTGCACATACATTTACGATGTTAATGTCTTGTTGGTGGTTTCTTCCCTTGAGTATTTATAATTGACCTTCTGGGTCTCTCTTTATGGCCCTTTTTTTGAAGTCTATTTTGTCAGATATGAGAATTGCTACCCCAGCTTTTATATCTTGCCCATTTGCTTGGAAAATTTGTTTCCAGCCTTTCACTTTTAGTCTGTGATTGTCTTTTGTCCTGAGGTGGGTCTCTTGTGGGCAGCATATGTGTGGGTCATGCTTTCTTTTCCATTCAGCTATTCTGTCTTTTGATTGGAGCATTTAATCCATTTAGGTTTAAGGTTATTATTGATAGGTACTTATTCATTGCCATTTTTGTACCCATTTTAGTCTTTGTCTTCCTCTTTTCCTTCCTTTCCTTAAAGCAGTCCTTTTAATATTTCTTGTAGAGCTGATTTGGTGGAGGCGTATTCTTTTAGACTTCTTTGTCTTGGAAGCTCTTTATTTGGCCTTCTCTCTTGATTGAGAACCTTGCTGGGTAAGGTAGCCTTGGTTGTAGGCCTCTGGTTCTCATTACTTGGAATATTTCTTGCCATTCTCCTCTTGCTTGGAGTGTTTCCAGTGAGAAGTCAGTAGCTAACCTTATTGGTTCTCCCTTGTATGTTACTTCTTTTTTCTCCCTCGTTGCCTTTAAATTCTCTCTTTGTTTTGGAATTTTGCCATTTTGATGATGATGTGTCTTGAAGTTGGCCTCCTTGGGTCCCTCTTGATTCGGACTCTCTGTGATACCTGAATTTGTGTGACTTTTTGTGTCATCAAATTGGGGACACTTTCTCTCATGACTCTTTCAAATACATTTTCTATCCCTTGATCTTCTTCTCCTTCTGGTATTCCTATTATTCAGATATTATTATGTTTCATATTGTCTTGCATTTGTCTTAATCTCTCTTCATTCTTTCTGAGCCTCTTTTCATTTTCTTGCTTTTTCTGTGAGATGTTTTTTACTTTGTCCTCTAACTCGCCAATCAGAACCTCCACCTCATCTATCCTACTTTTGAAACTTTGTACTGTGTTCTTCTATTCGGAAATTGTATTCTTCATTTCCTCTTGTCCCTTGATGATATTTTCTATTTCCTTTTTCATGTTGATGTAGTTTGCAGAGAGATCATTGTAGTTTCCCTCTAGTTTCTGATAGCTCATTGTGAGCTCTTTGAACTTCCTGACTACCAGTGCTTTGAATTCACTATCTGATAGTTGATTACCCTCTATTTTATCTAACATTCTTACTGAAGTTTCTGCTTTTTCTTTCATTTGTGGATTGTTTCTTTGTCTTCCCATTGTTTGAGAGTCTTCTTGGTAGTCTCAGCTTCTAAAATTTGTCTCTTCTGATTCCCTGGGTTTATGGTGTGAACTTCTGTGGTATAATACCTGTGAATTTCAGTGGTGCAGACTCCTTCAGGTATCTTGATGTTCTATGTCTCCACCTATTCTCGCGCTGTTCCTCGCACTGTTCATTGAGCTGGTCCCCACGATGGTCGCCTACCAGTTCTGGGTGTCCTAGCTTCCATAGCTGAGTCCTCTGGCCCCCAGTTCCATCACAGGGGTTTGGAGTGTCCGGCTCCCGTACCCAACTCCCAGCTCCCAGGCCTGTTGCTATGGTGGCAGCACAGGGGCCGCATGTGTCCCAGCTCCCATAGCTGACTGTGCCACTGTCTGGTGTTTCAGCGTCGGTCACAATCTCTGGTGTTTTAATTTCATAAATGCTGAGTAACCGATGGTTTATTGTGCTGTTTCTCTATAGATCTGCCAGGATTTTCATCCATGAGAACGGGAGCTAGAATCCACCATGTCCTACTCTATCGCCATCTTCCCAGCATCCCCATTATGCTTTTATTTTTAACCCCATTTTACTTCTTGACTCTCTTTTTACCCATTTCTTCCTGTATAAACAAAATGAAGAAAATGGAAAGTGTAACTCTTCTAAAGACTGTCTTAGGATAGTGTGCAAAATTATTGGAAAAATTTTTCTTAACAATCATGTATTTCCTACCCTACTCATCTTTAGTAGGATTAGTTCTCAAACTGAAGAAATAAACACAGCGAAGTGACCATCACAGAACCCAGAGTAAAAGATGAACATAGCTATTGTAAAGAAAAGATATAACGGGACATGAACAAGCAAGATAACTTACAAGGAAAAAGAATTAGCACAGAGGAGCAGGAAGCATCACAGAAACATGAATGTGGATAGAACAATGAAGGCGTATTGCAAGGTAACTGGGATCCAGAATACATGTATGCCCAGAAACACTTGGTTAGTAAGGCAGACACTGAGTAAAGGAAAAGTGGCAGCCAGGAAGCAGTGAAGAACTGCTTATTCTGAATAGGGTCTGTTTAAAAATCAAGCATGGAATAACACTTTTACACAGGAAGTTCCTAAGCCAAATCATGGCTTGACAAGAAAACTTCTGAGACTAATGTAATTTTAGCTTCTATTTTTGTTTATCAATCATTCTTATTCATCAACCTGATTTTGGTTCAGGTGCACAATTTCCTCAGTCCTTTCCCTCACATGTGCTAAACTCCTCAGGTGTAGACTCCTTTTGGTTTTGCCTTCTGCAATGCTACCTCAGCACTCTGAACTCTCTTTATATAGCATGCTTCTGTTTTTAGGCCAAATATTCAAAAGCTTCCCTCAGTCAGTTTCAAGAACTCAGCAATATCACCTAAATCTGGAACTCTAAATCTGTCTCCCAAGGCTAAAATTAATCATCTCCCACAAGAATTTTAAAGACCCTAGCAGCATGAGTTTAAAAGTAAATCTTTGGCTAAAAAAATAAATGATATTCAGCTGTACTGTATTGGCTTACTTTTTTTTGCCAGTTGGCTCAGTCTGGTCATGGATGTTATTTTACTTTTGTAAAGTTTGCTATATGTGGTGCTGTGGAATTGAGACTCGGCTTATTATTACCAGCTATCCCACTTGCCCAAAGAATTTCTTGACACCCATTTGTGAGACTAGAGCATAAGGAGCAGCAACTGTTTTAGCCTTTTCTCTAGCCATCATCACATTAAGTGATTGATGTAATGGTACATGGAAAGAAAATAGGCCTTGCCATTTGCATAGTCTACTTGGAGTAGTCATCATTTGGTGATACATGGCCAATAAATTCAAATAACCTTCAAGTAGCAAGGTAATTTATACAATTTGTCCATCTCTTATATTTCATACATTGCTGACTAGCAAACTTCAGATGTATACATTAAATATATGAATCATCATAAAACAATAGCTGAGATTATATCCAAATGTTTAGTTCTAGGTTGCTATGTCAGGGAATTAAAAATTTTAGGAGGACTAATTTTTGAGAAGTGTATTTAACCCAGAAGGTTATCTTGCTCAAAGTTGCTAAATTTTTTTCTTGTTTATTTTTATTAAAGGTTGTACAGAGTTTGTATCACCTTAGATACTATCTCATAGTTTAAATTAACCCAATAAGAATAGAATGCAGTTGATAGATTTTAATACTTTTCTGGGAGATGAAAATAAGGATTTTACTAACTATATACATATTTCCAAGTATCAACCAAGGATAAATAAAACAGAAAATATAGAACAGCTATATGTGGTATGTAATTATATGACAAAGGATATAAGTAAAATTTTGGAAACATCACCTAAATATTTTTTTGTTTTAAGATATATCCAACTGTTCTTGAAGAAAAAAGAAAATCATTGTAAAGACTGTGAAGGAGAACATACCACTTGTGCTTTCCTTTATTTTCACAATATACACACTGAAAGTCACAGTCCCCATATACTATTTATCTGTTTTATATTTAAAAATTCATATATGAACTAAGAAAAATCAATCATTACCTGCTGCATAATACCTTTAAAATTGCTCAATAATCTTTATCTTCCTTTTTTTGGCATTGAATGTCCCCTTGTTATAATTTATGACTTCTAATTAATATATGATGTAGGACAGCTAGATCAAGAGTGAAAACAGAAATGAAGATCTCATGGAGGGTTAGCAACAGGGGAGTGGGAGGAGGAGAAGGGGGGAGAAGGTACAAAAAATAAGTAACATAGACGGTAGGTAGAAAATAGATAGGGGGGGCAATAATAGTATGGGAAATATAGAATCTAAAGAACTTGAGACACATGGTCATAGACTAAAGGGGGGAATGATGGAGATGGGGGGATGCAGAGTGGAGGGGAATGAAGGGGGGGAATAGAACAACTGTAATGGCATAATCAATAAAATAAAAATAAAAATAAAATTAAAAAAAGAAATTTGTACTCTCAAAATACTGACTTTATAACTCTTTCTCTCCAATTTTCTATTTGAAATAAGTGAATCCAAATTATTTTACACTCTATTGTTTTTACTCTAAAAGCCACTCAGCTCTCAAGAAAAAGGGATAGCAAAAACTAGCTCTAAAATAATCTATCAATCAGGCATTTATACTTTGGAAAGATTACTTATGGAGCTTTAGAGGAGGTTTTTGAAAAATACAAATGAAAAACGAAATTAAATTAAATTAAACTTGGAAAATTCCTTTTTACATTGATTTTATTACCAGAATTTGGGGAAAAAAGCCTAGTAACTGTATTAAGCTGATGTTGAAACATGTACATTGAAAGAGGGGAATAGAATCTTGGCCATTTGATTATGAAAAAAGTGTCGCTCTGAGCCCTCCAATCAAGCACTTAGGAGGAGAGTATCCCCTTCTACTTATTTGATCCCTGTAAATGTCTTGGTTAATTACTGGTGTTTTATTGTTTTATCTATAATGAGGAATAGGAGATGAGAGCCCCATCCCCAGGACTAAAATGGAAAATTATATTTCACCTACATTTTTATGCAAATAATAGTGAAAATTTGAGGTCATATTATATGTACTGTCAAATATTTCTAAATTCAATCCTGCATTTTTCTCCTTAAGGTAAAAACCTTATGGATGTGGCGTGATTAAATTTTCATGTCTTCAAGGATTTTTTGGTAGGAGAAACAGGAAGCTACTCTATGTTTATCCAGCATGTCCTCTAAAATTTTATGTATTGAATAGTATGATTAAACAGTGAGTTTTTATATAACTACTAGAAATATTTGCCAAATAATTTGTATTTGCAAATTTAGAGGCTGTGATAAGATCATATCCAAAAATTGGACCTGAAAAATGTCAATTATCTTTTATATAGCATTATAAATATTAAAGGATAGGAAACCTTAAATTTAAGAAAAGTAATATATCATATCTGCTCACTTGATATTCAGAAGGACAAGAGGCTTCAAATTTGGGGAGTAGTGCTTAGAACTTCAACTTTAAAATCCTCCACCTTAAGCACAAATTCAATTATAGAGTAATGTTTTTTTTTCTTTTTAAAAATGAATTGGAGAGCATTATGCTAAGTGAAATAAGCCAAGCTGTGAGGGGCAAATACCATCTGATATCACCTTTAACTGGAACATGATCAAAAAAAGGAAAAAGTGAACAAAATACAACCAGAATCATTGAAATTAAAAACAATCTAATAACAGCCAGAGGGGAACGGGGAGGGTACAGTGGGGAGAAGGGTTTTCAGGAACTACTATAAGGGACACATGAACAAAACCAAGGGGGAGGGTAGAAGCAAGGGAGAGAGGTGGGTTTGGAGGGAGTTTGGGGGAGGGATGGGAAGAAAATACAGACAACTAATTGAACAATAATAAAATAATTTAAAATTTAAAAAGATAAAAAAAGAGTTAGAGAACACCACAAAAAAGACATTTTATGTTTCATTGGCCTGTTCCAATGAACAGGCCTTGAGAGTAAAGCCTCTCTTCAGGGCTCCCTTACATTGGCCTGTGATGAATAGTTTTGATGAGTGACTACTCCTTACTGGTTGCAGCAGTCTAAAATGGGAATACATGGCTTCTCATTACTTACTTAAAAATATGCAGTGAGAATGAGAAGTAAAACACGGACAGTGTGAGATGGTGGAAATGGACAACATTGAGTTTCATGATTTTTAAAAAATAAATTGTGCTTAGAACATAAAATAGCGAAGGTTAATAGTAATCTATATAAGGTTGTAGATAATACTTGTAGGGTAAACAGAGACAGACTGACTTCCTCAGCCAGATATTTGGGGAACTGAGATAAGCTGTGTTCTCATAGTCTTGAGTCTGGGTCCAATAAACTGTTTTCATAACCTTGAGTAGGCTCACATATGCAGAATCTTGCTGTGCTATAAAATATTTTGGCACCCTGTTGTCTTTGCGTGCCTTTACTATATAAAGGAGTTAGGGACTTTCCCCTGGGGGACAGGCAGCTTATGTCATGCGTGGATCGCCTCACCCCAGAATAAAGGCTTATCAGGCATTACTACAGTTCTCTGACTTTTCTTCCATCTGACCAAATCTAGAGTGAACCTGCCAGGCCTTGATAAGTTGCACTACAACACTCCAGATTCTGTTTGAGAAAGAGAGGTTTTGTTGAACCATTTCAGACAGAAAAATTTCTTAAAGCCACTTTTTACTTACTCAAAGGTAAGTAAAAAATAAAAAATAATATGAAGAGCCCTGGCTGGTGTAGCTCAGTGGATTGAGCATGGTCCTGTGAAGCAAAGGGTTGTCGGTTGGATTCCCAGTCAGGGCACATACCTGGGTTGTAGGTGAGGTCCCCAGTAGGGGACACATGAGAGGCAACCACAGATTAATGTTTCTCTGCCACTCTTTCTCCTTCCCCTCATTCTAAAAATAAATAAATAAACTATTTAAGAATAATAATAAGGATATTCCTAATAGCATGCCTATGGTCAACAAAAGGGATTCTGATAAGCTAAATTACTTGATTTTTATAACATTATGGGTGGTTTGCAATATTATTCTTATTTACACATTGAGAACACTGACTACAAGAGAACTAAATCATTTTATAAAATGTTATACCCTTAACATGTTCATAATTCAAAAACAGAAAATTTAGGATTCCAAGATGGCTGCCGAATAGCTGGAAATTCTGTCCACTTGTTCCCAGACCCAGACTGGACTTACAGCTAAACTATAGGCCAATCAACTTAAAAAAAACAGTTGAAGTATAGCTCCTCCAAAATTTTATAAA
This sequence comes from Artibeus jamaicensis, assembly GCF_021234435.1. Taxonomy (NCBI): domain Eukaryota; kingdom Metazoa; phylum Chordata; class Mammalia; order Chiroptera; family Phyllostomidae; genus Artibeus; species Artibeus jamaicensis. Next base: position 3,388,928 of record NW_026521717.1, read on the forward strand.
CTGGAACTCAGAGGAAGATGGGAGGATACAAGGAGAGGGTGAGCCCCCTCATGAAGGTGTGGTGGCTGGAAAGCAGGAAGGATATTGTGGCAGCAGACTTTCTCCCCCTGGGAGCATGGGGGTCTCAACCCCTTCCAGATCCCCAACCCAGAACAACAGAGATGAGAAGGGAATCCCACATAGCATTGGGTACTGGGAATCAGTAGAGATTCAGTCCATCTGTCAGAGTCTTACCATCCCAGGGAAGGAGCAATCCCACTGTAACACCAGCTGTGAAAGTTCACTCTAGTCTGTGACTGCTGGAGGGGCAACATGGCAGTTCAGAGGGACAGAGGGGTCTGCTCAGTATACCCAGAAGTGACTTTAATGGACCCTCTATTCTCTGGAAAGACTTTGGGCAGAGAGCTGGTCAACATCTAGGAGAAAGAGGACCAGTCTTGACTACTTCAAGGATATGGGCAGTGCCCATCCCCACACCTGCTGAACTCAGTCTGTCTCATCCTGCTCTCTTCAGAGACAAATAAGTAGGACACTGGGCTGGAAATTTGGTTCTGTCATGTTCAGAAGAACTGAGCTGAAGCATTGGAAGTATAGCCCCTTTGGAGCCTGTGTGGAGCTGGGAGTTTTGACCCTTCCATGCTGTGTCCCACTGCACATGGAGAGATTGGAGTGCCAAGCAGGCCTGAATTTTTAAATCTTCTTCATCTTTATTAGGTGGTATGCAGGTGTCAGGGAACCATGCAAAACTGTTTTTTTTTTTTTTTTGTGGTAGTGTCTCCTTGGTGAGCTCATGTCTGGGGGTCAGACAGGCTCTGAGACTGTATTACAAAAAAAAACACAACAGTTCTAAACTCCCAGTGAATTCAGCCTATGCAGCACCAGGAAGGAGAGAAAATGCCTGCTCCACTTACCTACAGTTTGCAAGAACCACCCCTGAGACTATTTGAATCACCCTAGCCAGGTCTTGGATACCCTGCTAAATGAAGTTCAACAGGGGGGAAAAAAAGAGCAGCTCAGAGTGGGGGCATTCAGAGTGTGAGATCTGAGGCAGACCTAGCCCTTGACTGCAGAGGCTCCACATGCAGACTATCAAGGGTTCTTCCACCTTGATGAGCTTTAGATAGGTTGTCAAGGACAAGGTAAGGATAGCATCTGACATTGGCTAGTGCTAGAGAACTTACCAGGAATCTTGGGAATGGCACAACTTGCTAGCTTCAGACAACACTGGAGTAAGATCCAACAAGGCTTACAAACAGCAATCCAAAGGATGATCCCAACATGAACAGCAATCCACTGAAGCAAAGACTAATTTTCTATTTTAACCCTTTCTTTAATTTTCTTTCCTTTTTCATTTTTTTCTGTTCTTTTTTCTTTCATATCTCTTATTTCTCTTGAATTTTCTTACTCAATTTTTCTCTTCTTATTTTTCTTTTTGCCTTTTCCTATTCTTTTTATTTAATTTTAATTTTTATACATTTATTATTCTTTTCTTTTCTATTCTCTTTTCCACTTCACTTTTTCTTCTCTAATTCTTTTTATATATTCTCTCTTATAAGTCTTTTTTGTTTGGGCTTTTGGCCTCTTTTTTTCTTCTTTGGTTGCTTTTGGTATTATTTTTGAGTTGGTTTGTTTGGTTTGTCAGTACCTATGCAATAGTTTGCACAACATGATCAGGGTGAGCCACACATTTAATCACCCTAAGGGTTGAGCCCATCCACAAATGGGCCAATAGCAATAGGAACTCAATTACATCAGGGGGACCCACATAACCCACACAAGAGACTTTAAGCACCCAGCTCAGGGAATTAAGGAGAAGGCACCATTTGTTCTCACATGACATCTACTATAGCAGACCATCCCAACAACACTGGGAGTCATAGCAATATTAGCTAATACAGAGAAACAAACACAAAGATATAGTCAAAATGAGGATACAAACAAAAAGCCCTTAAATGAAAGAACAGGAGTGTTCTCCAGAAAAAGAGCTAAATGAAATAGAGGCACACAATTTATTAGAAAGGATATCAAAATAATGACTATATGGATCTCAATACCATAAACAAAGGACATAGAAACTATGAAAAAAGCTGTTGGAAATGAACTATAACATAACTGAAATAAAGAATGCATTAGAAAGAATAAACGGTAGGTTGGAAAAAGCATAGGATTGAATCAGTTACTTAGAAGAAAAGATAGAAAAAATCATTCAAGCAAAGTGGCAAGAGAAAAAAAGAATTAATAAGCATTAGGATAGTTTAAGGGAATTTGGGACAACATGAAACATTAAAAATCCACATCATAGTGTACCAAAATGAGAAGTAAGCAAGATATAGAGAACCTGTTTGAAGAAATAATGACAAAACTTCCTTAAACTGACAAAGGAAGAACTCATACAAGTTCAGGAAGCATGGAAAGTCTCAATTAAGATTAACCCCAAAAGACTCACACCAAATCATTTCATAATTAAAATAGCAGAAGTTAAAGACATATAGAAAATCTTAAAGGCAGCAAGAGAGAGGCACTTAGTTACTTACAGGGAAGTTCCATAAGGTTGTCAGCTGATTTCTCAACAGAAACATTTAGGCACCATAAGAGAGTGACATAGATTATTCAAATTAATGAAAAGTGAGTAAGTAACCAAAATCAAAACCAAGATTACCTCTATCCATCAAGGTCATGACCTTGCTTAAAATTTAAGGTGAAATAAAACGCTTCTTGGACAACAACAACAAAAAATGCTAAATGAGTTCACTACTGCCAAAGCAGCATTGCAAGAAATGTTGAAGGGACAACTCTAAGAATAAATGTATAGAGAAAGGAGCATAAGTAGAAGATAACAATAAATAAGTGTGGGGGGATTCCACCCACAGGGCCTCCCTGGCTACCATGAATGAGAATAAGTCTACCAAGACATGATCTGCTTGGGGAGGAAAGGTGGCTGATCTCTCAAAGGAGAACCTTTTCCTTAATGGGCTTTTACTGGGTTCATTTTGCATAGGAATACAGGAAAAAGCTGTAATTTTACTGCCTAATCATTGTTAGGCAGTAAAGATCAAGCAATAGATAACATACAAAGAACTCTGAGGGCCTATTCTGAGTCAGGGTCTGTTAGTTAAAGGGCTACAAAACTTTGGGAAACAAATTCATTTCCTGCTCAGACCCTTATCATAATTGATAGCATTCTTAGCAAAGCAGGTTCCACAGGATTTTATATATTCTTTCTTAGTTCTGATCACCAGGGGAACCCACTCTTTTCAGCACAGGGCTGCACTGCCCTCTGTCATTGCTTCAGGCTTAAGTCAGGCAGGGGAAGAAAGGCAGCCAAGAGATTAGAAGACTTCTCGCAGACAGAATGAGGACTCAGGCTATGTGAAAGCAAGGGTCCATCACCCCCTTTTTCTATAGCCCACCAAGTCCTCCCCCGGGGCCTCCATATGATCATGCCTGTCTTACGTCATTTCCCCCTTGGGGAATCTTATCAGTCACTGGCTAACCAATCAAGCACTGAGGGCTAGTTATGGAAAAAGGAGCAGAAGCAGTGCTCCTGCCAGGGAGATAAGCTTTGTCTCCTTATGGCTTATGGTCTGAAGGTTGCTCACTCAACCTTAGCCATGGGGGTAACAGCTTCTGAAACCAGGCAAGGCCGTTCCCAACAAATAAGTAGTTATCAATAATAATCTTAAATTTTTGTAGATTAAATACTCTAATCAAAACACATATGGTAGCTGAATTAATTTTAAAAAGTGACCTATGTACATATGTTGACTACAAGCAACCCACCTCAGAAAAAAGATTTACACAGGCTAAAAGTGAAAGGATGAAAAAAATTCTATTCAAATGGAAACAAAAGAGCTGGAGTAACAATACTTCAATACTTATATCTGATAAAATAGATTTCAAAACAAAGTCCATATAAAAAGACAAAGAATTTCATTACATAATACTAAAGAGATTGATCCAACAAGAGCATATAATCCTTATCAACATATGTGCTCCAAATATAGAAGCACCTAAATATGTAACAAAAAGTCTTTGTGAGCTTCAAAGGAGAGTTCAACAGCAATACAACCACTATAGAAAACTTTAATATCCACTGACATCAATAGATATTCCAGATCAAAACACACACATACACACACACACAAAGAAAGAGTACCTTAAACAAGACTCTAGTTCAGATAAATTTAATTGATATTTATAGCAGATTTCATACCAAGGTAACAGAATATACATTCTTCTCAAGTGTACATGGAATATTCTAAAAGATTACCACATGTTAATATATAAAATTAATCTTAACAAATTCAAGAAGATTGAAATCATTTCAAGCATATACTTGGATTGCAATGGCAAAAACTAGAAATCAATTTCAATTAAGGGGTGTGCAAGGTGGAGGGGAACAGAGGAGGGGAAATAGAACAAATGTAATGGCATAATCAATACAAAAAGTAAAAAAAATAAAACCCTCCAATACTCAAGCACATAGAGGTTAAATAGCATATTATTAAATAGTGAATGGGTTACCAATTAGATCAAGGAAAAAATTAAAAATTACCTGGAAACAAATGGAGATGTATGCACAACCACCCAAAAACTTGGGACACAGCAAAAGCAATTGGAGAGAGAATTTCATAATATTACAGGCCTGTGTCAAGAAGTAAGGAAAATCTCAAATATACAATTTAACCATATACATAAAAGAACTAAAAAAAGAGTAACAATAAAAAAGCTCAGATTAAGTAGAAATGAAGAAACAAAGATCAGAGTATAATAAATTATAGGAAACCTAAATAAAGAATACAAAAGAACAATGAATCTAAGAGCTGCTTCTTCAAAAAGATAAACAAGGTTGATGAACCTGTCATCATAATCTTCAAGAAAAAAAAGAGGACTCAAGTAAATAAAATCAGAAAGTGAAAGAGGCAAAGTAAAAACTGACATTACAGAAATACAAAAAAATGTAAGAAAATACCACAAACAAGTAGAGGCAACATATTGGAAAACTTGTGCAAAATAGACTAATTCCTAGAAAAATATAGTCTTTCAAACTCAGGAAAAATAAGTAAACATAGACTGATAATGACTAATAAAATTGAAGCAACAATAAAAAAATATGAACAAACTAAATCCTGGACAAGATGAGTTCATAGGCAAATTTTACTAAACATTTAAAGAAAACTAGCACCTATTCTCTTAAAACTATTTTAAAAAATTAAAGAAGAAGAAAGACTTCTAAGCTTTTTTGATGAGGCCAGCGTTTTCTTAATTTCAAAACCAGATAAATTAATTTACTGACAGTCACCTAGGTTGCTTCCAGCTCTTGGCTATTGTAAATTGTGCTGCTATGAACATTGGGGTGCATAGGTTCTTTTGGATTGGTGTTTTAGGGTTCTTAGGATATAATCCCAGCAGTGAAATTACAGAATAGAATTCTATGCCGAAGAAAGAAAGAAGGAGCTCCTACCCTTTGCAACAGCTTGGATGGAACTGGAAAGCATTATGCTGAGTGAAATAAGCCAGGTGTTGAAAGACAAATACCATATGATCTCACCTTTAACAGGAAGCTAAACAACAAAACATACAAGCAAGCAAAATAAAAACAATGACACTGAAATAGAGAACAGGGGGACAGTGACCAGAGGGAAGAGGGGAGGGAATTTCAGGGGAAAAAGGGGAAGGATTTACAGGAACTAGTATAAAGGACACATGGACAACAACTAAGGGAGTGGAAATGGGAGGGAGGTGGGTGGTATGGGGGGGTAGGGGGGAGTAAAAGACAGAATACTGTAGTAGAAAAATAATAAAATAAAATCCAGATAAAGACACTACAAACAAAGAAAATTATAGACCAATATGTGTGATGAATATAAATGCTAAAATCCTCCACAAAATATTATGAAACTAGATCCAGCAATACGTTAAAAAGATCATAAACTATGATCCAATGGGGTTTATTCCAGGTATGCAAGGTTGGTACAATAATTGTAATCAATAAATGTGATACATTACATAAACAAATGAGGAATAAAAATTATATGATGATGTTAATAGATGACAAAAAAGCATTTGATAAAATCTAGCACTCACTTATGATAAAAATTGTCAGCAAAGTGAAAACAGAGGAATCATACCTCAACATAATAAAGGCCGCATATGAAAAATCTACAGTCAACATCATACTCAATAGGCAAAAATTAAAAGTGTCTCCTTTAAGATAAGGAACTAGACTAGATGTCTGCTTTCATCACTCTTATTCAACATACTACTGAAAGTCTACCCACAGCAATCAAACAAGATGCAGAAGTGAATGGCAAGGATTTAGAAAAAAGGAAGTAAAAGTTTTATTATTCATGAACAACATGATATTATGCATAAAAACATTAAATTATCCACACACAAAAATTTCTACACTTAAATGAATTCAACAAAGTAGCTATATACAAAGTTAATGTCTAAAAATTGGTGGCACCTTTATACATCAATAATGAATTCTCAGAAAGATAAACCAGGAAGATAATCCAATTTACCATTGTAACCAAAATATAAGATATCTAGGAATAAACTTAACCAAGGAAGTAAAAGACCTACACTTGGAAAATTATAGGATATTGAAGAAAGAAAAAGAGGAAGATACAAACAAGAGGAAAGATATACTGTGTTCATGGACTGAAAGAATTAACATCATTAAAATGTCCATATTACCCAAAGAAATCTATAGATTTAATGATATTCCTATTAAAATTTCGATGTCATATTTCATAGATTTATAACAAATACCACCAAAATATTATTATATAGACCCTAAAAAATGCAAATAGCCTCAGCAATCTTGAGGAAGAAGAACAAAGTTAGAGGGATCACAATAGTCGATATTGAACAAAACTACAAAGCCATTGTAATTCAAATAGCCTAGTACTGGCATAAGAAGAGACATGCATCAATGGAACACAACAGAAAACCCAGAAATCATCCCATACCTTTATTGTCAATTAATATTTGACAAAGGAAGCTAGAGCATACAATGGAGTAAAGACAGTCTCTTCAATAAATGAAATTTGGAAAATTAAACTGGTATATCCAAAAAAGAAAATGAAAATAGGCCATCATACATAAGAATAAACTCAAAATGGATTAAAGACTTAAATGCAAGTCATAACACCATAAAAATCCTAGAGGAAAACATAGGCAGTAAAATTTCAGACCTCTCATGAAGCAATATTTTACAGATACATCTTCTCAGGAAAGAAAAAGAAAGGAAAAAATAAGCAAATGGGACTACATCAAATTTCAAAGCTTCTGCATAGTAAAAGAAGCCATCAATAATGTGAAAAGGGAACCCACCATATGGGAGAACATATTTGCCAATGATACATCTGATAAAGGGTAAATTTTCAAAATATACAAAGAATTTATACAACTCAGCACCAGGAACACAAATAATCCAATTAAGAAGTGGGTATATTTACTTTATAACTCTGGTGACAGCATGTTTTTTCTCTTATAAGTCATGTGTTCATATTTTTCAAGATGACCAAAGGAAATTTTTCTTTTTCTTTAGCATTCAGCACTTTGTATTGATGTTGGTTGTTCTGGGACAATAATCATACATAGTATTATCTTTTAATTAGTCAAATATTTCAAAAAGTTTAATGTCAGTTTTTCAACTGGTGTGCCACAAGAATTTTCAAAACATGCAATACCTGACTATTTAGTCCGGGTCACTGACCTCTTTTCTTATAGACAGTCAAATAAAAAATGACAACAGTCAACACAACGATAGCCATATGGTGTGAATGAGTCAAAATTACACCGATTTTTTTCAGATCAGTAAAAAATACATTTTTTGTGTACCACAAAATTTTAGTAATTATTTTTTTGTGGTATGAGATTTAAAAGGTTGAAAATAACTGCTTTAGGGTATTTTTTTCTTCTTTAATAGCTCCTCTTATTCATATGAAGTCTTTGCCTTCCTTCAGTATTAAAAACTTTACCTTCAAATATAAAGGGCACTGTTGTTCTCTGGAAGGGCACTGAGACTAAGGGGCTGTTGTTCTCAGGGGTCCTTCCTAAGGAACCTAGTAAGAATAGCTTCAAACACCAAACAACAAGAAGGATATTTATGTAAGGTTTAGTGTTAATCAGTAAATAGTTATTTACAGGATGAATACTAAATAAAGATTAAAAGGGAAAATTGAATTTGTAATGGCTCTAAGATTTGACAGTATTAATACAGAACTCCCATTAAAAATATTTTGGAAGAGAATGGGGATAACATTTGCAAAAATAAATAAATAAACAAACAAATAAATGACATTTACTTTTTTGGTAATTATCATTTGTAGTATACATACATGTATTATAATAATTATTATTCTAAAATTATTGTACATGAAAAGTGGACTAAACCTAATAAGGACTATGGGATAAAAAAATAAAAAATAAATAAGTGGGCAAAAGACCCAAAAACATATTGGTGCAAAGAGTATTCACAAATGGCCAATAGATATATGAAAAAAATTCTCAACATTACTAATCACCAAAGAGATATAAATTAAAACAATAATGAGATATCAACTCATGCCTTCCAGAATGGCTTCCATCAATAAATCAATAAACAATTGGTGGTGAGGATGTGGAAAAAAGGGAACTCTAGTGCACTGCTGGTGAGAATGCAGACTGGTGAGGCCACTGAGAAAGCAATATGGAGTTTCCTCAAAAAATTAAAAATAGAAATGTCTTTTAGTTATAAATGAAAACTGATGTTTAGCTGCCTGTCACCACAAAAAGCCAAACTCATATAGGAGGTGTAGTACAACATGACAGAATGGTGGACTCCCAGCTCAAAGACCATCTCCATTTTTTGGCTCAAGCCTGAAATTGTTATAGAGATAGGGAGGGGAAGGCTTTTTCTTAATCCAATTATCTTTCTAGTCTTTGGCACTCTCTAGGCCTCAATTCATTCATCTTTCTATTTTTTCAGGTACTGTGGCCCTATCCATGCATCTTTCTAGATTTTGTCTTGCTCAGTGTAAAAATCTCTCCCTTCTGCCATCTTGCCAATAGGCAGAGACTCCCCTGGCACTCCAGCTAACTGTTTTTCAGTAACATTTTGACCCAAAGATTCCACTTCTGGTAATTCATCCTGAGAATCCCAAAACACCAATCAGAAAGAATATATGCACCTCTATATTCATAGTAGTGTTATTTACAATAGGCAAGATTTGGAAACAGCCCAAGTGCCCATCAGTTAATGACTGGATAAAAAAGCTGTGGGACCTTTACACAATGGAATATTATAAAGTTGTAAAAAAGAAAGAACTCTTACCTTCATGACAGCATGGATGGACCTGGAGATTATTATGTAAGCAAAATGAGACAGTCAGTAAAACACAAATACCATATGATCTCACTCATATGTGGAATCTAATGAGTAAAATAAACTGATGGACAAATAGGATCAGAGGCATGAATATGTGGACTAGAATGACAGGTCTCAGAGGGGATGTGTTTGGGGAAACTGAAAAATATTAGCCAAAGAACATATATGCCTATATGGATAGCCCATGGACACAGACAACAATGTGGTAAAGGCCAGGGTGTGGTAGGAGCTGAGATGAGCAACTGTGTGAAAATGGGGGACATCTATATTAGTGACAACAATAAAAATATAATAAAATAAAAAGGAAAAACATGAGATTATTTATTTAGTTGTTTTAATTTTTAATTAAAGCTGACATAAAATATTGTATTACTTTCAGGTGTACAACATAGTGATTAGACATCAGCTCACTAAGACTACTAAAATGGGCAATCTTCTTTCCCTATCTTTCTTATCAAATTCCACCTTGCAGTCTTTTCCTTCTTCAATCCATTCTCAAATCTACTTTATGTGTTTTTTGGTAGCTTTGAGATTTTTATAACTTCCTGGTAAATTTTTTATAATTATATGCTATATGTCATCTATTTTCTTAAATATGGATATATTTTTTCTCACTTTATCCTTAGTGTCTCTTTACCATTCTTTAACATTTTCTACTACTGTCTCTGTGTGCCATACTCTGGGTAATTTTTCCACCTTTAGCTTTCATTCACAAAATTTCCTTTCATATATATATATATATATATATATATATATATATATATATATATATACCTAAATTACTGTTAAACATGATCCATACCTTTTAAATTTAAATAATTATATTTTTTCTTAATTGAAGTCCTACTTTTGATTTGCCAGATACATTGAATTTCTTGTCTCCTGATCTGTGTTTACATTTCTAATGAGTTTTTAAAATTTTTTATTGTTGTTCAATTACAATTGTCTCCATTTTCCCACCTTTACTCTCCCCTGCCTTACCCATCCCCCACCTTCCTAATGACTTTGATATATTTAAGCATATTAAACATGCTTATAGTGTTTCCTGGTCACGTCTTACCTGAAGACTTGGAATTTTATTTAGTTGCTTCATTGTTACTGTTCTTTTTTGGCTCATGAGTTCTTATTTTTACATTTGTTTCCCAGACGTCAACTGTGAGCTTATTACTCTTGAAACTTTATTTGTAGTAGTGCAATAAGAGCAAAATAAAAACAAAAACACTGAAATCAAGAACAGGGGGACAGCAACCGGAGGGGAGAGGAAAGGGAATTTCAGGGGAAAAGGGGGAAGAATTTCAGGGGAAAAGGGGGAAGAATTTATAAGAACTAGCATAAAGGACACATGGACAACAACAACTAAGGGGGGTGGAAAGGGGAGGGAGGTGGGGGGCATGGGGGTGGGCTGGGATGGGAGTAAAAGACAGAATACTGTAGTTAAAAATAATTTTAAAAATAAATTAATTAATAAAAAAAGATTAGTTTCTCCAGAAACATTTGAACTTGCCTTTGCTAACTATCTTGAGGCACCATCAGTTTAGGTCTGAACCACTTTCTAATTCTGGAGTAACTATTAGTTATTTTATTGGAGGTTAGTGATGTATATCCTCTGTATTTTGTAATATTCTCTCTCTTTCTTCTTTTTAAAATATTTTTCTTCTTTTCTCCAGGTGCTACATTCTGAGTTAATCCCTCAGAACCATTTGTTTTATTTCTTTTTCTCTTTGTTTCTTCTGGGGTTTATTCTATGTATAGGTCTTTGTATTTTAATAACTCTATTGTTCATCTAAAAGTTAGAATTTTTTAATTCATATTTTCATGCTAATAATTTTTATGTATATTGATGAGATTTGTAGCATTTCAAACATATTTTAAAGATGTATTTTATACTGTTTTTATTATCATTATTTTAATATTGTTTTTTTTAAATAATTTTATTTAGTTATTTTTCAAGTACAGTTTTTTGTCTATTTCTCCCATCCCAGGGCCCCCGCCCCGTGCTCCCCACCTCCTTCCCATTTCCACCCCCCTTAGTTCTCGTCCCTGTGTCCTTCATATTTGTTCCTCCAAATTCCTCCCCTTTTTCCCCCTTAAATTTTCTTCTCTCCCCCCTCTGGTCACTGTCCCCTTGTTCTCTATTTCAGTGTCTTTGTTTTTATTCTGCTTGCTTGTTTGTTTTGTAATATTGTTTGTAATTAGTTGACTTCTGGTTGTATACTTTCAGCTATTAATTTTTTTTTATTTATTGACTTGAGAGCAAGAGAGAGAGACATCAATTTCTTATTCCACTCAGTTGTGCATTTATCAGTTGCTTCTTGTACATGACCTGACCAGGGACTGAACCTGAAACCTTGGCATATTGGGACAATGCTCTACCAACTATGCTACCCAGTAGGGCTTTACTATCTTTTTAATGTTTTGTATCATCATCTACTCCCTCTCCCCTCTTCCTCCCCCCTCCCCTCTCCTCCCCCTCCTTCCCTCCATTTCTCTTCCTCTTCTTTCTTCTTCTCCTTCTCCTTTTTCTCTTCCTTCCCCTCCTCCTCCTTCTTTCCCCACCCCACCACCTATTCTATTTTATCAGTCTTTCTCTCCTCATTATCTCTGTCTCATGGTTTTTCACTTACTGTGGTTTCAAATCCATAACCAATCCTAAAATGCCTCTGTACCAAGGTACTATTGCAACTCTTACATACCTGACCCAAACAATTTTTCTCAGTTTCCTTCTGAAAGTACCAGCCTCTCTACAATTTTATTTCCTGTATCATCAGCATCCTGGAAACCACAATATTCTCTCATTTTAAGGAATCTTTCTATTATATGTGAATCATTTCAATACCAGTTTTCTACATGTACTGAATCCCTCTGCTTTGTCTGGATTTTGACTTCAGCAGGGCAATTTTATTCTGTCTACTCTTTGCTTTGTTTGTTTTATGGTTTGTGGGGTAAAATTTTAAAAAATGTGTAAACTCTATTCCAGAAAATTTCAACAGTTAACACTAAATAGTTTATTTTCACAACTTTTATCTTATTTGGATACTTTATTTTATGCAATAAGAAGTGCTTCTAACATTAAATATTCTGATACCTACAATTTGGAAGTATTATTTTCAAATTTGAACAATCAATTTGAAGTGTTACTCATTACATTTGCATATTATACATCCAATTTAATTCTATTTCACTCAAACTATTAAGGTTGAAATTTTGTAAATCATAAAACAGGCTTATAAAATAAGTTTACAGAATATAAAAATTTAAAAATATTTTCTTTCAGCATGAGTGTAATTAGTAGGAATTCTGTCACCTTTCTGAATGTTACTTTTAAATTAAATAACTTTTTAATTTTTTAATAAAATTTTTTTAATTTAATTATTGTTCAAGTACAGTTTTCTGTCTTTTACTCCCATCCAAGCCCACCCCCTTAGGGCTCCCCACCTCCCTCCCATTTCTACCCCCCTTATTTGTTGTCCATGTGTCCTTTATACTAGTTCCTGTAAATCCTTCCCCTTTTTAATATAAATTAAATAACTTTATATTTTAATATTTCCTATTTAATTTCCTGCATTATTTTTAAGTGTAAAAGGAATTTAGTTTTAATATGAAGCATGCCATCAATCTTACAAACAATCCCAAATATTTAAAAAATCTATTTTCTGAAGGCTTAATACTTACATACCTTGCCTCGGCCCACGAGGCAGTCAACGGGGTCCGCCGATATACCTGTAACGGATGAAGGGGGATGGGACAGGAGGCGCGAAGAATGGCAGCAAGACAAAGGATTCTGATCAAGCTGCAAATTTTATTTTTCCGAACTGGGTATATATATAGGGGGGGAGGGAGAGGAAGGAGATTAGGTTGCTTGCTATTGGCTAGCTTGAGACAAAGAAGGGCCCGCTTATTGATTACTTGGGTGCAACTGGTACTCATGGACACCTCATGTGCCTGTAGCCAATTGGCTTGGGGAGCGCGTGCACACCTCATGTGCCTGTAGCCGATTGGCTTTGTGGAGCGCACAGGTTCCTGTAATCAATGCAATGTTTTTAGCTAGAAGCCAGGTGTAAGGTTCCCAACATCTGCTCCCCTTTTTATTACTTTGAGGGCGAGGAGAATGTAGATAGGGTAGACTTTAACCGGCTGGGGGAGGCAGAGGCCTGACTCCTCCTGGGCTCATTCTGAGCTCTAGGGTACCTTTTGGGAGGAGAGGAGTTGGGTACCAACCTCTTTGCAAGTCAGCTTACCTCTCAGGAGACTCGAAGTGGCCGTATGTACAGGCCTCTCCTTGTAGTGCTTTGCCTTGCACCCAGCGGTGTCTATCACAGCTACTTGGCTGTGAAGCATACCTTCGAGGGTTATGCTGCTCCCGCAGGAGGGGAACCTGGCAGGAATCGTGGGCTAGCACCCCAGCGGCTGCAGGGCTCAGAGTCCGCTCCATGTTTCAGCATTTCTAATTGTTGATAGTGCACCTGAATAGGTCTTCCTAGCACACTGTTAAGTTGGTCTTTGACTAAGTTGGTTATACGTCTAAGAATCCAGGGGGCAAAGGAGAGGATGAGGGTGATAGAAACTAAAGGTCCTAAGAGGGGAAGGAGATAGGGGAGAATTCCGTTGAGTCCACCCCAAAGGGGGTGTTCGGAAAGTTCTTTTCTTCTTTTTTCTAAGTCTTCTTGTAACTGTTTTATCTTATCTCGGATGATGCCTGGTTTATTGGCATAGAAGCAGCAGTATTCCTGTAAAGCCAAACAGATACCTCCCTGTTCTGCAGTAAGTAAATCTAGACCTCGTCTGTTTTGAAGGACAACTTCTGCTAGGGAGTCTACTTGGTCTTGGATGTCACTAATGGTACTGGACAGAGCCTGGATATCATCAATTAGTTGTTTAGAGAGCTTTGTGTATGAATGGACTGCGACTCCCAATCCTGCAGTCCCTGTGGCAACTGCTCCAGACGCCTAATCCAACTAATAAGGGTATGAATGTTAATGCTCTTTTTTGTTGCCCCACAATATGGTCTAAGCTGGGAATGGGGACAGGCTCGTCTCCGGGGAGAACATCTATATCTGGTAGTAAGGTAGCCAAGACACATAGCCCAGTCCAGTTAGCGGGCAAGGCTGAAAAGGCCAGGTTGTTTCCACAAACGAATATTTGTCCCTGACCTGGGCAAAGGGGGTTACTATAATTGGTTATGCTGCTACAACTAGTAAATTTTATAAAGCCGACGGGAATGTCGAAGCTATTATTTTGAGCTATGCCTTGTAAGCACAGGGAGGGTAGGAATATTGTAGGTTGGACTCTAAAAGGTAAACTAGGGTTACATTGTAGCTGTGATTTATTAAGGGTGGATATATTGACAGGAATAGCTAAAGGCATGGGGGTGCCTAGGCTCATACATAACCAGCAATCCTCGGCTAGGTGAGGGTTAGATATGTTAAGAGCTTGATGTGTGGCTATTAAAATGTCAGCAGTCTGGGTATCTAGGTCTACTCCCCACGGTTTGGGGAAAGCGAGTAATTCAGTGGGGGTGGATACGGTCAAATCAGTGAATTCTTTAGCCACGGCCTTGATTTCTCGAATGAGAATTAAGGCTTCTTGAATGGAGGTTTTTTGGAGAAGGGGTTTTTGGTGGATTGTTGGTGGCTCGGGGTTGTTTAGAATGGGGGCCAGAATACGGGTGGCCGCGGGTGGTAGGTTTGAGGGTGCATAGGGGGGCGGCCGAAAAGCTGGGAGATCTTTAAATAAGGGGGCAGAAGAGAGAGGAGGCCAGTCAAGGTTATTGTAAGAAGCTGCCTCTTTTTCGAGTTTGGCCTCTTCTGCTGGGTTTAATTGGTCGACATGGTTATTTGAGGAATTACGGGAAGGGTTAGGGTTTTTTTTAATCTCTTCCTCTATGTTAATAGAAATTGAGGGGAAAATTGAGGGGGCCCTCGAAGGGGGCCGAGATTGATTTTTTGAAATTTCTTGTCCCTCTTTACAGAGATTTTGGGCTGAAGGGGCCCTCGAGGGGGACCGGGATTGATTTTTTAGAACTTTTTTTTCCCTCTTTACAGAGGCTCTGGACATCCGGAGAATGCCCATGAGTGACTAAGATTTTTTTAATAAGATTAAAATAACTGAAGGCGGTGATAGGGACGGTCTCGGGGCCAGAGATTCGATAATAGTCATTAAGGCAATCTCCGGCCCGGTTCCAACACTGTGGGTCAATCGTCCCCTCTTAGGGGAACCAGGGGCACATTTTGAATATAAAGTCAAAAAATAAAACTAAATCCTTTTTCTTAACTCGAGTTCCTCGCACCTTGAGAGTTTGCTTTAATCGACTTATAAAAATATCACTTTGTGAACATGCTTGTCCCATGATTGGGGGCCTTACCTGGCCGAGTTCGCCGTCGAGGGGAGGGGCTCCTGGATCTGTCTCACGGTGAGTAGTCGCGGCGATCCAATCTGTGCGGGGAAGTCACTGGCGGGGACGGCGCTTTGTTCCGGCGGCTATCGGGCCCCACATTGGGCGCCAGTTGCCTCGGCCCGCGAGGCAGTCAACGGGGTCCGCCGATATACCTGTAACGGATGAAGGGGGATGGGACAGGAGGCGCGAAGAATGGCAGCAAGACAAAGGATTCTGATCAAGCTGCAAATTTTATTTTTCCGAACTGGGTATATATATAGGGGGGGAGGGAGAGGAAGGAGATTAGGTTGCTTGCTATTGGCTAGCTTGAGACAAAGAAGGGCCCGCTTATTGATTACTTGGGTGCAACTGGTACTCATGGACACCTCATGTGCCTGTAGCCGATTGGCTTGGGGAGCGCGTGCACACCTCATGTGCCTGTAGCCGATTGGCTTTGTGGAGCGCACAGGTTCCTGTAATCAATGCAATGTTTTTAGCTAGAAGCCAGGTGTAAAGTTCCCAACAATACCTCAAAGATTTTTATATGTAGACACATTAATTTTGTAGATATTTATTTTTTTGTTACAATGGACAACTTTCTGTTTGAAGCTAATAGGTCTTTGGATCCATAATCAAACACAAGGATCCTAAAATGTCTATTGGTAATTAGACAATGAGAATTTTCTAATTTTTCTTATTTACTTCAAACTGAATGTTTTATTTTTGTGGAAAAGTTACAAAATAAGGCAACTGTCAGTATCTTATCACAAAACACAGGCCTTACACAGAAAATAATTTAAAAATGTAAAATATCTACAACCATAAAATAAGAAATATATAATCTAATTGATCATTCCTCTGAAAACAACCTGAAGTACTGCATAAAAAATATTTTGTAGAGTTGTCTTGGGTGTTTCAATGAGCTGGCAAGGAAGAAAAAAATATGGGGCCAAAAACTGAGGGAAGACACTAACTTTTGCATGAAAAAAACAAAAACAGAAAGACCTTAATAACTCCAATAGGAGTTGGTATGATGGGAATCTTTACTGAGTCATGAGTGTACAGTAGGGAGAGCAGTTTTTTAGTGGACTTTAAGGATAAGGGAATTCCTTCACCTTTTCATCTTTGAATTATTTTATATTCATTTATTTCTAAGTTGGATGAAAACATACTCCCACCCCCACCTGAGGAAGTATATATTTCCTAAGTTTCTGAATACTCACTTGATATGACATTCTTAGATCTTGCTCCACTTTTTTTGGTTATATATTGTAGATCTCTACAAGTTTGCTTTTGTTGGCTTTCCTTCCTAATTTTCTGAAGAAAATTTTTTCTTTATCTTTTAAATTTTTTACTTGGTATCCTGATATAAACTTTGAAATGTTTTCATGTTTTTAAAGTTAATGTTATGAAGTTTTAACCTACAGAAAAGTTGTATGAATACTATATTAAACAACCTTATACCTTCCACTTTTGGTTATTGACATAAAGTTTGCTTGTGTACTCTCTCTCTCCATTGGTTATTTTTTTTCTGAACCATTTGATAGTTACAGTCATCATGACTTTCCACTCCTAAATTCCAATATGTATTGCCTAAGGGCAAGGACTTCTCAGATTTCCATAATTTAATTATAAAGTGCAAATTTTTGAATTTTATGCAATGATATAATCTAATAACTAGTTCAAATGCTAATTTTACAGACATCTCCTTTATAACATTTCATTCTAATCCAATATCCAATTCGGAATCACTGCCATGCATTTCATTGCCATGTCTGATAAAGGTTTTTGTGATTTCCAGTGTGTGCTTGTGATCCAGAGTCTGTTTTGTTGGTTTATTCATACCTAAGATCCCCATTTTATGAATATTGGATCATCTAGATCTGCTCTTTATGATTCTCATATTTCTTTTTTCTCCCTCCCTCCCTCTGTCCTTCCTTTCTTCTTTCTTTCCCTCATTCCTTTGTCTTTCTTTTCTTCTTTCCTTCCTTCCTTCCTTCCTTCCTTCCTTCCTTCCTTCCTTCCTTCCTTCCTTCCTTCCTTCCTTCCTTTCTTTCTTTCTTTCTTCTTTCTTTCTTTCCTTCCTTTCTTCCTTCCTTTCTTTTTCTTCCTTTCTCCTTCTTTTTCTCTTTCCCTCTTCCACTTCCACCACTCCATTTTCTTTTTATGTTTCTCCATCTTCTCCTCTTCTTTCTTCTCCTTCTCTCTCTTTCTTTCTTTTACTTTAAGTGTCACTGAACAGGTGGTGGAAGGCAAGAGTGCTCTTCTTCAGAACCACAATGTACCTTATTGACTCCTGCAAACACACCAGCCCCAGTTTCTGGAAAGTGCTACTGTCATCAAAGGTAATATCCCAGTAGAAGCCCCCACATTAGTTTCCCAGGAATCCGTGATTTAGTGTTGACATTTCATCAGTCTCCGTGACCAACTTCTTAGATCCAAGGAAAATTTCCAAGAAGAAAAATTTGAGGTTCTTAATATCCTACAGTCTCAAACATGCCCCTTAGTCTTCATGGATTGTGGCCATAGAGATGAATAAGGCAGCCAAGAGACAGATACCTGAAGCCATGGCTCTGCCCACAGGAACCCTGCATACATCAAGCTTCTGAACCACAGAGTTGAGGCCACAATCTGGTCCTTTGTAATATGCTCCTAATATTTATTTCATTTATTTTTTACTTCTTTATTCATTTCAAATTGTTATATTGGGGTTTTCTCTAATCTCATTCATTTTATTTTCTGCTTTGTTCTACATGAGGCTCACTCCTTCCATTATGCTTTTTATTTTTTAAAATTTTTTATTCTCTTTTTTCCATTGCTATCAATCCCCCATATGATCTCTTCTACCTCCACTGCATTTCCCCTGAAATCACTACACTGTTGTCCGTGTTCAGGAGTCATTTTTCCTTTTTGGTCAAGCAAATTGTGGTTGGAAGTTTTAACCATCAGCTTCCTTCTTTAGAAACACCAGTTTCCTTCTTTTTTTATAACTACATGGCATAGTTTCATAGATGTAACATTTCTCTTGAGAATTGCACAAGAATATTTAATGAATATCCAAGTTTTTAGAGTAATTTTTTTCTGGGAGAAATGTTACTCTAAGTCTCAAAAGTAATGTTCTCTTTTCTGGCTGAATTTTCTTTACTTATATTGAATAATAATTCTCTATTTTCTGTCTTGGTATGAAACCCAACTGTGTTAGCATTCTGCTTACAGTGACCACCTAGTCCAGAAAGAAATTTTGCACCAATTTTCTGCTTGTTGTGTCCCCTGACAGAAAGCCTAACCTTATACTATTTTTCAGAGACTATTTAATACAGCTTTCCAGTTTTCCTCAATAATTTAATACACACAGTGTGTATGTATGTATGTTGATTTTAATTAAATATTGTTAAAATATTTATTGTGAAAGAATATGGACTTACATGCCTGTATTCTTGTAGATATTTTGCCCGAAAGCCTTCTTGTGAAATCATTGTGCATTTCTACATTGCATCTCTGAGGTTTATCTTAAAATAACTAATACATTGTGCCCTCATAATTCTATTTTTACTTTTCTTCTAACAAATTATGTATGGTATATATAGGTTTCAATACAAATATTCTTATTATAGTTATATTTTCAATTGTAAAAATAAAAATATGTCAAGTGAAGAGTTACATAAATTTTGAAATATATGTACATGTAGACATTGTGAATTCTATAATCAAGGGTTTTTTTTTTTTTTACATTGGAATACTCACTATAATATTAAATGAAAATAGCGGGATCCAAGAAAGTGTGTAAAATGTAATCCTTCTTTGGTTCTATATATCTATGTATGAGTACTTGAAAATACTTGGAAGGAATTATGCCAAATGGTAACAGGATTATTTTTAAATGCATTTCCTTCATTTTCCCTATATTCAAAATTATCTACAAAAACAGATTTTAGTTTTATAATCAAAAAGAAATAAGTATCATGTAAGTTCTTTGTATATTTTGGAGATTAACCCCTTGTCTGAGGTATCATTGGCAAATATGTTTTCCCATACAGCTGGCTCTCTTTTTATTTTAATACTGTTTTCTTTAGCCGTGCAAAAGCTTTTAATTTTGATGATATCCCATTCGTTTATTCTTTCCTTTATGTTCCTTGCTCTAGGGGACATATCAGTGGATGGGACTGGAAGGTATTATGCTGAGTGAAATAAGTCAGGTGTTGACAAATACATATGATCTCACCTTTAACAGGAAGCTAAACAACAAAGCAAACAAGCAAGCAAAATAAAAACAAAGACACTTAAATAGAGAACAGGGGGACAGCGACCAGAGGGGAGAGGGGAGGGAATTTCAGGGGGAAAAGGGGAAGGATTTATGGGAACATGTATAAAGGACACATGAACAACAACTAAGAGGGGTGGAAATGGGAGGGAGGTGGGAGCACTGGGGGGGGGATGATGAGCTGGGATGGGAGTAAAAGACAGGAAACTCTACTTGAACAATAATTAAATTTTAAAAAAATTGAAAAAAGAAATAAATATTTTAAATAAAATTTTAAAGTATTTAAAGTATTTAAAAAATAAGTATTTTAAAATAAAATTTGACAATTTTAAAATTGTCTAAAACTGAATTTTTTACCTTTTCACAAATGTTCTTTACTTACTGACATTACTCTTACTATCAATGTAATCATTTTTCTGGTTTCTTAAACTTAATAACTATAGGTGGTGATTTTCTTTACTCCAACATATTTCATTCACAACACATTAAGCACTACAGCAAAAGGCATTCTTTTTGCAGGAGTTGTGTTTCGGATGGAGATGACATAGCTGGAAATGATATTATGTAGTGTATTATATGTGCTGTGATTGTCCAGGCCTGTGTGTTACTCTTCTATGCTGGAGCAATGCTGTAGATGAACTTGTACCACATGTATGGAAAATAAGGGAGACCTGAAAACTCGAAGGGAATTTGTGGTCTTTTTAGAAGAGAATGTATGATGGAAAGTTGAAAATACCCACTGTGAGCCTTTCACTTGTTTAGGGATGCACATGCCAAAGATTATCAAAAGTATAACTTTTCTTTGGTCCTACTCACTTTTTATCTGAGATTTTGCTTTCATTTGATTTAGACTGTATTTCCTAAGCAAGGATTATATCACTCATATTTTTTGTCCCTAGTACATAGATAACGCCTAGCTATAATATTGAATTGTTTCCATTTGTTAGTTAACTATGTCCCCAAGTCATGTGATATTACTGTATTTTCTTTTTAAGCAGTTACATAAACATTTTATATTCCAAAGCCTCTACAATTGTTTATTCATCCTGCAAAATTTCTGTTATCAGAATTCAAATGCTAATGCTCCTTTATTTTCATGCTTATAATCCAAATATATTTGGCTATACTGAAAAGTGGGACTGTAAATATGTTTAAATGTCTTCCATTCAAAAAGTATCCCTCTGTGTCAGTGAGTTTGCAATATGCAGCAAGTAGTAGAAAATCCAATGGAAATACACTCCCCCTAAGAACTTAATAAGCTTTTCATCTATCTTCTTATGGTCAATTCCATATTCTAGAACTATATCCAAAACTTTTGTCTTGAAAAATGTTTCAGAAATTTTAATGTACTCATGAATCACTTGGGAATCTTGTTAAAATGAAGATTTTTATTAAGTAGAACTGAGAGGTGCTTGAGATTACAAAATTGTAATAAACTCCCAGATGATGCCAATCTTATGGTGGTGGCAAAGTCTAGAGTTACTCTTATGTGTAGAAGATTCTCAGCATTTAGTCTTGGCATTCTGCTTCACCCCACAGTTAAGTTTTAAAGGCCACTACATATGAGCTTTAAAGTATTGACTTGGGTGGGAGGAATCACCCATAATACCATGTTTTTCCCAGCTTGATTCCTGTATCTTTTGGAGGCTCTGACTTTATTAATTTTATATCAGAATTCTCTTTTTCTTCTCTTCTTTTTCAATGGATCCAATTATGTAGATTAGAAACATAAGATCTTCACTTCCCTTGTTCCACCTCTTTTATTCAGTCACTTCCACATTTTTGAATCAGTTACAATAGTTCCCCCTTAACTGTAGGCAATATGTTTCAAGACCCCCAGTGGATGCCTGAAATGGTATCAAACCTTACACATACTATATTTTCCTATATCTATGATAAAGTTTAATGTATAAATTAGGTATTATAAGAGATGGATAACAACAACAGTAACATAGAACAATGATAACAAAAAACAAAGGTTATTTGGACATAAGCACTGTGATTCAATAAGGATACAGAAAGGATCAATTTGATAATCGAGTGGGCTACTGAGTGACTAGGAAGAAGGTACATGAGTATGTTGGGGTAAGGGATGATTCACATTTAGGGCAGGACAGAGTGGGAAAACAGGGTGGTGTGAGATTTTTGTCATGCTTCTCAGAAAGGCATGCAATTTCAAACTTATGAATTGTTTATTTCTGGAATTTTTTATATAATACTTTTGGATCATACTTGGCTGTCAATAACTAAAACCAGGGGAAGCAAAACTGCAGATAAGAGGACTATTGCATCTTGCAAACAAGAAGTCAAGAGACAAACCTGTTCTAAGGATAGTTAACTCAGTGATTCAACATTACCTAGGAACCAGTTTTTTCTTCCATTTCACTGTGCCATTCTCAGTTGTCAGCTTATACTCTTAAGCTAGTATGCTTTTCTTCCCCCAAGATGTTTGCTTTAGATTCAGAGGTCTCTTGCACAAAATGCTCAGAGACAGAAAAGGTCTGTTCCTTTTACACATAACTTTTAAAAGCGACTCATTTCCAAGAAGCCTGTAAGCATAATCTCTTAAGCATCTGTTAAAATTTCATTACTTATCCTGACAAAGTGAACACGGTTTTATGACTGGCTTAGAATATTCTAGTGTTTTAATATTTTATTTGCAATATTAATCTCTTGTGACTGGATAATGGGCCTTGCTTGTTCTGATGCACAGGGACACCATTATCCAGAGCAAGAAAAAAGGAATGAAATGGATGAATATTGTACTGTAGTTCCACACAAGGTGAAGACATCTTAATATGTCCACCTTGTTGTCCACTTCATGTGGAAAGAGAGATTCAGGAACAGATTTATACTGGTAGAATATGTAGTGACTAACAAGTGAATTTCCTTATCAGAAACTTGGAAATTAAAAAATATATTAATAGGAAATTGAAAGGTAGATATGGAGTTGGGTATGTGAATGGCAATTCTGAAAAAGTACAGAGTGTGACAATATTTGTATTTCATACAATACTCAGCAGAGGTAATCCATTGCACCAGAGGCTTTTAATAATTAGTTAGGTAAAATTACTCACCCAGTGGATAAGTCATCTTTTTTTAGATGCATGGGGTTTTTGCCAAGGATGACTTAGCTACTGCCACTAAGTGTCCAGCTTATTCTGGGTAGGAATATGCTTTCAATGCCTGAAATAATTTCTTGAATAGTACCATCCATGAATTTGTAGTGTGAGTTATCAACAGTCATATATATATACACACACACACACACACATTTTTAATTCTCACCTGGGGATGTCCTTTTAAATGCTTTGAGGGAGAGAGGGAGGGAGAGAGAGAGAGAAGAAAAACATTGATGTGAGTGAGAAACATCAATTGGTTGTTTTTTCCTCCACATGCTGACTAGAGATTAACCCACAACCTGGTTTTGTGCCCAGATTGCAAATCAAACCTGCAACCTTTCAGTCAATGGGATAGTGCTCCAACCAACTGAGTCACACTGGCCAGGGCTTTATATACATCTTGTTTAAGTAGGATCATATTTCATGATAGTGGGCCTACAACTGCAGAATTCACTAGTCTTTACCACATGTATCATCCAGATGCAGCTGGTTTGACAAAATAGTGAAAGGGCCTGCCAAATCCTCAGTTACAGTGCAAACAAGAAGAAAACATCTTGTGAGAGAATAGTATTCCTATAGGATGAGACGTATGCCTTAAATCAGAAGCCAATGACAATTTAGGCTCTAAAGGTGGGACATATAAATCTGAGATTCAAGACATAGAAGTAGAAGTGGCTTCATTTGCAATGACTCTTAATTATACACTATAATAACTTTTGTTTTCTGCCCCCAATAGTTTGGTTCAATGAGTTGGAAGATTATAGTGCTTAAGAAAAGTATGTTTCATGAGAAAACAACATGTTCCCAGTAAGTTGGAAACTGAGACTATGTATTGAAAATTTTTGGTTTATCATCCTGCTCAATTATCAGATAATGAAGGTGAAGGTCACTATACTGCCTTAGATAATTCATCACAATTACCAGGAAAAATTAAGTTGTTACAGAATGGAGGAAAAAGGACTATCATTGGGGTAACACTTCATACTTACTTTCTTACTTAACATCCCCTGGAAATTATACTAACCCATATGGCCACCAATAACTCAGAATTTATGGTAAAGAATATATGAGTTACTTCACCAGATCCACACCTTGTCTAGCTAAAGGGGCTGACAGAGGGTAAAGAGAACAGAGAGTAATAGCAGAGTTGTTATGATTATCAGCATAGGCTTTGTCAACTGGTACAGAAATGAAGACTGTAGCAGATGTGATTTATGCTATTAGTTGCTGTTTTTCCCTCCATTTTGTGCTGCTACATTATCTGAAAAACAACAGTTGTGGCTAACATTTTAGATTTTGATTTAACAGTTGGACAGTTAGCAATATCAAGATTCCCATGGATTCCTGTAGGGATACTGACTGATTTATCTGCCTTAAAGAGTTTCATCTCTTTCCATGTATCTATTATTCAGCTGCACACATGCATGTGGGATGTCTGGCTCTCATTGTCATGAGCTCCAAATGTTGATGTTCAATTGCTTATTTGTTATCTTTAACATTTATTATCTTACTGTTTTTCTTCCCTATCCCCCATGGTTGTTGGCATTCTCACTGAATCAGTCGACTAAGCCTGGTAAACCATTTAGATTATTTGTTCTCTTCTCCCTTTAATGTCCAAGGCAATTATCCTGTTGATTCAGTATTACAAATAGTTCTTCATTCTATTCCATTCTCAAAATCAATATCATTTTATTTTATTTTGTTTGAATGATCAAATTTGGGGCCTCAGCTCCCACATAGAATTATGTTTGAAGAAACAGCAGTCCAAAGGAAAACTGGAATCAAAAGAAATTCTAATCTCCAATCTAATCTGTCTCTTAGAAGACATTCAGAGGGAGGAAGTATATTACTAATAAACAGAAATTGTACCTTAAACCTTCTCATCTCATCTCTGGCTTTTGTGCTCTCATCCATGTGGATGACAGCTGCTTCTCTCAAACACTGCAAACTTTCACAAAGTTTAACTCTAGTGCATCCCTTTCTATTGTTGTGTTTTCTTCTTTTTCTGGAAAGAAAAACATTTAAAAACTCCAGCTTCTTTTATTGAGACAATCATTTTCCTAATTATTCTTATTTTCCTGTGGAAGGCTTGTTGCTACTATGTAGGCAGACACAGTCTCTTCCTGAAAAGTTAGAGGGAAAAAAGGAGAAATCAGGGAAATAGAGCAGAACAGGGAAGGTGTTAGTATGGTAAGACTCCTACATTTTCCTCTGATGAACTGATGAAGGGCCACATACCTATTTGTGACATTTGGAGGCTCCTGTCATTCCCTAACCATCCTGTCATTTCCCACACAGGTCCTGCTTACTCCCTTCTACTGGGTTAAATGAAATACTTTTGGCATTTGTAGAGGTACTGTCGAGATCTGTATGTATTCTTTCAAGTACCTGTTATACACGAATCAGCTAACATGCCAGAATTTTTATTTAATTCTGTTAGGGTCTTTGTTAGGGATAAAGATGATAACTCATTTATGGAGTTACTTTTTTTCTAACTATTCATTTAGTAAGCAATGTGCCTCTGCCACAACTCTATGGACCTTCTGATGTCTGGCAAGGGCCAGAGGGAAATTCATGGTCATTGTCATCCAGCCTGTGACCTCCCTGCCACATTAGGAGGAAAATTGTTAGGCTTACTCCTCAAACTTGTAGTTTGTTTTGAGAGGTTTTCCTCACAGAGAATGGAAAAACTGATGACATGGACTGAATGTTTGTGTCCCCCCAAGCTCGTATGTTGAAATCTTAACCTCCAATGATGGGATTAGAACATGGACCTTTGGAAGGTAATTAGGTCATGAATGTGGAGCCCTCATCAATGGGACAGGTGCATTTAAGAAAGGTCTCCAGAGTGTTCTATTGTTCTCTTTCTGCCATGTGAGGAAACGTCAGCAGTCTTCAGTCTGGAAGAGGGTTTGTCCAGCACTTGAGCATGTTGACACTCTGATCTTAGACTTAGAGCCTCCAGAACTCTTACAAATAAGTTTCTGTTGTTTGTGAGCCACTTGGTTGGTAGTACCTTGGTATAGCAGCCTGAAAGGACCAAGGCACCTAACTATACATACTACAAACTCTCCTGTTGAGGACTTATGTAGAGAGGGTAAGCATGCCTGTAGCACTTCATTGATTCTATTTCCATTCTTGGGAGCAGCTATGGTTGTCTTTTTTTCCTTCTTAATGCTGATCAATAAACTACCAACAGTGAGTAAACTAGAAACTACTCCATTTTAAGGTAAAGATAAAGCTGTTCATTTTTTTAAAAATCACACATCCTCATAGAAGGGCCTTCTTCAAACTCTTTTGATTCCTTTGGGTGTGGATCACAATGGTTGTTTTTCAAAACTAATTTTTTTAAGGTGAAACATTTTTCTTGCTGGTTGGTGCATTATTAAAAATTTGACATAGGAGGTTGGTATATTCTCTACCCTGATTTATAATTACTGCAAGACTGTCTACCACCCTAATGGAGATACTCATGGCCTTGAGTACATGAATAACATTCAGTGTGGGATCTTTTGGGTGTTTATCAGATATCAACATTTCTTTCTCTTAGATGCCTGCCATTCCTACAGAATTTCAGTAGTATGTTCTAATCATGAAGTACATTGATTTTTTTCTCTGATCCATGGCAGTGAATTTCTGATCCCATGCTTATGCTAGCAAATTAATATTAGTCATGTTTACTTAATAGTACTTAATGTTATTTTACAAATATGTTACATTTATCAGTCCTGTAAAATTGCAAGGTTCTTGAGAGTAGGATCTCTGTTTTTATCTCTAATGTACCACAGTAGTTGTTGACTAATAAATTCCCAAGGAAACTTTATATACTCCTTTTCATTTTAGCAAACATATATGTCTGCAACTCAGCCTGAAACACCAATTCTAGAGCTGCACATTCTCCCCTAAATCACAATTCTAACCTCTACATTATTTTTACTATGTTCTTTCTTCCTTTGTTTTTCTAGTAAAATTTCAAAAATAATCCGGGCTACTGTTTGCCTTTATTTGAACCCTTTAAATAATTCTTTTTTTTTTTAATCTCATCTACCCTGTTCTTTACATGGATTTTAGCTGGTCATTCAAAATTACTTTCTTCCCAGTATCTTAATTTCTAACTTAAACTTCTCAAGGTATAACCCAGTGGTTCTTTATATTCTCAATATATTTTTATATTTTCAAAATATACTCAGTGGTACTGCTCTCCTTCTCCCCTATCTCCCATAGAACTACCTAATTTACCCATTTCCAAAAATAAATTTTTCTTGCTGTCTTCATCACATCCACCAAGGTACATTTATCTCCTTATTACTTTTTAAAAAATTGTTTTATTACAGTTGTCTCAAATTTCCCCTGTTGCTGCTCTCCCTGGCCTTCCCACCCTCTACTCCCTAAGTCAGTCTGCACCCTGTTGTCCATGTCCATAGGTCATTTATACTTGTTCTTTAACTAGGCCCCTCCCCTTCTTTCCTCCCTTATCCTCCTCCCACCTCCCTTTGGGTCACTGACAGTCTGTTCTTCATTTCCATGCCTCTGGTTCTATTTTGCTCATTTGTTTGTTTTTTTTATTAGATTCCCATTATAGTTGAGATTATATAGTATTTGTCTTTCATTCCTAGCTTATTTCATTTAGCATAATACTTCCTAGTTCCTTCCATGTTGTCATGAAGGGTAGGAATTCCTTCTTTCTTTCTGATGCATAGTATTCCATTGTGTAAATGTACCACAGTTTTTTAATCCACTCATTTACTGATGGACACTTAAGCTGTTTCTAGTACTTAGCTACTGTAAATAATACTGCTATGAACATTATGGTGCATAGGTTCTTTTGATGTGGTGCTTCAGAATTCTTAGGGTATAATCCCAGCAGTGGAATTTCTGGATCAAGAATAAGTTCCACTTTTAATTTCTTGAGGAAATTCTACACTGTTTTCCACAGTGGCTGCACCAGTCCGCATTCCCACCATAAATGTACTAGGGTTCCTTTTTCTCTGTGTCCTCACCAGTATTTGTTGTTTGTTGATTTAGTAATGATAGCCATTATAACAGGTGTGAGGTCATATATCATTGTGGTTTTAATTTGCATCTCTCTGATGGCTAGTGATGTTGAGCATTCTTTCATATGTCTATGGGCGCCCTCTGTATGTCTTCCTTGGAGAAGTGTCTGTTCAGGTTTTTTGCCCAATTAGTAAAGGCTTAGAAACTAAGTAGGAAAGGGGCAAGAAGGCCCCCAGAAGCAGAGGGAAAAAAAGGCCCACACACTAACATAAATCTCCATTTCTTATCTCATAGAACCCACCCTTTAAACTTATGGCAGAGTAGTCAATATAAAGTGTAAATTATACTTGCCAATTTCCTGCTTAGGCCCACTGTCTCTAACTCTAGACTGTGAGCACAATGAAGTCAGGACCTATTCTATAGGTCTCGCTAGTTCATGTTTGTTTACTGACTGACTAGTATAGTTCCTGTTTTATGACAGGCACTCAATAAATATTTATTAAATGAACAAACAAATAACAAACTTTTAAAGCAATCCTTCACATGCTGTAAGCCCAAATATGTTTGTTTCTATTTACCAATTGATTTTCATATTGTAATGCTAGATCATTTGAAATTCTAGAAACACACTGTGCAGTTTCCTGCCCTCATTTCTTCTCTCAAATTTGCTCTCTCAGAACCAGATAATTCTCTGATCCCATCTCCATCACATTTTCTTCTTTCATTCCAGTTTGTTCTTAGTATTTTTTGGTCAGTAAGATCCATAACTTTCATATCCTTTTCTTCTCTCCAATGCAGTGTGGATGAGAACTAAATGGTACTCAGTAGATGATTGTTGAATTAGATAGAATTGAATAATTATTTCTTTCAATACAAAGACTTTTCACATACAGTACTTTATAAGATTATCCCAGCAGTCTTTCTATGTTTGCAGATAATATTATTATTCCTATTTTTGCAAAGAAATGAGTTGATGCCCAGAGAAGTTTTAGTGGTTTCCTGGATGCAGTGTGATTTGTGATGGAACTGGTGTGAAATTCATGTCTCTGGCATATACTTTCCAGCTCATGATGGAGACCTTTGATTATATTTTTACGCCTCTATGGAATTTACCAACATTCTAGAGCCCTCATGGCAGAAGATGCCAATTTTGTTTTTGTTTTGTTATTTTGTCTTTTTCAAAACTGGTAACTGGAATAAGGTGTATTTCTCTGGAGGCTATGAGGATGGATGAAGAGGAAATATTTTCTTTCTTTGAGTCTCAGAAGTTCCTTTAGAGACATGGGAAGAGAATGAGAATTGTTTCATTATAAGTATTTTTTAAATAATAAAAACACTGTATTACATTTGCAATTTTATGGCATTTCACAGTATTAAGCACAATTTCTAAAAAAACTGAAACATACTATTTTTATTAATGGTCCATTTAAAACCACCAAACATTTTTATGTCAATTACTAAAACAAGGTTTAATGCTGTCAAAAGGCATTAGTGCTAAAAACAATCATCCTTTCTGTATTTTCATCTGCAAAGCATTACAGTTTATAAAACAATTTTAGCTCTGAATACGTAAGACCCTATATGAAGGTTTCCATATGTTAAGAATTTTATTTGTGTGTTTGATTTTAAATTGCTTTGAAAAACAGACAGTTGAGGTTTATAAAAAGGAATCTTTCTTTTAGGAAATAAGTGTCTCAAAAGTGCAAGGCACCAGCAATAAAAACATTCTGACCACAAATCAGAAACACATTGGGGAGTGTTTGTTGAGTACACCTTCTGAAACTTGTATTTTGTTTCTGTTTGCTGGAAAATTGAAAAACCTTTTGTATCTTGGCATGGCTCAGCTAAGCCCCTGGCCAGCCCCAGATTCCTTGTGCAGTACATGACATACACAGTATACAAAGCTAGATTCCCTGCCCTGTCTTTTCGTTTCATATATTTTAAAGATAAAATATATCTCATAAGTAACATATTCAACTATAGTTGTTCTCAACATATCAGCTAGCATATTCTTTTTTCTTTAAACCATGTCTAGGATGAAAAAGAGAAGGAGAGGATGACAATTAATCAGTATTTCAGCTGCTAAGTGGCATCTGGCCAAAAGCCACGAGGCCAACAACTGGAGTTTGGAGTGTTTTTGCGAGGCTAATTTCAGGCGAACTTAGATGGTTTCAAGATTTTAAGTCCTAAAATGTCCAGACTGGAGCAAAGTTTAAGTAAAGTAATTCATTGCTTACAACACAGATAGGGCTAAGCCCACACTGCCTTGTGATTTGGTCTGTGTAGTCAAGGAGAATTTTTAAAACAGGCGAAATGGCTGGGTTTCTGTGTTTTACTTTAAAGGTCTCTTAATAATTTAGAGGATTATACTCTTTTAACCAGCTAAGAAGGTTAGATGGCTTGAACAAGCAAGTTTATAGCTATTAATAATTCTAAGTTTAAACTCTCAGGATCACCTCTGGTGTACAACTCCTTTAACAACTTAATGGCTATGAGAAATACTCACTCCTGTCTTACAATTTTATAAAAAATACAGAATAAATAGCAGAAATGTTAAGGAATTGAAAATTCCACTGGTACTACACAGAGTACTAAAAAACAATCTGAAGAATCATTTAATTAAATATGTAAGCTATTTGAAATAGTTTTTGACTGCCATAATATAAAAATATGTTAATACTTTCCTGGCAGGGGTGATGATGCCATGATCATAAAGGTTGTTTTCCCAGGACAAGGCTTATCCACTGAACTCCAGATGTGCTGATCCCTGTGATTTATCCAGATGTAGGAACCTTGATTGCATAATTTCATGGTAGTGGGGGACTGTGTTTGTGCACTCTCCTGAAAGATAAAAATATATAAAAATATGTTAATCCAAAACAATTGCCACCAAAAATAGGAGACATACTTTGATGTTAGTTTGATGTACATTAGCATATTATAAGCCAATAGAATCAAATTAGGAGGGAGTTCAAATTCTTGCTTGTTTAGTGAGAGTTAAAAAAAAGAAACCTTTCTCCATATGAAATCCAAGGATTGTTTAATGGAAATGAAAAAGGACAAATAGAAAATGGCTATTATTTTTTTAACTAGAGAACAAAATTTTAATCACACTTTGAAGAAATGTGCTTTATCAAAGAAGTCTCATTTTTTCTTATTCCTGTTTATTATTATTAGTACAGAGAACTAAAATATTTAAAGTGCAACTACTCCACCTAATAGATATATAAAATGTAAACAATCAAAAGGTTAAAGTTTAGCAATGACTGGTTAAAAAATAAATGAAATTGTCACATAAAAACACATTGTATTATTATTTTACGAATTTTCTAAGAGACTCAAAAAGAGGCACCTATGAATGGTACAGGGAATTGCAAATTACCTCTTTAAAATATAATAGAATGACATTTGCAAAGTAATAAGTACAACTGATAAGTAATAGTTGAGGTTTACAATGGCTCTGAGGGAAGGCAGGGAAGGTTCTTTTGGGATTTTAAGTAACATGGGTCTTTATGACTATAAGAAATAGATAATTAAATAGTTGTTGCTTTTTTTACTTTTCAATATTATTCATAAGCTTCACTAGGATATTTTTTCCTGGCAGTAGTGGAGACAAATGTGGATTTTTTTGCAGGTGAAAAAAGAATTGTGCAGAGCCTTGTAAAATGCCAGACACCAAATGGGGGCTTATTTATTCCCTCAGCACTCTTAATTTAAACAGTCTTGATTTTTACTACTAAATACATTTTTTATTTTCTACAAATGTTCATATGTCGTGGGCAGATGCTTGTCAAGTTCTTTGTCTGCTTCATTTATTTTAAGGTCTATTTTCCACCTGCATTGGAATGGAGGCAGCACAACATAAGACAGTCTAGCCAGGCTGTGGGTAAATGTCTGGGAGAGAAGTCTGATTTGTTTTCTTCCGTGAAATAACAAAGGCTGTCATGACAGAGAATCACATCTTTTACCGTGGAACTTATTTCCTAACAAATGCAGCACCAACTGTGAAAATAGGTTGTGTGCTGATCTTTATTTCATTGACTTAGCAGCTTAGAGCACCCAGATGCTCTATTAAGTTACCTGCTGCTTCATCTTTATGTAAAATTTGTTTGTTCTGATTAGACCCATTTGATTCATTTTCAAATTCTCTCTTTTTACTCATAACAGAAGTTTTCTATCGACTTAACCTTTTATTCTGAGGATTTCTAATCTAGGAAGCTAGAATGGATTGTCCTGGGGGCCTTGTCAGAGAATGCTCAATTGGTACAAGTCCCCATGAGCTGCAATCACACACACATTGCCCATCATAGAAGAAGATTAATGTGGGCTTTCCCCTGATATTTCATATATATTCTACAGTATGTATCCTCCTTCCCTCTCTCTCTCCCTTGCACCCTTCCTTCCTTCCTTCCTTCCTTCCTTCCTTCCTTCCTTCCTTCCTTCCTTCCTTCCTTCCTTCCTTCCTTCCTTCCTTCCTTCCTTCCTTCCTTCCTTTCTTCTCTTTCCTTCCTGTAGTTAGGAAGTATTGCATTCCTACCAGGAAATACCAGGTGTTTAATTAAATAATGCCTCACCTTAATGATTTTAAAGTGGGCATATGTTTCTAGCAAGAAGTACAATGAGGCTAATTCTAAAGCAGAAATTAACCTTCCACTCCTCTTTTCTTTCAGGGAGGGATTGAAGTCAGAACAACTCCAAGGCTATGGTGTTACTGTCACCTCTGAGCCAATAGAAATATATTTTAAGATTGGACCCTCCTTTCATGTAATAATCTTAAACTTGGATTATCTTAATCAAAACCTTAAATTTTAATTTTAGTCAAAAATGGGAAAGATAAATCTCTATAATTTCTAGTGAATTAATGGTGTTCCATTTCTTTGGTACACCTTCTTATTTTATTATGGATTGCCATTTTTTCTGTATTCCTTAAAAATAAATAGACATTTGCTTTAAAAATGTGTATACTGGCCCTGGCTGGTGTAGCTCAGAGAGCTGAGCATGGGCTGTGAATTAGAGGGTCGCTGTTTTGATTCCCAATCAGGGCACATTTCTGAGTTGTGGGCCAGGTCCCCAGTGGGGGCCATGTAAGAGGCAACTGCACATAGATGTTTCTCTCCCTCTCTTTCTTTCACCCTTCCCCTCTCTCTAAAAATATATAAAAATAAAAATTTAAAAATGTGTATACTTATTGATTTTTAAGGATATGCAGTTGATGTTAATATGGTAACATTAATATACATTTTCCTTAAAGATACAGCAACCCTTCTGTGTTTTGAATAATTCTGTGTTGAAATTACTCTTCTATGTATTTTTTTCACTGCATTTAGCAATTTTGGACCAAGTTGTTCTGTGGTTACAGTGGCAGTGATTATAATAACAATCATCATGGAAGAGAAATATAGTGATTTTCTGCCCAGGTAGTTTTTCCTATCCTCAAAGAGAGTTCTGAATCATAAACTATTAACATGTTTTCTCAAAAATGGTATTTGTAGATGGACTTGGACACCCAGAAAATTTTGTTAATATTTGTCAATTCAACAGTAGAAACAAGGATGTGAAGTCATACAAAAAATTCTTATCTGTTGTAGGGTTTTTGAATTCCTCTTACAATAGTACCTAGCACTTTTAAAAAAGATTTTATTTATTTATTTTTAGAGGGGAAGGGAAGGTGAGAGAGAGAGAAACATCAATATATGGTTGCCTTTCGTGCATCCCCTGCTGGGAACTGGCCTGCAGGGAACTGGCCTGCAACCCAGGCATGTGCCCTAACTGGGAATCAAACCACAATTTTCTGGTTTGCATGCTCGCACTCCATCCACTGAGTTACACCAGGCAGGGATAGCACTTTTTTTCACAATGAGAAATGACAGGGATAAAGTTTACAAAGGGCTTCTTGGAAGCTCACTTTCCTCATCTGAAATTGTCAATGTTTTAGGTTATACAAACATTCACCTAAAGTCTTTATACATGCTATCGAATTTTGTGTGGCATTTCTTTTTCTTTAAGGTATCTTTTGACCCTATTGAAGTTTTCTTGCTCAAGGTAAGTCTGAGGACACAGAAATCAAATGATGTTCAGATTTGTAGACTACAACATAGAAGCTACTCATCTCTAAAAACAATCCATATAAATTAAAAAAGAGAAATGAAACCTAATGCTGCGGTGAAGCTAAAAAGTCTATTTAGAATCCCTAGGTGGCATGAAAAGCATTTAGATTCATTTCATTCATATGTCAGATAAAGACATTCATTTAGCAGTGAGATGAATGCTGAATAATGGATCTTTTGAATAATGTAATTAATAATTCATTAAGGAAGATTAAAAAAATCTGACAATGCAATGAGTGTGTATTCTCTACATTGTACTCCTAAAATGCATCATAGCATTGATGATTTTTACAAATTATCTGAGAAACAATTAGAAAAATACTGGCACTTTCTTTTTGCAAAATAATAACATTAAATTCCAATGAGGGATAAATATATTTTTAATTTATTAGAGATTATGATAAATCAAGGTTAAAGATTTTTTTTATTTTTTAAATAGGCTCATAACATAACAAAGAACTTAACCAATACTCTTTCTTAAAAAGATCTTCTTGTGTTCACCATATAAATTTTTTATGCTTTTTACAATATTTTTTATTAATTTTTATTTAGTTATTTTTCAAGTACAGTTTGCTGTTTATTTCTCCCATCCCAGCCCACCCCTCCCCCATGCACCCCACATCCCTCCCATTTCCACCCCCCTTAGTTATTGTCCCTGTGTCCTTTATACTTGTTCCTCTAAATCCCTCCCATTTTTTCACCTTAAATTCCCTTCCCTCTCCCCTCTGGTCGCTGTCCCCCTGTTCTCTATTTCAGTGTCATTGTTTTTATTTTGCTTGCTTGTCTGTTTTGTTGTTTAGCTTCCTGTTAAAGGTGAGATCATATGGTATTTGTCTTTCAACCCTAGCTTATTTCACTCAGCGTAATGCTTTCCAGTTCCATCCATGTTGTTGCAAAGGCTTTTTACAATATTGAAGATGTTTCCTTTGTTCTTGGATAGTTGATCAAACGAGAAATGGTAAACTTTCTTTTTCATTCTTTGCCTTATATAAATTGAAATGACACAATCTCAAATGTGGCAACAGTAGCTTAGAGATTTGCCTGTGATGAAAACAAATGTTTATATTGCTATCCCTATCTTTATATTGCTGTTGTCTATACAAGAGGATAGAGGTAAAGAATTTCACTCTTTTCTCATTGATCAGTGCCTACTAGTACTCATACTGTCCCTATATTCCCATAGCTGAGCTTGTATTATGCTGCTTGCATCCAGAGACATTAACTGCTGAAATGGAGTTAGATGTCTGTTGATATCAGAGTTCAGTGACTTGAGGACCTAGGAGAATCTTCTACAGGAGCAATAATAAATTTTTTAGCATTTTTCTTCAGTAATATGGACATTTTATTGAAGCAGAATAGATATGCTCTCAGAGCATTTGCTATCATTTATTTTTATATAGGAAAAGCAATGGAATATTCAGCAAATTGCTCTTTCATGTTTTGCCTTGGCATGTTACAAGCCATACCTATCTGTGGTGTACAATTTGTTATTTTTTCATCAGTTATTCCCCCAACCATATAAAGGTAAAGGGTCAAGAAATTGATGGAGTAGAATTAATTCATTTGTTTTTATTGTCAAACAAATTGAGCTATATTGGATTAATTATAGATCAAATTTAATTAACATACAACTTAATTTTTTAACTTGTTGAGACTAGATTGAGAACAAATAATTAATCAACTTGAAAGAGTTGGTTTTAAAACTTAAGCAACTGAATAGAACTTGAATTATAAATCAGCTTGATTTCCCATTCTTTTGAGACTTCTGATACAAGAGAGCTAAACTTTTTAATGCACAGTTACACAAAGGTAAATGATATAATGACCCAGCCTGAAAATTTAAAAATGGAACTTTCAAATTTTATTTCTCAGATGGAATTATTTATTTTGATGGTACATCGGAGCTTTTAGTGCTGACTGCATTCTTAAGGCTTTCATTTTTATTTTGTAGAACATGTCTTCCTTTAAAGATTTCCTCTAGCTAATTGGAAACTAATGGAATGAAGCAATGATAAATGATTGCAACTGTTGAGATATAAGAGATACAATCCTTACTCTTTCAGTGAGTACTGCTTTGGATTTTAGCCACATTACATTTTTCTTCTGTCTCTATTTTTTTTTCTTAAGTACACTTTGGAATTTCTTCTTCCATAGTGGGAGTGTATTAGTAAACACAAGAAGGTAGAATGAAAATATGTCGCCCTCCCTGACAATATTACTATAGCAATATTATTTAAAGGAGAAATAGACATCCATGTCCTTGAACTCTGTATAGATTAGAAAGACCCAAAACTTTATAAACACACTTGTTCTCATCCATTGACTGGTACAACTTAATGCAGCCTGACCTTAGGACATCTTGTTGAAGAAATATAGGAAAGACCACAAGTGAGCTGGATTGATACAATAAATTTTCCAGGAGGAAAGGAATATTTTAGCTAGGTTTAAAAAAAACATTAAAATTAATCCTAGTGTTTGGAAGCTAAAAAGACCACACATGAATGTGATTGCCAAGAGTTGTTCCCTTGTATAAGTCCTTCCTCTTGAGTTCAGGTAGAACCTGTACCTTGTTACTGAACAGTGGAATATGGCAAAGGATATCACTCTTGTGACTGTGTTTTGTTTTATAAGACTTTTCTGTGTGGACTCCATTTGCATTCTCCTTTTGGCTGAGAATAACCAAATGGCCTTATTATGAACTGCCTATGGACAGGGTCACATGGCAGGAAGTCTCTAGGCTTTGCAAAACTCAGTAATGTACAATAAATACAAGGACATAGATTCTTTCAATAAACTTGAATGAGCTTGGAAACAGACTTTTCTTTAGCTAAATTTCTAGGTAAGGATACAGCTAAAGCATGCCAATACTCACGACCCATGGAAACTGATAATTAAGACATGCTATTTTAAGCCACTAAGTTTGTGGTAATGTTTCTCAGAAAAATAAAATTATTACAATTGAATGTGTCTTGATGCTAGAATGCTATCATTGGAATAATTGTACCTTGAACCCTAATATGTGTATGTTTATTTACAAATTATATACACTGCTACTATAAGACTATGGGGTAATTATTACTTAAGTTTAGTTTCTTGTTTTACTAAACACAAAAATATACAAAAGTTCTTGTTTGTTTTGTTGATTAGGTTCCACTTATAGATGAGACCATATGGTGTTCATCTTTCACCATATAGCTTATTTCACTTAGCATAAAGTTCTCTAGTACCATCCATGCTGTTGGAAAGGGTAGGAGTTGCTTCTTTCTTTCTGATGTGTAGTATTCCACTCTGTAAATGTACCATAGTTTTTTTTTTATCCACTCATGTACTGCTGGGCACTGAGGTTGCTGCTACCAGCCCTTGGCTATGGTAACTTGTGCTGCTATGAATATTGGGGTACATAGGTTCTTTTTTGAATTGGTGTTTCAGGATATTTAGGGTAAAATCCCAGGAGTGGAATTGCCAGGTCAAAAGGGAGTTCCATTTTTACTTTTTTGAGGAAATTCCATACCATTTTCCACAGTGGATGCACCAGTCTGCATTCTGAAAACATTGTACTAGGGCTACCTCTTCTCCATAACCTAACCAGTGCTTGTTGTTTGTTGATTTGTTTATGTTGGCCATTCTGATTAGTGGAAAGTGGTGTCTCATTAGTGTGAAGTGGTGTCAATCTCATTTTCGCCTGGGGCCACACCAGCCTCATGGTTGCCTTCAAAGGGCCAAAATAATTTTAGGGCTGTATAAATGTAACTACTCCTTAACTGTGAGGGAGTTGAAATTACATTTGGCCCTTTGAAGGCAATCATGAGGCTGATGTGGCCCCCTGGAAAAAATGAGTTTGACACTCCTGCATTTAGCATATCTTGCAATGCTGGTTTTATGGAGGTGTATTCTTTTAGCCTTCTTTTGTCTGGGAGTCCATGTTTGGTCTTGAATTTTAAGAGTTTTTGGTTTGCCATGAGAGTCTTGCTGGGTGTAGTTTTATTGGTTTCAGTCCTTTGCTTTTCATTACTTGGAATATCTTTTGCCATTCACTTCTGGTTTACAGTGTTTCTGTTGATAAATAAGCTGCTTACCTTAACAAAGCTCCCTGGTATGTTACCTGTTTTTCCCTTGGTACTTTTAATACTTTCCTTTTATCTTTAAGATTTGGTATTTTAATTATGATATGTGTTGCAGTGGGCTTTTGGGGGTTCATCTTGGTTGGAAACCTCTTTGCTTCCTGAAATTGCATAGATTCTCCAATCTCCAGGTTAGGGAAGTTTTCTGTAATTATTTTTTCAAACATCATTTTTATCCCTTACTCCTTTTCTTCTCCTTCTGGTATTCTTCTGTGTGTGTGTGTGGGGGGGACATTTCCTGTGAGTCCCCCTGTCACCATGGATGAAAGTACACACTGCCAAGATGTGATCTGTTTGGGGAGGAGAGGTCGCCAGTTTCTCCAAGGAAAAAAAGGCCTTGAGCCCCTTCCTCCAGGGGCTTTTATTGGGTTGTAATATACAAGAATACAGGGTGGCAAGGATCAAATAGTAGATAACATTTCAAAGAAATCTGAGGGCTTAGTCTGAGTCATTGTCTGTCAGGAAGGGAGTTTTGGAGAAACTTTAGGGTTTCCTGCTTGGACCCTTAACATACGAATGAGAGCACTCTTAGCAGAGCAGGTTTCACA
The DNA here is from genome assembly GCF_021234435.1 of Artibeus jamaicensis. Classification (NCBI taxonomy): domain Eukaryota; kingdom Metazoa; phylum Chordata; class Mammalia; order Chiroptera; family Phyllostomidae; genus Artibeus; species Artibeus jamaicensis. Next base: position 3,427,834 of record NW_026521717.1, read on the forward strand.
GGCTTTTTAGTAATTCTTTGTGATGCCAGATTCCGCACCCCCCTCCTTCCCTGGGACATGCTCTAGCAAGGCAAGAAGCTGCAGGCCTCTGCATCAGGTTTTCAGGCTTAAGTGGATTAGAGCAGGGAAGCGCTTCTCCAAGAGGACATGGGAACTTGGGCCAATTCATACAGCCAGGGGGCAAGCGTCTATTGCGTGCTCTTTGTTTCAGCTCCTCAAGTGATGGCCTCCCAAGTGATCGAGTTTGGCTTAGGTTGCCCCCCGCCATGAGGGGTCTTACCCATCTCTGACTTCTGACTATGCTTTGGGGGCAGGGAGGAAACAGGCAACATTCACTACCAGAGACAAGCTTTGTCTCCTGTGGCTTGCATTCCGGAGGTAGCTCACTCATCTTTAGCCACAGGGGTAGTTACAATTCCTGAAGCTAGGCAGAGGGGTCCCCAATGTGTATGTTGAATTTTGTTCTTTATAAAATTTGGATATTAATTCCTTATTAGATGTATTGGTGAGTATGTTCTCCCATTCTGTGGATTGTGTTTTTATGTTGTTAATATTTTCCTTTGCTGTACAAAACTGTTTTAGTTTAATATAGTTCCATTTGTTTGTTTTCTTTTGTTTTCCTTCCTGGGTAGATATATCCCATAAAATATTCTATAAGCAATATCCATGATTTTGCTGCCTGTTTTCTTCTATGATTTTTATGGTTATGGGTCTAACATTTAAGTCTTTAATCCATTTTAAATTTATTATTTTTAATGTTATTTTATTTTAATTTTCTTAAACTTTTTTATTCTTGTTCAAGCAAAGTTGTCTCCATTTTCTGTCCACCACTCCTCGCCCCCTGCCATCTCCACTTCCCACCCTTGATCCTACCCCCATTTGGTTTTATTCATGTGTCTTTTATAGATGTTCCTGAAAACCCCCTTTCCCCCCATTATCCCATCCCACTTCCCCTCTGGTTACTGTCAGTTTGTTTTTAATTTCAATATCCCTGATTATATTTTGCTTACTTGTTTTGTTGATTAGGTTCTACTTATAGGTGAGATCATATGGTATTTGTCTTTCGCTGCTTGGCTTATTTCACTTAGTGTAATTATCCTTCTGGTATTCTAATGATTCAAATCTTGTTCCATTTCATGTTGCCCTGCAGTTCCCTTAAGCTATCTTCACATTTTTGGAGTGAATTTTCATGTTGTTGCTCTACCTAGGTATTTCTTTCAACCTTGTCCCCCAGATTACTAATTTGGTCCTCTGCCTCATTCAGCCTGATTGTAATTTCTTCTAGTATACTTTTATTTCAGAAATTGTATTTTTCATTTTTTCCTGATTCTTGTTTATAGTTTCTATTTCCTTTTTCTTATTGTTATGGTTCCCACTCAGTTTCTTATAGTTGTCAGTGAGTTCCTTGAGCATGCTTATAAACATTGTTTTGAATTATTATCTGACACTTTGCTTTCCTTCACTCTATTTAGCTATTTTACCAGGGAATCTTCCATTCCTTTTGATCGTGGGTTCTTTCTTTGTCTCCTTATTTTAGGTAACTCTTTTTGTTTGTGTGATTTCCAGTGCTCTGCTTTGCCAATTGTCTTTGCAGGTTGACGTTCTGTGGCAGGGGTTCTGTGGGACTCAATGGTGAGATCTCTCTAATCTCCTTGTCTGTATGCTCTAGTGCTACCCTTCCTTCTTTTTGTGTGAACTCTCCTGTTAAACTTGGGCTGTGCTTTTTGGTGGCTGCTTTGTTGGTGGGTTCTCCCCTCTCGCAGGTCTACTTGTATTCATAGCTCCCAACTTGTTTCATATACTGTTGTACTGGTGTTGGTTAACAAAGCAGTGTTACTAGATAACCAAACCTATGCCAGCAAAAAGAACCCCCCAGCACTTCAGTAGCCTTAATCACAATTGAACGAAGATTAATAAAGTTGAAGAGAGATTGTGACTATTATATGGTACGACAAAGGGAATATCAGATGGTTAAAAGAAGGGAAAGTGTTGTTTTGTGGCGAAAGGGAAGATAATTGATAAGATTTGGGATAGAACCAAGGCAAATAAAGGGAGAGAGGAAAATCTACAATGTGAGTAAAACCCAAAAGGGTGATGGGAATGATGTGGTATAAAGAGGGAATAGTGTACTATGAGGTTTGAAGTAAAATGGAAAAGGTACTGGAGCAACAGGAACAAATTTTCAGAAAGACCACAGCAGGGTCAAAAGCAATGACCACTGAATAAAGTTTAAGAAGGTTGGAATGGGAATAAGAATATTGTAGAAAAGCAAACAATGAATATGAGATGTCTATAGTAAAGAAAAATGATTTTGAGAGGATGGGGAAAGCAATCTTATAACAGTAAGAATTAAAGCCCAGGTTGAGAGAGGGAGAAAAAGATAAAAGAGAGAGAGAAAACAATGAAATAAAATTTCTCACTCAACTGATCAGGGGTAGGGCAAAGGCAAAACGGAGAAGAGAAAGTCAGAGAGATTTATGAGATTTATGTTCTATGAGATTTAAAATACAAACAAATAGTGAACAAATAGGAGTTCCTCTGGAGAAGCAGAGTGATATTTTACTCAACTAGCAACTGTTTATAAAAGGTGAAAAAGAAATAAGACTCTTATTAGAAAGGAAAAAGAATGTGACCTGAGTTAAGAAAGAAGAGCTCTTATGTGATGATAGATAGAGGAGGAATAACAGCAAGCAAAATATACCCAGAGACATTGAAATTAAGAACAATCTAACAATAGCCAGAGGTGGGGAGGGGACAATGTGGGGAAGGGTTTTCAGGAACTACTACAAAGGACACAGGGCAGAAGCAAGGAATAGAGGTGGGCTGGGGTGGGGAGAAATAGTGGGGAGGGAATGTAGACAACTGCAATTGAACAACAATAAAATAATTTTTAAAAAAGAGTAAGGGAAAGAGACTTGGAATAGTGTGTGGGACAATAAAATTAACGACAACAGTATTAAGCCTCAGGGAGACGGTGAAATGGATTAAGACCAGGGAAGGGTGCTATGTAGGGTCTGGAATAACAATAGTATGATAAGAAATATATAATCTAAATTAACAGAATAAAAAGTACAAGACCAAGAGTGGTGTTTTATTTGGAATATGAATGAAATTAAAATGCAATATGAAAAGGAGAATAAAAATGAATCAAACAATAAAAACAAACAAAACTAAATAAACTAAATAAAAAGAAACAAAACCTTTTTTAAATCAATGTTCTGAAAGATAACAAAGGAAAATTTGTCTCAGCTATTGGTGTTCAGCTTTTGACTTCTTTCTGGATCTGTCTGGTTTTCTCACAACTCCAGGTCTTACTGTATTATTCTTGAAAAAAAAAAAGCCTCTTGCTGACTTTAAAGCTGGCAATCTGCCTGAATCCTGCAGGCAGAGGGGGACTGTGCTCTGTTTTTCCTTTCCTGTGGCTCTGCAAAAAAGGGAACTCAGTCTGGGCTACAATAATCACAGGTACCCAGTTTCTATGCCACACCCTGAGTACTGTGCAGCTAACACTGTACATTCTGCATATTTTCACCAGGCCAGTGTTGATAATCCACTTTGTTTTGCTCGCCTCTAATCAGTTCCTGTGGTGCACTGAGTCAGAACAAATCACATTCCATCTCCTCCTTCTTTGTTGGCCTGGGCACTGCATGTGCTCAAGGTCCCTACAATGGGGGATTGGGGGTGTTGGGGGGGGCTCAATTCAACAATTGAAAAAAAACCTCTCTAGACACCTCTCCCAATCCAAGCCCCTGCTGCCCCCATTTGATCAGTCCATGATGTGCTCGGAGTGGTAGCAAATCAAGTACATACTCCTTCCTCTTCTCTGGCTTGGCCTCTGAATGTGTGAGGTCTCTGCACACTCAAGGTCTCTGCACAGGGGAAACGTTGCACGTTTGAGAAAAGTCCCCTTGCACATGCTAACAAGTGTCCAGCTTTTGACACATTCCAACTCTCTGACCAGTCTAGAGTCTATCTCAGTCATAGCCCCTCTCTTCTCCCAGCTCCAGATGTTACCCAGCTCCCCAGTTTCTCTGGTACTGAGTAGCCAGCGACATCCACCCCAGCTGGTGTGTTCCAACATCAGTGTGACCCTTATTGCCACCTCCTCCCCCCAAAACTTTATGTGTCCAGGTTTCTCCTGGAATGGGTCTATGACTTTCCCACTCTGGGAGCGGAGGGAGCCATTGGGCTGCTATCACTGACTGGGCTCTCCTCTGATGCTCATGCAATAGCCGTGGTCTCAGGCACAAGGTCCAAGAACTTTCCTGTTGGCCTACAAAAATTTCCTTAAGCATTCTCTGCATACTTTGGCTTTCAAATTTCATTATCAGCTGGGATTCTGTTGCCTCTTTACACTGTTCTTTGAAAGATCATCTAGGTGTCCTAGTTGGGTGCACAAACAAGTGGACTCAGCTCCCACCTACATCACTGCTATCTTCATCTCTAGACTCAATTTATTGTGCTCTATCTCCTTTTGGTACCTCTATGTTGTGAGTGTTGTTATACTTATGTTGTACCAGAGGTTTCTTAAACTATCCTCATTTTTATCTTAATTTTATCTTTTTGCTGTTCTAAATGGATGTTTTCTGCTACCTTGTCTTCCAAATTGCTGATTCAGTCCCCTGCTTCATCAAATATATTGTTAATTCCTTCTGGTAATCTTCATTTCAATTACTATTTTATATTCTTTATTTCTGATTGGTGCTGTTTTTACAGTTTTTATCTCTTTGTGTTAGATTTCACTGAGTTCATCTATTCTTCCTCTCTAAGTTCATTGAGCATCCTTATAACCAGTATTTTCAGCTCTGTATCTGGTACATTGTTTGTATTCATTTCATTTACTTTTTTTCTGGAGTTTTGTCCTGTTCTTTAGTTTGGCACATGTTTCTTTGTCTTTCCATTTGGCTGGCTTCCTGTGTTTGTTTCTATGTGTTAGGTAGATCTGCTACATGTCACAGTCTTGATACAATTGCCTTATGTAGAAGGTGTCCTATAAAGCCAAGTGTCATGGTTTCCCTGTTCACCTGAGCTCAGTGCCCCAAGGGTGTTCTTTGTATGTGTGGTGTGTGCCTTTTTATTCTTGTTGAGTCTTGATTGATGCTGGCACATTAGTGAGTAGGGATGACCCTCAGGTCGACTGGCTGTGTAGACTGCCTGTGACTACAGTGGATGAGCTGACATGTAGGAACTGACCTCTATGGAGTGTGATTCACTTTAGAGGGACTCTGATGTCTGCTGAATTGATCCTTTGGGTGTGTCATTTGTGGGATAATTGTGTGGCTCTGGTGTAGTCTGAAGCTGGCCATTGAGTGTGCTGGTTCTGGAGCCTCTTGGGAGGGGCTCTGGTACAGGCCTGGTTAGCTTCTGCCTGTCCTGAGCCTGTGGAATGTAATAGAAAATTCAAAGTGATCTTCAGTTGATAGCTGCCTGTGTTAGGTTTGTAGGTGTCTAGAAGAGCCTGTGCTGAAAACTGAAGCTGGTTGCTGCTAGTTCCAGGCTTGGGGTTGATTAGCAAGAGGTATATGACATGTTGAAGCCCTCTACTGCTCATTTGGGGTTTGTGAAACTTTGAGAGATTTTAGGAAATTCTGCAGCATGGTATGAGGCCAACCGTTTGTGTGGAAAAGCTGCTGAAAGAGATTTGGGTCAGGTGTGTGATTTGTGTGGGCAGCATCTCAGAGAATCACCATGGCCAGGTCAATGGAAACTCATATTTGGCACTAGCCTATTCCTACCAGCTATTTGGGGGAACACTCAACAAAGGAACAATAGTGCCTGCTAACACTTTAGTCCCAGAAAGAGTTGTCTATCCAGCCCTTCCTTTAAAAGTAGATATTTCAGTCTTATCCTGTGTGTTTCTGATACTTTTGGGGCTTCTATCTCTTTGATGAGGCTTAGAATGGGTGTTTGTGAGAGAGTATATGATCATTTCCCTTATTAGGACACCTGGGTCTAGAGCAGCTTTTTGTCCTACTCAGGTGGAGTTCCCACTGATTTTCACAATCAGTTATTGTGGAGAATAACAGTGTCCTGGCACCGTTACTTCTAGCTAGAGAGCCCAGTGTGGTGCTTAGACCTCTGCAAATGACTCTTCTGATTCTTAACTGCCACATGTAGGTGTGGGAATAGCCTGTTTTACATCTCTGCCCCTCTAACCATTTTCAGTGTGGCTTCTTTTTTATTTTCTTAGTTATATGATTCCTGTTTAGCTTGTGTTTAGGTGGCTCTCAAGGGTGGTAGTTCTTTAATTTAGTTTAAGTTTGAAGTGGTTATGGGAGGAGGCAAACACAGTATTTACCTAAAAGAAACCAAAAATGCCTATTTTTAAAAAGAGTACTGTTGAGAATATGAAACAACGGAGATTCTCATGTATTGGTCATTCAAATGTAAAATTGTTCAGCCACCATGGAAAGCAATTTGGCCCCTCCTCATAAACGTAAACATTTACATACAGTCTGATAAGTCCAGTTCTAGATATTTACCTAAAAATGATAACTTGTAATCAAACAACTTTTTTAAGTGAAAGGTTATGATGATTTTATTCATAAATGCCCCACATTTTCTCAATAATTTTATGTAGTTATTTTCAAGTACAGTTTTTGTCTATTTCTCCCATCCCAGCCTCCCCACCCTGTGCTCCCCACCTCCTCCCATTTCCACCCCCCCCCCCGAGTTCTCATCCCTGTGTCCTTCATATTTGCTTCTCCAAATCCCTCCCCTTTTTGCACCTTAAATTCCCTTCCCTCTCCCCTCTGGTCACTGTCCCCTTGTTCTCTATTTCAGTGTCTTTGTTTTTATTCTGCTTGCTTGTTTGTTTTGTTGTTTAGCTTCCTGTTAAAGGTGAGATGATATGGTATTTGTCTTTCAACACCTGGCTCATTTCACTCAGCATAATGCTTTCCAGTTCCATCCATGTTGTTGCAAAGGGTAGGAGCTCCTTCTTTCTTTCTGCTGCATAGAATTCCATTGTGCATATGTACCACAGTTTTTTGATCCATTCATTTACTAATGGGCACCTTGGTTGCTTCCAACTCTTGGCTATTGTAAATTGTGCTGCTATGAACATTGTGGTGCATAGGTTATTGATGTTTTAGGATTCTTAGGATATAATCCTAGCAGTGAAATTGCTGGGTCAAAAGGCAGATTGATTTTTATTTTTCTGAGAAAATTTCATACTGTTTTCCATCATGGCTGTACCAGACTGCAATCCCACCAACAGTGAACTAAGGACCCCTTTTCCCCACAACCTCTCCAACATTTGTTGTTTGTTGCTTTGTTTATGATAGCCATCCTGACTGGTGTAAAGTGATATCTCATTGTGGTTTTAATTTGCATCTCTCTGATGGCTAGCAATATTGAGGATCTCTTCATGTGTCTCTGGATATTCTGTATGTCCTCCTTGGAGAAGTGTCTGTTCAAGTCCTTTGCCCATTTTCTAATTGGGTTAGATGTCTTAGAGTGGAGTCATGTAAGTTCTTTGTATATTTTGGAGATTAAACCTTTGTCTGAGGTATCAGTGGCAAATATGTTTTCCCATACAGTTGGTTGTCTTGCTAATTTAATACTGTTTTCTTTAGCCACACAGAAGCTTTTTAATTTTGATGAGATCCCATTTGTTTATTCTTTCCTTTATGTCCCTTGCTCTAGGGGACATATCAGTAAAAATGTTGATGTGTGAAATATCTGAGATTTTCTTGCAAATGTTCTCCTCTAGGACTTTAATGGTGTCACAGCTTATATTTAAGTCTTTTATCCACCTTGAATTTATTTTGGTGTATGGTGTAAGTTTGTGCTCAAATTTCATTTTTTTGCACATAGCCACATAGCTGTCTGGTTCTCCCAACACCATTTGTTGAAGAGGCTATCTTTACTCCGTTTTATGTTACTGCCCCCTTTGTCAAATATTAATTGACTGTAGAGAGTTGGGTTGATTTCTGGGCTCTCTGTTCTGTCCCATTGGTCTATGTGCCTGTTTTTATGCCAATACCAGGCTGTTTTGAATACAGTGCCCTTGTAATACAGTTTTATATCAGGTATTGTGATCCTGCCTACTTTGTTCTTCTTTCTCAAAATTGCAGCTGCTATTCGGGGTCATTTATGGTTCCATATAAATTTTTGAAGTGTTTGTTCTATGTCTGTAAAATGCCATTGGTACTTTAATAGGTATTGCATTGAATCTGTAAATTGCTTTGGGTAGTATGGACATTTTGATGATGTTAATTCTTCCAATCCATGAACAAGGTATATGTTTCCGTTTGTTTGTGTCTTCCTTGATTTCTTTCTTCAGGGCTGTGTAGTTTTCTGCATACAGGTCTTTGACCTCCTTGGTTAGGTTTATTTCCAGATATTTTATTTTTCTTTTTGCTATATTGAATGGGATTTTTTCCTTGATTTCTGCTTCTGCTGATTCATTGTTAGTATACAAAATGCCTTTGATTTCTGGATATTGACTTTGTATCCTGCTGTTTTGCCAAATTCATTAATTAGTTCAAGCTGTTTTTGGGTAGAGTCTATAGAATTTTCAATGCACACTATCATGTCATCTGCAAACAGCGACAGTTTTGCTTCCTCCTTTCCTAATTGGATTCCTTTTATTTCCTTTTCTTGCCTAATCACTGTGGCCAAAACTTCCAATACTATAATGGATAGAAGTGGTGAAAGTGGACATCCTTGTCTTGTTCCTGATCCTAGTGGAAAAGCGTTTAGTTTTTTTTCCCATTGAGTATGATATTGGCTGTAGGTCTCTCATAAATGGCCTTTATTATATTGAGGAATGCTCCCTGTATTCCCACTTTGCTGAGTGTTTTTTATCATAAATGGGTGTTGTACCTTATCAAAAGCTTTTTTCTGCATCTATTGATATGATCTAGTGGTTTTTGTCTTTGCTTTTGTTTATGTGATGTATTACATTTACTGATTTGTGAATGTTGAACCAACCTTGCATCCCTTGGATGAATCCCACTTGGTCATGGTGTATGATCTTTTGGATATATTGTTGGATGCGATTTGCCAATATTTTGTTGAGGATTTTAGCATATATGTTCATCAGCGATATTGGCCTGAAGTTTTCTTTCTTTGTTGTGTCTCTATCTGGTTTTGGAATTAAGATGATGTTGACTTCATAAAAAGAATTTGGGAGTTTTCTATCCTTCTGGATTCTTTGAAATAGTCTGTGGAGTGTAGGGGTTAGCTCTTCCTTAAAAGCTTTGTAGAATTCTCCTGTGAAACCATCTGATCCAGGGCTTTTGTGTGATGGAAGTTTTTTTAATTACTGCTTCAATTTCTTTTGCTGTTATTGGTGTGTTCAGATTTTCTGTTTCTTTTTCATTAAGTTTTGGAAGATTATATTTGTCTAGAATTGTGTCTATTCCCTCTAGGTTTTCAAATTTCTTGGCATACAGTTCTTCATAGTAATTTCTTACAATCCTTTCTATTTCTGTGGTATCAGTTGTAATCTCTCCTCTTTCATTTCTGATTGTGTTTATTTGAGTCCTCTCTCTTCTTTTCTTGATGAACCTACTTAAAGGCTTGTCTATTTTGTTTATCTTCTCAAAGAACCAACTCCTGGATTCATTGATCCTTAGAATTGTTCTTTTAGTCTCTATGTCATTTAGTTCTGCTCTGATCTTGGTTATTTTCTTCCTTCTACTTGCTCTGGGATGTTTTTGTTTTGTTCCTCAAGTTCTTGCAGGTGTAGGGTAAGGTTGTTTGAAATGTTTCTATCTTCTTTAGGTAGGCCTGTATTGCTATAAATTTCCCTCTCAGGACTGCCTTCACTGTGTCCCATAAGTTTTTGGTTGTTGTGAGATCATTTTTTTGTTCCAGAAATGTTTTGATTTCTTCCCTAATTTCATTCTTGACTCATTTGATGTTTAGTAGCATACTATTCCGTCTCCATGATTTTGGGTGCTTTGGGTTTTTTTCCTTTGGGGTTGGTTTCCAATTTCAGTCCCTTGTGGTCAGAGAAAATGCTTGGTATGATTTCAATTTTCTTGAATTTTTTGAGGCTCGTTTTGTGTCCTATCATGTGGTCTATCTTTGAAAATGTTCCACGTGCATTTGAAAAGAATGTGTATTTAGCTTCTGTGGGGTGAAGGGCTCTGTATATATCAGTTAATTTCATTTCATCAAGGGTGTTGTTTAATGCCGCATTATCTCTGTTGATATTTTTTGGAAGATCTGTCCATTTTTGATAGTGGGGTGTTAAAATCCCCTACTATAATTGTGTTGCTGTCAATATCTTTCTTGAATGCCTCTAAGATTTTCTTTATATATTTGGGTGCTCCTATGTTGGGTGCATATATATTTATGATATTAATATCTTCTTGGTGGATTCTTCCCTTGAGTATTATGAAGTGACCTTCTGTGATGCCCCACATTTTAAAAGTCAAAATGTACTTTGGCTACATAAACCCTGGGGTGTTCATATGATGAAATATCATAAAAAAGAAAGAAAAAAGTTTACTGGAAATGGAGTTGGATGGATAAATTTGAAAGCATTATGCTTAGTTAAAAAAGCCAAAAATGAAAGACAAATTCACAGCACATGAATATTTATGGCACTTTGAGAAGGAAGAACTATATGTTCCAAAAATGTATAAGATTTGAAGATTTGGGAGTGGAAAGGGATTGACCACAAATAGACATGAATAAATTTGGAGGGGTGATGAACTGTTCTTATTTTTGTTTTGGTGATGATTACATGACTATATTCATTTGTCAGTATATCTAGATTCATGGAACTATACACAAAAAGGGTAAACTTTACTTTTTCTTAAATTATACCTCAATGAACTTGGTTTTGAAGTAATAATTTTTTTCTGAATATAGTGTTTTAGTGTTTGAGTGTTGAATATAAGTTTGAATAGTCTATCAGGGGAGAATAATATCTCATGTATCCTAGAATTAATTTAATTTTATTTTTATTATAATAAAGTTGCTTTTATAGACCAAGTATGTGGCTTTAGGAGGAATTTATGTACAGTATGGAGGAGTTATCTGGGTACCTACTTATATATACTGCTATTTCTGAAGACAAAAAGACATAGGGTTAAGCAGTGCTGAAAGCTATACCATGTACCAATTATTTTTCTCATGTAAAGTGATTCATACATAATTTCTATAATTTTACAACAATCTTATGAAATAGATGTTATTATTATCATCTCTAGTTTACTGATGTGAAAACAATTTCAGAGGATTTAAGTATTTGCCTAGAACATAAGTAAGCCTGGATTCAAACACAGATATTTTTTATTCCACAGTTTATATTCTTTCTCTGGCATCATCCTATCTCCTAGAACATTTTTGCTAATGTTCTCACAAAGGCAGACTAATCTAAGTTTCAATTATTTTATATTTTAGCTATAGTTATTAAATACTGAATTTCCCTTCTCAAACACTGAGGTTATTTCATAAAATATTGAGTGCCTATTCAGACTTTCAAGGAAAACATAATTTGATTCTGGGTTAATTCCCCAAATACTCCCTCTGTGCACCTGTGCTCAGAATGATACTTTTGTTTTTTTGGTGGGGCCTTTGCCAGCAGTTTCTGATTCCTCCTGAAACGTTTGCAGAAAGTAGAAAAATATTTAATTATTATGCAAAATTGAATAAATATATAAATATTCAGATATACTTCTTACATATTCAGATATACTTCTTACATACTCTAAGTCCTTTAAAAACTGTATGCCCTCTGCATAACTATAAATTCTTTAAAGACAAGAGCTAACTCTTATAGTTTCTGATATATGTCAAAACATCAACTCCAAAACCGTATACCCAGAAGATGTTAAAAAAACATTTTTTGGAAGAATAAAGGAATGAATGAATGAAAATGACAATAGGGAATAGAGATAAAAGCTTTGGTGTGCATAGAGACCTGTGTCCAAGTCTTGGCTATTCCATCTACTGTTTCATTGACTTTGGGTTAATTATTTAACCATGCTAAGACTTACTTTTCTCTGTTATAAAATGAAAGAAGTAAAAGCACCTGCTAATTTTTAGTTTTGAGGATCGAATGAGAAAAGTATGTAATGTGCAGTTTACAACTGCAAACAGTAAGTATTCACGTTCAATGTTAATAATATTAGTAACAGTCAATTCTATATTGCTTTGTTAATAATAAAAATTATAAATGAATAATAATGTTTATGTGCTTCCCCAATTTTTATTTATTCTTTTATTTCTTTTAATTCCTGATGGTTATGCATAATTTGAAGAATATGATTCTATGAGTAGAATGATTTAATCTGCCTTTCAAGTTATTTTCTTGAATTAAAAGGGAAAATAGTTGTTAGGAACATGATAAGTTGGGGTGGCAAGCTCTGAGTTTTTTATAATATACATCTCCATATCCACATCTGCTATCATCACTTTCATGTAGTGGGAATTATTTGAAAAAAAAAACTATTTTTCTATAAAAATACTACTAAAAACCTTATCAGGTAAGTCACAGGAAATTATTTCAGTCATTCCTAAGCTTAATAATTTGCAGCTGCAAGTTTCATTCAAACATAAATTGAATCAACTTCTGGATTTATGCCTATTAGATTGGTGTTAGAAAAGTGGGACTATTAGAAACCTATTTTTAAGAGAGTCAGAAGAGCTTCTGAAGGACAAAACTTCTTCTGATGTAAGGGGCAATCAACCAGAAAGATTTTGCCAGATACAATGCCTTTCTGTGCAAAAGAAGAGGCTGTCTCTGAGTAAGTATTGTAAATCTGTGGTTTTGCCTCCTAGTTTAATCAGTAAATCTGAGTCCTTCTGAGGAAACAAGGATGGTGGCAGAGTGGCTGTAAATAACGATAGAAAGAATTATTTCATGCAAAGTGAAAACACCATGGAGCTTCATTTCATGGAAGATTTGAGATAATTCAGTTTTATTCTATGTCATCAAAAGTTTTAGCAAATCAGTAGCAGTTGGACTATTAGATAAAAGTGACAGGTGGTGGATGATGGAGACAGCTGAGTGAAAGGAGCAAAGTGCTGAATATGTCACATTCTGAATTGGAGGGCATGCTCTGGCATACATAGGAGAGGTTTCTCTTGGAATTGGATCCTTAAAGCAGGGGATATTCCCTCAAGGGATTGAGAGAAAAAGCACAAATAAAACACATGCCTACACATTACAATAACAGTTTTATTTAAGAGGCATTTTGCTACCAGTGAACTGTTATCATATGCAAAAAATGACACAAAATATTAGTTTGGGGGTTAACATTTCTTCTGAGGTGACATAGCTTTGATCTTTCTTTTCATCAATGACAGATTTCCTCCTGTCAGAGTTATTTCTATTTCCACAGAACAAACAATAAGTTAGCCCACTCAAGTTGTGACATCAGCCATTTAGCACTTCAACCAACCATGCTAACTGGTCAGAGCCAGGACAGCAACCAAGTGCATAAAATAAAGACAATTTTGAAAATTGTGGTAAGAAATTGTAGTGACCTTATATGGTTGGGCTTTCATTCAATTTGTAACAGGAAAGGCAAGAAGACAAAATATAGGTGAAAAGAGAGAAGAGCAACTAAATTAGTACAAAAGAAAGCAATGGTACATTTAGATTATCATACTTCACTTTGTATTGGTATCAGTTTCTGAATATTTTATCACTATCATTTACATACCCACTGAGGATTGGTGAGCAGAACAAATTATCCTTTGTTCTCAGGCATAGAATTCAGCAAGGTTACAAGTTATATCTAGACTTCAGACCCTTCAATTAGCAAGAGCTTTGTGAAATGGCATGTAATGCTCATTTTTGTTTAAATAAAACCACAGACTTTTACTACAGAATCACTTGTACTTGCATCAAAAGTTTTTCTAATGTGAAGATAATTTTTGATGAGAATATTTTAAAAGTTATGAAATGTAATTTTTGTTAGCTGTATTTTAATACCTGTGTCTGAGGTAAATTAGATAACTAAATATATATAAAATGCGAAGTGTTTTGATGTGCTGCTAAGAACCATCTATGCCTTCTACACAGTTATTTGGATAGAAAAAAACAAAAAGCATATTTTAAACTTTATACACAGATACTAAATAAAAATGAGTTTTTAAAGAATGGAAAAGTGACTGGAAAAGGAAGCTATTCCCCCCAAAATTTTTTAAATCACTAAAGTATCTTTTTCAGGCCATTTTTTAATCTCTTTCTACCCTTGCTCCCTTGTCTCCGCAGAGACCCTCTGCTAACAATTTTAGATGTATTATAAACATAGCCTTATGAACAAGAGCAATAATTCTCCTCGATGTGGGGCCCTGCTGCTTATGATAATCAGCTCCAGGTAGCCTTTCACTTACCAGTCACTGTTGGCTCCAAAATAAGTTTTGAGAAAGTGAGTCAGAGCTTGGGATCCCAGTGATAAGTAAAACGAAGGGATGGTTATGTTTCCATGGCTTGTATTTTTGAGGCGGTCAAAAGTCACAGAGCTGACCCACCCCTGAGCGTCCTCATCCTTGCATTCTTCCATTAACAACCATCCCTGTTTGAGTTCAGGCTGCTGACCTTTTCTCTAGAGTCATGTTTGAAGATTAACCTTGTAGTCAGGTTAATAGCAATTCCTCCAAAATAAACTACAACCCATATTTTCTTGCTATTCTGTTTTAATGTTTTGGCTGGTTTATTAAAGTTTTGACATCTGGAAGAAGGAACTTCTTCATATTGGAAGCACCTATTAAATGAACACAAAAGGGACATTATAGTTGTTTTGGAGAAGATGTGAGTTGGAAATATTTCCTCCTGGATGAAAACTGTTTTGGTCATTGATGTACTTAGCTGAACACTGCCAATCAAAGATAATAAAGTCTTCAGATTGTCACCAGAATCGTTTTAAACAATAAAGCCATATAATATTAGGCAAGAATAGCTAGAATTTACATGAACATTTTTGATTGAATGTCTACTCAGTGCACTGAACCATTACTACAAGCACTAGAGTCTGGCCTGTGATAGGCTCTTCTTGCCTTTCAGAAATTTTTATTCTTGTTAATAGAAAATATAATGGCACAGACAACTACAATACAGAGCATTTCCTACAACCAATGAGCTAGACATGTAACAAAGAATTCAGAGAAGAAAGAAGCTGTTTGGCTTGGGTGGTAGGGGAAGTTTCACAGAAGGATAGCCTACAATGCAGTTTAGATTTTATATAATCTATAATGCATTTTATATAATGCAGTGGAGATATTCATTTTAAGACAACTAGTAAATAGATTTATCTTGTGTGCTCACTACATTAAAATATATATACTAGATTCTGTGCATGAACACATTAAATATTGATGTTTAGAAACACTGCTCTGAAAACAAAATCGGAGAGGAATATCTAAATGTGCTTGGTGGAATCAGTGAAAGTTTCAAAGTAAAATGGGGTTGGTGCTGTCTTAAAAGGTTCGTAGTCTTCAGCAGGTAGGTAACAACGCAAAGTCATTATAAGCCACTATGATATCAAATATAATAGACAAGTTCATGAACTGAGCATATGCCCAGGAGAAACTTTGATATAAATTAATCCATTCATGGAGGAAAACAGGTTAAAAAGATCTCTTCCTTTCATAGAGTTTCTTTGAAGGAGATTTCAATAAGTGCCCACCTACCTATTCCCATATTTCTCTGGAATGCATGTTCTTTGCTGCAATATTCACACTTTATTACAAATCAAAAGTTGAACATCCATTTCAGTTTTAAATTGCTTACTTGTGCTAGTAAGTAGTAAATGCAGGAAATAAAAGATCACCTCCAAAGGGGAAAAAATATTCTGGTTTGAAATACAGTCTGGTCTTTTCTGTGCAGATTGGATGACTAGAAACCACATCCTTCTCATGGCCACTATTTACGTGAGTCTATACACTGGAGCTCCTGCTCTCCGGTAGCAGTTGAAGAGTGATTGCACAGAAGGAAAAAGCCAGTTTGTATCACTATTCAACTGGATACAATATGTGAGTCCACAAATGCATTAGAAATTCCAAGCATATTTTCAAAGGTCAAAGCAACCATAACTAGTTGGATTTAAATGTAAGGAGCATTTGGAATATATTTTGTACTAACCAACAACCAAGAAAGCCTATGTGATTGTAGTAGTACAAGGGTAGTACTTGTCCTTGTTATTATGTATAGGTGAGACAAGCAGCATTTTGCTATTGATTGTCAGAGTATTTTATTGAAAGCTTATACTCTACTAATGAAAGCAAGGTTGATGCTGGGGTAAATTTCTGGCAGAACTCTGAGAAGGTAATGCTATTTAGAAATAATATGTTTTTTTATTAGAGGACTTCCGCCAAGATGGAGGCATAGATGGAGACTCTGTGCTTCCTCACACAACCAAGTTTAGAGACAACTAAATATTAGCAACAGAAAACACAGCCAGAACACAGAAAATTGAACTTTTCGGAAGTCTGATAACAACAAATTCTTCAGCCTGACCGGTAAGAGGGGCGAAACCAGCAGCTGGAGGAGCGGGATTGCACAGGAAAACTCCATCAGAGGACTCAGGCGCGCGGAATCCAGGCGCAGGGCTGGACCTGGTGGGCAAATCAGCCAGTGACCACAGGGAAACAGCAAGGGAGCAGGGCTGTGGGTTGACTGTGATCTCGCATCCGTGTGTGGATAGACAAGCGAGGGAGTGGGCGATTGGACGGGACCCAGCAGGCCCTAGTGGCGAGCAGCAGCAGAGGGGTACCACCATTTCCCTGCTCTGACCCCGCCTCCACATACAGTGTCATAACCCAGCAACCTAAGTGGCCCTGCTCTGGTGAACCACCTGAGGCTCTGCTCCTCACCCAGTGGCCAGAAACAGCAGAGGGGGCCACCATTTCCCCGCTCTGACCACACCCCCACATGCAGCATCACAACCCAGCCACCTGGGAGTCCAAGGCTCCCCTCCTTGTACTTAACTGGCATGAACAGAACAAAAATGGCTCAAGAAGATCTCAAAGCCCCAGAGCCCATAAATCTAAGTGATGAAGAAATAGCAAAACTCTCAGACGCACAGTTTAAAACACTGGTGATCAGGATCCTCACAGACCTGGTTGATTATAGCTACAAATTAGATATACATATGAAGGCAAAACTAATTGAAATGAATGGAATTGCAATGGAAATCAATAGCGATGAAAAAGAAACTGGGTCTCAAATCAATGGAGTGGACCAGAAGAAAGAAAAGAATGGCCAAACAGAAAAGAGTGAAGAAGCAAGAATTCAAAAAAATGAGGAGAGTCTTAGGAACCTCCAGGACATCTTTAAACATTCCAACATCTGAATTATAGGGGTACCAGAAGGGGGAAAGAAACAGCCACCAGTGGAAAACTTACTTGAACAAATAATAAAGGAGAATTTCCCCAATCTGGCAAAGGAAATAGACTTCCAGGAAATCCATGAAGCTCAGAGAGTCCCAAAGAAGTTGGACCCAAGAAGAAACACACCAAGGCACATAATAATTACATTAGCCAAGATTAAAATGAAGGAGAGAATCCTAGAAGCAGCAAGAGCTAAGGGGACAGTCACCTACAAAGGAGTGCCCATCAGACTGTCAGCTGAATTCTCAAAAGAGACCTTACAGGCAAGAAGGGGCTGGAAAGAGGTATTCCAAGTCATGAAGTCCAAAGACCTACAACCAAGATTGCTCTATCCAGCAAAACTTTCATTTAGAATGGGAGAGCAGATAAAGTGCTTCTGAGATAAGATCAAATTCAAGGAGTTCATCATCACCAAGCCCTTATTATATGAAATGCTGAAGGGACTTATCTAAGAAAAAGAAGTTAAAAAACCATCAACAGTGAAAGGACAGCAAACTCACAGTCATTAACAACCACACCTAAAACAAAAGCAAACTAAAATGGCAGCTAGATCAGGAGTGGAAACATAGAAATGAAGATCTCATGGAGGGTTAGCAACAGGGGAGTGGGAGGAGGAGATGGGGGAGAAGGTACAGAAAATAAGTAGCATAGACAGTAGATAGAAAATAGATGGGGGGGCAAGAATAGTATGGGAAATACAGAATCTGAAGAACTTGAGACACATGGTCATAAACTAAAGGGAAGTAATGGTGGGAATGGGGGGTAGGGTGGAGGGGAATGAAGGGGGAATAGAACAACTGTAATGGCATAATCAATAAAAATATAAATAATTTAAAAAGAAATAATATGTTTTTATTAAATAAATCTGTCTGCCCTGGCTGGTGTAGCTCAGTGGATTGAGCGCGGGCCTGCGAACCAGACAATCTCCGTTCGATTCCCAGTCAGGGCACATAACGGGTTGCAGGCCAGTTCCCTGCAGGCCAGTTCCCAGCAGGGGATGCATGAAGGCAACCGTACATTGATGTTTCTCTCCCTCTCTCCTTCCCTTCCCCTCTACAGATAAATAAATAAAATAAAATAAATCTGTCTAATAATATTAAGGTGCTATTTCAATGTTAAGAACAGATAAAACCAATCTCAGGTAGGAAGAGATGGGGGCAGGAGGTTGGGGTCAGTGTGGAGAGGAAGGTGAAAACTGGTTAAGGCTGACACTGAAGACAGGTAATAAAAAGAAAAATGAAATTCTCCTTTATTAATGTATTGGAGGGTGGTTTATTTTGTTTAAAGTCCCCTTTGCTTTAATGAATTATTAGCAAAATGAGGTAGAGAATTTGAATATCTTCCTAATATGAAATGGAAACAATAGATTTTCTTTAGACAAATGTGAAAACACAATCTTTTGTTTTTAATAAATCAATATTGATAATAAAAATTATAAAAGGTGAAAACAAAGGATGATGTTAATATGATTCAATATATCACTAAATTCTAATATAGATTTTAAATGTTAAAGTAAGTTTATATGTGTGTTTTCTAAATTATCATCAGCTAGTGAAGAAATTGTTATCTTTTTAATCTAAAATTCACAAGCATGGAGAATCCCACAAAACCCTATACTTTGTGTTCTTACCTTCTTTGATAAGAAAATTATTAATTCTGAGAGAAAACAATTACAATCTTATTAATATTATCCTCACAACACCCCTTTATATTCAGTAGCTCTAAATAATAGTTTCATAATTTAGCTTTAAACAAAATTATTTTAATTCTATTGTACAAAAATTGTTTAGAGGTATGTTTCATTGAAACTAAAAGTCAACAAATTTTGAGTGCCTTGAAAACAGAAACTGCATAAAATTGACACTTACATTAGAAAATGCTCTGAATTTTTTTAACTTTTAAAATTTTATTGATTATGCCATTACAGTTGTTCTATTCCCCCTTCATTCCCCTCCACCCTGCACCACCCCGCCCCCATCATTCCCCCTTTTAGTTTATGACCATGTGTCTCAAGTTCTTTAGATTCTATATTTCCCATACTATTCTTGCCCCCACTATCTATTTTCTACCTACCGTCTATGCTACTTATTTTCTGTACCTTCTCCCCCATTCTCCTCCTCCCACTCCCCTGTTGCTAACCCTCCATGAGATCTTCATGTCTATGTTTCCCCTCCTGATCTAGCTGTCCTTTTAGTTTGCTTTTGTTTTGGGTGTGGTTGCTAATAACTGTGAGTTTGCTGTCCTTTCACTGTTCATCTTTTTTATCTTCTTTTTCTTAGGTAAGTCCCTTTAAGATTTCATATAATAAGGGCTTGGTGATGATGAACTCCTTGAATTTGATCTTATCTGAGAAGCACTTTATCTGTCCTTCCATTCTAAGTGAAAGTTTTGCTGGATAGAGCAATCTTGGTTGTAGGTCTTTGGACTTCATGACTTGGAATACCTCTTTCCAGCCCCTTTTTGCCTGTAAGGTCTCTTTTGAGAAATCAGCTGACAGTCTGATGGCGACTCCTTTGGAGGTGACTGTTCCCTTAGCTCTTGCTGGTTCTAGAATTCTCTCCATTATTTGAATCTTGGCTAATATAATAATGATGTGCCTTGGTGTGTTTCTTCTTGGGTCCAACTTCTTTGGGACTCTCTGAGCTTCCTGGATTTCCTGGAAGTCTATTTCCTTTGCCAGATTGGGGAAATTCTCCTTTACTATTTGTTCAAATTTGTTTTCCACTTGTGGCTGTTCCTTTTCCCCTTCTGGTACCCCTATAAATCGGATGTTGGAGCGTTTAAAGATGTCCTGGAGATTAATAAGTCTCTTCTCATTTTTTTGAATTCTTGTTTTTTTCATATTTTTCTGTTTGGCCATTGTTTTCTTCCTTCTGGTTCACTCCCTTGATTTGAGTCCCAGTTTCCTTTCCATCACTATTGGTTTCCTGTGCAATTCCCTTCATTTCAATTAGTTTAGCCTTCATATGTTCCTCTAATTTGTGACTAAAATCAATCAGTTCTATGAGCATTCTGATGACCAGTGTTTTGAACTGTGCATCTGAAAGTGTTGCTATTTCTTTGTCACTTAGAGTTTTGGGCTCTGGGGCTTTGAGATCTTGAGCCATTTTTGGTCTGTTCACACCAGTTAATTATGAGGAGTGGAGCCTTAGGTGTTCACCAGTGTGGGGCCACCCAGGTCGCTGGGTTGTGACGCTGTATGTGGGAGCAGTGTCAGAGCGGGGAAATGGTGGCCCCCTCTGCTGCCTCCTGCTGCTGGGGCCTGCTTGGTCCCATCTCACTGCCAACTCCCTTGCTGGTCTATCTGCGCACGAATGAGAGACCACAGTCATTGCACCGCCCTGTACCCTTGGTGGCTACACTGGTCACTCACTGTGTCTCTCACTGGGTCTGCCAGTTTCAACCCCATGCCTGGGATCCGTGTGCCTGAGTCCATCTGACCTAGTTTTCCTATGCAACCTTGCTCTGCCTGCTGCTGGCTTCACTCCTCTTACCAGTCAGGCTGAAGAATTTGTTGTTATCAGACTTCCAAAATGTTCAATTTTCTGTGTTTTGGCTATGTTTTCTATTGCTAATATTTTATTGTCTCTGAACTTGGTTCTGTGAGAAAGCATGGAGTATCCACCTATGCCTCCATCTTGGCAGAAGTCAGAAAATGCTCTGAATTTTTAACAGGAGAACTATGTTATAACTATTTGATATTTGTCATAGATGTGATTTTGGTGACTAGAGGTAATGTGTTCCCCTTCTGGAAGCATATTAGATGGCAAAGCCAAAAGAACAGCTAGTAAGACAAAGAATATCATAATTATTACAGGAAAATAATTAATAGTGATAACCCTTACCCCTGGCAATTCACAGAAGATTGGAAACATGCTATGGAATAATAAATAACATATGTGAGAAATTTCAACATTAAGAAGCAGCCTATTTTCTTAGAATACTTTATCTATATTCTATTAGCCAATTAGCCTTGGAGGAAGAAAGTAAAGAAGGAAAGAAGGAAAAAAGAAAGACAACAAATTCATTAATTGATGTAGAATTTTTTTACCTTGAAGGTTTATCACTTTAAAAACACTTGAAAAATATCTTAAGGTATTCTGAAGACGGAAACTAAGTATTTGGTTTTGGACAAGTTCCCCACAGAACTATAACTAAATCCTGATTTTTGTTGCCCAGGTTAATTTAATTTTATTTCTATAGTTTCCTCATCATTCTTCATGCTAACTCACTTCAGAGATAAAAATTAAAAATAATATTTTATCTCTTCTATTAAATTCTGATTTTAAAAAACCTTGATCTAAGCCCCTACCCCACATCCATCCTGGAATTATTCTTGATATGGTTGTACACCACTTTAAAAACAGCTCACATCTCTTTGGATCTTGGCAACAGACTAGACATTTAATAGTAAAATTTATTTTCCACTACAACATTTAGAACATTTTCATTACATTATTTTTTTCTTAAAAATATATTTTACTGCTCTATTCAGCAGCACATATACTAAAATTAGAATGATACAGAGAAGATTACCATGGCCCCTGCTCAAGGATGACATGCAAATTTGTGCAGCATTCCATATTTTTAAGCATTTAAGGAACAGCTAACCCCTATTCTTCACAGACTATTCCAAAAAATCCAAAATGATTAATGACTCCCAAACTCTTTTTATGAAGCCAGTGTCGTCCTAATTCCAAAACCAGAAAAAGACACAACAAAGAAAGAAAACTCTAGGCCAATATTGCTGATGAACATAAATGCTAAAATTCTGAATGAAATATTGGCAAACTGAATCCAACAATACATTAAAAAGATCATACACCATGACCAAATGGGATTCATCCCAGGGATGCAAGGATGGTTCAATATTTGCAAATCAGTAAGTGTAATACATCACATAAACAAAAGCAAAGACAAAAATCACATGATCATATCAATAGATGTGGAAGAAGCTTTTGATAAAGTACAACACCCATTTATGATAAAAACACTCAGCAAATTAAGAATAGAGGGAGTATTTCTTAATATAATAAACGCCATATATGAGAGACCTACAGCCAACATCATACTCAATGGGCAAAAACTAAAAGCTTTTTTCACTAAGATCAGGAGCAAGACAATGTTGTTCAATTTCACCACTTCTATTAAATATAGTATTGGAAGTTTTGCCACAGCAATCAGACAAGAAAAGGAAATAAAAGGCACCCAAATTGGAAAGGAGGAAACAAAACTGTCATTGTTTGCAGATGACATGATAGTGTACATGGAAAATCCTATGGACTCTACCCAAAAACTGCTCAATCAAATAAATGAATTTGGCAAAACAGCAGGATGCAAAGTCAATATCCAGAAATCAAAGGCATTTTTGTATACTGACAATGAAACAGCAGAAGCAGAAATCAAGAAAAAAATCCCATTCGGTATAACAAAAAGATAAATAAAATACCTAGGAATAAACCTAACCAAGAAGGTAAAAGACCTGTATGCAGATAACTACACAACACTGAAGAAAGAAATCAAGGAAGACACAAACAAATGGAAACATATACCTAGTTCATGGATTGGAAGAATTAACATCATCAAAATGTCCATACTACCCAAAGCAATTTACAGATTCAATGCAATACCTATTAAAGTACCAATGGCATTTTCACAGACATAGAATAAACACTTCAAAAATTTATATGGAACCATAAATAACCCTGAATAGCTGTTGCAATTTTGAGAAGGAAGAACAAAGTAGGCAGGATCACAATACCTGGTATAAAACTGTATTACAAGGGCACTGTATTCAAAACAGCCTGGTATTGGCATAAAAACAGGCACATAGACCAATGGAACAGAACAGAGAGCCAAGAAATAAACCCAACTCTCTACAGTCAATTAATATTCGACAAAGGGGGCAGTAACATAAAAAGGAGTAAAGATAACCTTTTCAACAAATGGTGTTCAGAGAACTGGACAGCTACATGCAAAAAAAAAAAATGAAACTGTAGCACCAAATTCCACCATACAGGAAAATAAATTCAAGGTGGAAAAAAGACTTAAATATAACTCGTTAGACCATTAAAGTACTAGAGGAGAGCATTGGCAGGAAAATCTCAGGTATTTCACACAGCAACATTTTCACTGATATGTCACCTAGAGCAAGGGATATAAAGGAAAGAATAAACAAATGGGATCTCATCAAAACAAAAGCTTCTGCATGGATAAAGAAAACAATATTAAATTAAAAAGACAACCAACTGTATGGGAAAATATATTTGTCAATGATACCTCAGACAAGGGGTTAATCTCCAAAATGTACAAAGAACTTACACGACTCCACTCTAAGAAGACAACCAACACAATTAAAAAGTGGGCAAAAGACTTGAACAGATACTTCTCCAAGGAGGACATACAGAGGATCCAGAGACATATGACAAGATGCTCAATATCGCTAGCTATCAGAGAGAGGCGAATTAACACCCCAATAAGATACCATGTCACATCGGTCAGAATGGCCATCATAAACAAAGCAACACACAACAAATGTTGGAGAGGTTGTGGGGAAAAGGGAACCCTAGTTCACTGTTGGTGTTATGCAGACTAGTACAACCACTATGGAAAACATTATGGACTTTTCTAAGGAAAAAAATGAATATGCCTTTTGACCCAGCAATTCCACTGCTAGGAGTATATCCTAAGAACCCTGAAACACCAATCCCAAAAAAAAACCCTATGCATACCAATGTTCATAGCAGCACAATTTACAATAGCCAAGAGTTGGAAGCAACCTAGGTGCCCATCAGTAAATGAAAGATCCAAATCTGTGGAACATTTACACAATGAAATTTTATGTAGCAAAAAGAAAGAAGGAGCTCCTACCCTTTGCAACTGTATAGGTGGAACTGGAAAGCATTATGCTGAGTGAAATAAACCAGGTGGTGAAAGACAAATACCATATGATCTCACCTTTAACAGGAAGCTAAACAACAAAACAAACAAGCAAGCAAAATATAACCAAAGACACTGAAATAGAAAATAAGCAGACAGTGATCAGAGGGGATCGGGGAGGGAATTTCAGAGGAAATGGGAAGGATTCAGAGGAACAAATATAAATGACACATGGAGACAAATTAACAGGGGTAGAAATGTGAGGGAGGTGGAGAGCACTGGGCCTGGGTAGGCTGGGATGGTAGTAAATGACAGAAAACTGTATTTGAACAATAATTAAATTATATATATATATATATATATATATATATATATATATATATATATATCCCCTCCCACCAGTTCATTGGTTGTACATATAAGTTCCTTGGTTTTTCCATTTCTTATATTATTCTTACCTCCCCCTATTCTGTACCCACCAACTATGCTTCTTAATTCCTGTACATTTTTCCCATTTCTACCCCTTCATCCTTCCTGCTGATACCCTCTATATGATGTCTATTTCTGTGATTCTGTTTCTGTTCTATTTGTTTGCTTAGTTTGTTTTGCTTTGTTTGATTTTTTAGCTTTAGATATTGACAGTTGTGAGTTTGTTATCATTTTACTGTTTGTATTTTTGATCATCTTCTTTTTCTTAGATAAATCCCTTTAACATTTCATATAAGGACTTGGTGATGATGAAATCCTTTAAGTTGACTATCTGGGAAGCACTTTTTCTGCCCTTCCATTCTAAATAATAGCTTTTCTGTACAGAGTCATCTTAAATGTAGGTCCTTGCCTTTCATGACTTTAAATACTTCTTTCCAGCCCCTTGTTGCCTTTTGAGAAACCAGCTGATAGTCTTATGGGAACTCCTTTGTAGGTAATTGTCTCCTTTTCTCTTGCTGGTTTTAAGATTCTCTCCTTTTCTTTACTCTTGGCTAAAATAATTATGATTTGACTTGGTGTGTGCTTCCTTGGGTCCAAATTCTTTGGTACTCTCTGAGCTTCCTGGACTTTCTAGAGATCTATAGCCTTTGCCATATTGGGGAAGCTCTCCATTATTTTTTCAAATAAGTTTTCAATTTCTTGCTCTTCCTCTTCTCTCTCTGGCACCCCTATGATTCAGAAATTGGGATGTTTCAAGTTGTTCCAGAGGTTCCTGAGACTCTCCTCACCTTTCTGAAATTTTTTAAAAATTTTTATTTAGTTATTTTTCAAATACAGTTTTCTGTCTATTTCTCTCATCCCAGCCCACCCCACCCCCATGCACCCCACCTTCCTCCCATTTCTACCCCCCTTAGATATTGTCCCTGTGTCCTTTATACTTGTTCCTCTAAATCCCTCCCATTTTTCCCCTTAAATTCCCTCCCCTCTCCCCTCTGGCCATTATCCCCCTGTTCTCTATTTCAGTGTATTTGTTTTTATTTTGCTTGCTTGTTTGTTTTGTTGTTTAGCTTCCTGTTAAAGGTGAGATCATATGGTATTTGTCTTTCAACCCCTGGCTTATTTCACTCAGCATAATGCTTTCCAGTTCCATCACCTTTCTGAATTCTTATTAATGCATTTTGTTCTGGTTGAATGTTTATTTCTTTTTTATGCACCAAACCATTGATTTGAGTCCCCATTTTCTTCCCTTCACTATTGGATCTTTGTATATTTTTCTTTATTTCACTTTGCATAGCCTTCACTTTTTTCTCTGTTTTGTTTCCATATTCAACCATTTCTATGAGCATCTTGATTATCAGGGTTTTGAACTCTGCATCTGAATGGTTGGCTATCTATTCATCACTTAGTTGTATCTGGAGTTTTGATCAGTTCTTTCATAAGGGCCATATTTCTTTGTCTCAGAGCACCTATTATGTTGTAAGGGGTGGAGCCTTATGTACTTCTTGCCAGGGTGAGGCAATCCACATGGCTGTGTTGTGGCACAGTCTGGATGAATGTTTCTTCTTTAGCTCCATGGTTGCCAGACTTCCATACAGTTAGATTTTCTGGCAGTTCTTGTTATTTTTTGTTTTTAAGTTTGTTGTTGCCCATCTTCTTGTTTTGTGAGGAGGCAACATGTATCTACCTACACCACCATCTTGGCTGGAAGTCTACATTGTTTCTTATTTAAATTTTATTTGTTTTTTTAGGACAGAGTGAACAAAATCAAAACATTTCAGCTGTGTTCATTTAATTCTTCTTTGACTTAACCTTTATTGTATTTATTTTCATTACCATTTAGTCTCCTTAATCCATCCTCCCCCAGCAATCACCACACTGTTGTCCATGTCCATAAGTTGTTTTTCTTTTTGCTCAATCCCTCCACCCCCCGCTAGCTGTCATCCTTTTCTCCATCTATGAGTTTGTCTCCATTTTCCTTATTATGCAGTTTGTTTATTAGATTCCATATATGAATGAAAGGAAATGGTATTTCTATATGTCTGACTGGCTTATTTCACTTAGTATAATGTTCTCCAGGTCTATCCATATTATCATAAAGGGTGATTAAAATTTTTTTTACAGCCAAGTAGTATTCTATTGTATAAATGTCCCATAGTTGTTTTATCCATTCATCTACTGATGGACACTTGAGCTGCTTTCATGTATTGGCAATTGTAAGTAACTTTGTAATAATATTGGAGTGCTTATGTTCTTTCAAATTAGTGTTTTTGGGTCCTTTTTGATATATTCCCAGAAGTGGGATAGATGGGTTGAAAGGCAGATCCATTTTTAATTTTTTGAGATATCTCTATACTGTTTTTCACAGTGGCTTCACCAACCTGCATTCCTACCTACATTGCAAAAGAGTTGCCCATTTCCCACATCCTTTGCATCACTTGTTGTTTGTTGATTTATTGATAATAGCCATTCCAACAAGTGTGAGATGACATATCCTTGTGGCTTTAATTTGCATTTCTCTAATGATTAGTGATGTTAAGCATCTTTTCAAGTGTCCATTGCCCATCTGTATGTCCTCTTTGGAGAAGTGTCTATTTAGCTCCCTTGACCCTTTTTAATTGGGTTGTTTTGTTATTATTGGTATTGAGTTTTTTAAGTTCTTTATACATTTTGGATATTAACACCAGATGTATTGGCAATATGTTCTCTTGTTCGCAGGCTCTAGTTTGATTTTGTTGATGATTTATTTGGTGTGCAAATACTTTTTAATTTGACATATTCCCAATTGTTTATTTTTCCTTTTTTCTTCCCTTGCCTGGGGAGATATGTTTCATTAAATATTGCTACAAGCAATGTCCTAGATTTTGCTTCTTATATTTTCTTCTAAGATGTTTGTGAACATGTGCCTAATATTTGTCTTTCTTTTCCTTTTTTAATTTTAATTGTTGTTGAAGTACAGCTTTCTGTCTTTTACTCCCAACCTAGCCCACCCCCGCAGCCCTCCCCACCTTCCTTCCATTTCCACCCACCCTATTTTTTGTCCATGTGTCCTTTATACTTGTTCCTGTAAACCCTTCCCCATTTCCCCTGAAATTTCTCCTTCTCTCCCCTCTGATAACTGTAAGCCTGCTCTCTATGTCAGTGTCTTTGGTTATATTTTGTTTGCTTGTTTGTTTATTTTGTTGTTAAGTTCTTGTTAAAGGTGAGATCAATATTTAAGTCTTTTACCCATTTTTATGTATTCTTATGTGTGGTATAAAAATGTGGTCGTTTCATTTTTCTGCATGCATGACTTTAATTTTCCCAATACCATGTATTTAATAAACTATCTTTAACCAACTGATTGTGCTTGTTTCCTCTATCAAATATTGATTGACTATAAAATTGTGGGTTCATTTCTGGGCTCTCTATTCCATTCTACTGATCTATGTATCTGTCTTTATACCAGTATCATGGTGTTTTGATTTCTATTGCTTTATAGTATGGTTTGATATTAGGCAGTGTGATGCCTCCTACTTTGTTCTTCTTTGTAAGGAATATTATTGCTGTGGGGGACATTTTCTGGTTCCATATAAATTTTTGAAATATTTGTCCTAGTTCTGTGAAATACATATTAGAATCGTGATAGGAATTATGTTGTATCTATAAATTGTGTTAGGTAGTATGAACATTTTAATGAAAAAAGTTAACTTTTCTTATACATGAACATGGTATGTGCTTCTACTTATTTGTATCTTCTTCAATGTCTTATAATTTTCTGAGTGCAAGTCTTTTACATCCTTGGTTTGGTTTGTTCCTAAGCATTTTATTCTTTTTGTAGCAATTGTGAATGGGATCATTTTCTTAATTTCTATTTCTATTAGTTAATTCTTGGCTTATTAAATAGCATGTGATTTCTGCATATCAATTTTGCATTCTGCTTCTTTGCTGAATTCTTTTATCAGTTCTAGTAGTTTCTTGATGGAATCTTTATGGTTCTCTATGTACAGTATCATGTCACCTGCAAATACTGACAGTTTTACTTCTTCCTTTCCAATTTGGATGCCTTTTATTTTTTGTTCTTGTCTGATTGCTATGGCTAGGACTTTCAGTACTATGTTGAATAAGAGAGGTAACAGCAGACATCCTTGTTTTCTTCCCAATCTTAAAGGACACACTTGTAATTTTGTCTGTTGAGTATGATGCTGGCAGTGAGTTTGACCTATGTGGCTTTTATTATGTTTAAGTGTGTTTCCTCTAATCCCACTTTGCTGACAATTTTTATCATAAATGTGTCCTGGATTTTATCAAATGCTCTTTTGCATCTATTGATATAATCATGTGGTTTTATCCTTCATTTTCTTTATGTGGTTAATTGCATTTATTGATTTGTGAATGTTGTACCAATCTTGCATCCCCAGAATAAGTCATGATATGTGATCTTTTAAAGCATTCCTGTTTTTGGTTTGCTAATATTTTGTTGTCTAAATTCTTCAGGGTTATTGGGCTATAATTTTATTTCTTTGTAGTGTCTTTACCTGTTTTTGGAATGATAATAATGCTACCCTTTAAAATGAGTTTGGAAGTCTTCCCTTCTTTTGAATTTTATGACATTGTTTGAGAAAGAGAAATGCTAGCTCTCCTCAGACTGTTTCGTAAAATTCACCTGTGAAGCCAACAGGCCCATAATTTTTGTTTACTGGAAGTTTTTTTTATTAGTGCTTCAATTTCACTAGATGTAGTATATTTATTCAGAGTCTCTGATTCATCCTGATTTAGTTTTGGAAGATTTTTTTCTTTTTGCTAATTCATCCATTTTATCCAGGTTGCCCAGTTTGGGGACATATTATTATTTCTTTACAATTCTTTGTGTTTCTTTGATGTCAGTTGTTATTTTTTCTCTTTTATTTTTAATTTTATTTAGTTGGGTTCTCACTTTTTTTTCTTGATGAGTCTGGTTAAAGGTTTGTCAATCTTCTTTATCTTTTCAAAGAAACCTCTCTTAAATTCATTGATTTTTTGGTATCATTTTCTCAGACTCTTTCATTTATTTGCACCCTGATATTTACTATTTCCTTCTAATCACTTTGGAATTTATTATTGTTTTTCAAGTTCCTTTAAGTGTAAAGTTATATTGTTTATTTGCGCTTTTTCTTTTGAGATAGACCTTGTAATGATATGAATTTTCCTCTTAGGATTGCTTTCCCAGTATCCCACAGATATTGCATTGGTGTGTCCTCAGTTTCTTTTGTTCCAAGATATCTTTTTCCCCCATTTATATCTGTTAACATATCTATCTACTAATATTAGGCAGGGTACTTCAGAGAAAAAGAGAAACAAATAGAATAAATATATAGATATATCCCTACTTAGCTCCTATCCTGCTGGAGGGGGGTGTTAAAAAGTTTGCTCACATGACTGTGGGGAGTCAAGTCTGAAATCTGTAAGGCAGGCCAGTGGACAGGAGCAAGAGTTGATGTTGCCATCTTGAGTCTGAGGCAGAATGCCCTCCCCTCCATGCCAGGGCCTTAGTAATTTCTCTTAATGTCTTTAATTAAACATATGAGGCCCACCTACATTATTGACAGTAATCTGCTTTACTCAGTCTACTGATTTAAATGTTAATCATATGTGAAAAATACTTAAACAACAATATGTACACTGACATTGGCAAACAATTGAGCACCGTCATCTATTCAAGTTGATATATAAAATTGTCTACCTATGTATCTATCTAGGAGAGGATACTAGTTTTGTCATAAGTTTTGCATTAATCTATTCAATAAAAGGAAGCTCTCTGTTAATTTTAGCTGTGAGCTGGGGAAATACAGGCAGACTTGAATTCCTGGCAAGCATTCTTCTATAGATGCCTCTTGATAGCACATACCTCTTGTTCTAAATGCCATTTTAAATCACATGTTATTTTAATTACAGGTATTACAGTGGATTTGCACCATTCTTCTACATATCCAATGTAATGATTTTTAAATTTTTATTTATTTAATTGTTCAAGTACAGTTTTCTGTCTTTTACTCCCATCCCAGCCTACCCTCCCACAGTGCTCCCCACCTCCCTCCCATTTCCACCCCCCCTTAGTTTTTGTCCATGTGTCCTTTATACAAGTTCCTGTAAATCCCTCCCCCTTTTTCCCCTGAAATTCCCTCCTCTCTCCCGTCTGGTCCCTGTCATCCTGTTCTCTATTTGAGTGTCTTTGGTTATATTTTGCTTGCTTGTTTGTTTCATTGTTTAGGTTCCTGTTAAAGGTGAGATCATATGGTATTTGTCTTTCAACACCTGGCCTATTTCACTCAGCATAATGCTTTCCAGTTCCATCCATGCTGTTGCAAAGGGTAGGAGCTCCTTTCTTTCTGCACATAGAATTTCATTGTGTAAATGTACCATAGTTTTGGGATCCATTCTTAATCTCTTTGACCCATTCATCATTTAATAACGTGTTATTTACCTTCTAGTCTTTGCATGTTTTTCAGTGTTCTTCTTGTAATTGATTTATATGACTTTAACGTCCTTAAATTTATTGAGACTTTTTTTGTGTCTTAACCTGTGGTCTATTCTAGAAAACATTCCCTGTGGTCTTGAAAAATATCTATATTCTGCTGCTTTGTGGTGAAATGCTCTGAAGATATCAATCACATCCATTTGATCTAGAGTGTAATTTAAAACTGCTTCTCTTTGTTGATTTTCTGTCTGGAATCTCTCTGTTGAAGTCAATGGGGTGTTAAAATCCCCAACTATAATTCTAGTTCTATTGATCTCTCCCTTTATGTACAACAACATTTGCTTTACATATTTAGGTGCCCCTATGTTGGGTGTGTAAACACTTACTCAGATTATATCCTTTTATTTGATTGTTCCCCTTACCATTATGTAGTATCACTTTTTGTCTCTTACTATAGCTTTTGCTTTAAAGTCTATTTTGTTGATGTAGGTACCCCAGTATTTTTCCTTTCCATTGCATGAAATAACTTTTTCTATCTCTTTACATTTAGTCTGTGTTATCTTTTGATCTGAGTGAAATGTGTCTCTTGGGGCCAGCATGGGTGCTGTTTCTTCTCCTTTCATCTACCATATGTCTTTTGGTTAGACCATTTAGGCTATTTACATTTAGGGTGATTACTGATAGATACATATTTAGTACCATTTTATTGTTAGACAATTTTCCTGTTTTTTTTCTTTCTCTTTTTTTCTTCTTTTTTTTAAAGCAAGCCCTTTATAATTTGCTGCAGTACTAGTTTGGTGTTAACAACCTTCTTTAGCTTTTTCTTGTCTGAGAATCTCCTTATTTCTACTTTGATTTTAAATTATAATCTTGCTGAGTAAAATATTCTTGGTTCAAGGCTCCTTTCTTTACATCATCTTGAACCTTTCACACTACCGCCTTCTGGCCTGAAAAATTTCTGTTGAGAAATCAGATGACAGTCTAATCGGTCCCTCCTTATTTGTAACTACCTGATTTTTCTCTTGTGGCTTTAGAATTCTTTTTTTTTTTCTTTAAGCCTTATCATTTTAATTATTATATGTTCCAAAATAACCTTCTTTGGGTCCAACTTGTTTGGTAGTTTCTGAGCTTCCTGAACTTGTGTGTCCTTTTGCTTCACCAGATTAGCTAATTTCTGGCCATTATGTCTTTAAATAGGTTCTTGATCCCATGTGCACTCTTTTCCTGCTGGTATTCCCATAATGCAGGTATTGTTTGCTTCATGCTGTCCAAAATATTTCTTAAGCTCTCCTCATTATTTTTTTCCTTTTTTGCTGCTCTGTTTGGGTGTTTTTTCTACCTTGTCTTCCAAATTGCTGATTCAACCCTCTGCTTCATCTAACCTAATTGTTTATTCATTGTTGTGGGAGATGCCCATCCAACACAGCTCTCTTGGCCACCAAAGATGAGAACAGGTCCTAGACATGATCTTGTTGTTCCAGCTGGAAATGGGGTGGCAATTTCCTCTAGTGGAGAATGCCCTGAGACCTTCTCTGAAACAGCTTTTCTTGGGGTTGGAATGTGCAGGGGAATACAGTATGCATACATAGCTCATCAGTCATATCAGCAGGTATTATCTATACATAAAAATTGAAGGGACAGAGATCTGCCTCAGGGTCTGTGTCTCTTAGTCATGCTGACATCAGATGGTCTTTAAGATATATTTCATGAGATAAGGAGTTTACTCCTTATGCCTTGAACTTAAACATCCAGTTTATATCAATAAGGCTATACAAAGCAAAGCAAGCTTCAAAGGAAACAATGAATTTATCAGGCCCAATTTCCCACAAGGAACCCTTGGTGTTTGTGTTAGGTCATGCCTGCCACCTACATTTCCTGGTTTTCTAGTGAGACTTCCTGGCTTCTTTCAAGGTCTGCTCTCACAGAGCCTACAGTCTTCAAAACCACACAAAGTGGTCCCCATCACCTTCTAATGTGTTATTTATTTCAGATACTGCATTATTTATTTCTAAATGATCATTTTTATAGTTTCCATGTCTTTTTTTATGCTGTTGAGTGTCCTTATAATTACTATTGGAAATTCTCTATCTGATAAATTGCTTATCTCTATTTCATCTAACTCTTCTTTTTTGGTAATTCTCTCGTCCTTTCATTTGTCATCTGTTTCTTTGTCTTTCTTTTGGCTGATTCTTTGTATTTGTTTCTATGCATTGTATATCTGCAAAGATTGTGGTGTAGGCTTTTGTCAGATTCAGCTTGTGACTGGCCCTGGTCAACCTGCCTGGCAAGCTATGGGCAATCCACAGCTTGTGGCTATCTGCCATGCCTGTTTGTGTGCAGAAAAAAACAGGCTGCACATTTCAATTGAATAAAGCTCTCAATATACAAAATAAGGGCAAGTCAATGACGTGTTAACATATATTTGAGAGTGAATTTCACTGGTTATATAAGATGATCCTAATGTCTAGTAAAGGAATAGTCATTCAAACTGAAACTTTTAGTAAGGCTCAAATATATCAGGGCTCAATTTTCATACTCTTTTTTTACAGACTAAAAATTAATGTGTGAATGTTTGTTTTTGATTGGTAATTGATAATTATATAAAACTCCCCTTGCACAAGTGCTTGGAGATAAGCTAAAATATTGTTATATAAGAAAGGCCAATATCACAAGCTTAGAGAGAACCTAAACTTTATATTACTGAAAAAGTGTTTTTGAATGCAAAAAAGACTTTATTTTTTTCTATTTTTGATGTGCATATATGTGTTTATTTTATACTACATTCCTTTTCTTTAAGCCTTGATCAACATACAACTTGGTGTATCAAAATACTATTATTGTATCTAGGTCTAAAATAAATAGTGGCTTTTTAAAAATATTAAATTTTATTTACTTACTTTTCAAGTACATTTTTTTTTTAATCTATTTCTCCCATCCCACCCCACCCCCCCGCCCGGTCTCGCCCCTCCCTCCCATCCCCCCCCCAGTCCTCATCTCTGTGTCTTTCATACTTGTTCCTCAAAATCCCTCCCCCTTTTTCCCCTTAAGTTCCCTTCCCTCTCCCCTCTGGTCGTTGCCCACTTGTTCTCTATTTCAGTGTCTTTGTTTGGCTTTTAACAGCTATGTCACATATTTAATATTAAATGACATTTCTTATGATATGATCGTTTTTTGCTTACCAAAATTTCTGAAATTGAAGAAAAACAATACTAGTTAAAACATTTAATAATTAATTACTTCATATTGAAAAATGCCTAAATATTGAATTGTTTTTTAAAATATATTTTTAAAATTTTATTGATTATGCCATTACATTTGTTCTATTTCCCCCTTCATTCCCCTCCACCCTGTACACCTCTCCCCTACCATTCCCCCCCCTTTAGTTCAAGAACACGTGTCTCAAGTTCTTTAGATTCTATATTTCCCCTACTATTCTTACCCTCCCCCCTATTTTCTATCTATTGTCTATGCTACTTATTTTCTGTATCTTCTCTTCCCTTCTCCTTCTCCCACTCCCCTGTTGCTAACCCTCCATGAGATCTTCATTTCTATGGTTCACTCCTGATCTAGCTGTCCTCTTAATTTGCTTTTGTTTTGTGTGTGGTTGTTAATAACTGTGAGTTTGCTGTCCTTTCACTGTTCATCTTTTTTATCTTCTTCTTCTTAGGTAAGTCCACTTAATATTTTATATAATAAGGGCTTGGTAATGATGAACTCCTTGAATTTGATCTTATCTGAGAAGCACTTTATCTGTCCTTTTATTCTAAATGAAAGCTTTGCTGGATAGAGCAATCTTGGTTGTAGGTCTTTGGTTTTTATGACTTGGAATACTTCTTTCCAGGATCTTCTTGCCTGTAAGATAGTCACAAATTAAAGGAATATATTAAGGCTAAACTAATTGAAATGAATGGAAATACACAGAAAACCAATAGTAATGGAAAATAAACTGGGACTCAAATCAAGGGAGTGGACCAGAAGGGAGGAAAAAAATGACCAAATAGAAAAATATGAAGAAACAAAAATTCAAAAAAATTAGGAGAGGCTTAGGAACCTACAGAACATCTTTAAACGCTTCAACATCCGAATTATAGGAGTATCAGAAGGGGAAGAGGAACAGTCAGAAGAGGAAACCTTACTTGAACAAATAATAAAAGAGAACTTCCCCATTCTGGCAAAGGAAATAGTCTTCCAGGAAATCCAGGAAGCTCAGAGAGTCCCAAAGAAGTTGGACCCAAGAAGGAACACACTAAGGCACATCATCATTATATTAGCCAAGATTCAAATAATGGAGAGAATCCTAGAAGCAGCAAGAGATAAGGGGACAGTCACCTACAGAGGAGTTCCCATCAGACTCAGCGGATTTCTTAAATTTTGAATTGTTAATGAGATTTAGGATGCTAGCATCATATATAAAAGTTACTACATCTATGTTATCGTAAAACTGTGGCTGAATACTGCCTTTTTAAACTAGAGCAAAATTATATTAAAAATGAACAGCATTCTCTGGTGTATAAATCATTGCAGTGCCATGATACAAAGGGCCATAAGAAAAATGAGTTTGTTAAATTGAGTATAACACTAATTATATTCACTATGAACTGAAGTGTATGCTTTTTTACTGATGTTCAAACACAGTTGTCTCTACTTTCACCCCACCACAGCCATCCCCACCTCCCACCTCGATCCTACTCCCATTTGGTTTTGTCCATGTGTCCTTTATACATGCCCTTTCTCCTTTTACCCCATTATCCCCTTCCACCTCCCCTCTGGTTCCTGTCAGTTTATTCTTTATTTCAATGTCTCTGGTTATATTTTACCTTCTTGTTTATTTTGTTGATTAGGTTGACTTATAGGTGATGTCATATGGTATTTGACTTTTACCTCTTGGCTTGTTTCACTTAACATAATGTTTCCAGATCCATCTATGCTGTTGCAAAGGATAGGAGTTCCTTCTTCCTTTCTGCTGCCTAAAATTCAATAGTGTAAATGTACCATAGTTTTTTGATCCACTCATTTAATGATGGGCACCTAGGTTGCTTCCAACTCTTGGCTATTGTAAATTGTGCTGCTATGAACATTGTGGTGCATAGGTTCTTTGATATTGATGTTTTAGGATTCTTAGGATATAATCCCAGCAGTGGAATTGCTGGGTCAAAAGGCAGGTCGATTTTTATTTTTCTGAGAAAATTCCATACTGTTTTCCATAATGGTTGTACCAGTCTGCAATCCCACCAACAGTGAACTAAGGACCCCTTTTCCCCACAACCACTCCAACATTTGTTGTTTGTTGCTTTGTTTATGATAGCCATCCTGACTGGTGTAAAGTGGTATCTCATTGTGGTTTTAATTTGCATCTCTCTGACAGCTAATGATATTGAGTATCTCTTCATGTGTCTCTGTATCTTCTGTATGTCCTCTTTGGAGAAGTGTCTGTTCAAGTCCTTTTACCATTTTTTAATTGGGTTAAATGTCTTCCTAGAGTGGAGTCATGTAAGTTCTTTGTATATTTTGGAGATTAAACCTTTGTCCGAGGTATGGTTGGCAAATATGTTTTCCAATACAGTTGATTGTCTTGCTAATTTAATACTGTTTTCTTTAGCCATGCAGAAGTTTTTTATTTTGTTGAGATCCCATTTGTTTATTCTTTTCTTTATATTCCTTGCTCTAGGGGACATATCGGTAAAAATGTTGGTGTGTGAAATATCTGAGATTTTCTTGCCAATGTTCTCCTCTAGGACTTTAATGGTGTCACGGCTTATATTTAAGTCTTTTATCCATATTGAATTTATTTTGGTATATGGTATAAGTTGGTGCTCAAGTTTGATCCCCAGCACCATTTTCTGAAGAGGCCATTTTTACTCCATTTTATGTTACTGCCCCCTTTGTCAAATATTAATTGACTGTAGAGAGTTGGGTTCATTTCTGGGCTCTCTGTTCTGTTCCATTGGTCTATGTGCCCGTTTTTATGCCAGTACCAGGCTGTTTTGTTTACAGTGTCCTAGTAATACACTTTGATATGAGGTATTGTGATCCCCCCTACTTTGTTCTTCTTTCTCAAAAGTGCAGCTGATATTCGGGGTCATTTATGCTTCCATATAAATTTTTGAAGTGTTTGTTCTATGTCTGTGAAAATGCCATTGGTACTTTAATAGGTATTGCATTGAATCTGTATATTGCTTTGGGTAGTATGGACATTTTGATGATGTTTATTCTTCCAATCCATGAACAAAGTATATGTTTCCATTTGTTTCTGTCTTCCTTGATTTCGTTCTTCAGGGCTGTGTAGTTTTCTGCATACAGGTTTTTTACCTCCTTGGTTAGGTTTATTCCCAGATATTTTATTTTTCTTTTTGCTATATCGAATGGGATTTTACCTTGATTTCTGCTTCTGCTGATTCATTGTTGGTATACAAAAATACCTTTGATTTCTGGACATTGACTTTGTATCCTGCTGTTTTGCCAAATTCATTAATTAGTTTGAGCAGTTTTTGGGTGGAGTTTATAGGATTTTCCATGTACACTATCATGCCATCTGCAAACAGTGACAGTTTTGCTTCCTCCTTTCCTATTTGGATGCCTTTTATTTTCTTTTCTTGCCTGATCCTTGTGGCTAAAACTTCCAATACTATATTGAATAGAAGTGGTGAAAGTGGATATGCTTCTCTTGTTCCTGATCTGAGTGGAAAAGCTTTTAGTTTTTTCCCATTGAGTATGATATTGGGTGTAGGTCTTTCATATGTGGCCTTTATCATATTGAGGAATGCTCCCTCTATTTCCACTTTGCTGAGTGTTTTTATCATAAATGGGTGTTGTACCTTATCAAAAGCTTTTTCCACGTCTATTGATATGACCATGTGGGTTTTGTCTTTGCTTTTGTTTATGTGATGTATGATATTTACTGATTTGTGAGTACTGAACCATCCTTGCATCCTGGGATGAATCCCACTTGGTCTTGGTTTATGATCTTTTGGATATATTGTTGGATGCGATTTGCCAATATTTTGTTGAGGATTTTAACATCTATGTTCATCAGCGATATTGGCCTGAAGTCCTCTTTCTTTGTTGTGTCTCTATCTTGATTTGGAATTAACATTATGCTGGCTTCATAAAAAGAATTTGGGAGTTTTCCATCCTTCTGGATATTTTGGAATAGTCTGTGGAGAATAGGGGTTAGCTCTTCCTTAAATGCTTTGTAGAATTCTCCTGTGAAACCATATGGTCCAGGGCTTTTGTGTGATGGGAGTTTTTGATTACTGTTTCAATTTCTTTTGCTGTTATTTGTATATTTAGATTTTCTGCTTCTTTTTCACTGAGTTTTGGAAGATTGTATTTTTCTAGAAATGTGTCCCTTTCCCCTAGGTTTTCAAATTTCTTGGCATACAGTTCTTCATAGTAATTTCTTACAATCCCTTCTATTTCTCTAGTATCAGTTGTAATCTCTCCTCTTTCTTTTCTGATTGTGTTTATTTGTGTCTTCTCTCTTCTTTTCTTGATGAGCCTACTTAAAGGCTTGTCTATTTTGTTTATCTTCTCAAAGAACCAGGTCCTGGATTCATTGATCCTTAGAATTGTGCTTACAGTTTCTATGTCATTTAATTCTGCTCTTATCTTGCTTCCTTCCTTCCTTCTGCTTGCACTGGGCTGTCTTTGTTGTTGTTCCTCGAGTTCTTGCAGGCATAGGGTTAGTTAGTTTGTTTGAAATGTTTCTATCTTCTTTAGGTAGGCCTGTATTGCTATAAACTTCCCTCTCAGGACTGCCATTGCTGTGTCTCATAAGTTTTTGGTTGTTGTGAGATCATTTTCATTTGTTTCCAGAAATGTTTTGATTTCTTCCCTAATTTCATTCTTGACGCATTTGATGTTTAATAGCATACCATTCATTCTCCATAATTTTGGGTGCTTTCGGTTTTTTCCTTTGGGGTTGGTTTCCAATTTCAGTCCCTTGTGGTCAGAGAAGATGCTTGCTATGATTTCAATTTTCTTGAATTTTTTGAGGCTCGTTTTGTGTCCTGTCATGTGGTCTATCTTTGAAAATGTTCCATGTGCATTTGAAAAGAATGTGTATTTAGCTTCTTTGGGATGAAGGGCTCTATATATATCAGTTAAGTCCATTTCATCTAGGGTATTGTTTAATGCCGCAATATCTTTGTTTATCTTCTGTTTGAAAGATCTGTCCATTTTTGATAGTGGGGTGTTAAAATCCCCTACTATAATTCTGTTGCTGTCAATATCTTTCTTGAAGTCCTCTAAGGTTTTCTTGATATATTTGGGTTCCCTTATGTTTGGTGCATATATGTTTACGATATTAATGTCTTTTTGGTGGATTCTTCCCTTGAGTGTAATGAAGTGACCTTCTGGGTCTCTCTTTATAGCCCTTTTTTTGAAGTCTATTTTGTCAGATATGAGAATTGCTACCCTAGCTTTTTTTTTTCTTGTCCATTTACTTGGAAAACTTGTTTTTAGCCCTTCACTTTTAGTCTGTGATGGTCTTTTGTCCTGAGGTGGGTCTCTGGTAGGCAGCATATGTGAGGGTCATGCTTTCTTATCCATTGAGCTATTCTGTTTCTTTTGATTGGAGCATTTAATCTATTTACATTTAAGGTTA
This sequence comes from Artibeus jamaicensis, assembly GCF_021234435.1. Classification (NCBI taxonomy): domain Eukaryota; kingdom Metazoa; phylum Chordata; class Mammalia; order Chiroptera; family Phyllostomidae; genus Artibeus; species Artibeus jamaicensis. Next base: position 3,467,481 of record NW_026521717.1, read on the forward strand.
TTATTGATAGGTACTTATTCATTGCTATTTTTGTACCTGTGTTCCTCTCTATCTCCCTCTTTTCCTTCCTTCCCTTAAAGCAGTACTTTTAGTATTTCTTATAAAGGTGGTTTGGTGGATGTGTATTCTTTTAGACTTCTTTTGTCTTTGAAGCTCTTTATTTGGCTTTCTATCTTGATTGATAGCCTTGCTGGGTAAAGTAGTCTTGGTTGTAGGCCTCTGTTTCTCATTACTTGGAATATTTCTTGCCATTCTCTTCTTGCTTGGAATGTTTCCATTGAGAAGTCAGTAGCTAACCTTATTGGTTCTCCCTTGTATGTTACTTCTTTTTTCTCCCTTGTTGTCTTTAAGATTCTCTCTTTGTCTTGGAATTTTGCCATTTTGATGGTGATATGTCTTGAAGTGGGCCTCTTTGGGTTCCTCTTGTTTGGGACTCTGTGATTCCTGGATTTGTGTGACTTTTTGTCTCATCAAATTAGGGAAATTTTCTCTCATGACTCTTTCAAATATGTTTTCTCTCCCTTGTTCGTCTTCTTCTCCTTCTGGTATTCCTATTATTTGGATATTATTACGTTTCATATTTTCTTGCCTTTCTCTTACTCCCTCTTCATTCTTACTGAGCCTCTTTTCATTTTTTTGCTCTTTCTGTGAGATGCTTTCTACTTTGTCCTCTAACTCTCCAATCAGAACCTCCACCTCTTCTATCCTACTTTTGAAACTTTCTACTGTGTTCTTCAATTCGGAAATTGTATTCTTCATTTCCTCTTGTCCCTTGCTGATATTTTCTATTTCCTTTTTCATGTTTCTGTAGTTTGCAGAGAGATCATTGTAGTTCCCCTGTAGTTTGTGATAGCTGATTGTGAGCTCTTTGAACTTCGTAATAACCAGTGCTTTGAATTCAGTATCTGATAGTTGATTAGCCTCTATTTCATCTAACGTTCTTTCTGAAGTTTCTGCTTTTTCTTTCATTTGGGGATTGTTTCTTTGTCTTCCTATCATTTGAGACTCTTCTTGTTAGTCTCAGCTTCTAAAATTTTTCTGTTCTGACACCCTGGGTTTATGGTGTGAACTTCTGTGGTATGATACCTGTGAAGTTCAGTGGTGCAGACTCCTTCAAGTATCTTGATGTTCTATGTCTCTACCTACTCTCTCACTGGTCGTTATGCTGGTCTCCGCGCTGGTCGCCTACCACTGCTGAAAGTTCTGCCTCCTGTACCTGACTCCCCAACACCCAGTCCCATTGCTTTTGCAGCAGCACAGGGGCTGAGAATTTCCTTGCTCTTTGCCTGACTCCCTGGCACTCAGGCCCATCCCTATGGCAGTGGCACAGGGGTCTCCAGTGTCCTGGTCCTTATAGCTGACTTCTGGGTACCCAGGCCTTTTTCTATGGCAGCGGCACAGGGGCTGAGAATTTCCCAGCTTCTGTAGCTGACTCCTCTGACGCCCAGGACCATCACAGGGGTTTGGAGTGTCTCGGCTCCCATACCTGACTCTCCAGTGTCCAGTCCCATCTCTATGGCGGTGGCCTCCAATGTCCCAACTCCTGTAACTGACTCTTCTGTTGCCCAGGCCTGTAGCTATGGCAGCGGCACAGGGGCCGAGAATGTCCTGGCTCTGGTACCTGACTCCTCTGGCTACTAGGACGTTCACAGGGGCTTGGAGTGTCCAGCTCCCATACCTGACTCCCAGCTCCTAGGCCTGTTGCTATGCCAGCAGCACAGGGGCCGCGTGTGTCCCAGCTCCAGTAGCTGACTCTGTTGCTGTCTGGTGTTTCAGCATCGGTCACAATCTATGGTCTTTTAATTTCATAAATGCTGGGTAACCAATGGTTTATTGTGCTGTTTCTCTATAGATCTGCCAGGATTTTCACCTGAGTACAGGAGCTAGAATCTGCTCCATCCTACTCAGTCTCCATCTTCCCAGCATGCCCCGTGTTTCTTAATTCTTAGGTTATAATCCCAGCAGTAGAGTTTCTGGGTCAAAAGGCAGTTCTATTTTTAGTTTTCTGAGGGAATTCCATGATGTCTTACACAGTGATTGCACCAGTTTGCATTTCCACCAGCAGTGTACTAGGGGTCCCTTTTCTCCACAACCTCAACAAAACTTGTTGTTGTTGTTGATTTGTTTATGATGGCAATTCTGACTAGTGTGAAGTGGTATCTCACTGAAGTTTTAATTTGCTTCTGTCTAATGGCTGTCCATCCTTTTATATGTCTCTGGGACCTCTGTATGTCATCCTTGAAGAAGTGTCTGTCCTGGTACTTTGCCCACTTTTAATTGGGCTGTTTTTCTTCCTGGGGTAAAGTCAGGTGAGTTCCTTATGTGTTTTGGAGATCAAACTCTTGTCCGAGGTATGATTGGCAAATATATATTTCCCATATAGTTAGCTGCGTTTTCATTTTGCTGATTTTTCTTTAGCCATGAAGAAGCTTTTATATAATAAAATTTCTATTTATTTATTCTTTCCTTTATGTCCCTTGTTTTAGGGGACATATCAGTGAAAATATTACTGTGTAGAATATATGATAATTTCCTCCCTGTATTCTCTTCTAGCACTTTTATGGTATTATGACTTACATTTAAATTTTTATCTATCTTGCATTAATTTTTGTATAAGGAGTAAGTTGGTGGTCAAGTGTCATTTTTTTACATGTAAGTGGCCCGATTTCACAACACTATTTGTTGAAGAGGCAATTTTTACTCCATTTTATGCTGCTGGCCCCTTTGTCAAATATTAATTGACCATAGAGACTTGGGTTTGTTTCTTGGCTCTCTGTTCTGTTCCATTGGTCTATGTGTCTGTGTTTATGCCAGTACCAGGCTGTCTTGATTACGGTTGCCTTGTATTGTAGTTTGATAACAGGTATTGTGATACATCCAACTTTGTTCATCTTTCTTAAAATTGCTGATGCTATCTGGCATCATATGGTTCCATATAGATTTTCAAAATATTAGTTTTATATCAGTGAAATATATCATTTGTAATTTTATAGGGATTGCATTGAATCTGTAAATTGCATGGGTATTATGGACATTTTGATGATGTTAATTCTTCCAATCCATAAATACAGTATGTGCTTTCATTTGTTTCTGTTTTTCCTAATTTCTTTCTTCAGTGTTGTGTAGTTTTCTGAGTACAGTTCTTTTGGCTTGTTGGATAGTTTCATTCCTAAGTATTTTGTTGTTACCATGTCAAATGGAATGTTTTTCTTGATTATTTTTCTGATTTTTCATTGTTGTACAAACCTGCCTTTGACTTTTGAGTATTGACTCTGTATCCTGCTGTTTTGCCAAATTCACTTATTAAGTCAAGTTTTTTTTGGTGGAGTCTATAAGATTTTCTAAGTATGCTATTATTTCATCTGCCAATAATGACAGTTTGGGTTCCTCCTTTTCAATTTCAATGTCTTTTATTTCTTTTTCTTGTGTGATCACTACTGTATTGAACAGAAGTGGAGAAAGAGGACATACTTGTTTTGTTCCTGATCTTAGTGAGAAAGTTTTTAGCTTTTGTCCATGAGTGAGATGTTGAATGCAGTTTCTCATATATGGCCTTTGTAACGTTGATGTATGCTCCCTCTACTCCCGCATTACTTAGTATTTTATCATAAATAATATGCTGTACCTTATCAAATGCTTTTTGTGCATCTATTCCTATGATCATGTTATTTTTATCTTTATTTTTGTTTATGTGATGCATTATGTTTATTGATTTACCAATATTGTACCATCCTCTCATCCTCGGGGTGAATGCCACTTGATCATAGTGTATAATCTTTTTTATATATTGCTGTATCCACTTTGCCAATATTTTGTTGACAATTTTAGCATCTATGGTCCTCAGCAATATTGGTCTGCAGTTCCATTTCTTTGTTGTATCTTTATCTGGTTTTAGCATTAGTAAGATACTGGATTAATAAGAAGAGTTTCAGAGTCTTCCTTCTTCTTATATTTTTTGGAATAGTCTGCGTGAAGGATAGGGGTGAGATCCTCCTGCAATGTTTTGTAACATTCCCCTGTGAAGTCATAGATCCAAGGCTTTTGTGTGCCGGTAGTTTCTTGATTGCTGCTTTGATTTTGTCTACTGCTATCAGTCTGTTCAGGGTTTCTGCTTCTTTTTCATTCACTTTTGGGAAATTACATTTTTATAGAAATTTGTCCATTTCACCTAGGTTTTCAAATTTCTTGGCATTATAGTTCTTCACAGTAGTTTGTTACAAGCTTTTGCATTTCTGTGGTATCCGTTATAATCTTCCCTCTTTTTTTTTCTAATTTTGTTTGTTTGGGTCTTTTCTCTTTTTTTCTGGATGATTATGCTTAAAGGCTCATGGATTTTCTTTAAATTTAAAAGGATCAGCTCCTGGGTTTATTGATCTCTACAATTATTCTTTTAGTCTCTGTGTTGTTTAATTCTGCTATGATCTTGTTTATTTTCTTCCTTTTACTTACTTAGGGCATTGGTTTTTTTGTTGTTGTTCATTTGTTGTCCCCCCCCCCCCAGTTCTAAATGTAGGGTTAGGTGGTTTATTTGAAATGTTTCTATCTTTTTTTAAAGTAGGTTTGTATTGCTATAACTTTCTCTTAGGACTGCCTTTGTTGTGTCCTATAAGTTTTAGACTTTCGTGACTCTAATTTTATTTGTCTCCAGAAACTTTTTGATTTCTTCCTTGATGCCATTCTTAACTTAGTCATTGTTTAATAACATGGTATTTAATCTCCATGAATTTGAGTGTTTTTGAGTTTTTACCTTGAGATTGTTTTCTAGTTTCAGGCCCTTGTGGTCTGCAAAAATGCTTATATAATATCCATTTTCTTGAATTTGTTGATACTTGTTCTGTATACTATCATGTGGTTTATTTTTGAAAATGTTCCATGTGCATTTGAAAAGAATTTGTACTTTGCTTGTTTCAGATGAAAAGTTCTGTGTGTATCTGTTAAGTCCACTTGATCTAGGGCATTGTTCAATCCTTGTTGATATTTTGTTTAGAAAATTTATCTATTTCTGACAGTGGGTTGTTAAAATTTCCTAGTATAAGTGTGTTGCTTTCTACATTTCTCTTGAAGTTCTCCAATATTTTCTTTATATGTTTGGTGCTCCTATGTTGGGCACATATATGTTTATAATGTGTATGTCTTCTTCATTTGAGTATTATGAAATGTCCTCCTGTGTCTATTTTTATGGCTTTTATTTTGAAGTCTATTTTGTCTAAGTATTGCTACCCTGGCTTCCCCCCCCATCTACTTACTTAGAATATTTTTTCCAACCCTTTACTTTCATTCTGTGTAGGTCTTTTTTTCCCCCTGAGGTTTGTCTCTTATAGACAGCATAAGTGTGGGTCTTGTTATTTTGTCCATTCAGCTTCTCTATAACTTTTGATTGTATTTTAATCCATGTACATTTAAGGTTATTATTGATAGGTACTTATTCATTGCCATTAAGTCCCTTCATACCTGTGTTTCTCTCTCACTCTTTTTCTTCCTTTTCTTAAAGCAGTCCCTTTAACATATCTTGTGGTGCTGGTTTTATGGAGGTGTATTCTTTTGGCTTTCTTTTGCCTGGGAAAATTCTTATTTTGCCATTTTAATTGAGAGCCTTGCCTGGTAGAGTAGTCTTCATTTTAGGCCTTTTCTTTTCATTACTTGAAATAATTCTTGCCATTCCCTTCTGGCTTGTAGTGCTTCCATTGACAAGTCAGCTGGTAGTCTTATCAGAGTTCCCTTGAATGCTACTTCCTTTTTTTTCCTTGCTGTACTTAAAATTCTTTCTTTGTTTTCAAATTTTGCTTTTTTTAAATTATGATGTTTCTTGAAGCAAGCCTTGTTGAGCTTCTCCTGATTGGAACCTTTTGTGCTTCCTGGATTTGTGTGGCATCTTCTCTCATCAAATTAGAGAAATTTCCCATCTTTACTTTTGCAAACAGATTTTCTATTTCTTGTTCTTCTTCTGCTGTTACCCCTATTATATGGATGTAATTTTTCATGTTATCCTGTAGTTCCCTTAATCCCTCTTTATTCTTTTTGCATATGTTTTTTTCTTTTCTTCCTCTTTCTTGAGAGTTTTTGCCTATCTTGTCCTCCACCTCATGGATTTAATCCTCTGCTTCATCTAACCTGTTTTTAATTCCTTCTACTGTGTTCTTCAATTCAGTAATTGTATTTTTCATTTCCTCTGGTTTTTGTTGATAGTTTGTATTTCCTTTTTCATGTTTATACAGTTTGCAGTAAATTCCTCTTAGTTTCCCTCTAGTTTTTGATAATGCTCACTGAGCTTCCTTATAACTGTTGTTTTGAACTCAATATCTGATATTTGACTTGCTTCTATTTAATTTAGCACTGTTTCTGAGGATTCCCCTTTTCCTTTCAATTGTTTTTTTAATTTGTCTTTCCATTTTTTTTGTGAAGCTCTTTTTGTATGCTATTGCTTCTTAAATTGATCTCTTTTGACTCCCTGAGTTTGTGGTGTGAACTTCTATGGTAGGAGATCTGTGAGATTCAGTGATGCAGTCTCCTTTATCTCTGGAACTTGATGCTCTTGGGATGCCCTTTATGCCACTTATGTTGGCTCCCTGGATGTAATTGGGTTTTGATTGTTGTTGGATCATTTTTGGTGGGTCCTTCCTTCCAGCTGGTTGACTGAGGGGTCACTCCATCCACCACATTTTGTGTGCCACTGTGCAGGTTCTGCCAGAACAAAACTACAAAGCCTAGAGAACAAACCCACCTCTACAAAAATACCCTCTATGCAATCCCACTATTAATAGCAAATGAACAATTATTAATAAGGGTGTAAAAAGATTAAGACTATTATAAGAAAGGAGAGAAATGAACTATAATATAAAATCTAGTGACTTAATATGCACAAAATTGCTGGAAAATAAATGAATGTTAAAAAGTTATGCTGGAAGAAAGTTATCGCTAGTCATGTAGTCCACAGTGGAATTTGTCTAGGTAGCCTCTAATATTTACCATTGCTTTTTCTTTATGCATTCACCTCTGGTGATGTCATATATTGGCCCTGTCTGACCTTAGGCAGCCTGCTCCAAGATTGGCAGGGATCTACTGTTTGAGGCAGTGTTCTCAAGCTGTTACTCTAGTCAATTTTCACTCAGCAGTGAGGCTTAAGCCCCATAAGATGGGGCAGAATCCCGCCTGGAGTTCTGATTATTGTTTTCCATCAGACTGCTGCTGCTCAGAAGGGAGTGGTCTACCTGAGCAGGATGGCTGCTGCTATGGGGGTTGGCTCAGCACATGGATCATGGCTGCTGCTCTCTCAGTTCTCTCCCCAAGGCTCCAGTCCCAGTCTCTTCTCAAGTATCTTTAGTCCGCTCTGCCCCCCATACCTTGGATCTACTGTATGTGGCTAACTCCTTTAGCAGTTAATCTAATTACTCTTCACTGGGCAGTCTAGCTTAAGCTCCACAGAGCCGGGCATTGTCTCTCCTGGGGGTGGGACTGTTTTTTTTTTTTTCCCCTCAGGTTGACACAGCTCAGAGGGGAATGATCTGTTTGAGCAGGATAGCTGTTGTCCTGTGGGGAATTATTCAGCACCAGGATCCCAGAATCTGTTCTCTCCTCTCTTTTCCCAAAGCTTCTGTGACCAGTCTCTTTTCAGGTGTCTCCAGCTCACTCTGTCCCCACCTTTGCCAGAGCCCCAGATAAGTGAGGCAAATGAAAATTTGTACATTGGCCCTTAAAATGGCAGTTTTTATCTCTAGAAATATGTCTCTGATAGACAGCAATCCTACCACTTTTCACCACTAGTTGTTATCCGTGTACTTGTTGGGCTCTGGTGCTTTAGGCTGGGGATCCCAGGTTAGGGTTTAGACCCTTTTCTTCTCAGGTGGATCTAAATCAGCCACTTAATTATTCCTCTAGCACTGATGCCCATGGACCCTCAGCCAAACCCCTTGAGTCTCTAACACACTCCTTACCAGTCAGGTTGTGCTGAAGCTGATTCTTGTATCTCTCCAAGGTGATAAGTCTTCTTTCCCACTATCATTAATTATTTGTTTTGGCTCATTTTTCCATAATTTAGTTGTAATTCTTGATTTGTCCTGGAGGAGGTTAGTGTGGCTTTCATTCACTCCTCCATCATATTGCCTCTTTATTTTTTCCTAATGTATACTTTTTTAAAGATTTTATTTATTTATCTTTAGAGGGGAAGGAGAGAGGGAGAGAAACATCAATGTACAGTTGCCTCTAGTGCATCCCCTGCTGGGAACTAACCTGCAGGGAACTGGCCTGCAACCCAGGCATGGGCCTTGACTGGGAATCGAACTGGGATCCTCTGGTTCGCAGACCTGCACTCAATCCACTGAGCTACACAAAGCCAGGGTATTTTTCCTAATGAATACTTTTGATGGCCATGATGGCACACCAATATTCAAAGCCCAGAGTGAAAAATGCATTTCAACTTCTCTTAAAATCTTAAAAACACACAGTCAGTGTGTCTGGTATTAAATTCTATATATCTATCTTTTTTCAGCATGGAGACACACTTTCTAAAGTGAAGGTAATTATTATTATTAAGTTTTATTAAAAAATCAGTATGAACCAGTGTATACTTAATAACAAAGATATCATGAATGTCAGAGTTAACACATTTTGTAGACTGGTAACAACCACTTAAGTGTATATTTGTCTCAAGTTGAAGTCAGTTTTGGAAATTTTATATTATCTGCTCTACCTTAAAGTATTGAAAAGTATTTCTGTAATAGCTAGGCTGAAAATAATGACTTTTTACAACTTTGCATAATTTTTGGTTCAATTTCAAAGCTGATAATACTTAAGTCTTGCCATATGAGGTATTTCCAGAAGTATTCAACCATGTAGCACAAAAAATAAAAGTACTTATTGAAAAAGATACAAGAAAAATTGTACATAGGACAAGTTACGTTAATTCCCTTCAAAGTAGGCACTTTGGGACTTCACACAATTCTCCCAGTCACCATTAGCCACCCCATTATATTTTCCTGAATCTCATCAATGGTCTTAAATCTCTTTCCTTTCAAAGGTGATTTGATTTTAGTTTTGGGAAAAGCCAGAAGTTGCAAGGTGCCAAATCTGGGCTGCAGGGGAGTTGAATCACCTGGGTGATTTGCTGTTTTACAGAAAAACTCTGCACAAGACATGATGCATGAGCAGGTGCATTGTCATGATGAAACTGCCAATCACCAGTTGCCCATGGCTATGGCCATCTGAAATTTCCAAATGGTTTCTGTGGAGTATGTTCAAGCTTAATGGAAATTTGATGCACATTTGTTGCTCTACTTGCCCAGTCATTTTGAATGTAATGGCTACACAATACACTTACTCAATGACATCTACCACTTCCACTAAATAATACAGTGAAGTCATCATTGTTTACACAGGTGCATTCCAGTCCACTCTCCTTAGCTGCCAGGTTACATTGATGTCATGCAAACCATTTTTTGTTATATTAATGATGGTTAGACTCTTTCTGCATACACCTCATATTTGCAGTGGACTGAATTAAGCAAGGAGATCATTTTAACCACATACATTTTGTGTTACCTTCAAAGTCAAATAAAGCATTCCTATGAATTTCTGTTTTCAAGTTTGGAAAGTATATGTGTTTTAGACACATTACTGCTTATATCCAAAATGCATTTCTCACATTTCTTTTGGTTCTAAAATTGCATGGATATAAAATATGCAATTTTTATTTTGATATAGATTTATTCACAAACTAAACAAAATACTTTAATAATTTCTGGATTATGATGACCCTGACTCAAGTCCAGTGATAGCTTGAAAGAGGTTGTTTGTGTATTTTTATACTATATATTTAAATTAAATATAGGAAGATGTAGTTTCTACTAATGAGTTTTCTTGGAACATTTTAATATGATGTATCTGAGGAGATTTCCTCACTCAGTGTGACAACTCCTAGGAGGTGCTTGTGCACTGATTAATTCATAACTGGCACTGATGGTTGCATATTTTTCCAGTCCTAGTTATATCATAGTAGGCAGCTAGTCCTCTGTAGGAAGCATTGCATATTGTGCTCTTATTAAACATCTAATTACAGCATTCCATACCAGCCCAAATCTTTCCATAAATTCTTGTAATTGTGATGTCCATTTTAGAAGTTAGAAGTTGATATTAATTAAAATGACATTGATACATATAATTGTGATAGAACAATGACTTCTGACTCAATGGAACATTGTTCTGAAATTCTAAGAAAAGCATATATGTAAAATATGAAGATGTTAACATTAATTTTGTGTTATAAATAATAATTAAGCAGCTACTATGGGGATACAAGTGGAAAAATTTAAAAAAATATGAAAGTATAGATGTCATAGTTTTGGGTACAGTAACCAAATGAAAAAGTTATATATTTTGGAGTAGAGCATTTCACCACTTCTCTGCTTCTGTGCCTCATGGGAAGTAGTCATCCAAGCTATATTATTCAGTGTGAGAATTAATTTAATTGAGTATAAAATGCTTAGAACATTGCCTAACACATAGTAAGTTCTCCTTTTTTTCCAACCTTCACTTGAGGATATGTTTTTATTGATTTTAGAGAGAAAGGAAGGGAGAGAGTGATAGAAACAATGATGCGAAAAAGGAACTGATCAGTTGCCTCCTGTACGCTCCTTGACTGGGGATCAAACCTGCAACCTAGGTATGTGTCCTGACCTTTTGATTTATGGGACAGTGCTCCAAACAACTGAACAACCTGGCCAGGGTGATAAATTATTATGTAAGTTTTTATGCAGAGTTTTTTCCCCTTCAGTCTACCCAATCTAACTCTTACCTAAATAAGACATACTACTGTCCACTATTCTGCATTAGTCCAAACTACTTGCCACTGCTGCTTTTTTCATGTCCTTTGACATTGTTTTTTTTTTTATGATTTTCTGTTTTGGAGGAGTTTCCTCCTTTAAATTAGATAGACAAAATGGATTAGAGTTTCATCAAACACAAATTGAGATGGGTAATAACATTTTTTATAGACATATAAAACTGACCCAGTGTAAACACAGCGTGTAACTCAAACTATTCTATTTCAAGTATTCCCTTTATAATTTCTCTGTTACATAAAGCGACAGTGTTTAATGCTTTATATATGATAAATGTTCAAGTATCTTCTGAATCTCATCATTGTTTCTGGGGATATTCAAGTTCTACCTTCATAAATTAGGAATTGTTCTATTAACCTGAATCAATCATTTAATTTATTCAACTAAGTCAGTTTATTATTATTATTATTATTATTATTATTATTATTATTATTAATCTGCTCCTTTGATGTAGATAGTAGGTACAGGAAACAGCTGAATATTTGCCTGGAGGCTGATGCTTCATTATGGTCCTTTCCTTTAATTCAGGAGTCCCCAAATGGCCAGTATATTAACAAAAAGAGAAGTATGCCTATTAATCATGTTTTTTAAAAAATACAAATGGAAATGAAGCTCAAACAGTTTATAGGGTTATCACAAATTTGAAAACTAGTTAATAATAATATGTAGAACATATGGCTTGTGATTCATAGATATTTTTGGTTTAATTCTGTATTTTATCTTAAAGTACAAGAAACAAAGACAAAATAAAAAGACAAAACTATAAAAGTGAAAACATATTGTGAATGTCAAACATTATTTTTTGCACCAAGTATACAGTCATCTAGAATTTTAAACTCTTTTACAACCTTTTAACTTGACATAAGTAAATTGTTTCAAATCTCCTTTTAAAAATTTAAACATACTGTGCTGATTTATGTAATCTAATCAGTATAACAAAAAATATTTCTTCCCAGATAAAGACTTCCAAGTTTTAATAATACAGAGCCTTTAACTTACAAACTTATCCAGTTTATAAAGCAAAATTACCAACATTTTAAAATGCTTTGGATGTGTGCCATTTAACCATTTTTTAAGTCTTCCCATTTTAGACCAAATTATAGAGAAACGTGATCATTTCATAAAGTTGTTCTGAAGTCAGTTAAAATAAGGTAAAGAATTAAGTGGTTTCATGTATTGCTAGGATCAAAATTTCATTGAGGTTGAATCAGCAGAATGATGCTTTTATTGATTAAAGAAGTACATTGTATTGAGAATAAATAGCATAATTTACATTATGGTCCCTCAATGTGATTGATTCATTGTGATATATTACCATTGGTAGTTATATTGGTTAGGAGACAGATTTGATGAAATCCACTACAGTCATCCCTCATATATCATGTTTCACTTATTGCGGTTTCACTTATCTTGTTTTTTTTTTTAATCTAATTCTGCATTGTGGAGTTTTTGCTATATAGTAGGGTTTTGCAGTACAGTATATAGGTATTTATATAATATTTATGAGTTTAATTTTTTGCCTAAAAGTTTAAAACAATATAAAATGTTAATTCAAACATATTAAAATAATATTAAATCAACAAACAACAAATGTTGGAGAGGTTGTGGGGAAAAGGGGTCCTTAGTTCACTGTTGGTGGGATTGCAGACTGGTACAGCCATTATGGAAAACAGTATGGAATTTTCTCAGAAAAATAAAAATCAATCTGCCTTTTGACCCAGCAATTTCACTGCTAGGATTATATCCTAAGAATCCTAAAATATCAATATGAAAAACCTATGCACCACAATGTTCATAGCAGCACAATTTACAATAGCCAAGAGTTGGAAGCAACCTAGGTGCCCATCAGTGAATGAATTGATCCAAAAAATGTGGTACATATACACAATGGAATTCTATGCTGCAGAGAGAAAGAAGGAGCTCCTATCCTTTGCAACAACATGGATGGAACTGGAAAGCATTATGCTGAGTGAAATAGGCCCAGGTGTTGAAAGACAAATACCATATGATCTCACCTTTAACAGGAAGCTAAATAACAAAACGAACAAGCAAGCAAAATAAAAACAAAGACACTAAAATAGAGAACAAGGGAACAGCAACCAGAGGGGAGAGAGGAAGGAATTTAAGGGGGAAAAATGGGAGGGATTGAGAGGAACAAGTATAAAGGACACAGGGACAATAACTAAGGGGGGTGGAAATGGGAGGGAGGTGGGGAGCACAGGGTGGTTTAGGCTGGGATGGGAGAAATAGACAGAAAACTGCACTTGAAAAATAACTAAATAATTTTTTAAAAAAGAGTATTAAATAAAAATAAAACACAGTATGTATTTCATCAGCAGATGAATACCATGCTGTACACCATGGAAATGCAGTACACCACTACCACTTGTGCAACTTTGCCAACATGAGATTGCATACAATCTGTTGTGTACAACACACTATTGGCTGATGGAATAGAAGGTGACAAACCATAGCACTGTGTTCTGTATCCTGGACACTGATTGGCTCAGTGACTGTAGCATTAGTCTATTTGCTCTCCCTCACTGTGCCCATATGTTCGGCATCTCTCCTTGGCCTTGTCACATTGATGCCTGATCACTGCACATAGTGTTGCTCTGCAGTGTTGTGTTTTTATGAAATTTTTGTAAAAGTTTGAATTTATTTCAAGCTGTACAATGACACCCAAATGTTCTGCACCTTCTATGGCTTCTGGCAGTGAGAAGAATGTGCTTACCATCAAAGAAAGCACCAGAAGAATATACTTACCATCAAAGAAAAGATGGAATTTCTCAACATGTTTAAGGAAGGCAAAAGCTACGTGGCTGTAGGCTGCCATTACAGGATCAATGAATCAACTGTTCGCTATATAAAGTAAGAGGAGAAGAATATTAGGTCTATGGCAACAATGACATTTAACAAGACTGCAAAGAGGGTGGTCACTTCCCACAATAAGGCCATTGTGAAGATAGAGTCTGCATTGGCCTTGTGGATAAATGACTGCAGGAAGAAGAATATCTCACTGGTTACCAACACAATCTAGATGAAGGCCAAGAAAATTTATGATAGTTTTTCAGAAAGCATGGACGTTCATGAGGGTGATGAGGATGAAGATGAGGATGATAACACAGAAGCAGGACTGTTGAATAATTCTCCCACCAGACCAAACCCATTAATTGCCAGCAAGGACTGGTTTGATAAATTTCAGAGATGCTATGAACTCAAGAGCATTTCTTTGCATGGAGAAGCTGCCTCTGGGGATAAAAGGCAGTGTCAGCAACTCCCCATAAAAATGCTCATCATTTGGAGGAAGAGATCAGTTACACCTATGCCTTTAGTGGGAATACAAGTTAGCCCAGGGTGAAGATACTGCAGCACCTGATGAAGCTCCTGGTGAAGTGGTGCCTTCAGAAGAGCTGTGATGCTCTTCTTGGCTGTGCAGTACATTCATCTCATCATCAGCACCTTCCTCACCATCAGTACTGCACAGCTACATAATTCCTGATCTTCATCATTCAAGTTGTAGTATACTTCACTGGTGAGTACCCACATAGAACTTTATATGTTGTTAAAATTATGTAGGTTTAAGAGTGTATAAAGTGTTTAAGAACGTATGAAATGTTTATAAGAGTATGGGAAAAGTTAATAAGAGTGTGGGAAAGGTTTATAGCAGTGTGAGAAGGGTCTATAAAGCCTTAAAATGTATATAAATAATAAAATAAATATAACGCCATTACTTCACGGATTTTCACCTATTGAGGGGGTAACTCCTGCAATAGGTGAAGGATCACTGCATATCTTACAAAAGGTAAAATCAAATTTGTTTCTGTTTGTGTTCTATCTATACCATTAACTAGTAATAACTTGCTCAACACTATCTTGCTCTTTATCCTGAGAAGTGGACTAATACTATGACTAAGCATAAATAAAACAAGTAGAATTGTAAAACGTTTAACTTACCAGGTAAATTTGAATAAAATTTTAATGTAAAAATTTCTTCTTTACTTCTCAAATGATTTAAGGTGGTAGAATATATATTATCTCTGAATTTTATCCCTAACAGTCATATTGCCTTTATAAGACCTCAAGGTATGATCCTTTTGATAATTTTTACCTATGTTCGTGTATGAGTAGCCCACACCACCTCAAGATAAAAACATAACAAGATTTTTTTAGTGGGGTGTAGGGAACCGGTTTGTTTTGGTCTGGCAAATGTGACTCAGCTCTGTATGGAAAACCTACAGAAGTGAAGTGGTGGGCAGGAGCCAGACTGTCAAACCAAGTTTTCCTGTGGCATCAGGCCTAGAAAGTGCATACGGATTGTTATGGCTTGCTCTAGCTAAAACTCTATCACCATGATCTAAAACAACAAATGTGTATTGTCTATCTCCAAAGCCTGCATGAGTTCTCCCAAGGATAGAGCTAATCAGCTTATCTTCATTCCCCTCTGCATGTTATTTTTGTTTTCTTGATTGTACCTAAAATGTAGACAATAATATTCTATGTAATATATAATAAATCTTTCTCTGATGTAAGACCCCAAGAAAACAATAAAAGTCTGTTTAGGCAAGGGTCAAGGCTCTCCCCTCTTGAGGGAGTTGCCGAGGCACCCATAGGCATTCTCCCCTTGAGAGAGTAGTTGTGCCCTTCCCTTTTTCTCCACAGGATTGTTGTCACCTGTGCATTCATTCTTGATGTCAGCCACAACAGATGGACTCTGATGGACAGGGTCTGCCACAGTGTGGGTGGATAGAAGGAATGAATGAGATTCTAATAAATCACCAAAGCATGCACTTTAAAAAAGCTGCATGAAGCTATATAAAAAACATCCCTAAAGCTAGAGGAAAAATAAAATCTAAATAGTCTTTAATATTTTATAAAGATATATTGAATATGAATTTTTCCAAAAATAAATTGAATGTATTAGTTAAATATGATATATAATCAATTAACTTCACCTGCTTTTTAAAGACTTTTGTAAGGTTTATTTTGTTTGTTTGTTTGTTTGTTTGTGTTTACTTTTTTAGTTTGGCCTTAGGTAACCATACAAAATCCCTTGGATTCATTATGATACACAAAATTACATTAAAGATTCTAAGTCTCTCATGAGCTTGGGAAAGAACACAGAAGTAACTAATCATTTAGCCAATGAACTTGAAGGATGTTCAGATTGGGATTTAAATAAATGAGAATTCATTCCTCTGTTAACTGGAGGGCATGAACACAGTAGTATTGGGTATCAAATATGAATGGACAGCCATCACTAGCCATCAGAAAGATGTAAATTAAAACCACAATGAGATACCACTTCACACCAGTCAGAATGGCCATTGTAAACAAATCAATAAACAAATGTTGGCAAGGATGTGGAGAAAAGGGAACCATAGTTCACTGTTAATGAGATTGCAGACTGGTGCAGCCATTGTAGAAAATAGTTTGGAATTTCCACAAAAACACTACAAAATTGAACTGCCTTTTGACCTGGAGATTCCATTACTGGGATTATGCATTCAGAATCCTGAAACACCAATTCAAAAGAATCTATGCACCCCAATGTGCATAGCAGTACAATTTACATAAGCCAAGTGGTGGAAACAGCCTAAGTGCTCATCAGTAAATGAGTGGACCAGAAAACTATGGTACATTTATACAATGGCATACTATGTTGCAGAAAGAAAGAAGTAGCCCCCATCCTTTGTGACAGCATGAATGGAACTGGAGAGCATTATGCTAAGTGAAATAAGTCAGTTGGTGAAAGACAAATACCATATGATCTCACCTTTAAGTGGAACCTAATCAACAAAACAAACAAGCAAGCAAAATATAACCAGAGACAGTGAAATTAAAAGCAAACATACAATAGCCAGAGGGGAGGTGTCAGGGGATAATGGGGGGAAAGAGGGAAGTGTTTTCAGGAACAACTATAAAGGATACATGGACAAAACCAAGGGGGGATGAGATCAGGAGCAGGAGGTAGGGATGGCTGGGATGTGGGGGGACAGATGGGAGGAAATGGAGACAATGGACTTGAACAGCAATAAAAAATAGTTTAAAAAAGAACCCATGGACAAAGCCAAAGAGGTGTAGGATTGAGGGTAGGAGGTGGGGGTGGGCTGGGTGGGGGAAAATGGTAGTGGGAAAATAGAGAAAATAGTGTTTGAACAACAATAAAAATGATTTAAAAATATAGGTATCATTGTATATAAAACAATGATGCCTTAGTCCCCTTCAGAGTAGGCACCCTGGGAGCTCACACAACTCTCCCAGTCATCATCAACTGCTCCATCATATTTTCCAGGATCTCTTCAACAGTCTGAAATTTCTTCCTTTTCATAGGTCATTCTAGTCTTGGGGAAAGCCAGAAGTTGCAGAATACCAAGTCTAGGCTGTATGGGGATTGAGTCACTTGGATGATTTGATGTTTCACCAAAAACTGCAGAAGATGTGATGCATGAGGGGGCACACTGTTATGATGAAACTTCCAGTCACAAGTTGCCCACAGCTGTGGCCCTTTTCATCATATTGCATCTCTCAACTGATAAAAAACATTGAGGTGTATGCCTTATTAATTTTTTTGGCCTGGAGGTACATATTCATGATAGACGTCACCTTTTCAATCAGAAAACATGGTTAACATGGCCTTGATCTTGCTGCAACTTTGCTACACTTCTTGGGCATGACTGGGTCTTTGTTTCTGGATCCTAGCCATAGACCCATGATTCATATTCTGGTTATGATCTTCTTGAGGAAATCTGGTTCATTGGTAGCAGTTTGAATCAAGTCAGTAGAAATCACAGCACAATATTCCTTCTGCTCTAGTAGCAGAATCCACAGAATGAATTTTACCATGGCATGTTTCATCCCAAGATCTCAAGTCAAAATCTCACACACAATAGTTTTTGGAATCCTCAGGTCAACTTCTAGTTCTTGCACTGACAGTTGCCAATCTTTGTTGTTTGCAGCCCATATACATTGAACATTTTCAAGTGTTCTACTTATTGCAGGCCTTACAGAATGTGGATTACTTTCAACAGATTCTAGACCATATTTGAAGCATTTGTACCACACTTTTATTTGAACTGCACTCATTGCATTGTCCCTAAAAGCCTTCTGAATCAT
Source organism: Artibeus jamaicensis (assembly GCF_021234435.1). Classification (NCBI taxonomy): domain Eukaryota; kingdom Metazoa; phylum Chordata; class Mammalia; order Chiroptera; family Phyllostomidae; genus Artibeus; species Artibeus jamaicensis. The sequence continues at coordinate 3,485,429 of NW_026521717.1, forward strand.
CTAAATAGTTTTCACAGAAGAATGTTCGTGCTAAATACAAAAATGAAGCAGATTTGTTGCTCTACTTACTCAGTCATTTTAAATTCGAAAGACATAGTACACATGTTCACTCAGTGGCATCTACCACTCGCACTGACTAGTACAGTGAAGTCATCATTGTTCACACTTGCACATTCCCAGTCTACTCTCCTTGGCTGCCAGGTTATATCAATGTTTTGCAAACCATTCTTGTTATATTAACAATGGCTCGACATTTTCCAGAAAGACCCTATATCTATCTATCATCTATCTGTCTTTCTATCTATCTACACAAGCTCTTCATCAAGAACAGAATAAAAAGAAGTCTTAGCACATCAGTAACTCAAAGTGTACAACTCCTTTGTGACTATAAATTCCTTCATTTTACTCTACAATGGCAAATGATAAACACAAGGTAAACAATTTTTTCTACTTTAGAAGCCTTCAAAGGTCAGTGCAGTGACAGCAACAAAGCATTATGTACATAAGTTGACCAATACTAATGGTAGATCATTAGATCATATGCTTTTTTATTTATAAATGCCAGCATCTTGAATATTAAAATGAAATTTGTAAAAATTAGGATAAGATACCCTTTGAATAATTTGTCTTATAATTTTCTTATAATACAAGAAAATCAATATTTGGAAATCATTCTTGTTAAAAAGATGGGTAAGCAAAATAAAAAATGAAATTAAAATGACCACTTTATATTTAAAAAATGTTCTTTGTGTATCCTGAAGAATTTGAAAATGTTATGTCCTTTTTAACTGGGATTATATGCTTGATACTTGATTAGCCAGCTTCTGACAACTGTCAGTCAAACTCACTACTGACCTGGGGAAAGCTATGATTATTTAACATTGATATATAGTGAAGCCTTCTTATATTTAATAATATTTCATATAATTCAATTAAAGATTATTCCAACTGCAACAACAATTCTTATGTAGAATGTGCAATTTTCTATATATATATATTGAAGTTAACTATTTAAACTTGAACATATAAATGTTCACAAATGTGGGTTTTCCTTTTCTTACAAAAATGTTTTTACAAATTTTTTGTAAAAATGAAGAATTGGCAGGTTTTAAACACTGCTCTATGATATACAGAAGCTGTTTTCTCCATCATGACCTATTAGTGAAGTTTGTCATGACATTGAAGGACAACCTTTTTTAGGAGTTCAAGTTTAATAGATTCTCTGCTTCAAAAATATATAAAACAGAGTCTATAAACATATACTGTAGGCTTATTTCAGCTTCAGTTACGCTGACACAATCAAACTCATTCAGTTTAGAATTTGCAGACATGATTTCAGTATCAAATCTTTGTTACCATCCAGAATGATATGAGAAACTAGCTAAAACTAACATTTGATTCTTATTGGGAGAGCATTATCTAATATAGAGTAAGATCCTCATACTTCTGTAATGATGCTTTAAGTGCCACTCTTTGGCATTTATGATGCCATTATGGATGAGAAAAATTAAAAGATTTTTCAATATTTTAATAGATACATTGAAAAATAGATACATTGAAAGAGAGAGATTAAATTGGTATATTTTAAAAAGGAATATTTATTTCTTCTTTTAAATTTAATCTTTACTTTTTAAAATTTTTATTTAGTTATTTTTCAAGTACATTTTTTGTCTATTTCTCCCATCCCAGTCCCCCCCCCGCCCTGTCTCCCCCCTTTCTCCCATTCCATTCCCCCAGTCCTCATCCTTGTGTCTTTCATACATGTTCCTCAAAATCCCTCCCCATTTTTCCCCTTAAATTTCCTTCTCTCTCCCCTCTGGTTGCTGCCCCCTTGTTCTCTATTTCAGTGTCTTTGTTTTTGTTCTGTTTGCTTGTTTGTTTTATTGTTTAGCTTCCTGTCAAAGGTGAGATCATATGGTATTTGTCCTTCAATGCCTGGCCTATTTCACTCAGCATAATGCTTTCAGGTTCCATCCATGTTGTTGCAAAGGGTAGTAGCTCCTTCTTCCTCTTTGCTGAATAGAATTCCATTGTGTATATGTACCACAATTTTTTGATCCATTCGTTTACTGATGGACACCTAGGTTGCTTCCAACTCTTGGCTATTGTAAATTGTGCTGCTATGAACATTTTGGTGCATACGTTCTTTGAAATTGATGTTTTAGGATTCTTGGGGTATAATCCTAGCAGTGGAATTGCTGGGTCAAAAGGCAGGTCGATTTTTATTTTTCTGAGAAAATTCCATACTGTTTTCCATAATGGTTGTACCAGTCTGCAATCCCACCATGAGTGAACTAAGGTCCCCTTTTCCCCACAACCACTCCAACATTTGTTGTTTGTTGCTTTCTTTATTATAGCCATCCTAACTAGTGTAAAGTGGTATCTCATTGTGGTTTTAATTTGCATCTCTCTAATAGCTAATGATATTGAGCATCTCTTCATGTGTCTGGATCTTCTGTATGTCCTCTTTGGAGAAGTGCCTGTTCAAGTCCTTTTCCCATTTTTTAATTGGGTTAAATGTCTTCCTAGAGTGGAGTCATGTAAGTTCTTTGTATATTTTGGAGATTAAACCTTTGTCTGAGGTATCATTGGCAAACATGTTTCCAATACAGTTGGTTGTCTTTTTAATTTAATACTGTTTTCTTTAGCCCTGCAGAAGCTTTTTATTTTGATGAGATCCCATTTGTTTATGCTTTTCTTTATATTCCTTGCTCTAGGGGACATATCGGTAAGAATGTTGCTGCTTGGAATATCTGAGATTTTCTTGCCAATGATCTCCTCTAGGACTTTAATGGTGTCACGGTTTATATTTAAGTCTTTTATCCACCTTGAATTTATTTTTGTGTATGGTGTAAGTTGGTGCTCAAGTTTCATTTTTTTGCACATAGCTGTCAAGTTCTCCCAACACCATTTGCTGAAGAGGCTATCTTTACCCCATTTTATGTTACTGCCCCCTTTGTCCAATATTAATTGACTGTAAGGAGTGGGGTTGATTTCTGGGCTCCCTGTTCTGTTCCATTGGTCTATGTGCCTGTTTTTATGCCAGTAACAGGCTGTTTTGATTACAGTGGCTTTGTCATACAGTTTGATATCAGGTATTGTGATCCCTCCTACTTTGTTCTTCTTTCTCAAAAGAGCAGCTGCTATTCGGGCTCGTTTATAATTCCATATAAATTTTTGAAGTGTTTGTTCTATGTCTGTGAAATATGCCATTGGTACTTTAATAGGTATTGCATTGAATCTGTATATTGCTTTGGGTAGTATGGACATTTTGATGATGTTAATTCTTCCAATCCATGAACAAGGTATATGTTTCCATTTGTTTGTGTCTTCCTTGATTTCTTTCTTCAGGGCTGTGTAGTTTTCTGCATACAGCTCTTTTACCTCCTTGGTTAGGTTTATTCCCAGATATTTTATTTTTCTTTCTGCTATATTGAATGGGATTTTTTCCTTGATTTTTGCTTCTGCTGATTCATTGTTAGTATACAAAAATGCCTTTGATTTCTGGATATTGACTTTGTATCCTGCTGTTTTGCCAAATTCATTAATTAGTTTGAGCAGTTTTTTGGCAGCGTCTATAGGATTTTCCATGTATACTATCATGTCATCTGCAAAAAGCGACAGTTTTGTTTCCTCCTATCCTATTTGGATGCCTTTTATTTTCTTTTCCTGCCTGATCGCTGTGGCCAAAACTTCCAATACTATATTGAATAGAAGTGGTGAAAGTGGACATCCTTGTCTTGTTCCTGATCTTAGTGGAAAAGCTTTTAGTTTTTTCCCATTGAGTATGATATTGGCTGTAGGTCTCTCATATATGGCCTTTATTATATTGAGGAATGCTCCCTCCATTCCCACTTTGCTGAGTGTTTTTATCATAAATGGGTGCTGTACCTTATCAAAAGCTTTTTCTGCATCTATTGATATGATCATGTGATTTTTGTCTTTGCTTTTGTTTATTACATTTACTGATTTGTGAATGTTGAACCATCCCTGCATCCCTGGGATGAATCCCACTTGGTCATGGTGAATGATATTTTGGATATATTGTTGGATGTGATCTGCCAATATTTTGTTGAGGATTTTAGCGTCTGTGTTCATCAGTGATATTGGCCTGAAGTTTTCTTTTTTTGTTGTATCTCTATCTGGTTTTGGAATTAGGATGATGCTGGCTTCATAAAAGGAGTTTGGGAGTTTTCCATCCTTTTGGATTTTTTGGAATAGTCTGTGAAGAATGGGGGTTAGCTCTTCCTTAAATGCTTTGTAGAATTCTCCTGTGAACCCATCTGGTCCAGGGCTTTTGTGTGATGGGAATTTTTTGATTACTGCTTCAATTTCTTTTGCTGTTATTGGTCTATTCAGGTGTTCTACTTCTTTTTCATTGAGTTTTGGGAGATTATATTTGTCTAGAAATGTGTCCATTTCCCCTAGGTTCTCAAATTTCTTGGCATACAGTTCTTCATAGTAATTTCCTACAATCCTTTCTATTTCTGTGTTATCAGTTTTAATTTCTCCTCTTTCATTTCTGATTGTATTTTTTTGTGTCCACTCTCTTCTTTTCTTGATGAGCCTGCTTAAAGGCTTTTCTATTTTGTTTATCTTTTCGAAGAACCAACTCCTGGATTCATTGATCCTTAGAATTGTGCTTTCAATCTCTATGTCATTTAGTTCTGCTCTGATCTTAGTTATTTCCTTCCTTCTACTTGCTTTGGGCTGTTTTTGTTGTTGTTCCTCGAGTTCTTGCAGGAGTAGAGTAAGGTTGTTTGTTTAAAATGTTTCTATCTTCTTTAGGTAGGCCTGTATTGCTATAGCCTTCCCTCTCAGGACTGCATTCACTGTGTCCCATAAGTTTTGGGTTGTTGTGAGATCATTTTCATTTGTTTCCAGAAACGTTTTGATTTCTTCCCTGATTTCATTCTTGACCCACTCATTGTTTAATAGCATATCATTCAGTCTCCATGATTTTGGGTATTTTTGGTTTTTTCCTTTGGGATTGGTTTCCAGTTTCAGTCCCTTATGGTCAGAGAAGATGCTTGGTATGATTTCAATATTCTTGAATTTGTTGAGGCTTATTTTGTGTCCTATCATGTGGTCTATCTTTGAGAATGTTCCATGTGCATTTGAAAAGAATGTGTATTTAGCTTCTTTGGGGTGAAGAGCTCTGTATACATCAGTTAGGTCATTTCATCAAGGGTGATGTTTAATGCCACAATGTCTTTGTTGATATTTTGTTTGGAAGATCTGTCCATTTTTGATAGTGGGGTGTTAAAATCTCCCACTATAATTGTGTTGCTGTCTATATCTTTCTTGAATTCCTCTAAGATTTTCTTTATATATTTTGGTGCTCCTATGTTGGGTGCATATATATTTATGATGTTAATGTCTTCTTGGTGGATTCTTCCCTTGAGTATTATGAAGTGACCTTCTGGGTCACTCTTTATGGCTCTTTTTTTGAAGTCTATTTTGTCTGATATGAGAATTGCTACCCCAGCTTTCTTTTCTTGTCCATTTGCTTGGATAATTTGTTTCCAACCTTTCACTTTTAGTCTGTGATGGTCATTTGTCCTGAGGTGGGTCTCTTGTAGGCAGCATATATGTGGGCCATACTTTCTTATCCCTTGAGCTATTCTGTGTCTTTTGATTGGAGAATTTAATCCATTTACGATAGGTACTTATTCATTGCCATTTTTGTACCTGTGTTCTTCTCTGTCTGTCTCTTTTCCTTCCTTTCCTTAAAGCAGACCTTTTAGTATTTTTTGTAGAGCTGGCTTGGTGGCAGCAAATTCTTTTAGACTTCTTTTGTCTTGGAAGCTCTTTATTTGGCCTTCTATCTTGATTGAGAGCCTTGCTGGGTAAAGTAGCCTTGGTTGTAGGCCTCTGTTTCTCATTACTTGGAATATTTCTTGCCATTCTCTTCTTGCTTGGAATGTTTCCATTGAGAAGTCAGTGGCTAACCTTATTGGGACACCCTTGTATGTTATTTCTTTTTCCTCCCTTGCTGCCTTTAAGATTCTTTCTTTGTCTCTGGAATTTTGCCATTTTAATGATGATGTCTCTTGAAGTGGGCCTCCTTGGGTTCCTCTTGAATGGGACTCTCTGTGATTCCTGGATTTGTGTGCCTTTTTCTTTTATCAAATTAGAGAAATTTTCTCTCATTACTTTTTCAAATATGTTTTCTACCTCTTGTTCTTCTTCTTCTCCTTCTGGTATTCCTATTATTCGGATATTATTACGTTTCATATTGTCTTGCATTTCTCTTAATTCCTCTTCATTCTTTCTGAGCCTCTTTTCCCTTTCCTGTTCTTTCTGTGAGATGCTTTCTACTTTGTCCTCCAATTCACTAACCCTATCTTCTGTTTCATCTACCCTATTTTTAATGCTTTCTACTGTTTTTTTTAATTCAGAAATTGTATTCTTCATTTCCTCTTGGCCCTTGCTAATAATTTCCATTTCCTTTTTCATGTTGATATAGTTTGATGTGAGATCATTGTAGTTCCCCTGTAGTTTCTGGTAGCTGATTGTGAGCTCTTTGAACTTCCTGATAACCAGTGCTTTGAATTCAGATTCTGATAGTTGACTTGCCTCTATTTCATCTAACACTCTTTCTGAGGATTCCTCCTTTCCTTTCATTTGGGGATTGTTACTTTTCTTCCCATTGTTTGTGAGACTCTTCCTGTTAGCCTCAGCTTCTTAGATTAATCTGTTTTGACACCCTGGGTTTATGGTATGAACTTTTGTGGTGGAATGCCTGTGAATTTCAGTGGTGCAGTCTCTTTTGGTTATCCTGTTGTTCTCTGCTTCCACCTAGTCAAATATGCAGCAACTTTTGGCTTCTCTCCTACAGCAATGTGCGATTTGTCTCTCTGACTCGACTATTGGGAGGCCTCTTCTATGGGTCCAGGTCTGGTCTTTTCATATTTTCAAGTTGATTGTGACTCTTGTGGGTAAAAGAAAGAAGTGACAAGGAAAGAAATAGAAGGAAGAAAGAAAAAAATAAAAATATGGTAGGGGAATGGAAGAAAGAGCAATAAGTTTAGAAAGAAAAGAAAAAGAAATAAAACAGAAAATCCGGGAAAAGAGGACAAAAGTATGGAAAGCTGAAACAGTAATAAAATTTAAAAGAAATAACAGATTACTTTTAAAAAGCAAAAAGATAAAGAAAAAGAATGGAGAAGAAAGAAAAGTAAAAAAAAAAGAATAAAAATAAAATAAAGTAAAGTAAAAAAAAAACCAAAAAACAAAAAATGCACAAACAAAAATAATCTCTCAAAAACAACATCAGAACAAGAAATGTCACTTGTTGGCTTCAAACTAGCTGAACCGGTTTTTCTGGTTGCAGTTGGCTGAGGGTCGATTGTTGTGATTTTTTCAGCCAGCCCCTCTCAGGATCAAGACACTTGGCGCCTCTCCCCCAGCTCCCTACAATGGGGAACTAGGACTTCCTCACAGCGCTCCCCTCCCAGGGGTTACTGCCATAGGCTGGTTTGCTGTGTTTGCAGGCACCTGCACCAGCCTAGTTGCCAGGTTTCCTCGGGATTGAGCACAGGCCTGCCCCCGTTCAGTTGGGAAGCCCCAGACCCTCTGCTCAATCCTAGGCTTGCTGCCAAGCTGGGTGTGAAGCAGACCAGGCTGTCCTGTCTACTGGATTCAGAGCCCCAGGCTGCACCTCTGAGTTCTCCTGGGCTGGCAACCACAGAGTCCTTGGTTGGGGCCCTTTGTCCTCCGCACCCTCTCTGTAAACTCTATCAAACCAGTCTCTCCTGGCCCCCCACCTTGCTTGGCCAGAATGGGAGGGGGTTGAGGGTCTCAGCTCTTTTCCCAGGACCCCTCAGGGCCCAGGGCTTCCAGATAGTCTGAGGGGGTTGGACTGGAAGCTGGGAGCCATCTGAGGACTGGGTGCCGACCCAGAAACTCTGTGCACACGCTGCGTGGTGTGTATTCCTTCTGCTCCTGTGTTTGTCTGGGTCCCCTGGCCAACCTCTTCAAAAAAAAAAACAAAAAACCTAGGGTTGGAGCAGCACCACGCCAAGCGCTGGACCCAGAACTGTGTGCAGGCTGAAATCTCCTCTGCTCCCCTCTGGTTGGGTCTCTTGGCAGGTCCGGGCCCAAAAATCCTAGGGAGGGAGCTTTCTGGGCGCTGAACGCCTGCCTAGGAGCTCCCAGGCACTCTCACAGACACACTGCGTGTGGAGCAACCATTTCCCCAAATTGCTCGCAGGCTGAAATTTCTTCCACACCTCTTTGCCTGGGCCACTTGGCCTGCCCCGTGAAAAAATCCCAGAGAGGGAGCCATCTGTGCGCTGCACGCAGTCTGAAGTGCCGTTGCGCTCTCACCACTGGGCGCTGGTTCCCCTACCCTGCACCAGCTGTTTCCCTTTGCTCCGTCCCAGAGACTACTGTACCACTGCTGTCTCCCTACCGTCTGGTTCCTCCGTGACCGATGAGATTTTGTTACCGAACAAGAGGTCTGAGAAAGGGGCAATACAATATTTGGCCCACCTAGGGATGCCAAAAACTGCTATACAACAGGGGCCCCTGCCAAGGACAAAATACTGATATCTACTGGGCTCTTCTGTCCGCCGCCAATTGGAAAGACATCTGTCAATGCCAGAGATTTGTGAAAAGGAAACAAAATGTTTATTTAATGCTATTTAGGCTTAATGCCTCCACTAAAATATCAAAGTCCTTTAGGGTATACACCTACACCCACACAGCTCCCTTCTCTCACTGTCCCAACTCGAGGTACCGTAAATCAGGAAAAGAGCACATGTCTGTGTTGCAGGTCACTGGCACCGTCAGCTGTGTCACTGTGCAGGATCTCGAGTTAATCCAAAGTACTGTGGTACCCTCTCATGGTCCACTGGCAAGAGTCCTTTGTACCCAGTTCCAATCAAAGTCTCTTGCTTTCCAGGCCACGCGGCCAAAGGGGGCACCCCAAAGCCACGTGGGCCTCTTCTACCAAAGCTACAGGAGTCCGCACTCCACCAAAAGCATGTGGCTGTCTTCTTCACCTGGCTACAGGGATCTCCATTCTGGCAAAGTTGCATGGTTTTCCCTTTCACCTGGGAAAGAGGGGGTCCGCACCCTGCCAAAACCACGTGGCTCCCTCTTTCACCTCACCAAAAGGGGGTCCTCACTCTGCTGAAACCACGTGGCTCTCTCCCTTCACCTGGGCAGTTATCCCCTCATGTCCTGGAGCCAGTCTTTTCCAAACTCTCACACAGCGGCCCTTCCACTCAGGGGCGCAGCCCCTTGTTCCATCCTGAGTCCCAGTCCTCCTCACTCAGGAGCGCCGACCCTAGTTCCATTCTCCTGAGTCCCTGCCACTCTCCTTCTCCCTGGCTCCTAACTTGGCCACTGCTATTTAACATATCTATGAAACCAGTTAAAGGTTATAGATATGTTAAATAACCATTCCAGAGGTTAGCTGCAAAACTGTTGCTATGCAAAACAGTTCTCAATGGCCCTGGTTCTATTTGTCTCTTTCCCCTGGGGGGGGAGGTGTGAGGACATCTTACATGTCTCTCCAATATTCCTATACACTTTGAATTCTGGACACCATTCCAAATCTGTTTTTTGGGGCCCTCCTTGGCTGCACCCTGTATCAGTTTCTGGTTTCTTATTTTCATATATGCTTGGCAACTGCTGGCTTGCTGGTCTCACCTCCTCCGATCGGACAGGTCTCCCTCTCTTTTGTACTAGGAACTGGTATCTGCTCTGTCCTAGTCCACCTCCATCTTGAAAAATCTCCCTGGTTTTAACCTAATCTTTACTTCTTAAATTTGTTTTATTAGGCACACGTGCAAAAGAAGTCAATGAGATATGCATGTAAGCAATACATTTTTAGTGTCAACAGATTAATATATACTTTTTTCCCTACTTTTATATTTGTTAAAATTTTTGTGTAAAGTTTGGAAAGCTTCCCTGAGAAGAACATCTCAGTGTTCCTATAGTATGGCCATATTTATTAATCCATGGAGACATAATGTATTTTTTAAAAACTTCCTAAATATATAGACCTGGATCTTAGAGAATATTTTATGAATTTAACCCTAAAGGCAATGGTAGTAAATGCAAAATAACTTAATGGAACTATGCAAACTAAATAGCTTCTGCATAGCAAAATAAACTGCCAAAAATAACCCCCCAAAATGGCAAGCAAGTGGGAAAAGATATTTTCAAACACAGCTTCCACAAGGGTTAATATTGAAATATATAAAGAACTCATGCAATGCAACACCAAGAAACCCCACAAAAACAAAAACAAAAAGCAATCCAATTAAAAAATGGGCAGAAGGAGTGGATCCAAGATCATGGTACAGTAGGTAGAAGTTACACTCACCTTCTCCCAGGACCAAATTAAAATTACAAGTAGAATATAAAAGAGTTAACTTGAATAACCAACTGAAAACTAGCTGAACAACAACAGTCTTATAACCAAGGGTTTATAGAAGAATCCACATTAAGACTGGTAGGAGGCCCTGGCTGATGTAGCTCAGTGGATTGAGTGTGGGCTGCGAACCAAAGTGTCACCAGTTTGATTCCCAGTCAGGGCACATGCCTGGCCAGGTCCCCAGTGGGGGCCATGTGGGAGGCAACCACATATTAGTGTTTCTCTCTCTCTTTCTCCCTCCCTTCCCCTCTCTTTAAAAAAAAAAAAAAAGACTGGTAGGAAAGACAGAGATCTGAAAAGAGCACTACTTTCATGGGTGGTGGCTGAGATTCTGGATAGATATCCAGGATCTCAAAAGTTCCCCCTGAGGATCATGGGGTCTCAATCCCATGCTGGGTTCCCCAGATCTGAGCACCAGAGTCAAGAAGAAATACTTATGTAACACCAGGCTGTAAAAATCAATAGGGATCTGTCTGTCAAGAAGAAATGGAACTCTGTTAGAGACACAGGCATCTTCTTAAAAGACAAACACAGAAAACTTAGTTGGTAGCCACTCTCTCTGGGCCCTGGCAGAGGGAGGGTGGAGCAGACTAAAGTCATATGAGGAGAAACTGGAGTTCATGGTTCGAGAGAGAGCTGCAGCCACCAGGATCCCTGCACCGAGTCTCTCTCTCACTCCACAGACATCATCTTTCTTAGGTGGAAAACTCCCCATCTTAAAACATCAGGCTAGGAGGCTGAAAATAATGGCACCATTTGACTTCCCTATCACCCAACCCTGCAGAGCTCATTCTCTGTTAAGAAGTCATCTGTCTGGGCTGGGATGAGAGGTCCCAGGCGTTAGGTGTTAGGTGGTGTCAGTGACTGAGTTCTGTGTTGCCATTACCCCAACCTTCCCATAAGCCAGACCAGTGCTTCAGCTTTACCTTCCATAGGCATTCTCCAACTTCTGTTGGCTCTGCCCTGCTAAGTTTAGGCTCTCAGGCAGTACAGGCAAGATCTGGTTGACTGAGTCGTATGGCTGTAGGGTGTCATTTTCCCTAACAATCTTGAACAATGGAGACACCTTCCTTCACATGGACAAATCTTGGACTGTTTGGACCTGATAAATAAACACTGCTAGCTTCATCCTGAATACCCCCTGAGAACCTGTCCCAGAACAAAATTCTGCAAGGATCCAGCAAGTTGCAGCTAGACTTGGTATAACCTGGGACTTTGCTGAAAGGCTCAGACCCACACAGGCAACAGTTTTGAACATGTATTGTTAGGTTAGGTTAGGGTTGAATTAGCAGGGAGAATGAGGCAGGCACCATAGGGTTAAATTAGCAGGGAGGACGAGGTAGGCACCAGACTGTCTCAGCAAGGGAGATAAAAAAGTAAAAAAAAAAAAAAAAAAGTAAAAGTACAACCCGCCCGTGTATGACCTTATCTTTGCATGGCCTTGTCTTTGCAGAAAAGTATCCATCATAGTAAGCAGAGATGTGTGTGTGTCCTCTCAAAATAGCCAATTGCTAACAGCTACGTCTGCTTCTGTATTTGCTTGCTTGCTTGCTCACCCCAATAAAAACCCCAGGCTGTAAGCACCAGGCGTGACTCTCATTTGCAGCCATTTTGGCACTCATGTGTCTCCAGAGGCACCCTGAGAGTTCGCCCCTGCACAGGTAAAACTTTGAAACTTTGGCCAATAAAACACCTCTGACTACCCAGCAGTCTCTGACCCTTCTTGCTCGCAAGGACTGGATGTAACAATATTAGTCTGATAAGCACCACTAGCTCTACCTGATAACTCACAGAGAACTTACCTCATGCAACTCAAGTACTACCAGAGGATATTTTAATAATTGAGACTAGTATGCAGTAGGTGTGGGGGCAACTTTGCCTGCAAAGTCCCCCCATCTGCCACGGATTAAAGTGAAATTACCAAGACATGATCTGCTTGGGGAGGAGAGGTGGCCAACCTCCCAGAGGAGAAAAGCCAAGAGCCCCTTCCTCAGTGGCTTTTACTGAGTTGTAATACACAGGAATACAGGTGGCAAGGATCAAACAGTAGATAACATTTCAAAGAAATCTGAGGGCTTAGTCTGAGTCACTGTCTGTGGGGTAAGGGGGTTGCAAAAACTTTGGGAGACATAATCATTTCCTGCCCAGACCCTTATCATATGAATGAAAGCACTCTTAGCAAAGCAGGCTTCACAGGACTTTTAGGAACTCTTTCTTATGCCTGATCACCCCAGATCTCACTCTAGCTAGCAAGGGGCTGCACTACCTCTGCCATCATAGGTTTTAGGCTTATTAAGTGGATTAGAGCCAAGAGGCACTTCTCCCAGACAGAAACAGGGACTCAGGCTATGTCAGAATAGCCAGGGTCCATCCCTCCCTCTTTGTTGCAGCCCCTCGAGTCCTTCCATGATGGCCTCCCAAGTAATCATGTCTGGCTTAGTTTGCCCCCGCTCTGAGAGATATTACCCATCATAGACTAACTGACCAAGCGTTGGGGGCAGGGGAAGAAGCAGAAGCAGTGCTTGCTGCCAGAGACAAGCTTTGTCTCTTTAGTGGCTCACATTCTTGAGGTTGCTCACTCAGCCTTAGGCATGGGGGGCAGTTACAACTCCTGAAACCAGGCAGAGTGGTTTTCAACAAATAGGCAGGTGGAAGCAGGTGGAGGTGTACATTGGGGTTTTATGGTCTTTTAGTTGAATTGCCCCCAGGCTCAGTGATGGTGGAAGTGAGCCTCACTGTGTGGTATGGTCCTTCCCACATACATCAAGGTCCAACAGAGGCAGCCACTAACTATGGATTTCTTTGTAGCTACAAATAGGCTGTTCAGGGCCAGTCAAGGGAAGCATATAATATTGATCTGCACCAAACTACCTCCCAAAACTCAGTTGCTCACTTCAGACAACATCAGAACAGACTCCAATTAGCTTTGCAATGGCATATACAAATAGAGATCTTGGCAGGCTCCAGAGCCTGCTGAGGAAAATTCTACTTTGTGTGGTCAGTACCTGCAGATAACTTCCAGCTCGGTGTTTAGGGTTGAACTTTACATTCAGCTAAACTGAGAGTTGACACTTTACACAAAAGGGCTGTTAACGATCAGAATCAATCACAACAGGAGGGATCATGTAACAAACACAAAGGATGTTACTGGAGCACCCAACTCAGGTGATCAAGGAGACTGCCTCAGGGGTGCATAGGCCAAACACTGCATAAGGCCACCCTACCTACAAAAAATGGGAGGTAATAGCAGATCTATCTAATACATAGAGACAAATACAAAGAAGCAGCCTATGAGGAAACAAAGAAACGTTTCAAATTTTAAAAAAATGGAGAAATATCCAGAAAAAGAGCTAAATGAAATGGAGACAAGCAATTTACCAGATATAGAGTTCAAAATAAATGATTATAAGGATGCTCAGTGTGAACTTACTGAGAACTTCACAGTATGAAAAAGGAAACAGAAACCATAAAAATGAACCAATTAGACATAACGTATCCAATAACTGAAATTAAGGCTATCCTAGAAGTAATAAAGAGTAGGTTAGATGAAGTGGATGGTCAGTTTGGAAGACAGCCAATTACAGTGGCAAAAATAAAGAAATGAATTAAAAGAAATATGGATGATTTAAGAGACTTTTTAAACAATATGAAATATAACAACAACTGCAACATACAGGTATAAGAAGAAAAAGAGAAAGACCAAGGGACTGAGAACATATTTGAAGAAGGAATGACTGAAAACATCCCTAACCTAGTAAAGTAAAAAGACACACAAGTCTAAGAAGCAGAGGAATTACCAAACAATATAAAGCCAAAGAGACCCACACTAAGACATAATTAAAATGGCAAAAATTAAAGACAAAGATTCTTAAAGGCAGCAAGAGAAAGTTAGTCACCTACAAGGGAGCATCCATAAAACTGCTATATAATTCCTTAACAGAAACAATTCAGACTACAAGGGAATGGTATGGAGTATTCAAAATAATGAAAAGCAAAAACTACTTTATCCAGCAAGGCTATGCTTTAAAATTGAAGGTGAAATAGCTTCCCTGACTAGAAAAATCTAAAGAAGTGTATTAACCAGTATTATAGGAAATGTTAAAAGGCTCTTTAAGAAGAAGATAAAAACAGTAATATAATTATAGAGAAAAGTGAAAATAAATATGCACCTATCAATAATCAGTATAAATGTAAATGGATACAATGCTACAATCAAAATACATAGAGTAGATGAATGGACAAATAAAAAAGAGCTATATACATGTGGTCTACAAGACAACCATATTAGAACAAAAGATACACATAGATTAAAATAAAGTGATGGAATAAAATATTTAATGCAAATGCAAATGAATAAAAGCTAGGGTAGCAATACTTATATCTGATAAAATAGACTTTAAAACAAAAGCTAAGGTAAGAGACCAAGAAGGACACCAAATAATGATAAAAATATCCAATGAGAGGTTGTTCCTTATAAACATTTATGCACTCAGCACAGGATCAACTAAATATATTTAGTTTAAATATATGTGACAAATCTTAATGGACATAAAGAGAGATGTTTAGAGTGATATAGTTATAGTACATGATTTTAACACCCCCAGTGACATCCATGATAGATCTTGCAGGACAAAAAAATAAGTAAACAGCAGTTTTAAATGACACACTTGACCAGATGGATTCAATTGACATCTACTTAACATTTTACCCCAAAGCAGCATAATACATACTTGTTTCAAGTGCACATGGAACATTTTCTAAGATATACCACATGTTAGGACACAAAACAAGTCTCAAGCAATTTAAGAAGATTGAAATCATATCAAGCATCTTCTCTGACCATATTAATGGGTTGGCCGAAAGTCCATTTCATTTTTTCCATAAAAGACCCATTTTTCACTTTCATGAATAACTTTATTTGGATATTTTGAGAATGTTGGCTATTTTCTGTATGGTATAACATTGCTTATTGTCAACTAATGCTTCTATTTGATCTCTATCAATTTCAACTGGTCTGCTCAACTGTGGAGCATCACCCAGTGAGAAATCTCCAGCAGAAAACTTCACAAACTGTGTTTGAAACAATCAATCAGTCACAGAAACTTCCCCATAGACTACACAAATCTATTTTTGTGTTTCAGGTGTGTCTTTACCTTTCTTGAAATAATAAAGTATCATATGCCAAAAATGTTGCTTATTTTTTTCATCTTCAGTATTAAAATGGCTACACATAATTCACCAATTTTGATAAGTTATTTTTTAATTCACACTGATATGATATCTGTCACAAAGCAATCTAAAAAATGTCTCAAGTGAAGTTAAAAACAACTAAGTGATGTCAGAGCCATCATACAGAAAATAACAAATGAACTTTTGGGCTAACCCATAGTATGGAACTAGATATCAATCATGAGAAAAGAATAGGAAAAAACATAAACTAAAA
The DNA here is from genome assembly GCF_021234435.1 of Artibeus jamaicensis. Lineage (NCBI taxonomy): Eukaryota > Metazoa > Chordata > Mammalia > Chiroptera > Phyllostomidae > Artibeus > Artibeus jamaicensis. The sequence goes on from NW_026521717.1 coordinate 3,501,262, forward strand.
GGGGCTAAATAATATTTTTATTAAATAAAGCATTTGTTAACAATGAGATCAAGGAAGAAATCAAGAAACCTTGAAATCATCTATGCTGTTGCAAAGGAGGAAATTTCAGAAAAGGTGAAAAGAGGAAGAAGGGTTTACAGAAACAAGTATAAAAGACACATGGACAAAAAACTAAGGGGCAGATATGGGAGAGGGTGGGGAGCACTTGGGGGGGTGAGCTGGAATGGGAGTAAAAGACAGAAAACTATACTTGAAAACCAGTTAAAATAAATGAAAGAGAAATAAATAAATAAGAAAGAAAGAAAAGAAAAAAAGAAAAGAAAAGAAACCTTGAATTCAATGAAAATGAGAACATAACAACCCAGAATCTATGGGACACAATGAAAGAAGTCTTCAGAGAAAAATTTCAACATTACAAACCTACCTCAAAAAACAAGAAAAAAAGTATTTTAACTTTATACTTAAAGAACTAGAAAAGCATAAAAATCAAAGCCCAAAGTAAGAAGAAGAAAGGAAATATGAAAGATCAGAGCAGAAATGTATAAAATACAATTTGTCTATTTGTTTAATTTAATTTTATTTTTTAAACTTTTTTATTGCTATTCAACTAGTTTTCTGTTTTTTCCTCCCACCCCTCTCCACCACTGGAGCCCTTCCTACCTCCTTCCCCTGTTTCCACCCTCCTTGTTATTGTCCATGTGTCCTTTACAATTGTTCCTGTAAACCCTTCACCTTTTCCCCTATTATCCTCTTCCCTTGTCCCCCAGGTAACTGTCAGTTGGTTCTCATTTTCAATGTCTGTGCTTATATTTTGCTTGCTTGTTCATTTTGTTGATGACATTCCAGTTAGAGGTGGGATCTTATGGTATTTGTATTTCACCACCTGGCTTATTTCACGTAGCATAATGCTCTCCAGTTCCATCCATGCTGTCACAAAGAATAGAAGCTCCTTTTTTTCTCTGCTGCATAGAATTCTATTGTGTAAATATACCACAGTTTTGGGACCAAATCATTTACTGATGAGCACTTGGATTGCTTCAAGAAAGATATTGACAAGCAACACAGTTATAGTAAGGGATTTCAACACCCCCCTGTAAAAAATAGACAGATATTCCAAACAAAGTATCAACAAAGATATCGCAGCATTAAACAATGTCCTAAAATACATTTTAAAAAATAAAAAAATAATCATGAAAATAAGAGATGTTTTTTTGAAAAGATAATCAAGATTGACAAGCCATTGACCAGGCTCATCAAGAAGGAAAAAGAAGACCTGAGTGAATATAATCAGAAATGAAAGAGGATAAATAACAGCCGACATCACAGGAATACAAAGGATTGTAAGGATATACTATAAACAATTAAATGCCAACAAATTTGGCAAGCTGGATGAAATAAAAATTCTAGAAACTTACAATGTTTTTACAACTAAATCAGAAAAAATCAAAATATCTAAATAAACTGATTACAAATAGTGAAATGGATGCAATAAAAACAACCAAACAAACAAATAAAAATTCTCAACAAAGAGATGCCATGGTCTGGACTGGATGTTTTCAGAATTGAATTTTTAACAAACATTAAAAAAACTAACACTTTATCTTCTCAAACTGTTCCAAAACCTTCAAAAGGAAGAAAGATTCCAAAGCTCATTTAATAAGCCCAATATTATTCTAATTCCAAAACCAGGTTAAGACACTACAAAAAAAAAAAGAAAGAAAATTATTGGCTGAAATTTCTGATGAGCATAGATGCTAAAAATCCTCAACAAAGTATTAGTGAACAGAATCCGGCAATACATTAAAAAGATCATACACTATAATCAAGTGAGATTTATTCCAAGGATTCAAGGTTAGAACCATACCCACGAATCAATGAACATAATATACCACATATACAAAATGAAGAATAAAAATTAAGTGGTGGTGGGAGAACTGGACAGCTACATGCAAAAAAATGAAACTTGAGCACCAACTTACACCACACACCAAAATAAATTCAAGGTGAATAAAAGACTTAAATATAAGCTGTGACACCATTAAAGTCCTAGAGGAGAGCACTGGCAGGAAAATCTGATATTTCACCCCCCAAAATTTTTACTGATATGTCCCCTAGAGCAAAAAATATAAAGGAAAGAATAAACAAATATAAAGGAAAGAATAAACATTTATTTATAAACAAATAAATAAAAACCTTCTGCGTGGCTAGAGAAAACAGTATTAAAATAAAAAGACAATCTACTGTATGGGAAAACATATTTGCCAGTGATACCTCAGATAAAGGTTTAATCTCCAAAATATACAAAGAACTCACACAACTTCACTCTAAGAAGACAACTAACCCGATTAAAAAATGGGAAAAGGACTTGAACAGATACTTCTCCAAGGAGGACATACAGAGGATCCAGAGACACATGAAAAGATGCTCAATATCACTAGCTATCAGAGAAATGAAAATTAAAACCCCAATGAGATACCACTTTACACTGGTCAGAATGGCTATCATAAACAAAGCAAAACAACAAATGTTGGAGAGGTTGTGGGGAAAAGGGGACCATAGTTCACTGTTGGTGGGATTGCAGTCTGGTACAACAATTATGGAAAACAGTATGGAATTTTCTCAGAAAACTAAAAATGAATATGCCTTTTGACCCAGCAATTCCACTGCTGAGATTATATCCTAAGAACCCTAAAACACCAATCCAAAAGAACCTATGCATACCAATGTTCATAGCAGTACAGTTCACAATAGCCAAGAGTTCGAAGCAACCTAGGTGCCTGTCAGTAAATGAATAGATCAAGAAATTATGGTACATATACACAATGAAATTCTATGCAGCAGAAAGAAAGAAAGAGCTCCTACCCTTTGCAACAGCATGGGTGAAACTGGAAAGCATTATGCTGAGTGTAATAAGCCAGGTGTTGAGAAACAAATACCATATGATCTCACCTTTAACAAGAGCCTAAACAACAAAACAAACAAGCAAGCAAAACAAAAGCAAAGACACTAAAATAGAGAACAATGGGGACAGCGACCAGAGGGGAGAGGGGAGGGAATTTCAGGGGAAAAGGGGGAGAGATTTAGAGGAACTAGTATAAAGGACACATGGACAACAGCTAAGGGGGTGGAAATGGGAGGGAGGTGGGGAACACGGGGCGGGGGGTGGGCTGGGATGGGAGTAAAAGACAGAAAACTGTACTTGAAAAATAATTTTAAAAAAAGAATAAATCATTTGATGGTTTCCATAGGTGCAGAAAAAGCACTTCATAAAATTCAGCAATGGTATATAATAAAAATCTCAGGTGAATATAAATAGAGAGATCATAACTCAATAAAGGTTATATATGACAAACCCACAGCCACCATCATACCTAGTGGACCAAAATTATAAATGTTTCTTTTAAGATTGAGAGTAAGACAACAATGTCTGCTTTTACTTCTCTGATTCAACATAATACTGGAAGTCCTAGCCACAGAAATCAGAGAAGAAGAAGAAAGAAAAGACATACAAATTGGAAAGAAATTAGTAAAATTGCATGGTACTTTATGCAGAGAACACCAAAGATAGCATCATAAAAGAAAACCTTCTAGAACTAATAACTGCATTTAGTAAAGTAGCAAGGTCCAAAGTAGATATCTAGAAATTGTTTGCATTTTTATACATCAATATTTATCAGAAAGAGAAACTAAAAAAGCAATCCCATTTACAGTTGCATAAAAATACTTAGAAATAAATTTAATCAAGGAAGTAAAAAACATTCAGAAAATTACAAGACACTGAAGAAAGAAATTAAAGAAGGTACATATAAGTGGAAGCATATACAGTGTTCATGAAAAGGGAAAATAATATAATTAAAATGTCCATACTACTCTAGTAATCTTTGGATACAATACGATTTCCACAATAATTCTGATGTCATATTTTACAGAACTAGAACAAATATTTCAAATATTTATATAAAATCACAAAAGGTCTTAAAAAACGTAGCAATCTTGAGAAAAACAAAGTTGGGGGAATTATGCTAGCTACGTGATATCAAGTTATACTACAAGGTCTTATGAATCATATTATATGGTTGAACAATTTCTGGACAGTAAATGATTCCAAGGACTATATGAGGTCTTTCCAGAAGGTATACATAGTATGAAAAATAGAGACATTTATTGAAAAATTTGAAAAATACAAGAAACATTGTACATAGGTCAATTATGCTTCAGTCCCCTTCAAAGTAAGCACCTTGGGAGCTCACACAGTTTTCCCAATTGCTATCAGCTGCTCCATCATATTTTCCTGAATCTCATTGACAGTCTAAAATCTGTTTCTTTTCAAAGGTGATGGCCACACAGCACACATGATCACTCAATGTTGTCTACCACTCCTACTGACTAGTAAAGCCATCATTGTTCACACATGCACATTCCACTCCACTCTCCTTGACTGCCAGGTTACATGATGTATAAATCCTTCTCATTGGCTGAGCATTTTTTGGACAGGCCTGTACCCTATGTTTATTGTAGTGTTATTTACAATAGCCAAGTTCTCAATGTGTGTGAAGGCATGTTTCAGTGCTTCAACTGGCAATCTTGTATTCTGCCTCAGTCTTTTATTCTTCCTTTGGAAAGTCTCAAGGTCAGCTAGAGGTGAGATGTTAAGTCATTCTCAATTTTTTTTCTTAAAATGTGCACAGTTTTGCACATAAACTTGGCATTATAGATCCTAAGGGATATATCAGAGCTTTACAGAGCCATTAATGGAAATATAAGTCTATGGAATCTCTAAGATTATTTTTGTCACTTTCTTTTTTTAAATTTTATTTATTTATCTTTAGAGGGGAAGGGAAGGAGAAAAATATCAATGTATGGTTGCCTCTCATGCGTCCCCTACTGGGAACTGACCTGCAACCCAGGTACATGCCCTGGCTGGGAATCGAACCATGACCCTTTAGTTCAGAAGCCCACGCTCAATCCACTGAGCTACACCAGCCAGGGCTTGTCACTTTCTTTTTAGCACTGTCTAGCTTCACTTCAAGCTGCTTTGATATTAAATAATTGCCACTGATTATTTTTAGCAAATACTCTAAAAATATAGTTGTTCACACCAAGCAATCTTTGAGTCATATTAAATAAAAGCAAACCCTGAAAATTAAGCTTTTCAGGGAGCTTCCAAACTATAATATTTCTCTATGGAGTGGGGCTTTTAAGGATTTCCAAACCTATTTGTCCCTTCCAATGGTTACTACAGTGTTAATTTCTACAGACACAATAATTGTGAAGCTGCTGTTTTTCAAGAGTGCTATGCACCTGAGGGAAGGACATAGAAACTGGGAAAATTTAAATCGTACAAAGTTCACTCTTCCTACCAAAATTCAGTCATTTTGGGTGGTAAATGCTCTTTTGTTTTTTGTAAGTCTTTGGATAAATTGTTAAGATTCTGAAAAAGTTGATTTTTATAATTTTTGCTACTGTTCATTTCCACTACTACTATGGAGAAGCAGATTTTTTCAAACATTCTTTCCCAACCATTTCCAATGAGTTTATATTAATTTACCTCTAATATGTTATTCTGTTTTAAATTTAAATTGATTTAAGCTATTTTTACCCATGATATTAAGAATATGGTAGAAATTACATAATTTACAACTGCTGAAGTTTAGAAAAGTTTTGAAAATCATTAGATTAACAAAACTTCAAAGTTCATATATTATTTCTTATCATTCCTTCTGGGATAAATTATTAAAGTACATTTAAAGAGTATCTTAATAGGAGATGAGCTTGAAGGACTCATTCAAAAAAGAATCAGAAGTCCTTAAGTAGTCATTATCTAGAGTAGGACAGCAAAATACAGTTATTTTAACTTCTCAGTTTAAGATTATAGCAAGCATGATTATCTATCTGCTTATCTATCTATCACCCATTTATCACCTATCTATCTATATTCTGAGGTCTGTCTGGAAAAAGTCCAGCCATTGTTAATATAAAGAGGACAGTTTGCATGGCATTGATGTAACCTGGCAGCCAAGGAGATTGATCTGGAATGTACATGTGTGAACAATGAAATTTTTACTGTACTTTTTACCCACTGCTGGGTCAAAAGGCGTATTCATTTTTAATTTTCTCAGAAAATTTCATAGCATTTTCCATAGTGGTTGTACCAGCCTGCAATCCCACCAACAGTGAACTAAGGACCCCTTTTCCCCACAACCTCTACAACATTTGTTTTTTGTTACTTTATTTATGATAGCCATTCTGACCAATGTGAAATGGTATCTTATTGGGGTTTTAATTCGCAACTCTCTGATAGCTAGCGATATTGAACATCTTTTCATGTGTCTCTGGATCCTCTGTATGTCCTCTTTGGAGAAGTGTCTGTTCAATACTTTTCCCATTTTTTTAATTGGTTTGCTTGTCTTCTTAGAGTGGACAAGTTCTTTGTGTATTTTGAAGATTAAAACTTTGTCTGAGGTATCATCGGCAAATACGTTCTCCCATACAGTTGGTTCTTTTGTTTGTTTTGATTTTGTTTTCTTTAGCCATGCAGAGCTTTTATTTTGATGAGATCCTGTTTGTTTATTCTTTTTTTTTATGTCACTTGCTCTAGGGGACATATAAGTAAAAATGTTGCTGTGTGAGATGCCTGAGATTTACGTGCCAACGCTTTCCTCTAGGACTTTAATGGTGTCACAGCTTATATTTAAGTCTTTTATCCACCTTGAATTTATTTTGGTGTATAGTATAAGTTGGTTCTGAAGTTTCATTTTTTGTATGTAGCTGTCCAGTTCTCCCAACACCATTTGTTGAAGAGGGTATTTTTAGTCCATTTTATGTTACTGCCCCCTTTCTTTAATATTAATTCCCCATAGAGACTTGGGTTTATTTCTGGGCTCTCTGTTCTTTTCCATTGGTCTATGTGCCTGTTTTTATGCCAGTACCAGGCTGTTTTGATTACAGTGTCCTTATAGTACAGTTTGGTATCAGGTATTGTGATCCCTCCTTCTTTGCTCTTGTTTTTCAAAATTGCAGCAGCTATTTGGGGTCATTTATGGTTCCATATAAATTTTTGAAGTTTCCGTTCTATGTCTGTGAAAATGCCATTGGTACTTTAATAGGTATTGCATTGAATCTGTAAATTGCTTTGGGTAGTATGGACATTTTGATGATGTTAATTCATCCAATCCATGAACACGGTATATATTTTCATTTGTTTGTGTCTTTCTTGATATCTTTCTTCAGTGTTGTGTAGTTGTCTGCATACAGGTCTTTTACCTCCTTGGTTAGGTTTATTCCCAGATATTTTATTTTTGTTTTTGCTATATTGAATGAGATTTTTTCTTGGTTTCTGATTTTACTATTTCATTGTTAGTATACTAAAATGCCTTTGATTTCTGGGTATTGACTTTGTATCCCACTGTTTTGCCAAATTCATGGCAAAATGAATTAGGTCGAGCGGTTTTTGGGTCGAGTCTATAGGATTTTCCATGTACACTATCATGTCATCTGAAAACAATGATAGTTTTGATTCCTCCTTTCCAATTTGGATGCCTTTTATTTCTTTTTCTTGTCTGATTGCTGTGGCAAAATTTCCAATACTGTATTGAATAGAAGTGGTGAAACTGACCAACCTTGTCTTGTTCCTGATCTTAGTTGAAAAGCTTTTAGTTTTTGCCCATTGAGTATGATGTTGGCTGTAGGTCTCTCATAGATGTCCTTTATTATATTGAAGAATTCTCCCCGTACTCCCACTTTGCTGAGTTTTTATTATAAATGGGTTTTGTACCTTATCAAAAGCTTTTCCGCAACTATTGATATGATCATGTGGTTTTTGTCTTTGCTTTTGTTTATGTAATGTATTACATTAACTGATTTGTGAATATTGAACCATCCTTGCATCCCTGGGATGAATCTCACTTGATCATGGTGTATGATCTTTTTAACGTATTGTTGGACGTGGTTTGCCAATATTTAGTTGAGGATTATAGCCTCTGTTCATTAGCAATATTGGCCTGAAATTTTCTTTCTTTGTTGTGTTTGTATATGGTTTTGGGAGTAGGATGATGCTGGCCACATAAAAAGAGTTTGGGAGTCCTCCATCCTTCTGGATTTTTTGGAATAGTCTGTGAAGAATAGAAGTTAGTTCTTCCTTGAACACTTTGAAGAATTCTCCTGTGAAACCATCTGGTTCAGGGCTTTTGTGTGACAGGAGTTTTTTGATTGCTGCTTCAATATCATCTGCTGTTATTGGTCTGTTCAGGCTTTCTGCTTCTTTTTTATTGAGTTTTGGTAGTTTATATTTTTCTAGAAGTGTGTCCATTTCCCCTAGGTTCTCAAATTTCTTGGCATACAGTTCTTCATAGTAATTTCTTACAATCCCTTCTATTTCTGTGGTGTCTGTTGTAATCTCTCCTCTTTCATTTCTGATTGTGTTTATTTGTGTCCTCTCTCTTCTTTTCTTGATAAGCCTACTTAAAGGCTTGTCTATTTTGTTTATCTTTTCAAAAAATCACCTCCTGGATTCATTGATTTTTAGAATTGTGCTTTTAGTCTCTATGTCATTTAATTCTGCTATGATCTTTGTTATTTTCTTCTTTCTGCTTGCTCTGAGCTGTTTTTGTTGTTGTTTCTCGAGTTCTTGTGGGCATAGGGTTAGGTTGTTTGTTTGAAATGTTTCTATCTTCTTTAGGTAAGCCTGTATTGCTTTGAACTTCCCTCTCAGGACTGCCTTGGCTGTGTCCCATAAGTTTTGGATTGTTGTGGGTTCATTTTCGTTTGTTTACAGAAACTTTCTGATTTCTTCCCTAATTTCATTCTTGACCCATTCACTGTTTAATAGCATGCTATTCAATCTCCATAATTTTGAATGTTTTGAGTGTTTTCTTTTGGGGTTCGTTTCCAGTTTCAGTCCCTTGTGATAGGATAAAATGCTCGGGATGATTTTAACTTTCTTGAATTTGTTGAGGCTCATTTTGTGTCTTATTATGTGGTAGATCTTTGAAAATGTTCCATGTGCATTTGAAAAGAATGTGTTTTTAGCTTCTTTGGGATGAAGGGCTCTATATGTATCAGTTAAGTCCATTTCATATAGGGCATTGTTCAATGCCACAATATCTTTGTTGATATTTTGTTTTGAAGATATGTCCATTTTTGACAGTGGGGTATTAAAATTCCCTACTATAATTGTGTTGCTGTCAATATCTTTCTTGATTTCCTCTAAGAATTTTCTTTATATATTTGGGTGCTCCTATGTTGGGCGCATATATATTTACGATGTTAGTCCTCATGGTGGATTCTTCTTTTGAGTATTATGAAGTGACCTTCTGGATCTCTCTTCATGACCATTTTTTTTTTTGAAGTCTATTTTGTCTGATATGAGTATTGCTACCCCGGCTTTCTTTTTTTCTGTTTGCTTGAAAAATTTGTTTCCAGCCCTTCATTTTTAGCCTGTGTAAGTCTTTTGTCCTGAGTTGGGTCTCTTGCAGGCAACATATGTGTGGGTCATGGTTTCTTATCCATTCAGCTATTTTATGACTTTTGATTGGAGCATTCAGTACATTTACATTTGATGTAATTATTGATAGGTACTTATTCATTGCCATTTTTGTACCTTTTTTCCCCTCTGTCTCCCTCTTTTCCTTCCTTCCCTTAAAGCAGTCCTTTTAGTATTTCTTGTAGAGCTGGTTTGGTGGAGGCGTATTCTTTTAGGCTTCTTTTGTCTTGGAAGCTCTTTACTTGGTCATCTGTCTTGATTGAGAGCCTTGCTGGGTAAAGTAGCCTTCGTTGTAAGCCTCTGGTTCTCATTACTTGGAATATTTCTTGCCATTCTCTTCTTGCTTGAAGTGTTTCCACTGAGAAGTCAGTACCTAAACTTATTGGGGCTCCCTTGTATGTTACCTCTTTTTCCTCCCTTGCTGCCTTTAAGATTCTCTCTTTGTCTTGGAATTTTGCCATTTTGATTGTGATGTGTCTTTAAGTGGGCCTCCCTGGGTTCCTCTTGATTGGGACTCTCTGTGATTCCTGGATTTGTGTGACTTTTTGTCTCATCAAATTAGGGAAGTTTTCCCTCATTACTTTTTCAAACAGGTTTTCTATCCCTTGTTCTTCTTTTCCTTCTGGTATCCCTACTGTTTGGATATTATATTTATATTGTCTTGCATTTCTCTTAATCCTTCTTCATTTTTTTCTGAGCCTCTTTTCCTTTTCTTGCTCTTTCTTGGAATTTTTTTCTACTTTGTCCTCCAACTCACTGATCCGATCATCTCCTTCATTGATCCTGCTTTGATTCCTTCTACTGTGTTCTTCAGTTCAGAATTTGTATTCTTCATTTCCTCTTGGCCCTTGCTGATAGTTTCTATTTCCTTTTTCATGTTGATATATTTTGCAGTGAGTTCATTTTAACTCCCCTATTCTTTCTGGTAGCTCATTGTGAGGTCTTTGAATTTCCTGATAACCAGTGCTTTGAATTCCATATCTGATTGTTGACTTGCCTCTATTTTATGTAACATTCTTTCTGAGGCTTCTTCCTTTCCTTTCATTTGGGGATTGTTTCTTTGTCTTCCCATTGTTTGTGAGACTCTTCTTGTTAGCCTCAGCTTCTTAAAATGATCTTTTCTCACTCCCTGGGTTTATAGTGTGAACTTATGTGGTGAAATGCCTGTGAAAATCAGTGGTGCAGTCTCTGGTTATGCTGGTGTTCTTAGCTTCCACCTACTCCTATTTCTTTTTCTTTTCTGATCAGTTGGAAGGGGAGACAAAATGGTTTATGGCAATGGGAGAGTATTTTATAATATTTACAGCCACAGCCAGTAGAGAAGAGATAGAACATCTTTAGGCTATATACAGTGTTATCCATAATCTTCAATACAACTTGCCACTTTTAAGAAATGATGGACAAAAGATAAGTCTCTTGGAGGAAAGTCTTTTGAGTTGGATCTAGAAAGCAGTGAGTTTTGGGGAGGTCAGATTCTGAGATAAGGTGAGAGTAAAGATGGTAAATAGGTGTAGTGTGTGAGCAAATAGAGTTAATCACCACAGTAAAAGAATTCAGTAAGCTGTGAAGTGGGATAAGATCCAGGAGATGAGTTGTGAAGAATTTACAGTTGTATAGAACAGCTATTATTTACATTAATATTAGAGCAACAATCATATGACAGACTCTATGTGATCTGGATAACAAAAATAGGGCATAAAGAACTTTGGGTAGTGTGCTAAACAAAAACAAGTGGCGTGAAGTATAGAAAATTAGTAATACACTGTGGAGAAGAGAACAGGGGAACCTGTCAAATGATACAATGTAACCAGCCAAGGCCAAGAAGCCTATACAGAAAGAGGAGGAATACAGAGATACTATTAAAATATAAAAGAAATGAGAATAATGAAAAGAATAATAATACAAATATGCAGCAACTTGTGGCTTCTTGTCTATAGCAAAGTGAAATTTATCTCTCTGACTCTAGTGTTTGGATGCCCCCTCTCTGGGTGCAACTCTGGTCTTTTCACAGTTCCAAGTTATTTGTTTCACCTCTGGGTAAAATTAAAAAAAGATAGGAGAAGGGAGGAAAAAGTGCAAGTTTGGAAAGAAAGGAAGAAGGAATAAAACAGGAAATAAGAAAAGAGAGGAAAAAGTATTGAAAGATAAAACAATAATAAAATTAAAAAGGTAAACGATTACTTAAAAAAACCCACATATCTCTTGTTGGTTTCAAACTGGCCAGACCTGTTTTTCTGGCTGTAGCAGGCTGAGGGGCGATTCCTGTGGTCTTTCTGCGAGTGCTCTCCCAAGAGCTAACTTGTCCCCTCTCCCCTGGGCCTCAACGATGTAATCTACATCTACTTCAGAGCAGTCTCCTCAGGGGTCCTCAGTTGGGGTGGGGTGTGGGTGCACGTGTGCACCAGCCAGGCTGCCGGGGTCCTGAGGGATCTGGCATGGACCTTCCCAGTTCTGTGGGGGAATACAAGGCATTCTGCCCAATCTCTGGATTGCTGCCAGGCTGGTTGTGGAGCAGGCCAAGCCGCTGTCGCAGGAGAATCCTTCAGTTTATTTTCCAATAAATTTATTTTTAAGAAAGCCTGCCTCTCAGCCCAGCCTAATCCCCCATCCAGACGGGTGACTATTGAAGTCAGAGCCCCACACTGCGCCTCTCAATTCTTGTGAGCAGGGGACCACAGAGTCAGCGGTTGAGCATGGACCTTTGTCCTTATCACCCTCTCTGTAAACTCAAGCAAACAGGCCTCTCCTTGGTGTTGCCCAACCTTGCTTGGCTGGGGAGGGAGGGAGCTGATGACCCACCTCTCTCCCAAGGACCCTTCAGCAGGACTGGGGCTCCCAAAGAGTCCATGGTAGACGCACAGGGCGCTGGGCACTGGCCAAGACTGCTGCTGCTCCTGTCTTTGTTCCGGTCCCTGAGACCCTACTGTCCTGCAGTCGTCTCCTTACACTGGTTTTTCAGTGTCTGTTACAATTTCTGGTCTCTTATTTTCATATATGCTGGGGCACTGTTGGCTGCTTGCACTTTTCCTCCGTAGATTGGCCCAGATTTTCTCCCATGTATATGGGGAAATGGAATCTGCTCCAACCTACTCCGTTGCCATCTTCCCTCCTAAATCTGGGGCTTTTTTTTTTTTTTTTGGTCTCGATGAGCCTGTTACATAGTAAGGGGCTGAGTCTTAGGTGTTCTCCCCTGCGGGTCAACCCAGTCACTGGATTTTGATGTTGTTTTGGGGGAAGGGGTCCAAGAGGGAACAATGGCACTTGCTCTGTCTGCCATGGATTTCAGTCACTTCTGCTGCTTCCCCCAAGCAAACTGAGCCCTTGTGGTGCTGATTCCAGTGTGGGTGGGTTTGTGTACATTCTAGGACCCTGTGGGTCTCTCCAACAACCTCTCGGTGAGGTTGGGAGTCTGTCCCAGCACCTCAACCTTAACAGATGTTTTAATTGGTGTTTTGAGGCTATATTTCCCTGCGCTGGAACCCTGGGTTGCGTGGTCTGTCTTACTCCTCAGTTTTGCCTAGTTTATCTCTGTGTGACTGTGGGACCACTAGGTTTGCTGCCTTGTGTGCTGTGCCCCTCCATAATTTTCTTCCTTGATGTATCCACCTGCTGCTGTATACCTTACCTGGGGGTCTGCTAGCTGCTGCCTTGCAGGCCTGGGCTCTGCCAGCCACCACTTTTCGTGCCACAACTCCTCTCTGCCTGGCTGCTTGACTCCACCCCTCCTACCAGTCTGGATGAATGTGTCAACTTTAACTTCCTGGTTGTCGGACTTCCAAGTAGTTCAATTTTCTGTCAGTACTGGTTGTTTTTTTGTCTATAATCTTTTTTTGTCCTTATTCTGATTGTGCGAAGAGGTATAGTGCATCTACCCACACCTCCATTTTGGCCGGAAGTCTAAATTTCTTGTGGTTTTAGACATTGGTTTATAGTGTATTTGTGAGGCCTTAAATGAGTATATCATTTTATATTGTACTCCTTTTCCTGTTGGGGCATGTTCTGTTTTAGAATTGTTTTTGGTGCATATCTGATAGACTTGGACGATCTTCTAAATGGTCCTCTGTAATGATGACCCTTCAAATGTAATCTAATGAGATCTTTTAAAGCATCCCATCCATAATGGATCCCTTCATATAGCTGTTGAGGTTGGGATATACTAGAGCCTCAGGCAGTAAGATCATGCTATGTGTGTTGACCTTCCATATAGTATTAAGGTTAGCGATAGAAAATTTCCATTTATGGACCCATTACACATCTTGTTCTGTGTTTATAGAGTTTAAATTCTGACAAGCCCAGGTGGCAAATTGAAGCCCCAACAAATGGAGGTGCTTGGGTATCTTATAAATTGGGCATTTCTAGTGCAGGGGCCAAAACTAATTTTTCCCTCAAGGTGTCAAATGATGCCTGACAGTTTGTTATCTGATCAAGGGGCTCAGACTTTTTTTCAAATTATACATGGTTTGTCTATAAGGCCAAATTTTAGAATCCAAATTAGGCAAAACCTTCTAATCCCTAATAATCCACCAAACCATTTCTGGTTCTCTTGGATTTTTATTGTAGTGATGGCTTATTTTTGATCAGCCATCAAGCTCATAGTGCCCTGTTTCAGTTGGAATCCCAGGTATGCCACTTCCTGTTTAAAAAATCTGGTCCTTTGAGTTGATATTTTAGATCCTTTTCTTATCATATGTTTCAGGCTGTGACAGTGTTAAGCAAGCAGTCTTTGTAAGTATTGCTAGCTATTAGTGAGTCATTTACATGCTATAGAAGAATTCTTCAGTTGAATATTTCTTAAACATTTTGCCAGATATAGATGGGCAAGTCTGAAATCCTTGGGGCAAAACACAGCAACAATATTGGAGTGTGGCTTTAGTTTCTGAATCCCACTACTCAAAGGCAAGTAAGAGTGGAGTATGGTCATCTATTGGGATCCAAAACAACAACAAAAAAAGAGTTATTCAAGTCTAGGACTTAAAATCCTCTACTATCTCTGGGCACTGTAAGTCAACAAAGTATGGTATTGGGCACCATAGGATGAATGTCCTAGATAACATTATTTATGGCCCTAAGGTGCTAGTGTACATATTGATATTTATCAGAGTGAGGCTTTTTGACTGGCAAAATGGGATTGTTATAGAGAGATTGATATGGTCAAATTAATCTGGATTTTGAGTTTATGCAATACTGGTTGAATTTCCTCTAAAGCTTCATTTTTAAGGGAATATTGTTTCTTCCTCGAGATTTGTGCCTCTCCTTTTAGGTTAATTTTATGAGTTGCATGCTAACTGCCCTATCAGTTAGTTGGTTTAAATACCTCTGTTGGTCTGTTGGCTTAAATGGCTCAATTGACCAGCTCCTAGATCTCAGGTGGAAAGAGTTTATCTATGGGTCACTCCAGGCAAACCAGGAGTAAGAGGAACTGGAGAGTGTGCTCTGGCAGGACTTCTAAACAACTGCTGTTTCTCAGGGAAAAGTATTATTTGTGCACGCAATTTAAAAAGTAAATATTGGCCTCAAAATGGAATGGGGCAGTTTGGTAAGTAGAGAAAACTATGCATAAGTTTTTGGTTCCCAAAGTGGCATTGAGGAAGTTGAATGAATGCCTGCTTTTATAATTGTGTTCACTCGAGTAACTAACACTGCAGCTGAACTCTTCTTGTTTAGTTTTGTATTTAGCACTAAGTATGTAGTTCTTGTCTCTATAAGGAAGTCAATCAGCTTGTTTCTCACTGTCATTTGTACTGGGGCTCTTGTGGGAAAAATGTAGTAATGGGTCAGAAGGTGCCTAGGGGAACCCTCATGTGTCATCAGATTCATCATTCCTTTATAACATTTTTTTTGTCAAGGGTTTCTTTTCTTTTCTTTTCTTTCTCCTTCCTTCCTTCCTTCCTTCCTTCCTTCCTTCCTTCCTTCCTTCCTTCCTTCCTTCCTTCCTTCCTTCCTTCCTTCCTTCCTTCCTTCCTTCCTTCCTTCCTTTCTTTCTTTCTTTCTTTCTTTCTTTCTTTCTTCTTTCTCTCTTTCTCAAATTCTTGAGTTCTTGAATTCTGGACTGTCCTTTCTCCAGTGGTCTTCATCTTTGTAACAGGCACACTTTGGGTGGCCTATTGGGTACCCCTTTTTTTAGGTCCTACCTGTCCTTCTGTTTTCCCCTCACTATTTATAAGAAAACAGTGGCCTTTTGTTTTTTGGCCATGGTAAGTTTTAAAGGCCATGGCCAGCAGCAAGGAACATTGGAGCTCTAAACATTGGAGCTTTGTTTTTATGTACAGGGCACCTTGCCCAATAAAAGTCATGTTTACCATCCATACATT
Source organism: Artibeus jamaicensis (assembly GCF_021234435.1). Taxonomy (NCBI): domain Eukaryota; kingdom Metazoa; phylum Chordata; class Mammalia; order Chiroptera; family Phyllostomidae; genus Artibeus; species Artibeus jamaicensis. The sequence continues at coordinate 3,517,054 of NW_026521717.1, forward strand.
TTCTGGCACCAGCATCAGTGTGCTTTCTATAGGGCTAATAAATCATTTCTAAATATTCAGAAGAATCTTCATTTGGTTTCTGTTGAACGAACTGTATCATATTCAGGTTATTTGTTTAGATATCCTTTTCTTAATCCCTTCCAATATGTGCCTTATGTAATGCTCTAGGAAGGCTAGGGCCCCTCCTTTTTGGTTCCAGTCAGGCTTTCTCAAGGGAATCACCATGGCTAGTTTGAGGGTCCTGCCTCCATTCTATAGATGGAGGCAATGTGCCTATTTGTTAACCTTATTTATAACTGTCAGCCATTCATCTGCCATTAGCAAAATGTTAAGGAGATTGTGTATGTCTGCCCAGTTTGCATGGTGAGTGACAAAAATGGAGAGGAAAAGATGTGCTATTTTCTGAGGATCCTCCCTATATGGGAGGTTGTAATTCTTCCAATTCAGTAAATCTAAAGTGGAAAATGGAGTATGAGCCAAGTAGTGACCAGCTGGCTGGCCATCCTGGTTAATTCCACCTATAGGTTATTGTCTCAAATGGAATTACTTTGCTTTGAATAAGGATGTCCCCTGCCAAATTGGGTGTCCTGCAAGGTCTGTGATGGCAAAGAGCATTTTTCATCATATAGGAGAGGGTCTGTCCCCCTCTAGGTCCTATTTCAGTGCTATCTATCAGAGTGGATGGTGGCGGGGGAAATTATTTTTGTTGCTAATCCTGTGTCCCCCAGGTTCAGGATATTAAAGGTAGTCATTTCTTCAAATTTTCCTTCCTTTGTTTTACTATTGCAGAGGGGCTTTTAAGTCAATTACTTGGTCTGCATCATAAATTTGTTCCTTTTCTTTGTCAAATACTTATTATGCAAATACATAAACACCTGAACATAAAAGCTCTTGTTTCATTCCCTGACTGTTGGTAAAATAATTCTAATTGAATGATGGTGTAGTAATTTATAAAACCATTTAGGAGTTATTTTTCCACAACACCCAAAGTATACATATGCTAAGCAGTGTTACAATAAACAAAAATCCTTTTTGGTCATGGAACTATAGCTATACATGGACCAATCTGCTAACGTTTGGCCCTTCAAGACTTAGCAAGGTCCACACATTCCTACTTGCCAAAAATGTAACCAAAATGCAGTGGGGCTGCCTGTCACTATTGAAGCCAAAGTTATGAGACAGATGCTGGTGCAAAATGAGAGGGCTTTACTCAGGTTCTATGATCTGAGAGAATGGTGAACCATTCAGAGAATATTCCCACTTCCTGTTGAAGCCTGCAATACTTAGCAGTGGTGTCCAACCTTTTGCCATCTATGGGCCACACCAGAAGAAGAAGAGTTGTCTTAGACCATACATTAAATTCACAAAGTCTAACAGAAACTGACAAGCAAAAAAAAAAAGGTTTTAAGCAAATTTACAATTTTGTGTTGGGCTGCATTCATAGCCACCTTGGGCCACTTGCAGCCCATGGGTCATGGGTTGGACACCTTTGGGTAGGGATATGAAAGGGAGAACTTTTTTCCTAATACCTTACTATGTTTGGTGTACTCAATACCTGTCCAGTTATCTTTTTAGCTTTGGTGCACTTGGGACCTATCCATTCATCTTTCTAACTTTTGGTGCACTCAGTGTAAAAACTTCCCCCTGTGCAATCTTGGCCAAGGTGAGACATTCCTGGCATTCTCTGGCTGTGGTATCAGGGTCATTGGTGGGGATGCACTTCAGGACACTCTAGCAGGGAGCCTGGTGATTCCACAGCCCTCAGTCTGCCAACCAATGGTAAACATGGCACCCATACATTTATGGGAGCTAGTCGGAGTCCATGGGGCACCCCAGAATCCAGGTGCTCCTGAATTCTCTGTGTAGCCTTTGTATTCCCTGTCCCACTGAAGTGGCCAGCCAGGATTGGCATTCACCCTGCTATTGGATACCCACACTCCAACTGACTGTCTATAGTAGCACTGTCTTTTAGCCTTACTGTACAAATGATTCAACAAATCAGATGGGTAGCTTGAACCCTTCACTTGGAAGGATGTGATGTATCTACAGTCTATTTTAGATCATAGTACTAGAGCTCTCTGATACACTGAGAATTTCAAAGAATGCCAATTTGAAACCTAAGAAAAATTATGGTAAATTTGAGGAAGTTTATTATTGATTTAGCATCAAATCCCACAAGCTAGATGCTCCTTATTATAAATCATTTGACAGAGTTTATATTTTAAATAATTTACTGATTATGCTACTATAGTTGCCTCAATTTACTCCCCTTTTCCCCCATCTTCCCCTTGCCTCCAGCAATACCCTCCTTAGTTCATGTCCATGGGTCAAGCATGTAAGTTCTTTGGCTTCTCCATTTTCTGTACTATTCTTAACATCCCCCCTATTTTATACCTGCCACTTATGCTTCTTATTCCCTGCACCTTTTCTCTTATTCTGGACCTTCCCCCTCTAAACTGATAACCCTCCAAATGATCTCCATATCTATGATTTTGTTCCTGCTCTGGTTGCTTGCTTAGTTTGTTTTCTTTAGATACAGTTAATAGTTGTAAATTTGTTGCCATTTTAATATTCATGGTTTTGATCTTTTTCTTAAATAAGTTCATTTAACATTTCATGTAATAATGGCTTGGTGATGATGAACTCCTTTAGCTTTACCTTATCTGGGAAGCAGTTCACCTGCCTTTCCATTCTAAATGATAGCTTTGCTGGATAGAGTAATCTAGATTCTAGGTCCTTCCTTTTCTTCACTTTGAATATTTCTCTCCAGTCCCTTCTTGCCTTAAAAGTTTGTTGTTGTTGTTTTTTTTAGAAATCAGCTGATAGTCTCATGGTAACTCTTTTGTAGGTAATTCTCTGTTTTTTCCTTTGCTGCTTTTAAGATTCTTTCTTCATCTTTAACCTTGGCATTTTAATTATAATGTGTTTTGGTGTGGCCCTCTTTGGGTCCAACTTGTTTGGGACTCCTAGACTTGTATGTCTATTTCCTTTGCAAGATTAGGAAAGTTTTCCTTATTTCTTAACTTTTCCAAGTACGTTTTCAATTTCTTGCTCTTCCTCTTCTTCTTCTGGCATTGCTATGATTTGGACATTGGTACATTTGGAGATTTCCCAGTGACTCCTTATACTCTCCTCATCTTTGTTTGCTTTTTAATTATTCTTTCTTCTTGCTGTTCCGGTTGAATGTTTATTTCTTCCTTATATTCCAAATCATTTATTTGAATCCAGGTTTCCTCCCCTCCACTGATGGTTTCCTGCATATTTTTCTTTATTTCACTTAGTGTGACCTTAATTTCTTCCTTTATGTTATTGCTGTACTTAATGAGTTGAGTATCCAGAACACCAATGTCTTGTACTCTGCATCTGAGAGGTTGATTATCTTCATTTCATTTAGTTGTTTTTCTGGGGTTTTGTTCTATTCTTTCATTTGGGCCATATTTCTTTGTCTCCTTAATTTGGCAGCCTCCCTGTGTTTGTTTCTGTGTATTAGGCGGAGTTGCTTTGACTCCCTGTCTTAGGAAAATGACCTATTGTAGAAAAGGCACCTATAATTGTGTGGGGCAGAGCCTTAGGCAATCACCAGGGTGGGTCAACCTGCTTCACTGCTTTGTGGCTCTGTGTTGGGGGAGGGCTCATAAAGGGAACAATGTTGCTGTCTGTCTTCTGGATTTTACCCCAGCACTCACTCTGTTCCAAGTCACTTCACACATTTTCCATATGTGACTGGCACCCTTTGAACTCTTGCCTTGGTGCTGAATTCCAGAAGGGCAGGGCCTGTGTACTTTCCAAGTCTGTGTGGGTCCTTTAAGCAGAGCCTCTGGAAATCTAGCTGTTTCTTCTGCTGCTTCAAGCCCTACTGCTATTTACAGCCAGAAGTTATGGGTATTTATTTTCATGTCACTGGAATTCTGGGCTGTGTGGTCTGGCCTGGTGCTGGGATCACTTGCTCCCAAGGTAACCCTCCCAATATTTTTTTCTGTTGTTGTCGTCATTATTATTATTATTGATATTTAGGTGTAATTCTTTCTGTGTTTTTTGAGGAGGTGAAACATGTAAATTTGACACAGAGTTTATGTAGTATGATATTATGGTTGGAAACTTCTCAATAAAGCATCACATACAGAAGAAAGAAATGTTTTGAAGGGATTTTTGAGAAGAATTAAGTTTCATCTCTATCAATGACTACATGTCCAGAATTGTATAAACAAAGCCCTCTCAATTTAGCTAATGTGCCAGGATTGAAATCAGTTGTCATGGTGCTCTTCATTGAATCCTAGTGAGTATTGAATTCAGGAAACCCGGTGCCTTTGCAGTGCTGAGGTATGATTTTAATGTGTTCAGCAAATGGGTCCCAGAATACCAGAGAGCACCACAAAATCAAAAAATTTGAGAATAATAATTGAAAATCTTAATGATTCCTCTCTCAAGTCCTTAGTCATAGAATGCTCATTTTCAAATTTTTACTATCAAAAAGAGTAATGGGTAATGCATCTATACCTATGTTTGTTGAAATATTTTTCTTCCTTGTTTTTAGATATAAAACACTAAGTTTTAACACCAGGTACTTCACTGTAGTTATGGGATTTCTTTTTTTTTTTCATAATGTGTGTCAGATAAGTGCGGCTTTTCACTGAATGATTTATGGCACAAAATACTTCACTATATCTGAGACTGAAAATGAATTCACTAGCCCTACTCTACTAGCTTTAAACTTGGAATTTTTGTTGAAAATATAATGTTATAAAATATCTTGCTATGGAGCTTATGGTAAATAATTTTATCTATAACCATTTTACGTGTCCTCCCTTTCAGGTTCTGAAATGTTTATTATATCTCTTCCTACAAAATACACTGGAACAGAAACTCACATTCTCATGTAAATTAATATTTTACTCATGTTATTCCTTTTGTGTAAATGCTTTTCCCCCAAATTTTAAATTTAATCCCTCAAATGTGGTCTCTAGTGCTCATTCTTTCATAAACTCTTTCCTCATTTTGCTTGCACTTTTCTAAAAATTTTGCTTATACTTCTGAAATAATTTCCTACAACATGGTACTTAAGTCAGTTGAAGGCAATCTCCCCTCACTAATGCAAATCTTGAAAGTATAATTGTTTTTCGTTTATTTACACTTCTCAGGAATTAACTCCTAAATATTTGGTAATTTGCACAATGAAAAGAACCCAAAATCTAGACTTCCCTGGAAAACTGGTGGAGAAAAAATCCAATTACTCTGCATTTTTATATTTAAAAATATATAAAATATATATTTGATATTTATATATTGTGTATTAGGATTTGATGGAGAATACTCTCAAGAAAAATTTTGAGAAAAGAACACTGGACTGAGGCTCATGTAGCACCAAACTTACTTTCCCTGCAGTGTACAGTCTTTGAGTAGTAAAGACTCTTAACAGTGTGCACAGATTTTGACTACTTGAACTAAATTGACAAGTTAATTTAACTGAACACATTGATATATGGTTTTGAGTTAAACTCTTATTTGGTGTCTACTAGCCAATAACAAGGGGAGTAGACTGAACTTTTCAACTTTTCACTATTTATTTAACATTGTGTAGGCATAACCGAAGGAAATCTCTCCAAAAATACCTCAAAAATTTTTTCAACTGCATAAGGTCATGAGAAAACAAAATTTCCTTTTCTCAAATGACACTTTAAACTTATAGTAATACAGTGTGGGAAAATCAGTTCAGTCATGGATTATGAAAACAACAGGAACATAAACCATATATCAATTTATAAAACTGCTGAAATAAATTGATTGTGATCGAAACTGTCAGCTAGGTTCATTCACACTGAAAATAAAATGCCAAAATACTTATGTAGAAAACTAACTGCAAAAAGCATGAAACTTCTTTTATAATATTACTTTACTATGAATTGAACTGATTGATAAATTAAGTTCAAATTGTTCCTATTTGCATGAATTCAATTCTGAGTCAAAAGTTTTTTGAAAGTTTTCACAATCTTTTTTATTGGCACACACATTTTACCTTTTATAGAAACCATTTTATAGTCATTCAAATCAATTCTATGGAGCTCTACACTGCTTTATTTCTCTCATTTTGTTTCCTTTGAAGGGAATGGTTCATCTGACATTATCTGCTCTTGGGCGAGATGAGCACTTCTCTTTTTTTTGTCTGCTTGTTTGTTGTTTGCCGTAAAAGTCTCCTTTACATGGCTAGGTCAATGCCAAAATTAAAAGCTTATATATCAAATGGACTGTAGGACATTCAGTTATAGTAAATTTTAAAAACAAGAAGAAGAAGTAGGCATCAACTACCAACCTGTGCTTCTCAACCAATACACCTTGTTCACCCACTTCCACAAATCCCACTCTCCTCGGGAAACCATCAGTCTCTTTTCTATTTTTTTCTTTTTTGTTCATTTGTATTTTTCTTTAGATTCCAAAATATCATACAAATTGAAGCATAGGAAATAAAGTCAATAATGTTATAATAACTATGTATAGTGCCAATTTAGTACTGGATGTATCAGGAGGAACACTTTTTAAAGTATATGATTGTCTAACCATTATAACATACTCTTTTTTTAATATAAATTTTATTTAGTTACTTTTCAAGTACATTTTTTTTAATCTATTTCTCCTATCCCACCCCCCCCCCCCCGCCCGGTCTCCCCCCCCCCCAGTCCTCATCTCTGTGTCTTTCATACTTGTTCCTCAAAATCCCTCCCCCGTTTCCCCTTAAGTTCCCTTCCCTCTCCCCTCTGGTCACTGCCCACTTGTTCTCTATTTCAGCGTCTTTGTTTTTGTTCTGTTTGCTTGTTTGTTTTATTCTTTAGCTTCCTGTCAAAGGTGAGATCATATGGTATTTGTCCTTCAATGCCTGCTCTATTTCACTCAGCATAATGCTTTCCAGTTCCATCCATGTTGTTGCAAAAGGTAGTAGCTCCTTCTTTCTCTCTGCTGCATAGAATTCCATTGTGTATATGTACCACAATTTTTGGATCCATTCATTTACTGCTGGGCACCTAGGTTGCTTCCAACTCTTGGCTATTGTAAATTGTGCTGCTATGAACATTGTGGTGCATAGGTTCTTTGAAATTGATGTTTTAGGATTCTTGGGGTATAATCCTAGCAGTGGAATTGCTGGGTCAAAAGGCAGGTCGATTTTTATTTTTCTGAGAAAATTCCATACTGTTTTCCATAATGGTTGTACCAGTCTGCAATCCCACCAACAGTGAACTAGGGTCCCCTTTTCCCCACAACCTCTCCAACATTTGTTGTTTGTTGCTTTGTCTATTATAGCCATCCTGACTGGTGTAAAGTGGTATCTCATTGTGGTTTTAATTTGCATCTCTCTGATAGCTAACGATATTGAGCATCTCTTCATGTGTCTCTGGATATTCTGTATGTCCTCTTTAGAGAAGTGTCTGTTCAAGTCCTTTTCCCATTTTTTAATTGGGTTCGATGTCTTCCTAGAGTGGAGTTGTGTAAGTTCTTTGTATATTTTGGAAATTAAAACTTTGTCTGAGGTATCATTGGCAAATATGTTTTCCCATACAGTTGGTTGTCTTGCTAATTTAACACTGTTTTCTTTAGCCACGCAGAAGCTTTTTATTTTGATGAGATCCCATTTGTTTATTCTTTCCTTTATATTCCCTGCTCTAGGGGACATATCCGTAAAAATGTTGCTGCGTGGAATATCTGAGATTTTCTTGCCAATGTTCTCCTCTAGGACTTTAATGGTGTCATGGCTTATATTTAAGTCTTTTATCCACCTTGAATTTATTTTTGTGTATGGTGTAAGTTGGTGCTCAAGTTTCATTTTTTTGCACGTAGCTGTCCAGTTCTCCCAACACCATTTGCTGAAGAGGCTAGCTTTACTCCATTTTATGTTACTGCCCCCTTTGTCGAATATTAATTGACTGTAGAGTGTTGGGTTGATTTCTGGGCTCTCTGTTCTGTTCCATTGGTCTATGTGCCTGCTTTTATGCCAGTACCAGGTTGTTTTGATTACAGTGGCTTTGTAATACAGTTTTATATCAGGTATTGTGATCCCTCCTACTTTGTTTTTCTTTCTCAAAAGAGCAGCTGCTATTCGGGCTCGTTTATGATTCCATATAAATTTTTGAAGTGTTTGTTCTATGTCTGTGAAATACACCATTGGTACTTTAATAGGTATTGCATTGAATCTGTATATTGCTTTGGGTAGTATGGACATTTTGCTGATGTTAATTCTTCCAATCCATGAACAAGGTATATGTTTCCATTTGTTTGTGTCTTCCCTGATTTCTTTCTTCAGGGCTGTGTAGTTTTCTGCATACAGGTCTTTTACCTCTTTGGTTAGGTTTATTCCCAGATATTTTATTTTTCTTTTTGCTATATCGAATGGGATTTTTTCCTTGATTTCTGCTTCTGCTGATTCATTGTTAGTATACAAAAATGCCTTTGATTTCTGGATATTGACTTTGTATCCTGCTGTTTTGCCAAATTCATTAATTAGTTTGAGCAGTTTTTGGGTAGAGTCTATAGGATTTTCCATGTACACTATCATGTCATCTGCAAACAGTGACAGTTTTGTTTCCTCCTTTCCTATTTGGATGCCTTTTATTTCCTTTTCCTGCCTGATTGCTGTGGCCAAAACTTCTAATACTATATTGAATAGAAGTGGTGAAAGTGGACATCCTTGTCTTGTTCCTGATCTTAGTGGAAAAGCTTTTAGTTTTTGTCCATTGAGTATGATATTGGCTGTAGGTCTCTCATAAATGGCCTTTATTATATTGAGGAATGTTGCCTCTATTCCCATTTTGCTCAGTGTTTTTATCATAAATGGGTGTTGAACCTTATCAAAAGCTTTTTCTGTGTCTATTGATATGATCATGTGGTTTTTGTCTTTGCTTTTGTTTATGTAATGAATTACATTTACTGTTTTGCGAATGTTGAACCATCCTTGCATCCCTGGGATGAATCCCACTTGGTCATGGTGTATAATCTTTTGGATATATTGTTGGATGCGATTTGCCAATATTTTGTTGAGGATTTCAGCGTCTATGTTCATCAGCGATATTGGCCTGAAGTTTTCTTTCTTTGTTGTATCTCTATCTGGTTTTGGAATTAGGATGATGCTTCCTTCATAAAAGGCGTTTGGGAGTTTTCCATCCTTTTGGATTTTTTGGAATAGTCTGTGAAGAATGGGGGTTAGCTCTTCCTTAAATGCTTTGTAGAATTCTCCTGTGAATCCATCTGGTCCAGGGCTTTTGTGTGATGGAAGTTTTTTGATTACTGCTTTAATTTCTTTTGCTGTTATTGGTCTATTCAGGTGTTCTACTTCTTTTTCATTGAGTTTTGGGGGATTATATTTGTCTAGAAATGTGTCCATTTCCCCTAGGTTTTTAAATTTCTTGGCATACAGTTCTTCATAGTAATTTCCTACAATCCTTTCTATTTCTGTGGTATCAGTTGTAATCTCTCCTCTTTCATTTCTGATTGTGTTTATTTGTGTCCGTTCCCTTCTTTTCTTGATGAGCCTACTTAAAGGCTTGTCTATTTTGTTTATTTTTTCAAAGAACCAACTCCTGGATTTGTTGATCTTTAGAATTGTACTTTCAATCTCTATGTCATTTAGTTCTGCTCTGATCTTAGTTATTTTCTTCCTTCTACTTGCTTTGGGCTGTTTTTGTTGTTGTTCCTCGAGTTCTTGCAGGCGTCGAGTAAGGTCATTTGTTTCAAATGTTTCTGTTTTTTTTTTTTAGGTAGGCCTGTATTGCTATAAACTTCCCTCTCAGGACTGCCTTGGCTGTATCCCATAAGTTTTGGGTTGTTGTGAAATCATTTTCATTTGTTTCCAGAAACTTTTTGATTTCTTCCCTAATTTCATTCTTGACCCATTCATTGTTTAATAGCATACCGTTCAGTCTCCATGATTTTGGGTGTTTTGGGTTTTTTCCTTTGGGGTTGGTTTCCAGTTTCAGTCCCTTATGGTCAGAGAAAATGCTTGGTATGATTTCAATATTCTTGAATTTGTTGAGGCTTGTTTTGTGCCCTATCATGTGGTCTATCTTTGAGAATGTTCCATGTGCATTTGAAAAGAATGTGTATTTAGCTTCTTTGGGGTGAAGAGCTCTGTATATATCACTTAGGTCCATTTCATCAAGGGTGTTGTTTAATGCCACAATGTCTTTGTTGATATTTTGTTTGGAAGATCTGTCCATTTTTGATAGTGGGGTGTTAAAATCCCCCACTATAATTGTGTTGCTGTCAATGTCATTCTTGAAGTCCTCTAAGATTTTCTTTTTTTTTTTTTTTTGCTTGTTTGTTTTTTTCTTTTTTTAATATTATTTTATTTATTTACTGTTCAAGTACATTTTTTTAAATCTATTTCTCCCATCCCACCGTACCCCCCCGCCCGGTCTCCCCCCTCTCTCCCATTCCCCCCCCAGTCCTCATCTCTGTGTCTTTCATACTTGTTCCTCAAAATCCCTCCCCCTTTTTCCCCTTAAGTTCCCTTCCCTCTCCCCTCTGGTCGCTGCCCATTTGTTCTCTATTTCAGCGTCTTTGATTTTATTCTGTTTGCTTGTTTGTTTTATTCTTTAGCTTCCTGTCAAAGGTGAGATCATATGGTATTTGTCCTTCAATGCCTGGCCTATTTCACTCAGCAGATTTTCTTGATATATTTTAGTTCTCCTATGTTGGGTGCATATATATTTATGATGTTAATGTCTTCTTGGTGGATTCTTCCCTTGAGTATTATGAAGTGACCTTCTGGGTCACTCTTTATGGCTCTTTTTTTGAAGTCTATTTTGTCTGATATGAGAATTGCTACCCCAGCTTTTTTTCTTGTCCATTTGCTTGGAAAATTTGTTTCCAGCCTTTCACTTTTAGTCTGTGATGGTCTTTTGTCCTGAGGTGGGTCTCTTGTAGGCAGCATATGTCTGGGTCATACTTTCTTATCCATGACGCTATTCTGTGTCTTTTGATTGGAGCATTTAATCCATTCACATTTAAGGTTATTATTGATAGGTACTTATTCATTGCCATTTTTGTACCTGTGTTCCTCTCTGTCTGTCTCTTTTCCTTCCTTTCCTTAAAGCAGACCTTTTAGTATTTCTTGTAGAGCTGGCTTGGTGGCAGCAAATTCTTTTAGACTTCTTTTGTCTTGGAAGCTCTTTATTTGGCCTTCTATCTTGATTGAGAGCCTTGCTGGGTAAAGTAGCCTTGGTTGTAGGCCTCTGTTTCTCATTACTTGGAATATTTCTTGCCAATCCCTTCTTGCTTGGAGTGTTTCCATTGAGAAGTCAGTGGCCAACCTTATTGGGACGCCCTTGTATGTTATTTCCTTTTTCTCTCCTGCTGCCTTTAAGATTCTCTCTTTGTCTTGGAATTTTGCCATTTTAATGATGATGTCTCTTGAAGTGGGCCTCCTTGGGTTCCTCTTGAATGGGACTCTCTGTGATTCCTGGATTTGTGTGACTATTTCTTTTGTCAAATTAGGGAAATTTTCTCTCAGTACTCTTTCAAATATGTTTTCTATCCCTTGTTCTTCTTCTTCTCCTTCTGGTATTCCTATTATTCGGATATTATTACGTTTCATATTGTCTTGCATTTCTCTTAATCTCTCTTCATTCTTTCTGAGCCTCTTTTCCCTTTCCTGTTCTTTCTGTGAGATGCTTTCTACTTTGTCCTCCAACTCACTAATCCGATCTTCTGTTTCATCCACCCTATTTTTAATGCTTTCCACTGTGTTTTTTAATTCAGAAATTGTATTCTTCATTTCCTCTTGGCCCTTGCTAATAATTTCCATTTCCTTTTTCATGTTGATATAGTTCACAGTGAGATCATTGTAGCTTCCCTGTAGTTTCTGGTAGCTGATTGTGAGCTCTTTGAACTTCCTGATAACCATTGCTTTGAATTCAGTATCTGATAGTTGACTTGCCTCTATTTCATCTAACATTCTTTCTGATGATTCCTCTTTTCCTTTCATTTGTGGATTGTTTCTTTGTCTTCCCATTGTTTGTGAGACTCTTCCTGTTAGCCTCAGCTTCTTAGATTGATCTGTTTTGACACCCTGGGTTTATGGTATGAACTTTTGTGGTGGAATGCCTGTGAATTTGAATGGTGCAGCCTCTTTTGGTTATCCTGTTGTTCCCTGCTTCCACCTACTCAAATATGCAGCAACTTGTGGCTTCTCTCCTACAACAATGTGCAATTTGTCTCTCTGACTCTCCTATTGGGAGGCCTCTTCTATGGGTCCAGCTTTGGTCTTTTCATATTTTCAAGTTGATTGTGACTCTTGTGGGTAAAAGAAAGAAATGATAAGGAAAGAAATAAAAGGAAGAAAGAAAAAAATGGTAGGGGAATGGAAGAAAGAGCAATAAGTTTAGAAAGAAAAGAAAAAGAAATAAAACAAAATCGGGGAAAAGAGGACAAAAGTATGGAAAGATGAAACAGTAATAAAGTTTAAAAGAAATAACAGATTACTTTCAAAAAGCAAAAAGATAAAGAAAAGGAATGGATAAGGAAGAAAGGTAAATAAAAAAAAGAAAGAATAAAAATAAAATAAAGTAAAAAAACAAAAATAAAAAATGCACTAACAAAAATAATCTCTCAAAAACAACCTCAGAAAAGGAAATGTCACTTGTTGGCTTCAGACTAGCCAAACCGGTTTTTCTGGTTGCAGTTGGCTGAGGGTGGATTGTTGTGATTTTTTCAGCCAGCCCCTCTCAGGATCCAGACACTTGGCGCCTCTCCCCCAGCTCCCTACAATGGGGAACTAGGAGTTTCTCGCAGCGCTCCCCTCCCAGGGGTTACTGCAATAGTCTGGTTTGCTGTGTTTGCAGGCATCTGCACCGGTCTAGTTGCCTGGTTCCCTTGGGATTGAGCACAGGCCTGCCCCCGTTCAGTTGGGAAGCCCCAGACCCTCTGCCCAATCCTGGGTTTGCTGCCAAGCTGGGTGTGAAGCAGACCAGGCTGCCGTGTCTACTGGATTCAGAGCCCCAGGCTGCACTTCTGAGTTCTCCTGGGCTGGCAACCACAGAGTCTTTGGTTGGGGCCCTTTGTCCTCCGCACCCTCTCTGTAAACTCTATCAAACAAGTCTCTCCTGGCCCCCCACCTTGCTTGGCCAGAAAGGGAGGGGGTTGAGGGTCTCAGCTCTTTTTGCAGGACCCCTCAGTGCCCGGGGCTTCCAGATAGTCTGAGGGGGGTAGACTGGAAGCCGGGAGCCGATATGAGTACTGGGCGCAGACCTAGAAACTCTTTGTGCTCGTCATGGCATGCTGCGTGGTGTGTATCCCTTCTGCTCCTGTGTTTGTCTGGGTCCCCTGGCCAACCTCTGGCAAAAAAAAAAAAAAAAAAAAAAAAAACCAACCTAGGGATGTAGCCGGGTGCTGGACCCAGAACTGTGTGTAGGCTGAAATCTCCTCTGCTCCCCTCTGGTTGGGTCTCTTGGCAGGTCCGGGCCCAAAAATCCTAGGGAGGGAGCTTTCTGGGTGCTGAACGTTGGCCTAGGCGCCCTCAGGCACTTGCCCAGACACACTGCGTGTGGAGCGACTAGTTCCCCAACTTGCGGCGCAGGCTGAAATTTCTTCCACACCACTTTGCCTGGGCCACTGGGCCTGCCCGGCAGAAAAATTCCAGGGAGGGAGCCGTCCGGGTGCTGAATGCTGTCCCAGGCGCCTTTAGGCACTCTCCCAGACACAGTTCCCACCAGGCGCTGAACCTCCGAGCTATGCACAGACTGAAATCACCTCTACTCCCCTCTTGTTGGGCCACTTGGCAGGTCCCCGGCCCAAAAATCCCAGGGAGGGAGCTGTCTGGGCGCTGAAGGCTGTCCCAGGAGCCGTTGGGCTCTCGCCACAGGGCGCTGGTTCCCCTACCCTGCACCGGCTGTTTCTCCCTGCTCCGTCCCAGAGACTGCTGTACCACTGCTGTCTCCCTACCGTCTGGTTCCTCCGTGACCGATGAGGTTTCTGGTCTCTTATTTTCATATATGCTTGGCAACCGCTGGCTTGCTGGCCTCACCTCCTCCGATCAGACAGGTCTCCCTCTCTTTTGTACTAGGAACTGGTATCTGCTCTGTCCTAGTCCACGGCCATCTTGAACCCCCCCCCCCCCCCCCCATTATACCATACTCTTGAAACTAATACAAAATAATATTGAATGTAAACTGTAATTGAGAAAAAACTTTTAAGAAGTGTTAATAAAATAAGCTTTAATTGCTTATGCAAGGTAGAGCACTGTCACAGGATAGGCACAATGCTGGCATCTAAAAGCACCCATGATCTTAAATGCTGCCATTCTGTTTTGGCCTAAGTTGTGTGGAGACACTTTCAGCTAAAGTATTCTGCCCAGGGTGTTGACCTGTGGTCTTCCAGGTTTTAAGTTGTGCTCTGGATATAAACCCATTACCTGTACACCCCACCACCATGGCCATGTATCTAGAAGTGGTTTGGAAGAGTGAAGCATAGACTGTACAAATAACTAAAGACCAGAAATTTTATCAAGAGGAAAAAGAAATGAAAAAGAGAAGAAAGGTAATAAATCCCTAAATCCCTGAACATGCAAAAGCTTTCTTACCTTTTCCTACTTCTAAAGAAGATGAATTAAATAAGAGCTGATTCAAAGCCACATGAGTAAAAATGTTGTTTGTTTTTCACATCCTTCAGAACAGGCTAAGGGATGAAAATAAGGGTCAGTTTCTTATTGTTAAACATGGCCAGAAGTAGCAAATTTTACTTACTCACGAGCCAAATAAGCTGCTCCTGCATAATTGGATCTTGGTTAAAATCCATAGAGATGTCTTTCTTGTGTATGTGAGATGGACTTTTGATTTTATCTCTGGAACAAAGTTTGAAGCTATTTTGTGACTTTGGCATAGAAAATGAAGGGAACTCTTGAAATGGATAGCTTATGTAGGCTTATTATGAGTGTGTGTTTAACACCCTCATGTAAATTATATTTTGAATCATTACCTCTTGAGATTCACAAGTTTTCATATACTTAAGCTCAAGATACCCATGTGTAAAAGCATTGTAAATTTACCTCTTCAGGCAACTATCACTTTAATACTTGATACTTAAATACAAATATTATACCAGAAAATAGAGCATGTTGGTTCTCCTGCTCTTGATTCTATAATATAAAATTAATAGACACTGTAATGGACTTACATTATGTATTAAAATAGTGGTTTTGGTTCATAGCAGAGAAAAAGAGTCAAAATTCAGCTCTTAAATCTCTTTGAAATATAAAGAATGATCCACAAAACAGAGGGATAAGCTCTTATCTCAGCATATGATATAGAATGGATCAAAGGTAGCAAAAACATAGATGCTCAAAGAACACTAAAACATGAATAACACCAGGAGACTGAGGTCAAGTCATCCCTTTCCTTTACCCTGGATTTACCATATTGGATTAGTAATCTTACAAGATTTTTTTTCTTAAGTCCCCCCTCAAGATAGATAGTACACCATAGATAATTCCATCTAAAATGCTCATCATTACAAATGGATTGCAAGCATTTAAACTTTCCACAGTGCCCTGAAGTGTTTTTATTCCTTTTGTCATAGTGATTCTTTTAGATTGTTCTGAAGAAAACTAGGGAATTTTAGAATGTGCTTTAATCACTTTATTATCAGAATATGGTTCTGAAAAGAGAGTACCAATATACTAGGTAAATTCAGTAATAAAATGTTAAAAAAATACCAGTGCTACCATAAATGTTTATAGTAAAAACTCAAATTACCAAACCAGAACTACATTCTTTTCTAGCCCAAATAATTTTCAATAATGGAAAAAGAAGAGACTGTGTTATGGAAGGACAATGGTCCTGGAAGTTTATTATACTATAGAATTTTAATTTCAATAATATTTGTCAATTTTGTCCATGTGAACATATGAATTTGACTACTTGTTAAGAAGAGTGAAGATTATATAATGTGGGGCAAAATTAACTGCAGCAGTAATATTTTTAACAAAAAGATTTTATTTATTATGCAAAATATATTTTGCAAAATACACAAATAAATGCTAAGGTCTTCAGCAAGACTAATAAATTCCAACCCAAAATGTGCATTTCAGGGTCTTTTCCATGAGTGTGTAATGTTTTTAATTTAATACCTTGACCAAAGCAGTGGAAAAAACAATGCTTACTCCTTGTTATAAAGATATGGTAAAGCACAACTATAGATGTTATCATTATGCTATTTGGAAGGATAAAATAATAGATCAACATTAATTTTGTCTTTTTAGTGGCAGGGATTTTGCTTCTGATAAAAAAAAATATACCTCACCATGAAGAAGCTAACCCCTTAATAATTATATATATATCAGAAAGTAGGAATGTTCCTTTTAAGTATGTCACTCTTGGTTCTAAAAGAAATATCACTCTTCTTATTCAGGTATGTAGTAATACCTTGTGGTTACAGTGCTCTTCTTGATCACTGACCAATACAAGAATGCCAACTTCTGTCTAGTACAATACCAGCTATCTAACTATACATATGATCAAACAAAATAATAACCAACAAAAGATCAATATAATAATAACCAAAGCTGAATTTCTATAGAACAATTATTTTTAAGTAACTTTAAAAGTACAATTATACTTTTTGGTTACAATTATGCAGCCCTTAAATAACTCTGAGTAAATGAATTATGTACCATTTAAAGATTACCTGAAAGTTTTCATTAGCTATAAAATAAAATAGCTTTAAGCTTTAAAATGTTCTACTCAATTGGAGACTCTCATGTCTTTGTGCTATTCTGGTGACAATTTCTATTCTAAGTGTCAAAAACAACTCTGCTATCTGGAACACTTCATATAGTGTTCTCTCCTTTTAATATTCTAATCGTGAGGTGTGAAGTGAAATGGTTGTATAGTATAATGGTGGTGAAGAAGTGGAGTGTCAATGAGACGGGGAAGGTGACAGACTCAGAATAGGTCCCTGAGGTGCTCTCCAAGTGCACTGGATAAAGATTCTCCTGGGAAAATTTTTTCATTAGTTCTCAGACACAGTTCAGTAATTCAATAGCATCAGGTTACCATTATTCACAAGAACAAAATATGTTACTTTCCATGCTTTAGTTATTTTATTTGTATATGTCATTTTAAAATGGAAAATTATGAGCCCTATTCTCAGGCAAAATGAGTCAGTAAGTTGTTTATATACTGAAGTATGATGCGTGACAAGCAGATTCTATAGTTTTTTTTTATTATTGATGTATGAAACAAATTCAAAGGGAAATAGACACTTGAAATGATTCTAATGATACTTCTTTAAACAACTATCAAATTTTTATACCAAAATTACTAAACATACACACACATGCATGCATACACATTTTCATAAGAAAATCAGGAAGCATTCAAACATAGTTGTTAAAGAAAATATATTTTCAAAAAGCTCTCTTTTTCCTATTTGTGCTACTTATAGAGTAAACCTTTGTCACTGATTAAATGAAGTCTATTTTTAAAACCAATTATCCTCTAGTGATTATATTCTCAGTTTGAGAAATTATAACGTTTTTTCTCTAAAATCAGAAAATATTGAATAATGTACTAAACACATGAGTATCAATATTCAGATTTTTGTACTATAACAGAGAGGAAATGCATAAATAATATTGTTGTTAGTTAATTTTCTATATAACTACTGTGTAAATATTTCAATATGCATAGATTAAAGTTCTTCATGTTGTGTTTTTCACTGTCATAATTTATGTATACTTTTTTCCTGTGCTGTGAATGCTAACTATATTCCCACTCCACATTTGAAGGCATAATGAGGATTGTCTACCTTATTATTCACTATGTCTAAATGAAAGAAGTATCCACCCCAGTTGCTTGTTTAAATCCTTGTGGTTACATTAGGGAAGCAAAAATGAAATCTGAGAAAATGAAAATTAAATGCTACAATAACAGACTGTTTTAGATTTTTGTATTTCATAAGACAATTTGCCATATTTTACTTGGCTGATTTTGCAACGATGGTCATTCTTATGTTTAAAAGGTAGCTCATATATGTCATTGTAAAAATACTCAAATTACTATGTATAATATATTTTAGTGAAGTGTAATTTAAATTCATACTCCTAAACATTATGACAGAATGAAAGAAGAGGTTAATGTTTGGTCAGGCAAACTGTACATTTCTTACAAAAATACAATGGAATGAATAAACTGCGAGAGGAAGTTATCTATTAGAAATAATGATGAGATACAGGAAAGAATAGACACAAATAAATTGATTAAAAACACTTCCTAATTAAATACACTCCTATCAAAATAGTAATGATCAGGATTTCAAACAAACCATCAAATGCTTCTATTTTTGTGCCACCCATAGAGTTATTGGATCATGAATTGTAAATATTTATGCGATTCAGATTAACGAAGTTGTCAGCCACAGCTACAGTTCTTCACCTTCTGTCATTCCAACTATCTAGGGGGCTGACTCAGTCACTTTTTTGTCAGGCTACCTTTCTTCTTCAGTATACTCAATTCCTAAAACACAACAAAATATAAAAGAATGGAAAATGCTAATGATGTATAATTGCCAAGAGGTGTTAAGATTTTAAGGATCCATTTTTTACCATTTTTATTTGGATTGACTTTATTATGTTTTTGCTGGTATTGTATTTTGGGGTATATTTCCATATCTGAAAAGAATCTTTTCTCAGCAAAGAGGTAGACAGTCCCTGAAATTACAGCTTATGGGTTCAAATTTTTAGAAACAAGTAAAAATTTTCAGTGTATTTTATTTTAATCATTATTTTAGGAAAAAGATGAAGCTTTTGCTTAAATTTTGTTTGATAAAGTTATTTATGTTTGTATATTATTTAACATACACAAAAGTCAAAATTAATAATGAAAACTTAACAAAATAGTAAAGTACTCTCCAATCAAATAATTAGATGTTCTTACTGACCATCTAAGGAGAAAAATCACTGGTTTTCCCAGATTCCAGTGTAAGTTAATGGTAATGTAAGTTTGTTTCATTTTCTATCTCTACGTGAAGTAGCTCTTAAGAATCTTTTAATAAAATCCTGTTATGTCCTTTATTATCTCTGTAACACTGTGATTTACATATGCTCTCACTGACACAAGCAAGCAGACTATTACACACATATATGCACATAAAGTCAGGGCTTCCTTAACAGATGTGTTCTTGTGTGGGAATTATATCACTTTTACTGAAACACAGAGGCATGACTTTCAAGTAGTTTTAAATTTCAAATCAGCTTAGTCCATATTTAATTTAGAAATGTTGGTTTAACACCAAGCCACATAGCCCTTTTAAAGTTCAGTAGCTGTGATATAAAATTCTTCACTGTATTGCACCAATAAATTGAGAAGTGCAATATAATCTCTACTATCACTGGAACCATTGTGCAATGAAATAATGACTGGGATACAGGTCCTCACTCAGATGCACATTCTTTCACAGTTATATTCAAAATGTGTGCTCATAAAATTTAATAAAAACCCACATAGATGGTGCATAGTTTACAGAAGTCATAAAAACAATAACAATTCCATCATTTTTTCTGTTGATCATTTTACATGCCAACATATTAAAAATGCTGGATTCCTTTTTCTGAATACCACCTTCATAACTGAGTTATTTAGTGTTTTTTTAATTTAAAACTAAGTAGCCAGAAGAAAGAGGCACTTGATACCTCCAGCAAGTATCTTGGTTCTTTTCATATTATCAATAGCTCCACTGACAGCACTGTTCTTTTGCCAGCAAAAAGCAGATGTGGGGGTTAAGTATGGGAGCAATTCAAATGTCCACAGTAAACTGCAGCAGGGGGGTGGTAGAGAGAGCTCAGAGAGCAGCAGCTTTAAAGTAATTGACTAATACAGTAAGGATATTAAAAGTCATTTAGTGCCAAAAGGGAACATACTGATCCTTGACCCTCAGCCACTTTGGAGTAATCTAGTATTCAATCCAGCGTGTAATGACTGCCAGGCCTGTCAATCCTCCAGGCTCTCCAGTCAAATGCCTGTGGCTACTATTGGCTTATTGTAAAAGGACAGAAATGCAAGGAAATACTTTTCAATCAGTCTATGATGTGATAATGTTATTGCTCCAATGTATTCTGTATTGTCCCTGCAGAGTTTAATCTGTTGAGACCCATGTCAAAAATTGCCCTTGTTCCCCACAGGTCTTTACTCAACCTTTTAGTAATACAAGTGAACTTGAAAGAAAAAGAGGTAACTTCATGAATTGTTTCCAAGATATCTATATCTATATCTATATCTATATCTATATCTATATCTATATTATCTATCTATCTAATTTATCTATATAACATGTATATTAAATATATATGTATATATATATATTTAGCTATGGCTTAAAGACTATTCATGCAAGGTATAATTAAAAGATGCTAGTTATTTTATTTCTAAACACTTGTTCTTTGTTTTACTCCAGTGGGCAAAATATTTTACAGTTAAAATTTTTGACATAGAAATTTATTTACATGGTGGCTGAGTCATAATTAGTGCACGTGAGTAAAGGAGTTTTAACATAAAATGCTGGAAAAAAAGATGTACTTGTTTCTGCCACTTTGAGCACATAAGAGTTGGCCAATTTCTGGGAATCTTGCATTTTAAATGAGGTATTTTGCATTTGGAAAATGTACTTATTGCTACAGACTGAAACAGAAGAACACCTAAGAAAGAATGCAGGAAATTGGCATTTTTGTTATTGTTTTGTTAATTAATGCACTAGAAATTGACTCATATAGGAACTCTAAACTTGCAAAATCAAAATGGGCTAATGATTATTCAAATCTTATGTTATTACCTACAAAGTATTTGTATTTCTTAGTCATTCTCCCATTTACTTTTCCAAACCTACTACAAAAAATCTTTAGAAAAGAAAAGGTCCAGGGAGGATAATATAAGATTAGCTTTAGAGAAGATTAAGCATTTTGCCTATGTCTGTTTTATAGGAATCTGCCCAGTCAAGGTGCTATGAGAAACAGAAGTGACCATTTATTTCCTTGTAAATTTGAAATAACTTTGGTGTCAGAAACAAATTACATTTCCCCTCTATCAACCTATCCTCTTGCCAGTCAGCACTCTAAAATAATTAATCAATATATAGTTGTATTCTAAAAACAATTCTGCACATTATCTACTTGCCCCATTTGAGATATTTTCAATTTCTGTATAAATTTTTGTCAGAATACAAAAGAGGAATTTTTCGATTTTTTCCAGTGAATTTCCAGGTCTCAGGGGCAGAATGAATGCAGGCAGCAACTTTTCATTAGTAGGCATGAAAACCTGTTTCACCATAGGTTATTGTTTTCATGGAAAGTTGAAATAAAGCACGATGGGATATGGTATGTTATGAAAACATAATGGTATGGTTGCTATCTATCATACACACCCATATATATATATATATATATATATATATATATATATATATATACTCTGTCACTTAGAATATCAATATATTTCATACGATGTACAATTCTGGAATAAGAGAAACGGTTGGATACCTTTAGAAATTTTTTCCTAATTATTTAACTATTTGTTTAAAAATTTCAAAGTATTCTTAAGAGATAAAATGGATGGGAAAACCAAATAGATCAAGGAATCATATATTTTCAGAAGACCTGTGCATTAAGTTGTGTACTCCTCTACATACTGGCATAAAATATCTATTTTAGATGAGGGTATATTTTATATAAAATTCCAAAAATTCAGCACATGTATGTCTGCAAAAAGCAATATGACTCTATATTAATAACCTAATTCTATAAATAAAACAAAAAAAACAGTCTTCACAGCTACATGTACTACAAGCTTCAACAATGAATTTAAACATTTCTTTCTACATCTCACAAAACCAGTGAGTCATTTTTCACTCTTTGTATAATAACTTCATGCTCCTCAGGACAGTTGTTAAATATACAGTTTTCTATAGAATGAACATGAGTAAAGCATCATTCAATTTGGGTTAGTGGACTAGGTTATCTTTTAGCTTCAACAAAATTAAGGGCACATACCTTTGTTTTTCAAAGTCCATACGTGGTTGAAAAATTGTATTTATTTAGTAAATATGGAATTTCAACTCTGTACAAAGGCATTATACCAGGCCTTGTAAGGGTATACAGAAGAATAGCATAGGATTCCTAATTTCAAAAAGCTTACAGACCAATATGGCAGATGTAACACCAAATAACTATAGAACACAATTGAAGAGGGAGAAGGTAATAAAAGTTAATTTAGCACATACAGCTAACTAGTCTATACAACCCCAGTTAATGGACATAACATTATGAAATACAAATTTTCACATGTTAAACTTTCCTTCCTTAGGATCAGAAACACCACTTTGTTAAAAAGCCAGTACTGTATTTGAAACAAGTTTATTCTGGCTCAGAGGCCCACACTGACCTGCAAAACTGCATCTTTTCTATAAGAGGAGCAATGATGCCAAATTTCCCCCAAATAAGGAAAACCACCCTTCGACTCTTCCAAATTGAAATCTTATTTTCCATCGTAAGTAATAGGAAAAGTCCAAAGGTCAATTGTACAGTGTGGTATAAGCAAAGTGATTTTTTAATTTAATTATTGTTCAAGTACAGTTTTCTGTCTTTTACTCCCATCACAGCCCACCCCTCCCCGTGCTCCCCACCTCCCTCCCATTTCCACCCCCTTAGTTGTTGTCCATGTGTCCTTTATACTAGTTCCTGTAAATCCTTCTCCTTTTTCCCCTGAAATTCCTGCCCTCTCACCTCCCGTCATTTGTCTCCCTGTTCTCTATTTCAGTGTCTTTATTTTTATTTTGCTTGCTTGTTTGCTTTGTTGTTTAGCTTCCTGTTAAAAGTGATTTTTATGTGGGCTCATCTCTTACTAAATTGATCTATAAGGCCATGGGATCAAAGACTATATCTTATGTCTTATTGTAATCAAAATATACTAGAAATGTAATAAACATTGAATTGATTAAATGGGTATGGAGAATATCTTTATTCTCCTCAGGCTAGGGATTTCTTCAGGGATTAATCCCTAGTTTAATTCTCAGGTAATGAAGGTAGTCCCACCAAAGTATAAAATTGTGAAAAGCCACTAAGTTTATTAGGTTTAGTTTATTTGTATTTATCAGGATTTCTTCCATATTTTAAATAAAATATGATAAGAAGGCAGAAAATAATGTATATAAAAAGTATATATTATTTTTGGTGAATTTTATATCTAGTTATATTTATATTTACATTTCTAGTTTTAAGCTACTGCTTAGAACCTACTGTTCTTATTAAGGGCTATGATGGCACCCTGGAGTTTTATTTATTTTTTTGGTTTTAAAAAGTATGAATAGTATCACTTTATACTTTCTCTTTTCTTTAACCTGCACTTCTTGCATTTAGAACTTTTTATTGTAAAGTTTAACATACATTCTGATTATTTGTACAAAGTGTAAATATAAAGCTCAAATAATGAGCACAAGTGAGCATCTAAGCAACCATCATGCAAGTCAATAAATACAAATTGACAGCAATCCAAAAGTATCTTTTGGATTATTGTCAATTACTACTTTCAACTTTTTCTTCTTTATGCCCCCTAAAAGTTATCACAATTCTAATTTCTAACTTTAAGTCAAATTTTGTTTGGTGTTTGTGTATATGAAATAACTTTTGTATCTGGCTTCTTTCACTTAACACTATGTTTGACAGAATCTTCATTGTAGTTGTATACATGAGTAGTTTAAGTCACTTTCATTGTTGTGCAGTGTTCACTTTTGACTAATTTATCTATTATACAGCAGTTAAACATTTAGGCTTCCAGTCTGGGGATATAAAGAATAACATTGTTCTAAACACAGTGTATGTATGCATTTTTGTGTGTGTGTATATAGTTAGAAGTTGAATGACTGGGTCATAAAATGGTGCCAATGTTCCAAATTGGTTATACCAGTTTATTTCTTCACTAAAAGTATGAGAATTCTTGCTGTTTAATATCTTACTAGCAGTTGGTGTTGTTTAAATATCTTATTAATTTTAGCCATTTGTGATGCATATATTAGCACCTTGTTTTCATTTGCATTCCATGTTTACTAATGAAGATAAGCACATTTTCACGTTATTTGGGTAACATTGGTAGATTTTGCAAATTCCCATTAAAAATACACTGATATCAACAATATAGAATGAATGTTTATTTACATCCTCGACAAAATTGGGAACTATAAAACTTAAAGTTAAAAAAATTAGATTGTTACTGTGACACATGCCATTTGTCATAACTGACTTTGAACATTGTTCTACATTTGAATTTTCCCAATTTTTGGTAATATTTATTCTTGTACTTTGAATATTTTCTTCTATTGTGTTGATAATTTTATTGATTTCTAAAAAAATGTTTCACATTTACTAAATATTTTGTCTATGGCAAGTATTTTCTCTAGTTTGCCCTTTGATTTGGTTTGTACTATTTTTTTCAGCTGTACAGAAGTTTTTATTTTTATATGGCTAAATCTGGTAAAGTTTTTTCTTTATGGTTTCACTGGGGTTTTTAATATTTATGATGACCTTCTCTACTCAAATCACCACAAATTATTACTTGTTGAAATTAGCTGATCATCCTGGCCAGTGTGGCTCAGTTGTTTGGAGTGTCATCCCATAACCAAAAGGTTGCATGTTCTATTCCCAGTTGGGGCACATTCCTGGAGACTAGGTTCTATAACCAGTCTCAGGGCACACCATCCCTGGTCTGGGCACTCATGGGAGTCAACCAATTGATGATGCTCTTTCTCATTTCCTCTCCCTTCCTCTCTCTCTTAAAGCAATGAAAAACAATGTCTTTAAGTGAAGATAAAAACATTAGCTGATGATATCCTCTATATTTCTTATAGTTTTAATTTGTACAATTAAGTATTTTATATACTGTGGAATTTTTGGAGTAAAAAAAATTGCAACAATTTATTGTTCCATGTTTTTCCCAAATAACTGGTTTCCAAATAGTATTTCTCGATTAATACATCTAGTGTTCACTTATTTGATTTATCATCCTTGTCATTCACTAAATTTCAATGTGTGCTTGAACTTATTTCTGGACTCTTCACTTGGTTAAATCTTTCTGTCTTTTACAATGCTAATAGTAAACTGTTATAGTTAAATTAGTTTTATAATGTGGTTTAGTAGTAATTTTGTCCTTTGAAAAATTTGTAGATTTTTTACATTAACTTCTTGAGATGAACTTTAGCATTATTTTGTTGACTCCTCATCAAAATCTGTGTAATATTAAGTATCTATTATACATTAATTTTTGAGGAAATTGGCATCTTTGCAATATAGAGTGCTCCTGGCCAAGAGTAAGATATATTTTCATTTATTCATTTTTTTCCTCTTCCTTTCCTGTTTAGTTTTTTTCTGTGTAGTTTTTTAAAAGATTTCCAAATTTGGCAAAGTGAGCCTAAGATGGCCAGTGGGATACATTAACTACTAGGTTTGAAATAGAACTTTTGATTAGCCAATTTAATAATTAGCTCAAATGCTTAAAAACACTGTAAAGTTAATACATGTAGTTGTAAAAATATGTTGCCCTGTGTGTTAAATGAAATATGCTCTTTCTATTTTTGGTTAGTAATTGCTCCTGACCCATCAGAAGTAAACCTGTAAAAATAGGTACACATATTTCCATGTGCATGTGATATACACATAGCTGGTGATCTTTATACAGGTGGAAGAAGGAATTCAAAGTAAAAATTATATATGCATTTAAATATATCAATGATTACATTTAAGATAAGGGAAATTAAGTATCTCAAGTAAGATTTAAAAGTAATTTTTATGTTGTACAAGTTTGTAATAAATTAACTATAAAGTTTGGGACTACATTGATTCTAAGAATAAAGCTCCTATCATGATCAAGTTGTTATTTTTTGTTGAAATAATCCAATGTCTGAAGGCCTTATACCCAACCGATATAATATGGTAATTTCCTTTTCCCCACAAAGGCATGGTCTGGTTGGATAGCAGTAGAGTTGTATGCAAACTAACCAATTTGTTAACTCAATAGGAAGTATGTCCTGAAGGTTTATCTTGTGTTTACTCAAGATAGATTTATGAAATAACAAATAACTGAACTAAATATTAACTGAATATAAAAGAAGAACAGATATATGAACATTGCTGTGAACTGGAAAGGGAGAAGTGATTTCATAGATTAGGGTTGTAGGAAGTCTTAGATTTTTAAAGAAATGAATGCTACCTGGAAATGGGTAAAGCAGAAGATTCTAAAGAAAGAGGAAAAACTGAATAGACATTAAGAAGCAGTGCTTAAAATGCTTTAGAGGTAGAATATGGAGGCACATGAGAACCCTCCCTTTTGCCCTTCATCTACAGTTCTTGAGTTCTACAACTTTTGACAAATAAGAGGCTTATATCTTGTAGTATTGTCTACATTCTCTTTGAGTTCAAAATATGCATCTATACTTAAAAGTCAGGCATCATTGTGATACTTATAAATGACAACAACATTAATTCCTGCCTGACTTTTGCTCTTTTGTATAATTCTATCTACTCTTCTTTTACTCAGGAATCATGAATGCTACAGAAGGGTTTTTGTTTTTGTTTTTAGTGAGTATTGCCTTCTGACTGACAATTCAAATTAGATAATTTTAGTTTATGTAATAAAACTATGATTTCTTCTGTAATGTTTTTTCAAGTGCATTTTAATCTAATAAAACCAACTTGTAAATATATTATATAATGACGTCTTCTCCAGTATGGGTTTCAAACAAATACTTAATGTATAGCTATAAAATGCATACACACAAATGTACACATGCACTCTTTTTATTATATCAGAATAAAAATGCAAGTGAATTTATTAGGCTAAGAGTGTCACCAAATAGAAATTTATGCACATTTTAAAAACAGAATCCTCGAAAATAAAGCAGTTGCAGCCTATTAATTTTCCTCTTTGACAGTTTTTTAAATCCCGCTAAAAAAATGAAACAGCATGAATACTGTCAATATATCACAACAGCCACATTAGGTTTTGTGATATACATCATAATATAAAGAGCACTATTAGAGCACAACCTGGGAACCATTAAATCATTCTAAATCACTGTTACATTCCATTAGTGTCAATGGTGAAACCACATAATAGGCTTTATTACAAACTTCACCTTGGTAGGCCATTGTCTCTAATAACCACTTCTCTATGATGTGGTATCATACCCAGAAATCCAGGGAGATAATAAAGGCTCCCTCATTTCTTTTTTATTGGATGGGTAAAGTTAAATTTAGCTGTAAGTAAAAAAAATCCTGAAGCTTTATTCACTAACTTCAAGTTGCTGCTATTTGGACCAAAAAAAAAAATAGGCAGACTTGGGAAGAACGGTTTGAAATAGATTTAAAGCCTGGCAATGCTAAGGCCAGGGTAGGATGGGCAGTGCCAGAAATTACGATGTCATTTTTGAAATGTGGCTTAGTACATTTGTGTGTCTCTTTACACTTTTGTTCAGGAGCAAAGTATTGATTATAGAAACACTGTAAGCTTCAAATCTGCCCTTTCCCTCATTCTCCCTTGGTTTGAGCTGTACCCTTTTAAAAAGTCATTTGGGCACTTTGCTGAGGTGAGACTGGTAAGGACATCAGCTCAAACTGAGATCAATTTTCAGATGTTCAGGGAAAATTATACAGTGTTCTGTGCCCCTCTTCTTTACAAATAGAACCATTTACTACTTCCCCATACTATGAGTTTAGTCATAATTTCTTCACTTTATTTCTAAGATAGAGTTACAAATATAGTGCTCCCCACAAAGGTTTCTGCAATACAATAGACACCTTTGTTATCGGCTGAGGGCATTTATTTCTACAAAACAACCATCCACACTTTGGAAGTCAGTTTTGAATAAGATTAATTCAGGGTATTGAAATAGATCATTATTGTAATGACTTCATTTTGCTTTTGGTCCACTCTTTAAAACCAGACTTTAAAAACAAAAAACCACATGCATCTCTGTGATGAGATGGTACTTTAACTTATAAAGAGAAATAGATAAAACAAAGAAGAACAAATAAAAATGTGTTATGGAAAGTCAAAATAAGTCACCAGTACCTGAATACCTCAGAAAGATTAAAAAACAATAAAATTAACAGTGAAGAATTTGATAGATATATTTTTATAATTATTACCTAATAAAAAGACAAAATAATAAATTTGGAAATCATAAAGTAGATAAAGTCTAAGAAATATAGAAGTCTGGGCTCATACCTGGTAAACTTATTGAGTGTTCTCATGCTGCGAAACTTTTTCAGATTTTTTCATTAATAGTCACGCTTGCTTGTACAAATCAGATTTACCAGATTGAAATGAATATGTCTTTCCTTCACTTCAATTTTTGTTTCTTCACCCTCCTTTGTTCTTTCCCTCTGTCTCTTACTTATATCTTTTTTCCTCCCCCCTCACTCTCCTTCCTTTATCTTTTTCCCTTCTGTCTCCCTCCTTTTTCCTCTTATGTCCTCTCTCCCTCCTGTTAGCTTTCTTGCCCTCTGGTCCATTTACTTTCTGTCCTTTTTAAAATTAATAGTATTTTTCAGTGTTTGTTTATGTATAAAACACTTAGAAATAACAGCATATGTCAATGTTAATATAGCATTTCATGGAAAGAAAATTAAAAATAAAAACCTGAGTTACTAGGCATTTTTTTATGAGGAATCCAACAGGAAAAAAAAAAACAAGCTTGAATTTTTGTCTCCATTGCCTAAAGAAAGTCTTTTAGCTAAAGCCTCAACTCTGACCTTGTTTTCTGCTTTCAGAGTATATTGTATTTTTTCTTTTTTGTTATATGTCTGGTTTGCAATGCCATTGATGTTCATAGAGAAGTGAGAGAATTGCTGTTTGAAAAGTCTATGCTCTACTTCATGAAGGCTTGCTTTATTTTCTATTTTGAGATATTTTCTCTTTCTGCTCATGATAGAGGTCAACTCTTAAATACATTGGGAAACTTACCTGAGTAAAAATTACACCATTTAAAAATAATAGATGTTCAACTGCTTTTGGTTTTAATTTTTTTCTAATATCAAATTAGTACATCAGACATTGTCATTTCAGACTTGAATCTGTGTCATGAATAAACTGGTATTAGAATTAAAAATAAAATATTTTTTTACTTTTTGTCTATTTGTTTCAAATCACTCACTTTAGGCTTCAAATAGTGAATAAATTAGGTTTGGTTTGTTTAATGGTTACTAGACAGAGTAGTTGTGTTTTCTACATCAAGCCATATATTATTGCTTCTTAATTTCATTTATCTTTCTGATAGCAGAGAAGATTGTACTGAAGGCTTAACTATCTATAGGGAATTCTGTACTTGTGGCTTTGCCTTGTTTCATACTACTTCTAGATAAAAATGGTGAATATTGGAAGGTATGGAAAACTTTCATTAAATTACCTTATGACTAATTTGACAAAATCAAATAATCTAGTAATTTTTGAATATGCTAATCTATTTTCCATATGCTAAATGACCACTCCAATTTTAAGAAACAATGCCTAGTGGTCTGAATTAATATACGACTGTAAGTCCTGAATAGAAAATCAAGTGAAGCAAGGGCATTAAGTATACTTTTGTAGATCTGGTGTTTATTTTGTACATTTTTTGTTAAACACATATAATAAAGATTTTAAAGCATTGCAAATCCGGAACCATTTTGCAACTTGCATAAAGATTAAGAGTAGCAGCCCTGGCTGATGTAGCTCAGTGGATTGAACGCAGGCCTGTGAACCACAGTATCGCAGTTCAATTCCCAATCAAGGCACATGCTTGGGTTGCAGGCCAGTTTCCAGCAGGGGACACACGAGAGGCAACCATGCATTGATGTTTCTCTCCCTATCCCCTTTCCTTCCCCTCTAAAAATAAATAAATAAAATCTTTAAAAAAAAAGACTAAGAGTAGCAGACTTACCAGATTTGGCACTCATTAATCAAATATAATTTTTACAGTGACTGGTATTATTGAATATGATTTTGGTATGCATTTGCATAAATAGTATATATACTTATTTTTAAAAATAATTCCTTTATCTTCTTCATTTGCCACCCCAAAGTAGAGTTATTTTCTTTAAACTATGGCTTTTCTTCATGATTTCCCCTTATAAACATTTACACTTAAAATGTAGTATATTTAGTAGTCTGTAAATTTTTGGAAATTATACCTACAAACTGAAAGGTTCTTTCTTAGAAGAAGATGGCCAGTAGTATTTCATTCAGGTCTTTTATGGCAGTATGTTAGACAGCTGCCTGCTAAACCACACATCTCATCCCATTAACTCACAGAGTCCTATAACTTTGAGCTATTCAGATTTCACATGGCCAAGTGAAATCTCCTACCATGAATCTTTTTAGTAAATACTAAGGCATTTTAAGAATTTTTTGGCTGCTACAATTATTGTAAATATGAGACATTTGATTTAAAATATGTGGGACACGAAAAAATCAGAACTATGTCATGTTTAGGCTAAATACTAAATATATATTTCTCCTTTCTTCTTCTCTCTCCCCAAAGATCATTCCATGAGAGGTCATATTCTTTCATAAATTAATTGAAATGTACTTTTAAATACAGGAGTTCAACCAAAAAGTGGAAAAGGAAATAACATGAAGCAGCTATTTATTCAAGGCTTGCTAAGTGGTAGACACTTTATTTTCTTTAGATATCTTGTTCAACAACCCAACAATTTTGAGAGATGTGATGCAAAGGTGGTTTCCTTATTTTTAAGTGATTAAACTAAGAAACAAAGTTCTTACCTTTGTGAGAAAGATAGTTCTTACCTTTCCCAAGGTAGTATAACTTGGTATTAAATTTAGATGTTATATTCATACTTAATTAAATATAATACAATGGGTTCTGCCTTAGGAAATGTTTTATTCATTCATTCATTCAACCTATTTTATTAACAGTCTAAAAAGTCTAATATGTTGCTCCTTACAGAAGACAAGACTACAAATAAAACTCAGTGCCAATCCTCAAAATTAGCACTTCTGTTGGAAAGAAAGTCACCCAAGTAGAAAAGTTTGATTCAGTGTAAAAGATGGTATGATAGAGGCACAAATAAGGAACTGTCCTACCAATAAATTGGGAGGGACTTATGTACATTGTTGGATAGGGATTAAAATCTTTCACAGAAGAAGGAATACTGACACTGAGCCTTAAATGTAAATTTAGTTTGATGGAACCGTGGATCAGACAAAAAAAATAATGAGCTAAAAATGAAAAACAACTATCAGTGATTTCAGTGTGATTTGATTTTTCTACTGTGAGCACTGGGTCAGTTAGGACCTTTGATTGTATTTTAACATAAGTATAATGGGAACAACTAAAATTATTATGGCTAATTTTTATTTTAAAAGGATCCCTCTTGTTGCATGTGGAAAATAAATTGTAAAAGAGGCACTAGTGAATCCAGGAAAACTGGTTAGAAAGCCATTACAATGATCTAGCTGACAGAGAGCAAGATTCCAGGATAGATTTTGGAAGATAGAAGG
This sequence comes from Artibeus jamaicensis, assembly GCF_021234435.1. Classification (NCBI taxonomy): domain Eukaryota; kingdom Metazoa; phylum Chordata; class Mammalia; order Chiroptera; family Phyllostomidae; genus Artibeus; species Artibeus jamaicensis. The sequence goes on from NW_026521717.1 coordinate 3,548,562, forward strand.
AAATTCTGTTAGATTACATAGGGAAAACAAGGGAAAAGGGGAAACTCAAAGATAAGTATATCAATATGCATCTGGAGGCCTAAACACTAAAATGACTGAGTTTCATCAGTCTTTTGAAACTAGTTTTCAGGAGCCTCCTAATTTTTATTTTCTAAAAGAGTAAGAAAATGTAAAAACTTCTATTATAACTATTTGAATAGATCAGTTATCCTGGTTCATTTCTTAGGCTGCCATGTTGATTTTTCTTCCTGTGGATTATGACCTGGTTCAAAAAGGCCATATTAATCTTTTAATGACACATGAAGAATGGGTAGTCTCTTCTGCACATGGTTCAGGGGAAACTGGATATTCACGTGCAATAGAATGAAATTGGATCCCCATCTTACACCATATAAAAGGGATTCAAAATGGTTTTAAGATTTAAGTGTAAAACCTGAACCTATAAAACTCCTGGAAAAAAACGCAGGAGAAAGTTTTTTTTTTCCATTCAAGAGAGTATGAATGCTCTTTACTTCAAAATGTATCAAATTTGTGTGAATAGAGAAGTGTGGTGAAATAATTGAATCTTCCCAAGGTATTAATAGGATTAATACAGGAGAAAGTTCTTGACATTGATCTTAGAAGTGATTTGGATATGACACCAAAAGTACAGTAGGACTACATCAAGTAAGTTATCAGTCAATCATTCAATCAATTAATCAATCCATCAATCAGTCTGTGATTTTTTTTGTCTGTTGATTAGAAAAGCAAAGTTCCAAACCAATTTACATATAATGGAAACTCTATGTACATTATGGGGAAGTTACTCAATCACTACTTTTCTCACAGCAGCCTTGATCTGGTTACAGAGAGAAGGCAAACACATGCAGAAATGAAATAATCAAGCAAGTGAATATGCAATAGCAACTTCAATGTATTGAACATCTGCTGTGTTGGACTACATCAAACTATAAAGTTTCTGTACAGCAAAATAATCAATGAAATAAAAAGGCATGGTATGGAATGGGAGAAAATATTTGCAAACTATAAAGCATATGAGGGGTTAATATCTAAAATATATAAAAACTCATACAACTCATTAGTGAAAAATAATAAATACCAGATTAAAACTTTGAGAAAAGAACTCCATACACATGTCTTCAAAGAAGACATACAAATGGCCAATAGACATGTGAAAAGATGTTCAACATCATTAATAATTAGGGGAATGTAAATCAAAACTATAATGAGATATCACCTCACACTTGTTACACACACACACGTGGCCAAGAATGTAGAAAAATTGAATCCCTTATGCCCTATTAGTGGAAATGCAAAATGATGGAGTGCTATGAATAACCATGTGGAGATTTCTCAAAAATTAAAAATAAAAAACCACATAATTCTGCAATTTCACTTTTGGGTATTTATACAAAATAATTAAAATCTTGATCTCTAAGATGGATGTTAGCATTCTCATGTTAATTAGCACTATTCACAATAGCCAGTATAAGAAAACAATGTCTATCAATAGTTGAATGAGTAAAACTGTGATATTTACACACACAATAAAGAGAACTCTTCAATATGCAACAACATGGGTAAACCTGAAGGACATTTTGCTAAGTGAAATAAGCCTGTCACAAAAGGACAACTACTGCATGATTCCACTTACATAAAGTACCAAAAGTAGTCAAATTTACATAAGCAAAAAATAGGATTGTGGTGCCTAGCAGCTGGGGGTGTGAGGGTAGAGTTACTAAGCAATGGGTATAAAATTTTAGTTGTGCAAGATGAATCAGTTCTAGTGATCTGCTATATAATATAGTGTTATAAATGATAATGCTATTTTGTACACTTAAAAAATCTTTTAAGAGAGTAGATCTCATATTAAGTACTTCCAAAACAAATTTTAATAAAACAACTCTGATGTAATATTAATGTTTAATTGCAGTGCATTATGGGAATTGCAGTTTTCAGTTATTCATATATGGTTTGTATAGTATAATCCAGCCTTGCAAATTCCCCTGACCTGTCAAAAATAGCATTTGCATGGATGGAACTGGAAAGCATTATGCTGAGTGAAGTAGGCCAGGCATTGAAGGACAAATACCATATGATCTCACCTTTGACAGGAAGCTAAACAATAAAACAAACAAGCAAACAGAATAAAAACAAAGACACTGAAATAGAGAACAAGTGAGCAGTGACCAGAGGGGAGAGGTAAGGGAATTTAAGGGGAAAAATGGGGAGGGATTTTGAGTTACAAGTATGAAAGACACAGGGATGAGGACTGGGGGTGGGGGGTGAATGGGAGGGAGGTAGGGAGATGGGGCAGGGGGGGCTGGGATGGGAGAAATAGACAAAAAATGTACTTGAAAAATAATTAAATAAATTTTTTTAAAAAATAGCATTTGCTTTAGGCAAATGGTTGAATGTAATTCTGCAACACTGATCTGTATAAAGTGGCTGGTGATAACCAGTTCAATTTCTAATTTTTAGGAAACATTACTACAACTACAGGTCTCCTGTCTCCTTCCACAAAATATCCAGGCATATCCATAAGGTTTTTTTAATAATATAGTGAAGCTATCAGAAGGTAAATAATCTCCATGCACTGAGCATCTTTATATACATTAAAAAGGGCTGTCCTGGCTCTTATGGTGTGCACAATATATAGCCAGAGAAATTATATACAAAAACTATGCTATGCTATGAATCAAACTCAGAAGTAGATAGATCTGAATATGTAATATTTTGGGATATTGTAAATATACTTAGGATGACATAATTTCAATATTAGATCATGGCTTCTATTTTTTCCTGAGAACAATGATAAATGGAAAAATGTCAGACAAAAGCAAACTTATCTTTAAATGATGATGTAAAAAGAACAATGTCGATCAATACCCTGATGCCCACTAAACAAGATACAATTTTTCCCCTTGAGAGAAGTTGTGTTGGGTTCTACTTGCCATTAGGGGAAACATTAAGTGTCAACGTTTTAGACTTGTTTAATTATACACTCATTTTTTTTCAGAATATCACAGAAGCCAGGCTATTTGCCTTTGAATATCTGTATTGTGACTCTTTGGATTGCTTATTGGTTATTTCTCTTGACAACTGGAACCTGAACATTAAATCCCATTGGCAACAACTACCTGTCAAGAGCAAGAAAAAATGTATTTAGTTTTCATTATAGAAGTGCTTGTAGTTGAAAAAATGTGTATCTGTCAAGTTTTCAACATATCACTGGGGATGCAATGGTGTTGTGATTTCAGAACCTAGCTGACAAATTCACGTTTCAGTAGTAAAGACAAATCAAGGGTTTTTCTACCCACCTCCTTTTTTTAAATTCTTTTTTTCTTTCCGCTTTGACAGTCATACAGAACAATTTGAGACCTAACTGCCACTTTGATGCACTATTCCATTATTAAGTGGCACAGTCACTATAGAATAGATGATGGGCCTATGCTAAAAGGACTGTGAATTAAACAGCTTTCTACAACAGATAAACTAAATCATTCAAAGAATTTTGAAATATTTTTTCATTAAAAATTGTTTCAGAAACATTAAAATATATAATTTTAAGTAATATCAAATAGTAAATATAAACTATAGAAATAAATTATTTTTAGCAGAGTCCTTAAAATTTAAAGGAAACAATAAATACATTAGCAAATATCCCCAAACCTACAATTACTAATTTCAAATATGAACGCTTCATAGGTCTTGAAAAAACAGCAGTGTTAACCTATGCAGATTTTAAGATAGGAATAAATGAATGTTTATTATGTGACAGTAATATTGTATGATATTAATAGAAGAATGTTATAAGAGTATTTCTTTATACCAAAAGGCTAGCATTTCCACTACAGTAATATTGACTTAAAGTACTTAAATTAATTGTTTTGTCAATTGCCTTTATAGTAATTCAATATACCTAGAATTAACACTTTTTGCCACTGGCAGGTAAAATCTTGGTAATTTTTAGTTACAATTCATTAATCAATTGGTCACTATTAGAAAAAACAAAAACAAATAATTTGATAATAATGCCAAATATAGAAATTTAATATTTTACACATTATTATTTTAATTTAGGGAATAAAAACAATCAAAAGCTCTTCTGTTATGACTTCCTTTTACATTTTATAGCTAACAAAATTAAGGAATCACTTTTCTAAAAATGTGCAAAAATAAAATTTTAATGCTTATCATACGCCAGAATACAATGGGTCACAAAACATATTTTTTCATAATGTTACTTAAGGTAAAGGATTTATTTTACAAACATTGATTCTGTGATATGTACCAGAGGGAAAAGGCCACAAGAATAGAAAATTCTATTAATTTATATAGTTCTGAAATATTTGTTATAATAGTTATCCCTTTATAGTTCTGACGATTCAATCAAACTGATGAGTATCTAAAGATGTGATTACAATTTCAGTGCTTATTACCACAGGTCTGTTTTTTCTTCTTATTTTTCTGCAGTATAGAGACTAAATTGAATTATTATTTTATCCTCTTTAGCTAGTAACCTACAAGGCAAGAAAAATACATCAAGGATAAAGAAGTGTTTTGTATCTTTCATAAGGTTATGGTAGAGAGCTATGGCCCTGTGAAACAACAGTCAATAGTAAATACATTGTTTCTGATGTACTTGAGACTAAGTTGTTTAAAAGAGAAAGAAAAAATCAATTTCATCAGTTTCCCATTTTTTATTTTTGAAGCACTAAAGGAGTTAAAAGAAGAAAGAGGAAAAGTAATTATGGAAAATAAAATAAAAATGTTCTTAGTTACAATTCCTGGCCCTTTGCTGATTGTGATAAATTATAAATTATGCAGTCAGTGTAGGCCAACAAAAGAAGACATCTTCAAATCTCAGTCAAAGGTAATTACTTAAGTCGGCTGAATGTTCCCTTTTCATAGAGTGTGATCTCTCTCTGACAGCTCACACTGACAGATGACCTTCTCCGCAACGTTCTTATCCTTCGGATCATGAGCAGTGTGCCTCTCTCCCTGAATATCTCTATATATTTGTGACACTAAGCTTTCAAATACAGCTATTGACAAATCAGAACATCAGTCTAAGTGCTGGTCTTCCTATCACTCACAATAAAGTAGCTATCACTTGTGGTGGTGTAGAGCAAGCACATCTCTGAAAAATGAGTTCTCACCAAGTGCTAATTTGACACAGCTCGCTTGCCTTCCCATAATTGCTCTGTCATTGTCAGTTGGCAGTTCCAGGCTCATTTCTGGAAGCTGTGCTGTACAATTGGATACAATTACTCCCATTTACCACCACTATTATGCCACTGATGTTGCCCAGTCCGCATATTGACATGCCTCATTAAACCTGGATTCGGGCCATTAATGAACATTGTTAGCATTTCTCTTAAACTTTTTTGCCTCTAATAAACAGTCAGTGTTCCATGAAGGAGCACTGCCATCCTTGTGATATGATATTTATTATCTTATCGGGGGAAGGGGACTCTGCAAATGGAAACTATTCAGATGCTGAGAAGAGAAATATGCAGTTAGATCAGCAGAGATAGACTTGATCAGTGAGACCTTTTTCTGCCAGAAGCATCCCAACCATTAACCAAGTGACATCTTCTATCCAAAATAAGACAAGCAGCATAAACATGAACACCTCAAAAGTACCCACAACACAGCAGGCTCCCAAGGTTGCACCATTGCCAACACCTCTCTCCAGCTCTTTCTTACCCCCAGGTGGTGCTATGTGACCTGATAAAGATAATTTTGCCCTGGGTCTTCAACCCATTATGTCCAGCTAACTTCAACATGCATTTTTACTCAGAGATAATTATGTGTTGATCAGAGAAGTCAGCTGCTGTCACCCATATAGGAAGCTCAACTGTGGTGTGACATAGGTGGTAACGATGGATGCTCTTCAGCTGTCATGACAGGGACAGGAACTTTATTATGTATACGTCATCATTTCTCTTAAGAAAATTGTACTTTCTCATGCAATAACAATAATGAACCTTCACAACATTCCCATAAATCTCATTTGCAGTCTATTCTCTATCTTCATTAAATATATACCAAATATATAGAAACACCTATAAGTAAACAGTATGCTTTGTGTGTCTATACATAAATTTATATCTGCAGCCAGGTTTGAGAAACCAAATTAGAAATATAAAGCTTTTAATTAAAAATATCTTAAATTAAAAGTAATTTAGCCACTTAAGCATTGTTAACTTTTCAACAATTATGGTGAGAAAATAAATATTTATATGGTTAAAGGTATTTGTTAAAGAGTTGTGTGAGTGCTACTAAAATGGACTTTAGTAGGATTAACTAGTGGCAAGTTGTCATTTCTCTTTTATAATTAAATTTACCTAATAAAACTGAAAAGAACAATCTTCATCTAAAAATGTTGATTTATAAACCTTTATGTATATATATTTTCAATAAAATTTTCTATCAAATTAATTAGTGCCTAATAATTATGTTGACATTTATATGATTTTGAAGCATATAGAAAACAGGCCATTTTCTTATTTTAGTTTAAAACCTGGTTTTTAACATATAGAATATATATTAAAAACATCATCTGAAATTGACCTAAGGTAAATTTTGGAAAAAGTGATCAATTACATTGAAAATCTATAAAATAGTATTTAAGAAATAATTTTAAAAATTCTTTTCTTTTAACTCCATAATCCATGTATTGCAGACCTATAGAGTTTTGAGGAGGACATTGCATAGGGCTTTCATGATCCTAGGTAATTCAGGGTCCTTAATTCTTGACAACTGGCCTAAGGTCAAATTTGTACTTATTTCTTAGAGATTCTTTTAATAAAAATAGAGATATATTCCTTGTCTTTTTAGATAGAAAACGTAAATTGTAACAACTTACAGGCCAGGAAATTTTGATTCCTGCCCCTTTCCTCCCTAGTCTGGCTAAAACAACAAAACTAAAATTATTTATTGAAGTTACTATTTTCTAGATATCATAACAAGCCATCTTGGCATTATTTCATTTAATTATCAGTCAAGTTTATGAATTAAGTATTGTTGTTAGCCACATTTGAGAGAGTATACTGAGGAAAGGAGATGTTATGTAACTCCTCCAAGGTCACAGAGCTGTCAGTTAAAAGAGAGAGAATTTAAACCCAGGGAAGATAGCTACAATGACCACATTCTTAACCAATATTCAATACTGTCTTTCAAATGACTGACATTTCTATCTTTACAGTGGCAAACCAGTTTGATTCATTTATTTCCACAGGATTCATTTTGAAGTTCACCGTGTTGCCATAGAAAAAAGCATCACGAAAACATAGATTTAATTAGATTACACTATAAAACTTTTAATATTGTGGTTATTTTGTGTTTTGATTGGAAAATAAAAATGCAAAATAAAATAATTATATATATTTTAAGTTTGAATTGATTTTATTTCAGAAATGAAAATATATCATTTGTCTCTTGTTTAAAATATAGTTCTAATTTATTCTGATCTAGTAATTTCTGATTTCTTATTTGCAAAACAGGGAATATACTTTCATATGATATGGTTTACATTTTTATTCTAAAATCTAAGTTAATCTTCAAGTTAGTCCAACTTTTGGTTTCTGCTGAGCCTTTGAAGTATTTTGAGTGCAGGGACTTTTCCTGTGATGTGGACACCTGTCTGTTAGATGGAACAGCGCTGATCTCTAAGTCATCTAATTTACTAGTTTTTTAGTGGGAATAGTTGCTTTAAAACAAATAAACTCTATTTTATTTTATATTTGATCATTCTTCATGAGTTAATTAAAGACAATGCATAATTTCATACTTGAATGAAAAGGGAAACATTTAAAAATTTCTTGTTTTATTTTTTTGGCAAGGGAGGTCTATGTGACTATAATTGCCTTTAGTATGGATTTGTCAGCATAAACCTTAAAGTATTATTGTATGAAATTATTTGACTTGTTAATAACTTTAATTAACATTAAGCTTAAAATTGTCCTGCTTCATTTCTGCTCCCTGATGTTCAAGGAGTATGAGAATAAAAGGAGGGGTGTGGAATGTGGCCAGCCAGGTTAACACAGGTTTATTTTAATTTTGTAAAGGAGAAGAATTACAATGGGCTGTTGGTGTTTTTTTCCTTTTGTCTTCATATTACAAAAGTGAGAGATAAACTCTGGTTGAAAACCAGAGTAGTTTTTCATGCAGATGATAGGTGGAATTGGAGTAGAAGAGATTATAAATTCTGCAAATAGAGGTAAACATATGTGGCTGATTCAATCATAGTTTTTGTAAAGGTCTTGGAGTTTGGATTACCATGCTTCAGGATGTAGTACCTAAATCTTTAGAAAAAGTTATTTTATATTTATGGTATTCTTTTGGGAAAAATAATTTCTTCTCTTTCCTCAGTGAGATATTTTAATAATTCACAATAATTCATTCAAAAAATGTTTTATTGAGTGACCATAAGTATCAGGCACTGTTCTAGGATGAATACATCAATAAACAAAAAAGATTTTAAAAAATTGTCCACAGGGAAGTTACACCCTAGTGACTGGAGATAGACTATAAATAAAACAAATAAGTAAGTTATATATCACGTTAGACTGGGATACACACATACCATGGAGAAATTAAACCAGGAAAGGACCATTGAGAGGGTTAGGGAGGGACTCTAATTTGAAACAGTGCAGTTTAGTGAGGTCTCACTGAGAGTGAACATTTGAGCAGAGATCTGAAGATAAAGCAAGGAACAAACACATATCCAGAAAGTGAGTGTTCTAAAAAGGAACAACCATGTAGGGCCATGAAGCGGGAGCATAATTGATATGTTTAATTGATAGCAAGGAAATCAATGAACAAGACGGGAATGAATGACATTATTCAAGATAGAGAGGTAGAAGTTAGAAAATATATCAGCTTGTAGCAAAATACTGTTCTTATAATCGAGTCATTGGTTTTTCTTCTGTCTTTTGTAAGTGCTGATACCATGTCCCTATTATCTCAAAGATAATTAGTGCTTCCCATGTGTAAAATAGGTAGCACATAATTTTATTTGGGTTCTAGATTCCTGAATATCAATATTGGGAATGAATCCAGCAAATTTTTTTCTCTTTACAAATACTGTGTTAAAGAAAGACTGCATTGTCAATCTATTCAGTGTATGACTGTATTGTTCAAGTCCCTAAACAACATTAGTAGATCAGTAATGAATTTATATATTTCTTGTGAAATTAATTTAGATGGCAGAGTTAAAGATATTTGAGGCTAATTTTGCATAAATTTTGTATTTCTATAACATATTTAGCAAAAGCTTTAGTGGGGCAGAAAAAAATTGTTAACATTTTATGTCTGTTGGCCTCCCATTATTCATTTTTTTACATATACATAAAATCCATCCTGCCTTTTGTACTACTTGTCTTATAATTTGGTTATTTACTCACTTTTCTCACTCGTATGGTTAATAATTATTATAAACTTAAATGTTCTAGTGCATCTTTATTATTAATGTAATATTAGCACATTTTATTCATTTAATACACATATATTTGACACACTCTGGCCCATTTGTTTAATATGAGCACTTATTGCATTTCATCTATGGTTTTACATAGTTTCCGTACTTAGTGTTGTCATTTTGCATTTATAACATTCAAAACACTTTTTAAGATTTTATTTATTTATTTTTAAAGAAAGTGGATATGAGGGGGAAAGAGTGGAAGATAAACATCAATGTGAAAAACATTGAATGGCTGCCTCTCACACACCCTCAGCCAGGGACCCGGCCTGCAACCCAGGCATGTGCCCTGATCAGGAACTGAACCAGGAATCTTTTGGTCGACAGACCAGCACTCAATCCCCAGAGCCACACCAGTCAGTTCTAACATTCAAATTTCTGACTCAGAGCTCAACAACAATAAAAAAATAATTTTTGAAATATATAAAAATAGTTATAAATGTATTCATATACTGTGTTATGGCTCAAAAGGTGATGCACATGGTTCAGTGAAGATAAATGAACTGTTTTATAATGTCACTACCTGCCAGTCATGTTCTATGTTAAATTTATAAATTACGTGTATGATCTTAACATATCACTCAATATTTGTTCACTCATTAACTGGAGTAATTATATAAAATAATAAAACTTGAACTCTAAATACATGTATAGATATAATAATAAAAGGTTATGATAGTATAAAAACAATGGGTTCTCCTCCATGTAAAATGCTAACAGATAATCCGTATTTTTTCTATTATGTTATTATAAAACGTTTTGTGACTAAGACTGGAGTCTTTAATCACAAACTTGTCTCTGTGCAGAATGAAACACTTTGAAGTTTAATTTACATAGTGATAATTGTTATAATGTCTTAGTATTTATGATGCCAAGATATAAGACATATGATTGAAGTATGGATATAATATTCATTACACATTATTCCTTATACAATGAAAAGCCCACGGCAAAGTTGAAATTTAAGTATTTTCATATATATATATCCAGCCATGTAATGTGATGTGAAATATAGAGAAATTTATTGAAAATACAAGATATAAGAAACATTATATATAGGACAATGACACCTTAGTCTCTTTCAAAATAGGCACCTTGGGACACAGTTCTCCCAGCATTTCTTCCATTGTTTAAAACACTGCAAAATTCTTTGTTGATGGTTGAATGTGGAAGGTGGAGGTGGGTAAGGTAGGGGAGAGCAATGGGTGGAAAATGAACAACTGTAACTGACAACAATAAAAAAATTCTTCGTTGAAACTGCCATCAGTTTTGCCATCATATTTTCCTGAATCTCATCCAGGATCTGAAATGTCTTCCCTTGCAAAGGTGATTTTAGTTTTGGGTAAAGCCAGCAGCCACAGAGTACCAAATTTGGGCTGCAGTGGGGCTGAGTCACGTTCAACAGTTCATTCTCTGGTGTTCTGCTTGCTGCAGGCCTTCCGGAACATGGACCACTTTCAATAGATTCTCAACCATCTTAGAAGCATTTGTGCCACATTTTTATGTGTGCTGCATTCATTGCATCACCTTGAAAGCATCCTGAATCATACAAATAATTTCTGCAGAGGAATGTTCAAGGTTAACAGAATATTTGGTGCAGATTTGTTGCTCTACTTAGTTATTTTAATGTGATGGCCACACAGCACTCAGTCAACAGTGTCTACTGCCCTCCACTGACTGGTACAGTGAAGTAGTCATTGTTCACGTATGCACATTCCAGTCAGCTCTCCTTGGCTGCCAGGTTACATTGAAGTCATGCAAACCATTCTTGTTATACTAAAAATGGCTGGACTTTTTACAGACAGATCTCATATATCAATTTATCAATACTGACACTGTTAGTATAAGCCATACTATATTTTCAATGAAAGTTTATAAGCCCTACTAACAAAAGAATTTATTAAAAAATATTTATGCCTACTAAAAACATGAATGTTGTTGTTTTCAAAAATTTATAAGGGTTGGGAGCCAAACTGTAGCAGTTAATACCTGAAAATCTGTACACCAGAGTCTTTCAGAGAATAATTAGTTAACATCATTTTAATGATGAATTATTGAGCAGTAAACACATTCTGATTCTAATATGTACAAAACCTTCTAGCTGAAGACTCAAGATCAAGGAGAACAAAATCCATGACCTTTGTGATACTGGTAAAGGTTAGGTTCACTACAGTTAACATCCAATTCATCTTTCAAGGTTAACTACACATGCCATGTTGGGAAATGAAACAATTACTAACAAATTTTATAGGTACATTCTCTCAAATTTAAAAGGCAATCATAAGTCTAAATAAAAAATTATACTTGAGGAAATCATATAAAAGAAGAGAAACTAGGAAGATGTATGTATGTATCTCTATGTACATATAATTCCTGAAAGACATAGCTCCAGAAAAAAGCAACATAAACTTTTCAAGTACGCAAATGAAAATCCTTATGTTGAATAAAGTGAAGAGCCAGCTTATGGAAATGGAAATAGGAAGGAAATTTTTCATCATCTGTGTACAGCAAGGGTAAATGATTCATTATTCTGTAATTAACATTTAATTAACTTTGCTTTACTTATTTTAGAAAATTAAATAAACTTAATTTTATTGCTCATGCTAAATCAATGAACAGAAAGCTAGAGTCCTGCCTAATTAAAATAAGCAGTTAAACAAAAACAGTATGTAAAAAATAATGAAGAATTCTTTCTGTCCAATTTTATATTTCTTATGTTCTGAAACACTGCAATAGGTTTTTAAAAAAATTCCACTAGTTAGTCACTTAAGTTTTCTAAAATATGTGATTTAAGAATAATGTTATAGTGGTCAATTTTGTTTATTTTACTGATTACAGTTGTCCCATTTTTTCTCCCCTTTACCCCTCTCTGCCCTGCACATCTCGTCCTTCCAGCATCCCCCCCACCTTAGTTCACGTCCATGGGTTGTGCACATAAGTTCTTTGGCTTTTTCATTTCCTATACTGTTCTTAACCTCCCCCTGTCTATTTTTCTACCTACCAATTGTGCTTTTTATTCCCTGCACCCTTTTCTCTCATTCTCACCTCTCCCTTCTCCACTGATATCCCTCCATGTGATCTCCATTTCTGTGAACCTGTTCCTGTTCTAGTCATTTGCTTAGTTTTTGTTTTTGTTTGTTAGGTTTAGTTGTTGATCTGTTGTCATTTTACTGTTCATAGTTTTTTATCTTCTTTTATTTCTTAGATAAGTCTCTTTAACATTTCATTTAATAAGAGCTTGGTGATGATAAATTTCTTTAACTTGACCTTATCTGGGAAGCATTTTATCTGCCCTTTCATTCTAAATGAAAGCTTTGCTAGATAGAATAATCTTTTAAAAATATTTTATTTACCTTCAGAGGGTAAGGGAAGGAGAGAGGGAGAGAAATATCAATGTATGGTTGCCTCTCATGTGTCCCCTGCAGGGAACTAGCCTGCAACCCAGGCATGTGCCCTGACTGGGAATGGAACCATGATACTCTGGTTTGCAGGCCTGTGCTCAATCCACTGAGCTACACCAGCCAGGGCTAGATAGAATAATGTTGAATGTAGGTCTTTGCCTTTCATGACTTTGAATACTTCTTTTTTTATTGATTGCTTTATTTTTCTTTATTTTTGTTCAATTACAGTTGTCTTCACTTTCATCCCCCCCACAGCCCACCCATCTCTGCCTCCCATCCTGAAACCTATTTCTTTTGGCTTTGTCCATGTGTCCTTTATACATGTTCCTTGATGGTCCTTCCCCTATATTCCAGCCCCTTCTCGCCTGCAAGATTTTTTTTTGAGAGATCAACTGATAGTCCCATGGGAACTCCTTTGTAGGTAACTCTCTCCTTTTCTCCTGCTGCTTTTAAGATTACCTCCTCAACTTAATCTTGGATAACTTAATTATGGTGTGTCTTGGTGTGTTTCTTCTTGGATCCAACTTCTCTGGAACTCTCTGAGCATCCTGGACTTGCGTATCTAGTTTATGTGCCACATTGGGGAAGTTTTTCTTCATTATTTGTTCAAATAACTTTTCTCTTTCTTGCTCTACCTCTTCTTCTGGCATCCTTCTGGTTCAGATTTTGGAATGTTCCAGAGGTTCCTCAGCCTCTCCTCATTTTTTTGAATTTTTGTTTCTTCATTCTGTTATTATTGAATATTTATTTGTTACTTCTGCTCCAAATCATTGATTTGAGTCCCGGTCTCTTTCCCTTTACTATTTGTTCCCTATATATTTTCCTTTATTTCATTTTTATAGCCTTAATTTTTCCTCTATTTTATGTCTACACTCAATCATTTCTGTGAGCATCCTGATTACTATTGCTTTGAACTTTAATCTGATAGGTTGTCTATCTCCTTGCCACTTAGTTCTTTTTCTGGAGTTTTGATCTGTTTTTTTTTTTTTTTTTTTTTTAGGGGAGGCATATTTCTTTGTCTCAGTATGGCTGTTACATTGTAAGGGGCAGAGCCTTAGGTATTCAACTGGGCAAGGCAACCCACTTCAAAGCAGTGGGCATTATATGTGGGAGAGGGGTCAGAGAGGGAACAATGCCATTTGCTAGCTTGCTTAGCTCTTGCCCCACTTTCTGTTACTTCCCTCTCTTCCCACAAGTAGAATATGCCCTTTCAGGTGCTGATTCCCAGGTGGGTGGATTTGTGTATGTCCTAGGACCTTGTGTGTCTCTCCAAGGGACTCTCCTGTGTGATTAGGAGTTTCTACCACTGCCACAACCCGCACAGATTATTATAGCCAGAGGTTTTGAGGCTTTATTTCCCCATGTCAGAAGCCTGAGTTGTGCAGTTTGTTTCACTCCCCAGTTGTTCCTCCTGGGTTATCTGCACAAAAGTGTGAGATATCCTGGTCTGCTAACTGTCACTTTGCCCATCCTGTCTGCCACCAGCCACTGCCTTGCAGCATGTCCTGTCTGCCCAGCTACCCATCTCCTCCCCTCCTACCAGTCTGGATGAATGTTTCTTCTTTAACTCCTTGGTTGTAGGGCTTCCATGTGGTTTGATTTTCTGTCAGTTCTGGTTGTTTTTTTATTTTTTAATTGGTTGTTATTGATCTTTGGTTGTGCGAGGAAGTGAAGTCTATGTACCTATGCCTCCATCTTCTATGGTAGTCTTAAGTATGAGGCATATAATTTATTTAAATAAGCATCATTTTAAATTAGATTATTGGTAGAAATGAGAAAGGGAAGACATGAGAGAAAGAGAGACAGGAGAGAGGGAGGAAGAAAGAAAAAAGGAGAAAAAAAGAATTTGAAATTGTGCTATTCAATCTGCCATTAAGATTATATATATATGGTTGGGCAAAGGTAGATTTATACTTGTTTGTATGAAAATGATATAAAATTAATAAATAATAATATAAGAATAATCTCTGTTTTGTATATTCACATCTGTAAACCTACTTTGAAATATTCTGTATTTGTATATAACTGTACATATATTTTTATTGTTATTCAAGTACAGTAGTCCCCTTTTTCCCACCACCACTTCCCCCCACCCCACCCACCATCAACTCCCACCCTCAATCCTTTGCTTTAACTTTGTTTATGGTTCCTTTATACACATTCCTTGACTACCCTCCCCCTTCTTTCCCCTGCTGTCTTCCTCCCCCCACCCCTACAGTTACTGTGAGTTTGCTCTTTATTTCAATTACATGTATATGGACATATTTAATAGGAGCCAAAAAAGTCAGAGTTAATATGAAAATAGTACATAACCTAAATTCTTTTTTAGATTCCAGATTTTCCTTCATTTTTAAACATTTGTAACATGTTTTGTTGTTAAGCCTTAGATAGGGAAATTTAATAATCAAGTGTGTTCTAATGTTCTAATTATAGACTGAAAAATAATATTTGACAGAAGAATGAATTACATTTAATTTGGTGATTTTGAGCTTAATGCTCTCAATATAAAAGTCAAATGAAATGACTACTTGACCACCTAAATTATAAAGATATTTTCTATTTTATTTATAATTCCTAAAGTATGTTGAAAATATCCACATAACTCTGAGGTATCATTTATTAAAATTGTTCATTTCAGTGTTTAAGAACTTCTGGCTTCCTTGCTGACAATCACCTGTAATTCCATTCTCTAATAGTAATCCAGTGACCACTCCATTCTGATTCTAGACTATAAATTCTATAATTTTGAATTTCTGAAATTTTCTCCTTTACTATTATCTCTATGATATCCAACTTCTTTGTTGGATGGCCTATGAGGAGATGTGCCTTAGGTGTTCACCAGGGCCACCCAGGTCGCTGGTTTGTGATGCTGTGTGTGGGGGTGGGGTCAGAGAGGGAGCCATGGCGGTCCTCTCCGCTCACTCAGTCCATCCCACTGCTCACTCCCGCCTGTTTATCTGAGTGGAAATGTGCAAGCCCACCGCCCTGCGCCCTTTGCTCTGCAGTCTCAATGCTCACCTCTTCACTGGTTTATCTGCATGCAAATGCTCGACCCACCACAGCCAGCCAGCCGCGCCTCTTCCCTCTGTCAGCCTGTAGCTAGCCCGCACCTGGATCCACCCCTTTGGCTGCTTGTGCACCACCCCGGTAGGAGATCTTTTTGGCCAACCCACTCTGCCGCTGGCTTCACCCCTCTTACCGGTTTAACTGAGCATTTTGTTGTTTTCCGGCTCTGTATTGTCGATTTTCTGTGTGGTTTGGTCGTGTTTATTATTGTTAAAACTTTGCTGTTTTTAGATTTGGTTGTGCGTGGATGCAAGGTGTTTCCACCTATGCCTTCATCTTGGCGGAAGTCTGGATTCCCCCTTTACCTTTTTAACCTAACCCTCCAATCCCATCCATCTGGCAGCCATTACAATGTTCTTTCTATCTTTGAGTCTATTTCTATTCTGTTTGTTCATTTAGTTTGTTTTTTAGATTCCACATATAAGTGAAATCATACGGCATTTGTCTTTCTCTGTCTACATTGCTTCACTCAGCACAATACCCTCTAGGTATATCCTTCCATGCAGATGGGAGGATTTCATTCTTTTTTTATGGATAAGTATTATCCCATTAAGTGTCTGCACCATTTCCTCTTTATCCATTCATTTGTTGATGAAAATGAAGTTGCTCCATTTCTTTTTTTTTTGTAATTTTTCATTACCTCCTGCTCACCTGCAACTGCCATATTGTTGTCTATGTCCATGAGTCCTTTTTTCACTTTGCTCAACCCCTCCACTGCCTAAACTCTCCTGTCCATAGCTGTCATCCTGCTCTCTGTGAGCCTGCCTCTATTATGCTTGTTAGTTCAGTTTGTTAATTAGATTCCACATACAAGTGAAATGATATGGTATTTCTTTGACTGGATTATTTCACTTAGCATAATGTTCTCCAAGTATATCCATACTGTTGGAAAGGGTAAAATTCCTTTTTTTTTATGGTAAAGTAGTATTCAGTTGTGTGGAATAAATTTCCCATAGTTTATCCACTGATCTACTGATGGACAGTTGGGCTGCTTCTATATCTTTGTGATGGTAGAAAATGCTACAATGAACATGTGTAGCATATGGGGTGCTTATATTCTTTAGAATTAGTGTTTTGGGTTTCTTCAGATATACTGGTTTTGCAGGGTCAAAAGGCAAATCTATTTTTAATTTTTTGAGATATCTCCATACTGCTTCCCATAGTATTTGTACCAGTCTACATTCCTACCAACAACACAAAAGGGTTCTCTTTTTTCCACATCCTTGCCAGCACTTGTTTGTTGATTTATTGATAGCCATGATGCCAGCTGGGAGGTGAAACCTCATTCTGATTTTAATTTGCATTTCCATTATTATTAGTGATGTTGAGCATCTTTTCATATGTCTATTGCCCATTTATATGTCCTCATTGGAAGTCTTCAGGTTCCTTGCCAATTTTTTAAAAAATTGGATTGTATGGGTTTGTTTATTTTTTGGTGTTGAGTTTTGTAAGTTCTTTAGAAATGTTGGATATTCTGTGCACTGTCTTTTTATTTTGTCGATGTTCTCCTTTGCTGTGCAAAAACTTTTTAATTTGATGTAGTCCCACTTGTTTTTCTTTTGTTTCCCTTGCCTAAGGTGATATATCCTATAAAACATTGCTATAAGCAATGTCCAAGAGTTTGTTGCCTGTATTGTCTTTAGGATTTTTATGCTTTCAGGTCTAACATTTAAGTCTTTAATCCACTTTGAATTTATTCTTGTGTTTGGAGTAAGAAGGTAGCCTACTTTCATTTTTCTGCACATGTCAGTCCAAGTTTCCCAGCACCATTTATTGAATAAACTATCTTAAGCCAATTGTATGTGCTTGCTTTCTTTCTCAAATACTAATTGACTATCAAGGTGCGGGTTTAGTTCTGGGCCCTCTATTGTGTTCATTGATATATGTGTCTGTTTTTTTATTTCAGTGCCATGCTGTTTTGATTACTATGGCTTTATAGTATAGTTTGATTTTAGATAGCATTATTCCTTCTCCTTTCTTCTTCTTTCTCAAATTCACTGTTGCTATGCAAGGCGTTTTGCAGTTCTGTGTAAATTTTTGAAATATTTGTTCTAGTTCTGTGAAATATGACATTGAAATCTCGATAGGATTGTACTGAATCTATAGATTGCTTAGTGTAGCATGGACATTTTAATAATGTTAACTCTTTCTCTCCATGAAAATGATATGTGTTTCCACTTACTTTTATCTTTTTTTATCTATCTAACGAACTTGGTTTCTTTTTTTTTTTACACATTTTTTTATTTAGTGATTCTTCAAGTACAGTTTTTTGTCTATTTCTCCCATACAAGCCCACTCCCCTGTCCCGCGCTCCTCCCTCCCCCTCCTTCACTCCCTAGCCCTCCTACCAGTGTCCCTCTCATTTGTTCCCCCAAATCCCTTCCCCCTTCCCCCTTAAATTTTCTTCCCTCTCCCCTCTGGTCACTGTCCACTTGTACTCTATTTCAGTGTCTTTGTTTTTATTCTGCTTGCTTGTTCGTTTTGTTGTTTAGCTTCCTGTTAAAGGTGAGATCATATGGTATTTGTCTTTCAACCCCTGGCTTATTTCACTCAGCATAATGCTTTCCAGTTCCATCCATGTTGTTGCAAAGGGTAGAAGCTCCTTCTTTCTCTCTGCAGCATAGAATTCCATTGTGTATATGTACCAGAATTTTTGGATCCATTCATTTACTGTTGGGCACCTAGGTTGTTTCCAACTCTTGGCTAGTGTAAATTGTGCTGCTATGAACATTGTAGTGCATAGTTTCTTTGAAATTGATGTTTTAGGATTCTTAGGATATATCCTAGCAGTGGAATTGCTGGGTCAAAAGGCAGGTCGATTTTTATTTTTCTGAGAAAATTCCATACTGTTTTCCATAATGGTTGTACCAGTCTACAATTCAGCCAACAGTGAACTAAGGACCCCTTTTCCGCACAACCTCTCCAACATTTGTTGTTTGTTGCTTTGTCTATTATAGCCATCCTGACTGGTGTAAAGTGGTATCACATCGTGGATTTAATTTGCATCTCTCTGATAGCTAACGATATTGAGCATCTCTTCATGTGTCTCTGAATATTCTGTATGTCCTCCTTGGAGAAGTGTCTGTTCAAGTCCTTTTCAAATTTTTTAATTGGGTTAGATGTCTTTTATGAGTGGAGCCGTGTAAGTTCTTTGTATATTTTGGAGATTAAACCTTTGTCTGAGGTATTTTTCCCATACAGTTGGTTGTCTTTTTAATTTAATACTGTTTTCCTTAGCTGTGCAGAAGCTTTTTATTTTGATGAGATCCCATTTGTTTATTCTTTCCTTTATATTCCTTGCTCTAGGGGACATATCAGTAAAAATGTTGCTGCGTGAAATATCTGAGATTTTCTTGCCGATGTTTTCCTCTAGAACTTTAATGGTGTCACGGCTTATATTTAAGTATTTTATCCACTTTGAATTTATTTTGGTGTATGGTGTAAGTTGGTGCTCAAGTTTCATTTTTTTGCATGTAGCTGTCCAGTTCTCCCAACACCATTTGTTGAAGAGGCTATCTTTACTCCATTTTATGTTTTTGCCCACTTTGTCAAATATTAATTGACTGTAGAGAGTTGGATTGATTTCTGAACTCTGTGTTCTGTTCCATTGGTCTATGTGCCTGTTTTTATGCCAGTACAAGACTGTTTTGATTACAGTGGCCTTGTCATACAGTTTGATATCAGGTATTGTGATCCCTCCTACTTTGTTCTTCTTTCTCAAAAGTGCAGCTGCTAATCGGGCTCGTTTATGGTTCCATATAAATTTTTGAAGTGTTTGTTGTATGTCTGCGAAATATGCCATTGGTACTTTAATAGGTATTGCATTGAATGTGTATATTGCTCTGGGTAGTATGGACATTTTGATGATGTTAATTCTTCCAATCCATGAACAAGGTATATGTTTCCATTTGTTTGTGTCTTCACTGATTTCTTTCTTCAATGCCCTGTAGTTTTCTGCATACAGGTCTTTTACCTCCTTAGTTAGGTTTATTCCCAGATATTTTATTTTTCTTTTTGCTATGTAGAATGGAATTTTTTTCTTGATTTCTGCTTCTGCTGATTAATTGTTAGTTTACAAAAATGCCTTTGATTTCTGGATATTAACTTTGTATCCTGCTGTTTTTCCAAATTCATTAATTAGTTCGAGCAGTGTTTTTAGTAGAGTCTATAGGATTTTCCATGTACACTATATTGTCATCTGCAAACAGTGACAGTTTTGTTTCCTCCTTTCTCATTTGAATGCCTTTTATTTCCTTTTCTTGCCTAATTGCTGTGGCCAAAACTTCTAAAACTATATTGAATAGAAGTGGTGAAAGTGGACATCCTTGTCTTATTCCTAATCTTAGTCAAAAAGCTTTTAATTTTTGCCCATTGATCATGATATTGGCTGTAGGTCTCTCGTATATAGCCTTTATTATATTGAGGAATGCTCCCTGTATTCCCACTTTGCTGAGTGTTTTTATCATAAATGGGTGTTGGACCTTATCAAAAAGCTTTTTCCGCATCTATTGATATGATCGTGTGGTTTTTGTCTTTGCTTTTGTTTATGTGATGTATTACATTTACCGATTTGTGAATACTGAACCATCCTTGCATCCCTGGGATGAATCCCACTTGGTCATGGTGTATGATCTTTTTGATATATTGTTGGATGCCATTTGCCAATATTTTGTTGAGGATTTTAACATCTATGTTCATCAGAGATATTGGCCTGAAGTTTTCTTTCTTTGTTGTGTCTCTATCTGGTTTTGGGATTAGGGTGATGCTGGCTTCATAAAAAGAAATTGGGAGTTTTCCATCCTTCTGGATTTTTTGGAATAGTCTGTGAAGAATAGGGGTTAGCTCTTCCTTAAATGCTTTGTAGAATTCTCCTGTGAACCCATCTGGTCCAGGGCTTTTGTGTGATGGGAGTTTTTTGATTAATGCTTCAATTTCTTTGTTGTTATTGGTGTGTTCAGATTTTCTGTTTCTTTTTCATTAAGTTTTGCAAGATTATATTTTTCTAGAAATGTGTCCATTTCCCCTAGGTTTTTAAATTTCTTGGCATACAGTTCTTCATAGTAATTTCTTCCAATCCCTTCTATTTCTGTGGTATCAGTTGTAATCTGTCCTCTTTCATTTCTGATTGTGTTTATTTGAGTCCTCTCTTCTTTTCTTGAGGAACCTAATTAAAGGCTTGTATATTTTGTTTATCTTTTCAAAAAACCAACTCCTGGATTCATCAATCCTTAGAATTGTGCTTTTTTTCTCTATGTCATTAAGTTCTGCTCTAATCTTGGTTATTTCCTTCCTTCTGCTTGCTCTGGGTTCTCTTTGTTGTTGTTCCTCCAGTTTTTGTCGACATAGGGTTAGGTCGTTTGTTTGAAATGTTTTGATCTTTTGTAGGTAGGCCTGTATTGCTATAAACTTCCCTCTCAGGACTGCTTTTGCTGTGTCCCATAAGTTTTGGGGTTTTGGGAGTTCGTTTCCATTTGTTTCCAGAAATATTTTGATTTCTTCCCTAATTTTGTTCTTGATCCATTCATTGTTTAGTAGCATACCATTCAGTCTCCATGATTTTGGGTGCTTTGGGGTTTTTCCTCCCGGGTTGGTTTCCAATTTCAGTCCCTTGTGGTCAGAGAAAATGCTTTGTATTATTTCAATTTTCTTGAATTTTCTGAGGCTCGTTTTGTGTCCTATCATGTGGTCGATTTTTGAAATTGTTCCATGTGCATTTGAAAAGAATGTGTATTTAGCTTCTTTCGGATGAAGGGCTCTATATATATCAGTTAAGTCCATTTCATCTAAGGTGTTGTTTAATGCTACAATATCTTTGTTGGTATTTTGTTTCGAAGATCTGTCCATTTTTGATAGTGGGGTGTTAAAGTCTCCTACTATAATTGTGTTGCTTTCAATATCTTTCTTGAAGTCCTCTAAGATTTTCTTGATATATTTTGGTGCTCCTATGTTGGGTGTATATATATTTATGATGTTAATGTCTTCTTGGTGGATTCTTTCCTTGAGTATTATGAAGTGACTTTCTGGGTCTCTCTTTATAGCCTTTTTTTTTGAAGTCTATTTTGTCTGATATGAGAATTGCCACCCCAGCTTTTTTTTCTTGTCCGTTTGCTTGGTAAATTTGTTTCCATCCTTTCACTTTTAGTCTGTGATGGTCTTTTGTCCTGAGGTGGGTCTCTTGTAGGCAACATATGTGAGCGTCATGCTTTCTTATCCATTCAGCTATTGGACCATTGTCTTTTGATTGGACCATTTAATCCATTTACATTTAAGGTTATTATTGATAGGTACTTATTCATTGCCATTTTTGTACCTGTGTTCTTCTCTGTCTCTCACTTTTCCTTCCTTTCCTTAAAGTAGTCCTTTTATTATTTCTTGTAGGACTGGTTTGGTGGAGATATATTCTTTTAGACTTCTTTTGTCTTGGAGGCTCTTTTTTTGGCCTTCTATCTTGATTGATAGCCTTGCTGGGTAAAGTAGTTTTGGTTTTAGGCCTCTGTTTCTCATTACTTGGAATATTTCTTGCCATTCTCTTCTTGCTTCTAGTGTTTCCATTGAGAAGTGATTAGCTAACCTTATTGAGGCTCCCTTGTATGTTACTTCTTTTTTCTCCCTTGCTGCCTTTCAGATTCTCTCTTTTTCTTGGAATTTTTGCCATTCTGATGATGATATGTCTTGAAGTGGGCCTCCTTGGGTTCCTCTTGATTGGGACTCTCTGTGATTCCTGGATTTGTGTGACCTTTTGTCTCATCAAATTGGGAAAATTTTCTCTCATGACTCTTTCAAATATGTTTTCTATCCCTTGTTTTCCTTCTGGTATCCCTATTATTCAGATATTATTACGTTTCATATTGTATTGTATTTCCCTTAATCCCTCCTCAATCTTTCTAAGTTTCTTTTCATTTTCCTGCTCTTTCTGTGAGATGCTTTCTACTTTGTCCTCTAGCTTGCTAATCCGATCCTCCACCTCATCTATCCTACTTTTGAAACTATCTACTGTGTACTTCAATTCAGAAATTGTATTCTTCATTTCCTCTTGTCCCTTGCTGATAATTTCTGTTTTCTTTTTCATGTTGATATAGTTTGTGGTAAGATCACTGTAGCTCCCCTGTAGTTTTTGATAGCTCATTGTGAGCTCTTTGAACTTCGTGACTACCAATGCTTTGAATTCACTGTTTGTCACTTGATTAGCCTCTATTTCATCTAACATTATTTCTGAAGCCTCTGCTTTTTCTTTTATTTGGGGATTGTTTCTTTGTCTTCCCATTGTTTGTGGGACTCTTCTTGTTGGCCTCAGCTTCTAAAATTGATCTGTTCTGACTCCCTGGGTTTTTGCAGCGAACCTCTGTGGTATAATGCCAGTGAATTTCAGTGGTGCAGACTCCTTCAGGTATCTTGATGTTCTCCATTTCCACCTACTCCTTTTATTGTTTATGTATAATCAGATGTAGGAGGAGGCAAAATGGTTTATGACAGCAGAAGAGGTTTTTTTAAAGATTTTATTTATTTATCTTTAGAGGGGAAGGGACAGAGAAAGGGAGAGAAACATCAATGTACAGTTGCCTCTAGTGCGTCCCCTGCTGGGAACTAACCTGCAGGGAACTGGCCTGCAGGGAACCAGCCTGCAACCCAGGCATGTGCCCTGACTGGAAATCGAACAACCGCGATTGTCTGGTTCGCAGGCCCGCGCTCAATCCACTGAGCTACACCAGCCAGGGCAGAAGAGTTTTTTATGCTATTTACAGTCATAGCTGGTAGAGAGGAGATAGGCGATCTTTAGACTATATATTTTATTAACCGTATTCTTCAGCCCAACTTGACACTTTTACAAGATGATTGACAAAAGATAAGCCTCTTGTTGGTGAAGGAAGGCTTGTGAGTTGTAACTAGAAAGCTGTGAGGTTTTAGATGGTCAGATTTTGAGGTAAGGTGAGGGTAAGGAATGGTAAATAAGTGTAGTGTGTGAGCAAATAGAGTTAACCACTACAGTGATAGAATTCAGGGACCTGTACAGTGGGCTAAGATCCGGGAGATGTGTTGTGAAGTATTTACTGTTGTATAGATCAGCTATTATTTACACTAATATTAGAGCAGCACTTGTATAACAATCTCTATGTGATTTGTCTGATTAGGGGGTATAGAGCTTTAGGTAGTGTGCTAAAGGAAAACCAGTGGCGTGTAGTTTAGAGGGTTAGCAAAGCACTGTGGAGGAAAGGACAGGGGGAGCATGTCTAATTATATGATATATCTACTCGAGACTAAGAAGCCTCTACAGAAAGAGGAGGAATACAGAGATATTATTAAAGTATAAAAGAGGTGAAAATAATGAAAAAATATGCATCTCCTCATGGCTTCTCTGCTATAGGAAGGTGAAATTTGTTTCTCTGTCTCTACTGTTGAGATGCCCCCTCTTCGGGTCCCATTCTGGTCCTTTCACTGTTCCTAGCTGTTTGTGTCACTTGTGGGTAAAAGGAAGCAAAGCAACATACAAACAATCAAACGAAAAGGCAGGAGAGGGGATGCGAAAGCAATGAGTTTAAGAGGAAAGGGAGGAGGACTAAAACAGGGAAAAAGAAAGGAGAGGAACAAAGTATAGAAAGATAAAGCAGTGATAAAATTAAAAAAATATATAAGGTTACTAAACTAATGCACAAGAAAGTTACTAAAAAAAAGTAAAAAAAAACCAAAAAAATTTAAACCCCCAAAAAACAAACAAACAGCAAAAAAATAAAACAAACAAACAAGAAACCAACAACAACAACAACAGAGAAACCCTTCCCATGTTGGTTTCAAACTGTCCAGATTGGTTTTTCTAGTTGCAGCAGGATCTCTCTGTGGGCTGGGATGCCGGCACAAGTGTGCGCACCAGCCAGGCTACCAGATTGGGGTGTGGACGCCTGCACACGCGCCGGGCAGTCCGGGACTGCGCAACCTGAGCTTCCCGGCCCTCTGGAGCCGACCCCTGCAGGGCACTTCCCGATCCTATTGGTGCCAGCCCAGAGTTCTCTGGGCCCCCGCTTGTGAGAGAAACCGGCTGTACACTCCGTGGACCTGTAGCACCGGCCCAAAGTTCTCTGCGCCCCTGCTCTCGAGAATCCGGCAAGGCGCTTCCCCCTTCCTTTGGCGCCGCCCCGAAGTCGCAGAGCCCCAAGGGCACCTGCTTGCGAGAACCCGGTAGTGCGCTTCTCTGTCCTGTGGCTAGTCCCCAAATGCCTCCAGTTTCCCCCTGGCTCGCTGCAAGGTGGGATAGGAAGCAAGCCAATCTGCCTTGGCAGGAGAACACCTCAGTCCACTTTCAATAAAAAAACAAAACAAAACAGAACTCTCCAGACAGCCTGTCTCTCATTCCCGCTCAGTCCCCAACCAGACCCGTGAGGCCAATATGTCTCTGGATTCTCCCAGGATTGCGATCACAGAGTCTGCAGTTGAACCAGGCCCTGTGTCATTGTACCCCTCCCCAAAAATGCAAGCGGGGCATCAGACAGGTCTCTGCCTGGTGTCCGATTTTGCTTATATGGGAAGCGGGGGACCTGCTGGACCTCGTTGGTGGCCACTGGGGCCGCTGGGTGCCCAAGCTCCTGTGGTAGACCTCTCTGGTGTTGGTCTCAGACCGATGGCTCTGGACCCTGGCCATAGAGGCAGCTCCGGGGCCACCTGGCCTGGGGTGCCAGCCCCTGCCACTCCTTTGTTTTTGCTCTGGTCCCCAAAACCCCACTGACCTGACGCTTTCTGGTGTTTCAGCGTCCAACACAGTCTCTCTTCTTTTAATTTCACAAATGCTGGATAACTGATGGATTAGTGTGCTGCTTCTCTATAGATCTGCCAGGATTTTCACCCATGAGTACGGGAGCTGGAATCCGCTCCGCCCCACGACATCTTCTTCGCTCCTACTTTTATCTTCTTCCATTTCTTTTCAGTTACATAATTTCCTAAGTACAGATTTTTTACATCCTTGGTTAGGTTTATTCCTAGGTATTTTATTCTTTTTGAAACAATTGTGAATGGGATTGTTTTTTTTAATTTCCCTTTCTGTTAGCTTATTATTGCCATATAAAATGTAACTGATTTCTGGTATTAATTTTGTGTCCTGCAATTTCACTTAATTCATTTATCAGTTCCAGTACTTTCTTGGTGAAACATTTAGGGTTCTATACATAAAGTATCATGCTATGTTGAACAAGAGAGGAGAAATTTCACATTCTTTTCTTATCCCTGATCTTAAGGGGTGCATTTGTAGTTTTTGCCTATTGAGTATGGTGTTGACAGTGGATTTGTCATATGTGGCTTTATTATGTTCCTTCCATTTCCACTTTGCTGAGATTGTTTATCCTAAGTAGATGATGGATTTTATGAAATGCTTTTTCTGCATTTATTGATGTGATCATGTGGCTTTTAACCTACTGATGTGGTGAATCATATGATTTGTGAATGTTTTACCAACCTTGCATTCATGGAATAAATCACACTTGATCATGGTCTATGATCTTTTTGACATTCAGTTCACTAATATTTTTCAATGATTTTAGCATTATGGATATTGACCTGTAACTTTTCTCCTTTGCTTCCTCCCTCCTTCCCTCCCTCCCTCCCTCCCTCCCTCCCTCCCTCCCTCCCTCCCTCCCTCCCTCCCTCCCTTCGTTCCTTCCTTCCTTCTTTTCTTTCTTTCTTTCTTTGGTAGTGTCTTTATCTGGTTTTGGAATTAGAAATCCTAGCCATTACAATCAGACAAGAAGAAGAAATAAAAAGCATGCAAATTTGTCATTATTTGCTTCCACATCATTAGATTTGCAAATAATGCTGCTATGAGAAGAATAGATGCATATGTCTTATTGATGTAATGTTTTCATTTACTTTGGATAGGTGCCCAGAAGTATTTGCTTGATCCTTCTTTATGTTTTATTATAGCCTTTTTTAAAGTCTATTTTGTCTCATATAAGTATTGTTACCCCAGCTTTTCTTTTATTCCTATTTGAATGAAATTTCTTTTTATATCCCTTTACTTTCTGTCTCCGTGTCTTTTGATCTGAAGTCTCTTGCAGATAGTGTATTAAGGGTCTTGTTTTCTCATTTGTTGAACCACCTTATATCTTTTGATTGACTATTTAATTCATTTGCATTTAAAGTAATTGTTGTTAGATATGTATTCATTGCCCTTTTATTACTTGTAATTTTTGTCTTTTCTTCTGCTTCTTAAAGAAGATCCTTCAACATATCTTGTGTGAAAAGCACTTTGTCTGTCCATCCATTCTAAAGGATAGCTTTACTGGGTAGAGTGATCTTGGTTGTTGGTGCTTGCTTTTCATCACTTTGAATTTTTTTTGTGCAAACTCATTTGGGTTTGCAGAGTTTCAGTTAAAAAAAATTAACTGAAAGTCTTATGGGAGCTCCCTTGTGTATAACTAACTGCTCTTCTCTTGATGCTTTTAAGATTCTCTTTTTCTCAATTCCTTGCTCACTCTCTTCTTCTTCTTGCACCCCTACAATATGATGGTGTACACCTGATGTTGTCCCAAAGGCTCTTTAAACCATCCTCAATTTTTAAAACTCTTTTTGTTTTCTTTTTTGCTGCTCTGATTACGTATTTTCTGCTAACTTGTCTTCCAATTCACAGATTTGATCCTCTGCTTCATCTAATATGCTTTTCATTTCTTCTACTGTAGTCTTCACTTCAGTTATTGTATTCTTCATTTCTAACTAGTTCTTTCTTATTGTTTTGTCTTTTTTTATGCTGTTGGAGTTAACACTAAGTTTCTTGAGCATTGTTATAACCATTGTTTTTATCTCTTTTCTGGTAGTTTGCTTTCCTACATTAATTTAGTTATTTTCCTGGAGATGTATACTGTTCTTTCATTTGGGCACATTTCTTTGTCTCCCATTTGTCTCCACATTAAATCTGTCTCTCTATGCTTGTTTCTATGTATTAGGTAGATATTTTATGTGTCCTAGTCTTGGTAATGTGGCCTTATGTAATAGGTCTCTTGTAGGACCCTCCCTGGTATTATAAGACCATACCCTTGGTATGGCTTCCCTGATCACCCAAGCTAGGCAGCCACGTATGCCCTCTTCCCTCTATATTGTCTGTATGTACTTTTTTTGTAATTGAGCTTTAATAGCTATTGGCATGTAAGTTAGAGGGATTGACCCACAGGCCAATCTACTCTAAGGGCTGGCCTTGACTATAGCAGAAGAGTTATGTTCAGGGGCCAAATCTTCCTCTTCAGTGTGTCACTCATGGAAGTGGTTGGGTGGTGCTCTGGCATTGCCTGAAGTGGCCACTAGGTTTGGCATCTCCTATTAAGTGTAGGTCAAGTTCAGCTGCTTCCTATATCCTTGCTAGGGCCATTCAGTGTGAGCTCAAAGCAATCTGTAGATGGCTGCAATTGTGCTAGGCTTGGAGATACCTAGGAAAGAACAAGTTGTGAACCATGTCTGGTCTTGCAAATGCTCAGCCTGCATTCACTTGGCAGAAGTTACAGGTCACATAGAGGCCTGATGCTGCTTGTTTAGGGTTTATGAACCTTTGAAATATTTAGGAAAGTCTGTAGCATAAGCCAAAGGAGACTGTTTCTATGGAAATACCACTGAAAGTAGCAAGTGTAGGACAGCAAGTTTTGTGGGGCAGGGGTCTCAGGAAATCACCAGGGAAACACAAAATGTGTTAGCTTGGTGGAGACTCAGCTATGTCATCTACCTGCTGACTCTGTGGAGGGAAGTTTTAGCAAAAAAAAAAATACTCATATTTGCCAGCATTTCTCTCTAGGAGAAAAGCACCCCTCCACTACTTCTGAAGTCAGATGATTTAATTTTTCCCTTGCATGTCCCTATCACCTTTGAAGCTGCTGCCCCACAACTGGGTAAAGGTGAGTACAAGTAAGTCCATGCGCTTGCCCTTTAACAGAAATGTCTGGGATTTCAGAAGCTCTCCTTTTCACACAACCACAGTCTCCTGATTTTTACAATGGAAGTTATGGGAACTTCTCTTCCTGTCACTGGAATGCTGGGGATGGGGAGCATTTTTAACCTCCCTATTTTTAACCTTCACACATGAGTGTGGCACTCACATATTCTGTGTCTCTGCCCCTCCAACCTATTTCAGTGTGGCTTCTTCTGTTTATTCTTAGGTATAGGACATACATTCAGCAAGGCTTGAGGTGGTTCTCAATGATGGCTGTACACCCTTTATTTATCTTTGACACCCTTTATTTATTTAACCCCAAGGGATTAGCAAACTTATTGTTACTCTCAGGGCATCTCTTTTAAAACTAAAAAACTCTAGAAAGTGATAAGGCAATAGAAGCTGTCATTCATAAGAGGAAAGGAGAGAGGAAGCAAGTAAAATCTAAAGTTTGAATAATATATAGTTCAATATATTGAATAATTTTCAATAAATTATTGAAAACAGCCTAAAAGCAGCCAACAATGGGTTGATCATTATTTAATTAGAGAACTAACATTTATTTCTATGCTAGTAACTTTTTACAAAAAGGAAATACATAATTTATTATTGGGTTTTCTTTTACTCAGTTATAAAAGCATTAGAGAAAGATATACTTGTTTTAGTGATCTATTTATTTTTATTATTAATATTGTTATTTAATTTTTTTCTTTTCCAATATATTTTATTAATTATGCTATTACAGTTGCCCCACTTTCCCCCCTTTATTGCCCTCCACCTTGCACCCATTCTCCCACCTGCATTCCCCCCCTTTAGTTCATATCCATAGATCATTCATATAACTTCTTTGGCTTCTACATTTCCTATACTATTCTTCACCTCCACCTGTCTATTTTCCCACCTACCATTTATGGTACTTCTTTTCTGTGCCTTTTCCCTCTCTCTCTTCCCATCCCACTCCCCCTGCTGATAACCCTCCATGTAATCTCCATTTCTGTGATTCTTTTCCTGTTCTAGTTGTTTGTTTAGTTTGTTTTTGTTTTTGCTTTTTAGATTCAGTTGTTAATAGCTGTGAGTTTGTTGTCATTTTGCTGTTCATATTTTTTATCTTCTTTTTCTTAGATAAGTCCCTTTAACATTTTCTATAATAAGGACTGAGTAATGATGAACTCCTTTAGCATGACCTTATCTGGGAAGCATTTTATCTGACCTTCCATTCTCAATGATAGCTTTGCTGGATAGAGTAATCTTGAATGTAGGTCCTTGCCTTTCATTACTTAGAATATTTCTTGCCAGCTGCTTCTTGCCTTCAAGGTTTCTTTTGAGAAACCAGCTGGTAGTCTAATGGAAACTCCTTAATAGGTAACTGTTTCCTTTCCTCTTGCTGCCTTTAACATTCTCTCCTTATCTTTAATCATGGCTAATGTAATTATGATGTGCCTTGGTGTGTTTCTCCTTGGCTCCAACTTCTTTGGGACTCTCTGGGCCTCCTGGACTTCGTGAAAGTGTATTTCCTTTGCCAGATTGGGAAGTTCTTCATTATTTTTTCAAATAAGCTTTCAATTTCTTACTCTTCCTCTTCTCCTTCTGGAACCCCTATGATTTGGATATTGGAATGTTTAAAGTTGTGCTGGAGGTTGCTAAGGCTCTCCTCATTTTTTGAATTCTTGTTTCTTCATTATATTCTTGTTGAATGTTTATTTCTTTATTCTGGCCCAAACCATTGATTTGAGTCCAGGTTTCCTTCCCTTCACTGTTGGTTCCCTGTGCATTTTCCTTTAATTCACTTTTCATAGCCTTCATTTTTTCCTCTGTTTTGCAACCATATTCAACCATTTCTCTGAGCTTCTGAATTATCAGTATTTTGAACTGTGTATCTGATAAGTTGTCTATCTCTTCATCTCTTAGTTGTATTTTTCTGGAGCTTTTATCTTTTCTTTCATTTGGGGCATTTTTAAAATCTTGTTGGGCCAGTTACATAGTAAGGGGTGGAGTATTAGGTATTCTCCAGGGAGGAGCAAAAAGTGTTGCTATGTTGTGATGCTGTATGTAGGGGAGGAGTCCAAGAGGGAACATTGTCCTGCTCTCTATTGACTTTCAGTCACTTCGCCAGCTACCCACAATCAAATTGGTCCCTCCTGTTGCTGATTCCTGGGTGGGTGTTTTTTGTAAGTTCTAGGACCCTGTGGGTCTCTCCAGTGAACTCTCCTGTGAGGCTTGGAGTTTCTCCCACTGCTGCCTCAACTCCCACAGTTGTTTTTAGTCAGAGGCTTTGAGGCTTTATTTCCCCACACTGAAACACTGGAACCCTGGGTTGGGAGGTCTGTCTTGCTCCCCAGTTGTTTCTCCTGGTTTATCTGCATTTGGTGTGGGACTGCCCAGTCTGCAAGCCATTGCCTCACCTGGTCCACCTTCTGTTGCCTTGCTGTGAGTCCTCTTCATGGGCTGCTGATCTCTGCCCATCCCACCAGTCTGGATGAATATTTCTTCTTTAACTCCTTGGTTGTTGGACCTCCAGACAGTTAGATTTTCTTTCAATTTTGGTTGTTTTTTGTTTTTAAATTTGTTGTGGTCCTTTTGGTTGTGCAAAGAGGCACATTGTATCTACCTATGCTTCCATCTTGGCTGGAAGTCCACATATTCATTTTCTGTCAAAGTTTGGGAAAACAGTAAAGCAATGTAATATTAAATGTTGGTATTTAACTAAAGCTATGTTTATTAAGCCCAATTCCTTTTCTTTCGTAAATTAGGGTTAGGAGCAAGCATAAAAATATATAATGGAATCCTGCCTTTAATTGAGGAATTTGAGAACTGTCAAAGATCAGTTGTCCTTTTATACTATATGACTATAATAAAATCCTACATGATCTAATTAAAAAAAAACTAATGACAATTTTATACAAGAAGTACAAATTTGACATATTTACAAAGTTTGTTAATGAAGGTTACCAAAAATACTACTGATAATATAAGTAAAAATGGATATAGGCCCGGCTGGTGTAGCTCCATGGATTGAGCGTGTGCTGTGAACCAAAGGTTCAGTTGTTCGATTCCTAGTCAGGGCACATGCCTGTGTTGCAGTCTAGGTCCCCACTAGGGGCAACATGAGAGGCAGCTACACATTGATGTTTCTCTCTTTCTCTTACTCCCTCTTTTCCCCTCTTTCTAAAAATAAATTTAAAAATCTTTTAAAAAATGGATGTAAGTTGAAGACTTCCAGAAATAGTACCGTTCTTTTGAAATGTTGTACTGATCATTATGCAGTGGTTCCTATTTTGCTTGAAGGAAAATATATTATCGCAAAAAAAAGCATCTCTTAAATGCAATTTCTGAACTTTCAATTTATACTGACATAGAGGCTTGGGGAGTTAAAGTCCAGTTATCACCTACTTTTCAGTAGCAGATTTTAGATGAACTCTTCTACTTTTGGTAATTTCTGAAATAATCAGAACTGTAGCAAGTTAAACCTATTTCCTGTTTATATATTTTACTAACTTCTAAAGTATCACAATATATTTTTGTCAAAGTGTTACCATTATTGAACATTTCCTAAAAATTATGACTTTGTAAAGTGTAATTGTCAATGCATCTTCACTATATACTACCAATTGTTTTCTATATGACCCTAATTTTTTTCATGACAAAAATAAATACATGGGTGATCCATTTCACTCAGGTTTATACATTTCTTAGCATATAGTTGTTTATAGTAATTTCTTACAGCCCTTCGCATTTCTGTGTTACCAATTGTAATCTCTACTCTTTTATTTCTTATTTTATTTATTTGGGTCCTCTTTTTTTCTCGATGAGTCTGTTTAAAGGCTTGTCAACTTTGTTTATCTTTTCAAAGAATTATTGATCCTTTGCATTGTTCTTTTAGTCTTTATGTATTTAATTCTGCTCTGATCTTGGTTATTTCCTTCCTTCTACTGGCTCTGGACTTTGTAGTCATTCCTCCAGTTCTTGTAGCTATAGGGTTAGGTTGTTTATTTCAAATGTTCTATCTTTTTTGTGTAGGCCTGTATCTCTATGAACTTCCCTCTCAGGACTGCCTTTGCTGTGTTCTATAAGTTTTGGATTGTTGTAAGTTCATTTTCATTTCTTTTCAGAAACTTTTTGATTTCTTCCTTGATCTCTTTATTAACTCATTTAATGTTTAATAACATGCTGTTCAATCTCCATAAGTTTGACTGTTTTTGATGGCCCAGAGGCAAATTAAAAGATGCTCAGAATCACTAGCCATCAGAGAAATGCAAATTAAAACCACAATAAGATACCACTTCACGCCAGTCAGAATGGCCATCATAAACAAATGAACAAATAATAAGTGCTGATGAGGTTGTGAAGAAAAGGGAACCCTAGTATACTTTGGGGGGAATGCATACTGGTGCAGCTACTGTGGGAGACAATAAAAATGAAAGTGCCTTTTGACCTGGCAATCTTGTGCTGGAACTATACCATAAGAATATTGAAACACCAATTCAAAAGAACCTATGCACCCCAATGTTCATAACAGCATAATGTACAATAACCAAGTGTTGGAAGCAACCTAAGTGCTTAACAGTAAATGAATGGATCAAAAACTATGGTATATTTACACAATGGAATACTACACAGCAGAATGAAAGAAGAAGCTTCTACCCTTCATAACAGCATGCATGGATCTGGAGATCATTATTCTAATTGAAATAAACCAGGCAGTGAAAGACAAATACCATATAATCTCACCTATAGGTGGAAACTAATGACCAAAACAAACAAGCAAGAAAAATATTACCAGAGGCACTGAAATAAAGTACAAACTGACAGTAAACAGAGGGAAAAGGAGAGGAGGATACAGGGGGGAAATAGAGGAAGGGAGATCATGGACCATATATAAAGGATGCATGGACAAAGTCAAATGGTGTGGGTTTGAGGGTAGAAGATGGACATGGGGGACAGGGGACATGGTGGGGTGAAAATGGAGACATCTGTATTTGAACAACAATAAAAAAATAAATAAAATTATTATTCTACCAAAAAAATACAAAAGTGGGCAAAAGTATGTTTACAGTTGTATGTGAAAGTTTATTCTTATATTTTTATTTATTATTTATTGTATTATCTACATTACAACTATAAACATTTTCCCCATTCCTCTGTATAAAATAAACATAAGTAGACACAACCTAGGCCACTTTACAGGGAGTTATTATCTCCAAAGTTTAGAGTATAATGTGTAACGGAAATGCCATGATGATAAAATGCTTTCTCAGGAATATAGACATGCAAGAAAACCTTTTTCTTCATATTTATTTTCCTTGGACCAAGGAAGAAGAAGGTGTTGTAATATTGCTACAAGCAATTGTAATCCTAAGAGAATTTATGTAAACAACTTATTTCTCACTGCCTCTGTCATAAAATACCAGATATGTGCTCTCTCCTCCAGTCTCATTTATTATTGTCTATTTTATCCTCTTATAGCTCCCTTAAGAGGAAGAATGCAAAAACTCCCATTCCTAACCCAATAGAAGTAGAAATTTGCTCAGTAGGTACTGACATTCCCTTCTCTCATGGGATCTTTTCTTCAATTTCTGCCCTGATCTTAAATATCTTTTAATTTATCATAATTAAGCTAGGGTTCAGAAACATTTTGCCATTGTTTTGGCACTTTGCATGTCTTTTAGAAACTTCAAATTGGGCTCACAAACTTAGGTATATAATTTCAGGGCATAGTACCCACCATCCATTGCAGTGAAAAAGTGCCTGCATACATACATCTCATATGTATCCCAACTGCACACTCCTACCAAACCAACTAAAACAATATACTTAATACACTACCAATAATAACATAATAAATAGCCACTGTTCAAATAGTAATATTTTTGGTAACACTGATATAATTCTGACAATAAATGTTATTTTTATCTGCAATAAGTTTATATATAGAAAAACAAAACATTAATTTCCTCTAGTTGCATTTTTCATGTTAATGGGAAACTAGTAAACATCTTATTAACACTTTTTACATTAGGTGTTTATTTAAGCCATCCCTAAGACATTTAGTATTTTATGAATTTTATTAATTATATATAGGCATCACTTTTTTGAGTAATTTTTATAAGAAGATCTAGGTGAGAGTTAGACAGACAAGGGACTGGAAACCAACAGGAATTTGGACTGAGGCTTGAGCCTGAGATTATGCAAATTGTAATGGATGTGCCTAAGATTGCTATAAATCAGGAATTAGCTGAGGGCCCAAAATAACCCAAGTAGAAGCAGCAACCAAATAATGTGGATTCTTTCCGTGTTTTTGCAGCAAGTTGACAAGCCAGCAACCATAAAATTAAAGCAGAGGCCAGAAAACTAGTGATATGCATGACCCTGACAGGTAAAAAAATCTGGGAATTGTGATATCAAGGGAAAGGAAAGCAGGGTCAGTAATTTTAGAGTGATCAAAGTATGTAAAATGCCATGACTTAGATGTCTGGTTGTGCAAGATAACAGCCTCATAATCAAATGTGGAGCAGAAAATGATATTACAGCTAGCCTCTTCTGGCTCACTGTATAGACTTGTACTTGTTAGCACAAGCAGGGAGAAACAACAGGTCTCTTAACAAAATGCAGTATTATGGACAAATGTGTTTTCTAAAGGAGCCCAGGTAATTATGCAATACATAGTTAATGAACTCCTGCTAGGTGCCAGGTACAATTCTAAGCATCAGGAATACAACTACAATTAAGATGTCCAGAACTTATCCTTCCATTTATAATCCAAGAAAGAATACAAATAAATAAATAAGCAATTACACAGTAATGTAATGCGAGTTGTGATGCAAAGACTCACCACGTATTCTGGTCATACATAAAGGGGCATCTAACATGATTTTAAAAATTATGGAAAGTTTCTAGAGTGATAGGAAGCTAAGTGGACACTTAAATTGTAAGAAAGAGAAAGAGCAAAGAGTATATCAGTCAGAGGAAAAGCATGTGCAGAAAAGAATTGAAGATGTGAGAAATAATATAGAGCATTAATAGATATATCAAGAGGTTATTCCTGAAAAAAAGTACTGGGATTCTTGAGGAAGTATTAAAGACCCACAAGATATTAAACAAATGGAAGGATACTAAAAATTCCCTCATCTGGACATTTGATAGCTGAAAAAGTTGAGGCATTTGACTAAGGTCATTTGAAAGAGTAGCTTTACTGCCGTATCAGTAAAGGAAACAAGGTATGATTTTACATAAGCTAAGAAGATATATTCAGAAGAAGTAACTAATCAACCCCATTTAGTTAAAATTGAGATATCTCAAATAGACAAAACAAAAACTTAATATAAAAGTAATGTATGACTAAATCAAAGTTACTTTTAAAAATAGTTTTTGGGAAAAGCCAGAATGGAGTGTTTTATAGAAAGTTTGGATAGGGAAGTAATAGAGACAGTGAGAGTACATAACACATTTAAAAAATTTTACTGTAGCCCTGACTGTCATGGCTCAGTGTGTTGGACATCGTCCCCAAAACTGAAAGGCTGCTGATTCAATTCCTGGTCAAGTCCATGACTGTTTTGTAGGCCAGATCCCTGGATAGGGATGAGTGAGAGGCAACTGATTAACATTTCTTTTTAAATTTTTTCCAATTCAATAGTTAGATTTTTATTTAAGATTTATATTTTTCTTTTCTTTTTTATTGTTTCCACTTTTAATCACAAATATCCCCACTTTAACCTATCCCACCCACCCTACCTCCCACCCTCAATCCTACCTCCATTTGGCTTTGTCCATGGGTCCTTTATACTTGTTGCTTGAAGACCCTTCCCCTTCTTTCTCCTGTTATCCCTTTTCACATTCTCCTCTGGTTACTGTCAGTTTGTTCATTATTTCAATGTCTCTGGTTATATTTTTCTTGCTTGTTTGTTTTGCTGATTAGGTTCCACTTGTAGGTGAGATCATATGTTATTTGTCTTTCACTGCCTGGCTTATTTCACTCAGTATAATGTTCTCCAGTTCTATCCCATCTGTTGAAAAGGACAGGAGCTCCTTCTTTCTTTCTGCTGCATAGTATTCCAATTTGTAAACATACTATAGTTTTTTGATGTTTCTCTTGCACATCAAAGTTTTCCTCTCTCCCTCTTTTCCCACTCTCTAAAAATAAATAAAATCTTATAAAAAGCTCATTAAAGAAAAATTTATGAGAGTAGTTTGATTAAGGAAAGATAGAACAGTACCAGGAATAAAAAGTGGGGTTCAGTTATTTGGTTTACAATGAATAAGTGTGCTGAGAGGGGAAATGTAGATAGAAAACAAAGTGATAATTTTCCACCATTGCCTTTGTCTTCACACACAAAATGTTCTTTTTCTTAATTTAGAAATGTCACATGGTAATACAAAATGGCATTAAATGTTAAAGCCTTGATGAAAATTGGGGTCATAGAAATTGGGGTAACAAGAGTGTCAGTAGATAATTCACCAAAAAAAATTAATTCAGGTGTGTGAACCCATAGGAGGAAAAGAGAAACCCATGTATTTACTAACATTTTTCATCTTGAATTATAAAATATAACAATAATAATTTTAACTGTACCTTCTTTAGTAGTGCAACTCACATATGGTTAAAACAGGATTCATTCAGCAGGTTTCAAGGTTGTGCCTTTAAACATATTTAGTTGAGCCCTGGCTGGTGTGGCTCAGTGGATTGAGTGCTAGCCTGTGAACCAAAGGGTCGCTGGTTCAATTCCCAGTCATGGCACATGCCTGGGTCATGGACCAAGTCCCAAGTCAGGGGTTGCTTGAGAGGCAACCATACATTGATGATTCTCTCCCTCTCTTCTTTCCTTCCTTCCCCTCTCTTTAAAAATAAAATAAATAAAATCTTTTTTTAAAAAGAAAACATATTCAGTTGAGCAAGAAGACAAAAAATGAAACCATATGTGTTTTCTTTTAAGGTAATTTGCTTCAGTACTGTTGTCAGCACTTCTGAGAACCCCTTCTCTATGCATCTTGCATATTTTTTATAAATATTCTCAGTTGAGTTATTTCAATGTGATTTATTAAAATTCCCTTGCAAATATTTATTCCTTGTTTTATGGAATTTATGAAAATAATATGCTTTATGATAAGATATATTATAAGAATACTAAATTACAAACAGATCTAACAAAGGTATATTTCAAACATTCAGTGTTAGGAACAGCCATTTAAAACATATAAATCTTGTATCAAGTTTTGATAGTCATATGCGTGTGTTTGGTACAGGAATGAGATTTCTGTAATAGTGTTCCTTTGGGGACAATCTCATGTTCCTTGCCCATGGAGTCCAAATCCTGGGGCTACTATTAATAGCCTCTAGAGCTATTTTACTTTCTTTGCTTTATAAGACACTGTAAAACAGCACTGATGGATATTCTTGGCAATATT
Source organism: Artibeus jamaicensis (assembly GCF_021234435.1). Classification (NCBI taxonomy): domain Eukaryota; kingdom Metazoa; phylum Chordata; class Mammalia; order Chiroptera; family Phyllostomidae; genus Artibeus; species Artibeus jamaicensis. The sequence goes on from NW_026521717.1 coordinate 3,586,807, forward strand.
GACCTTGATTTGACATTTAACATTTGCAAAGCGATCCTCTGACATATTTCTGTTAACACTGAGAAATCTATTTATGTTGGACTACTGCATGTATATTCAATGTGGCACATTTTCAGTGATCTGTGCTTTCAGTTTATGAGCTCTACTTAAAGTCCAACCCTGTTCCTTCCAATCAGTGCCTCTCTTTTCCTATTGTACCTCTCTTCCCCCACTAAATCTTTCACATGTGCTCTGCCTGCAGCTCATTCAGTAAATGATCTTTACTTAAGAGCAATCACACCAATAGGAGATAAATAGTTTAAATAGCAATATAAGCAAATTACAAAGTTTTTCCCACTATAACTTTTTGTAACTTACTCATTAGCATTCTGCAACACATTTTTCCTAACACAAATGAAAGACTGTCATATCAATCCATTAAATTGAAATTCTATGCTACTCATTTCTGTCTGAGAATATATTATTTCCCTTTCTTAGACTCACTACTTGGTTTCCAAAAAAGATTACAGTGTCCTTTTGTAACCATACAGTTTTCCCTTAGTAAGTTGCATGGTGGCCAGTTATTCTAGTTAGTTTATTCACTTTCACATAATGCTCTGTCAAAACTGTTCACTTACATTTTCCACAGATCACCACATGGACAACACAGCTCTGCAAAAACCTGCTGTCCTTGCTCTCTACAGCAAGCTGCCATCAAACCCAGCACTTCCCTTCTTTCTCTAGAACATGTCACTCAAGTAGTTCAGCAAATGCCAGCTGTCCCTTATATCAGTACACTATCCCTCCATCAGGGATATTTTACAAGTATTCTATATTCATTTTACTTGGCATTTTTCTATTTTCTAGATAGGTGTTCTATCTAGCAAATATTATTCATTCACTCCTGTTGACTTCTCTCAGCAAGTACTGAATGTACTTAGGAATACATATTTTCTAACATATTTTTCTTTTTCCCTTATAACAATTTTTTTCACTCAGCCATTTCTTCTACTTTTGAAGGCTGTACATCTATCTTTTCAGTAGACTAGGACAATTGAGGCTATACTCACTCTAAAAGACAGGTAGTGAATAGTTATCACTAGAATATTGAATTATTTCAATGCAAGTGTGTATTTCTAAAATTGTGAAAGAACATGTAATATCATAAAATTGTAAATTATTCTTTTGTATTAAAAGGTACAATGTTTGAAAGTAACATTAACAGTTTTAATCTATGGTAAATAACTTTTATCAGTAAGTGTGTCAGAGGATATAAGCAGTTAAGGTTCCTGGAGGAAAAACATACCCAATTAAGGTGATTTACAGCATTCCAAAATGATTTGACAAGTATATTTAATTCTCTAGAATTGTATCTGTTCTTATATCTGTCATGGCTTAGAAAATTATGGGAATTCAAGATATTGTCATTGCTATCATCATCATCATCATCAAAGGCACTTTAAAGTATATTTCTATGATGTATCTTCTATTAGAATCTTATAGATGTATATAGCTCATACTATTAAAGAAGTTCCAGTATGCTACAGTGGTATGAAAAGCTTATGTTGAATACATAAATACATTATGTATTCATGTAACAGAATTCCCAGATTAAATAATTCTTTGCTGCTTTAGTAAGTTTAATACATTTATTATAAGATAAAGACAGTGCAGATTGTTTAGGTCAGAGTTCAGAAAACCTTTCCTACCAAAGGCACACATAATTATTTTCAGCTTTGTGGGTCAGATAGTCTCAGTGTCAACTACTTAATTCTGATGTAATAGGAAAAGAGTAGCCATAAAATATATAAATGAATAATCATATTTGTGTTCCTATAAAATTTAATTTACAGGAATAGTCAGTGGGCTGTATGTGACCCATAAGCTATAATTTTGTTGATCTCTTCTTTAGATGATGGGAGAAGCTATCATATTTTTAAAAACTAAGCCTTTAATTTAATGAAAAGTAGTTTTATGTTGGTTGTACCACTAGGCATGTTGAATAAGCAAGAAACCCAGACACAAGAGGTTTTCTCATACATAAAATGGCAAAGAATATGAACTCAGGGAAAAGAATCAAAGTGCATTAGAAAGAAACAAGCTACCATGAGTTAGATTTAGTAGAATTATTAACTGATAACAGAGCAACAAAACCTATAGATATTGGAACTACAGCATATATATAAAACATAATAGTAGTAAATATTTTAAGAAACCAAAGAGTGAATGAAGTGAGACTAATGAGCAGGATATTCTCACAGCTATCAAAGCAGGACTGCAAAAGAAAACCATAGAAACAAAAATTAAAAAAAAAACTGAAATGAGAAACTAATTGGGACAATTACAACACTAATAACAAGAAAAAACTAGTAAACTGGAAGAAAAAATTGGACAATTGTCCAGATCAACAAATAAAAATTTTTAAAAAGAGAGATACAAAAGACATCCTAAAATACATGAAGAATAGTGTTAGAAGTTCTGAGATGTGTGTTATTTGATTTGATAAATACAGAATAGAATGAATGGGAGAAAGGCAGTGTTCAATGAAGTAATTAATAAATATGAAATTACCATACTTGAAGTCTAGCCAATCACTAGAAAGGTAAATAAAAAGGCATCCCCACAATGACTCATTGTCATGGAAAGAAATATTGCTTGAGAACAAAAATAGATTACAAAGGAAAACAACTAGACTGATATCTGACTTAAAGAAGGCCAGAAAGCTGTGGAAAAGTATCTTCAAAATTTTTAATTTACAACATTGAATTGTATATTCTGTAAATTAAATTTTAAGAATAAGGCTAAAATAAAGATGTTTTAAAATAGAGAAAATTGAGAGAGCTTACTACTAATAAATTTCTCTAAAAAACTTCTACAGAAGGAGCTTCATGAAGTTAGAAATCATTAAGAAAGAAAGACTAAGTGATAGAAGAAGAATAAAAGAAAATATCAAGCATAAGAATAATCCAAACAATTTTAATTTGTCTTAATTAAGTTAAGACAAATTTAATACTCAAATATTAGATAGTAGTAACAATACCTAATTTGTAGTTATTAAATGTTAGAATTAAAATAATGAATATTATTCTAACATTAATGTCACAATATTTAATTATAACATTAAAATAATGAGTATTTCTTGATAAAAAAGAAAAATAAATATTTCTAGAGATATTTTAATTCTAACATAAGTTAGAATATAACATTATTTTAATTCTAACATAAGTTTAGAAATAAAACATTCTAAGATGCTCATACTGTTTTTAAAGAGAGGGTAGATATTTATTAACTCTGGACATGTAAAGTTAACTAACTATGAATTCTAACATTTTGGGGGTAAACATTAATAAGTGTTAAAAACCATTAGAGTAGTAGAAGTACTACTACTAATGAAGTAGACTTCTACTACTACTATTTCAAGTTCTTGAACTAGAATAGTTCTTGAATTAGAATAGCTCTTGAAGTAGAGTAGCAGTAGTTAACTACTACTCTATTAGTAGAGTAGAAAACAAAACAATAGAAGTAGAGTATGTACCTTCTAAAGTAATAGAATGGAAATATTTAGAGACAGGGAGGGGACAAAAAAGTAAGCAAATATTAACAATAATACTCTATATCAATTATATAAAAGCAAGAAAGAACAAATGGTGTACAGAAAAAGAGAACAAATGGAAAGCCCAAAATAATTATGTAGAACAATTTCAAATTATTAGTTGTTATAAATATAATAAATATAAATGGATTAAATTCTGAAATTAAAAGAAAAATATCAGAACAAATTAAAAGATGCAACTATTTAACAGCAATGAAAATAATACTAATCAATAGAAATTAACACTAACCAAAAGATAGTTAGTTCCCTATATTGGTATCTCACAAAGTAGACTTTAGGACAAAAGTGTTGCTATCAATAAATAGAAATAATAAATAATGCTAAAAGATTCAATTTACTAGAAAAGTACAACAAAACTTTTATACTCCTAATATGGCTTCACAGTATAAAATGATAAAAATGGCAAAAAATACACCCTCAAGGAACATAGATTTTCAAGGCTAGGTATAATTTTTTTTTAAATGAGAACTGACAAGTGTTCTAAGGTTAGGTGTGATATTTTTTTAAATGAGAACTGACAAGTGTTCTATTGTATAAATGTACCATAACTTTCTTATCCACTCAACTACTGGTGGACACTTGGTTTGCTTCCAAATCTTGGTTATTGTAAATAATGATGCAATGAATGTAGGGGAGCACATAGTTTTTCAAATTAGTGTTTCAGTTTTCTTTGGATATATTCCCAGAAGTGGAACTGCTCAGTCATAAGCAAGTTCCTTTTTAACTTTTTGAAATAACTCCATACTGTTTTCCACAGTGGCTGTACCAATGTGCATTCCCACCAATAGTGCATGAGGGCTCCTTTTCCTTCAAACCTTTGCCACGCTTGTTGTTTCTTTATTTATTAATGATAACCATCATATAATATGATACAGATGATGTACTGAAGTACTGTATACCTGAAATGAATATAATTTTGTTAACCATTGTCACCCCAATAAAGTCAATAGAAAAGGTAAAAGAGACCTGACAAGATTTATGAGGTTTTCAATAACATTACAAAACTGATAAAAAATCAACTGTGACTGATTTAAAAAAAGAGAGAGCGAAAGAAATGCATATCCAATCTGCTGTAGAATTTCTGAACAAAAGGCAGCTTAAAGGTAAGCTAGTAAAATTACTGGTTTAAAAACAACAACAACAAAACAAAACAAAACAAAACTGAGGTCCAGTAGGCTTGGTAATCCATCAAAAGTCAGAAAACATATACTGGCAAAGCCACCACTAAGAGCAAATTAATCAATTTCTAAGTTGGGGTGCCTTCTATTTAAATAGTATTTGCATATAGCCCCATTCTCAACTGAATTTGTCTTACAACATAAGTGTACTGGTTTAGTTAGTTTGAGTTTCTGTGCTTTAAAAAAAAAGATTTTATTTATTTATTTTTAGAGAGGGAAAGGGAGGGCAATAGAAAGGGAAATATCACTGTGTGGTTGCTCCTCTAATGCCCCCTACTGGGGCCCGGGCCTTCAACCCAGGCATGTACCCTGACTGGGAATTGAACCAGCAACTCTTCGGTTTGCAGGCCAGTTTTCAGTCCACTGAGCCACACTGACCAAGGCCTTGTGCTTTTTTTTGTACTACTTTATTTTGTGTGGAAAAGTGGATTTATGATAAGATAAAAAATGCATAGATAGAAAACATGGGATTTCAAACAGAATAAAAATGAAGAAGTTGTATGTAGATAGGAAGTATACAAGTCACAGTAAACCCACTTGGAAGAAGATTCAGAATTAAATTCTGGTGTAGAATTGTTTCTCCTACCAAATTAAATATAACTAATGCCCATATCCAGTCCTAGGAATAAATACTCTGAATTCTTCTGGAAATCATGCATGGCTGGAAAGAATCCAGACAATAGCAAGACTCTACAGAATTCTGTAATGTCTTTTGCCATCCACATAATATGATAGTTTATAGAGCTTGGAAGAGCAAAAAGATGCTAATAGTAGTAGAAATAGTATTCCAAAAATTCTCACATGTACAAATAAACATCTGTGAGCAGTTTCATTCTTCAAAAATTCTTCTATTACAAATTCTTAAACCACAGCCCTACTTTGTTTATAATATTTTATCGTAACATTACTCTCTACTCATTATGTCAACAATATTTTTGTTTATTTTCATTATGATTTTAAATCCTAAATTAATCTTTATGTTCCCAGTTTAAGAGTGAAATTCTTCTGATTTAATTTCCTTCCCTATCCATTGACCTACTGCCAATCACTTTAACTGTTATATCATCTGTACTCTTAAGTTTTCCAAAAGTGCTCTTACCTGTAGAAATATTGGATCAAAGGAAGATGTAGATACTACATCAAATCAAAGATAAAACTGTAAAATTAGAAAATTACAAAGGATTAAAAGAGTTTTTTTATTATATGTTTTATATTTAAGAAAGTTGTAAATATCACACCTCCCCATCTTAACAGACACACTGACTTTAGCTAACATGAGATATAAACTTCAATTCTAGAAACTGTCAGGTATATCAAGCTATCAGTTGTCAGAACATGCCATTTATTCAGCCAGTATCAAATTATCCAGTATATACTATGTTACAGGCACTTTTCTCTGCTTTGATTGCCTTGTCCTTCAGAAAAAACCCAGTCCACTGAAGAAGTGAAGCAGTTAGCAAAGCACTGTAACATAATATGGAAAATCTAAAATAGAAGAATAGAGTGTCATGGCAACATTAAGAAAGAGAAAAGCCTGAAGGGGATTTCAATGAAGAAATAAAATGTACCAGTTCTTGAAAGATGAGCAGTAGTCTACCAGGCAGAGAATTTCGGAAAACAATAACAAAAATGACTTTTAATACATTTAGAGAGAAGCATCAAAATTATGGAAGCATGAAAAAGTATAGCATGTTGTAGACTAGTAAATAATTGTGTACAACCCAGTTAGACTATCAGTGAAAAAAAATCACCCCAAATATGCATTAATTTAATCCTTGTTTCTTATCCTTTTTATTCGTACCTGAATTTAGACATATCACCTTTGGATTGTTATCATAGTGTCCTTAATGGCAACTGTTTTTAATTTCACCCCCTTTGCCATAACCCATCATATAGATTACATTTCTAGATTAATTTACCTAAGTGGTAGCTTGAGCCCATCATTCTTTTATTGAAAAAAATAAATCCAAGTACATGAAACAAACTAACTTAGTATTAAAATTCTCTCCTACTCTGGCCTTAGGAGTGCTTTCTAGCTCCATTTTTCATAAAGTTCTTACCTGATATTTATTTGTAGCTAGCCTGTAATTACCATGAGACAAGAGTGTTTCCTGTACTCAACCTTCTATCATCAACACATGGTGCATTTCCCAGGACACTGTAGATGTTCAAACTTTGTTGAATAAGTTTAAAAAATATGCAGAGTTTAAAAATCATGCTTCTCTAAGTTTTCTGCCATTGGTATGGGCAGGGTGAGAAATGAAGAGACAGTGTGGGTAAGTGGTTAAAGATTAGAACAAGTGATTTAAGCTGGTTTGGTTGAGCTCCAGTGCCCACTTCTACTTCAACAAGAGCAAGTCAACAATGTCACATACATCGACTTTGTATTTCAGGATTGGCATAAGTTTTCACAGAAAAAGCATGAGTTTCAAATCAGATGGACCATTTATTTTAATACAGGACAATGTATGAGCTTTGGAAATTAAAAGACAGACTGTTTACTTAAGGTTGGTGAATGAGGCAAGTGAGGTGCAGAGGGCATAAATTTTAAGGTGGCACTAGTCATTCTCAGGGCCATGCATTTATCTTACCCTTGTCCTAGTTCTAGTGGCCAAACTAGACTTCAGAATTTTCATAGACATCTTGCTTATCTTTTTCACCAAGACTAAATTCTCTATCAATTAAACCTAAGGAGAAATCTACCTAGAATACAAGTCCTTTTTCATGAAGTCTCTGGCAGCCACCCATTAAGAGAGTGTATGTATCAGTATCGGTCTCTCTGTCCCTCACTCTCCTCTGAATGCAATGAATGCTTTTTTTATTTACAACTTTCAGACTTAACCCTCTCTGGTAATAATATGATCATTTTTCCTGACTGTTCATCAAAATGTAATGGGATGCTGAGCTAGAGGTTCCTCCCAAATGGGGAAAACCCCTACTAACATAGCTGGGGGAAGGAGATACAGAGCAGGTCCATTGAAAGCTACTTTGCATATCTAAAGAACCTGACCAGTGTTTTCATAAAGCTGCTGTGCTTCGAGTCAGGGAGATGGGTGTAACTCTAGCCCATGATGTAGCTCATAGGCAGTTCTCTGGTTACTGTACCTGCATGAGCAGCTTGGAAGCGGCTCCTTCATCATAGGGCCACACTTGCTCAAATTTAAAATGGCAGCTGAAAAGGGTAGAAGAAACCAGAGTACTCGCAGATGTAACCCTTTGCAGTTGGAGTTGGAAATGGGTTTACAGAGGAAGATCCACCCTGCAGATTTAAACCCAAGTGTGGGGCAGACATGCTCTCTTGACCATGCAGCTTGGGAAGGAGAAGCCCCTTGACCATCTAGCATCTGTTCAGGGTCTTAGCTACATGGTATGAAAGGATGAAGAAGGACCCCTCACTGGACCACCATGAGGAGGGTCCATGCAGTTTTTGATTAAGAGTGGGAGCCTTATCTAGCACAGATTACTGGGAGAAGTCAGAAATACTGAACTGAGACCATGTAGATGCTGAGCTGCAGACCTGTATTTCTTTTCCTGAGGGATGGTACCTCTGACTTGCCTGGTTTGGCAAGGGGAGGCAGGATTGTGTGTGTTTGGGGGTGTTTCTTTTGTTTTTAAGGGAGTGGGATTTAATGGGAAAAAATCCACCATTCTTTTAATCCTGTGTAAATTTTGAATTAATATTCCCTTTCCTTTTCATAAGGCTCTGGCATTAGCAGTCACTTAAAAAAATCAGTGGCAGGCAATAGAACCCAGAGATATAGAATGCAGAGTGGTTCTGTTTCCGTTGGCCATAATATATCTTCACTCACCTGCTTGATTAAAATTCTTTCCAGTATAGGATTCCATGTGAGTCAAACGCATATGGCCCTCTACATCTAATGTAATTTTTACATGGTACTTTTTCCATTAAACAGTTGGGGATTGAATGAATATTCCTTCTTATATTTTACTTCTTATATTTTGGCTTTGGAGATGTAGCTACTTTACCATGTGGACTGAATGTATTTTAAAATTTCCATCAAGTCATTACATTTTTCCTTTTATTCATTTTGACCATTATTTACTCAGGTCAGAATTTCCTATATGTCTTAGGAAGCCACAGTTCTCTTTCTATTTTAGTGGAGCACTAAGTGGGTTTACCTATCTACCTGGCCTGTCCTCTTCCTGTCCCCATGGCCTATTTCAATCGTCTAGTCTCATGGAGCCATTGAATTTTGGTTTTGTGTTCTTGGCAAAAGCCACTTCTAACCTGACATGTGTTTGCTGTCTTGGTTGAATAATGATGAGAGTTCTTTATTCTCTTCCCACCCCAAGGTATGGTTTGCCCTTGTAAATTAAAACATTCCTCTTATTGTTCAGTCCTGGGATTTGGTGCTAGGTAGCACCTGCTGCTTAATGTCATTAATGGATACTTAGGGCCTGTATCTGTTTCTGTGCTTACTTTGATTCAAGGCAGGCCTTTCACTGCCATCTGAACATAACTGCTGGAGGTGGAAGCAGGGAAATATGTAGGAGAAAGCTGCTTCCAGATGAGTTGCACATTAGTACCAGGAAGAACTGTTCCAATTAAGTTGCCCTGCCTACTTCTCATTTTTTCAGAGATGTATGTTGTTTCTCATTCATATCTGGATAGCTATCCACCAGAATGAATCAAAACTTAAATAATATGATTAAGGCATGCCTAATATAAGTCCTTTAATACCCTCTCCTTTTCTTGCTCTAGATCTCTAGCTCTCTCCCAGTAATAAGTTCAGATGCCAAATTTAAAATGCATGCATTCATACAATCTGAGAATTAGTCTTTTACTTTTAATTTTCAGCAACGAGATTTTAAAAAAGCAAAGCAAAAAGCAGAAAAAAATATTGCTGCTTATTTCTTGATAAAATAACTGACTTGGCAAACAAGACAAGTGATTCAGTTATTTCAAAATTGTTTTGTTTCAGAGTAAAAGGCATGTAACCAATATATGGTTATTCTAACTATAATCACAGGATAGATTTAATTGTATTCATGTTAGGGTACTTCAATAAACTTCAATTTGCAATGCTTAGAAAAGGTTATTTTTATTCCAAATTTTGTGGATCGATATTGATGTCTCATTCACTGTATTTTTACTTCAGCCTGCTATGAAAATTCGATATTGAATCAGCTGGGAAAATGAATTCCTTACTGAACATTTTAACTTAAACTTGGGTTCCAAGTGGATTAAACATATGATGTTGTAACACTGTTATCAGCCTGACAGGAAATGCACAGAGACACCAGTCCTTATTTTTTTTAAACTTCAAGGAGTCTCGGCTAGCAAATTGCCACTTATTAGCTTGTCTCACCTATAAAAGAGCCAGGGAAGAGACTCTCAGAGAACGGAAGTGATTTTCTGATGACAATAGGGGGTGCTCTCACTAGACTAAAGAACAGATATGTTCCCAGAGCAGTGGGAAAGAAATAACATATTGCTTTACTAAGACTCTATATGAGACTTTAGAAGTGCCAAATACCTGCCTGGAGCAAAAGAATTAATATGCTGTATTCCACAGCTCTGCCATCTCAACTTTGATAAATACTTAAAAATGTATTTTTAAAAGTCATTAACTTCTGAAATATAAGATTCAGCCATCATACTTAGAATGTGTGAAACAGTAGTGCAATTTATAACAGGGTGCATACCACATTTTTAATCAGGGGATTGTGTTTCTTAAACCTAAAAAAACCTGTAGTGAATTAAGGCATTCGGCTCAGCCAAATGTTTAAACCATTAAATGATCGAAGAGAGAATCTATAGAATCTTATAAACTTTAAAAAAGGATAACTGTGGGTCTCAGTCATAAACCAAAGTAATACAGAAGAACTAGACACATATGTTGCACAATAGGTGATTCAAAGCAATGTAGCCTATGCTGTTTTATGATATGGAAAGCAATCAAATCTTATTTGCAAAAAATTCAGATCAATTGAATTTTAACGAGAAGCAGGTGCTGAAGTGTAGCATCCACAAAGAATTCTGGGAATGTTTAAAATTAGTCCCATATTTGCCAGGAGACAGTTGGGTACATAAACTTTTTTATTTCTTGATTCATGGGTCTGTTCGGACTGTAGATTGCTCTGCCATTCTGAGTTCAGCAATTTGAATAAATTATGCTGAAAATCACTTGGTGGTTCATTTTGTGTGAAATTATATTTTCGCTGGAAAGGTTAATTTTGAAGGGAGCTTGAATGGCTGGAAATTGTGCAGCTGGGGAGTCTGCATGTTCAGAAGGCAGCAGTTATTAAAAGCGATTGCATTTCCTCCCAGATTTCTCCTGAGACCAGAATCAGTGGAGATGTTAAACCTTGCTTGACACCCCAGTTGGATAATTGTGGGTGTGGGAGCTAATCAGCAGAAGATGTCTCCTCAATTTAAATCTTGTCAGTTAGTCAAGATTAGGGCTTCCTGTACTGAGCACCATTAGGTTGGTTGCATTTCAATGTGCTTGGAAAGATGTCCACAGAACCCAAATGTGGCAGTAAGTAAGAACTTTGTGGACATCAAAGACTGAGAAATTAAGCCACGCCATTCCACAGACACAAAAATAAGCTAAACTGGCAAACACAAAGTGTAAGGGGGAGATCTATGGCTGTGTGTAAAAACAGTATTCTATTTACTTAAAGGAGAACATGTTTCCCACTATTAAAAGTTTGTGTGGCAGGTATGGATAGGAATATCAAGCCAAAACCACCAACCAGACACTTGTTGGCTCTCCCTTGCAACCCAGCAAGAAGAGAAGGCAGAGGTAATGGATATGAATACTTTGGTTCAAAAAAAGTACACTCTTTAAAATAAGAAGGCAACTCAAAACTTTCTAACCTAAGGACAGTGTTTCCACTTGTGCAATGTGAGTCCAGCTGAAATCTCAGTTAAAGCACTCTCTATTACATTTTTCCAAGTAGGAGATTCACCTTTTAAAACATTAGTATGCCTCCATTGTCAGATGAACAGTGGTTGTTGAAGGATGCAGGCCCCTATCCAGATATTTAAAAGTAAATATTTTATCTAGGAAAACATATGCAATTTATAATTTGATGGCACAAAAGGCCAATAATATGTGACAACATGATCTCATTAGAAAAAGGAATTTTAGCCCAGTGTGATCTGAGTGACTAGTTCCAGAGTGTACAGTGAATTTTATAGTTAGTCTGGCTGGCACTTTTCCATGCTCCTGCATCTTCCAATGGTAAATATTTGTAACAGATTTCATGGTGTAACACAAGGGCTTCTTTCATAGAGCAGGTCTTGTAATTTTGCACACAAAAAAAGCCAAGGCCAGGGCAAATAAACAAAAAGTCACACCAAGTTCACCCTTCCAAAAGACGACTATGTGTATACAAACTTCACTTGCTACTCATCAACATCAGAAATTTATGGCTAGATGGTTATAAGTTTACATTCTATAAAATTTTAGAGAATGTTATTTTTCACTCAATTTGTTAATTAACTTTCAGTCTTTTTATTTCCATAAACATAACAGTTTACTCTTCTTTGTTTTATTAATGATACAGTATCACATTTTTGCCTCTTAGTACACATGTTCAAGAAGACCTAAAACTTTCATAAAAATGATATAAAAATCATTTGCAGCTGCCAACGCCAGGGAACTTCTTTTTCTTGGCATTCTTTTGCACTCCTGAGGCAAACCAAAAGAGACAAGGTATCATTAAAATATTCTGACAGAATAAACCAATGTTAAATCTAGCCCTTTAAATCATTATTTTAAAATATCTTCCATATATATGTATATATACAGGGATGGGCAAATGTAGGTTTACAGTTGTATGCATAACAGTTTATTCTTATAATTATTATTAATTATTATATTATTTCTCATATAAACCACAATTAACTAACTTTTGCCCCACCCTGTATATACATATACATATATATTCATATTAATAAAACTATACTGAAAAAGCTAGAGATGTTTCTAATTTTAAAAAAACACTCTCTAAAATGCTCATATTGAGTTGTATTTTTCCTATAGTACTAAAAAGTGCTTTGTAAAATATCAAGAAAAGAAATGAAGAAAGGAAGGAAAATGTAGAAATTTCATCAGTGACCAGTGAATGTTTGAAACCTGGCCACTTTTAGCTAGTTTTTAAATATACCTTTGCTTTATGGAATACACATACAGCAACAACATACCTTTAGATATAATACAATATAGGTAAAATACTATGTGACAACAAATATAATATCAGTAGTATTTCCAAATTTCCCCCAATTTAAGCGTAAAAATAATATAATTATGTGGGAGATTGGATGAGTTTTAAGTATTTTTTAGTATTTTCATCAATAGTGCTTAATGGCAAGCTCTTTTTACAATGTTGACATTTTCTGCATTTCATAGAAATATACTAAAAAAATGTTACAATTGCTGTGTATGCAGAGCA